>NC_053438.1:2618825-3234622 GCF_007990345.1 Gossypium hirsutum | reverse complement strand
ATCTACTTGTGGAGTTTAAAACTCCACTGATAGTAACAAACCCCTAAACTTGCTTGTGAAGTCTAAAATTTGTATATTGCTAGTGTGTATTAATTGATATATTATAAATTATAAATATACGAAAATTATTTGGTACACTGTCAGTAAAGTTTTTAGACTCCACAAATAAGATTAGGAGGTTGACAAGTGTCTTAAAGGTATACTAAAATATTAAAAAAGAAGAGACATGCTAATTTTTAATGTTGTCTGTAGAATAAAAATAATACATTGTTAATTTTTTAATGTAATTTTTCTATATTTTCCATTTGTTAAAACTAAATGAGAAGAAGAAAAGGAAATAAAAAAAAGAAAAAATTAAATTGTTCAAAAAAAGTATAGAGATTAGTTTTAACAAATGGAAAATATAGAAAACTACGTTAAGAGTAATGAGAAGGGAAGAAAACAAATGGAGAAGCAGAAGAGAATAAAAAATAAAGACATAAAAGAAAAAAATTGCTCAAAAGAAAAATACAGGGACAATTGTACAATTTAACCTAAAATTTTTGTTTGAAATGATGATTTACGTGCCACGTCAGCTTACATTACACTGTTAACAGCATTAACGGCGATCAGTGACTAAAATGTACAACACGTTAACGTAAGTGACTAAAATGTAACATTTCAAACATAAATGACTAAAATGTATCTGATGTAAATAAAAGTGATTATTTTGATAGTTTACCCTAAATCAAATATCAGTTAAATAAACAATCACGTGAACAGGAAGTTTAAGACCTTTCAATATATATATATATAATATGATTATAGAAAAGTATCTTACTTAGCACGGTTTATTTAAGGAGAGGTAGAATTAATAAGTATTAATATTTCTTTTTTAAAAGAATTACATCACTTTCGGCACAAAAGTAAATGCTGAATTTTTTTTATAGCTATCATTTTAAATTAGTGAATAAACAAGTAAAAGGAATTTCCTGAATTAATGTAATAAAATGATTCCATTCGAATAAAGGCATAGTTGTTAGAAAATTATTATTCTATAACCATGAATCTAATTTAGATTAATTTTAAAAAAGTGATATCCATTCAATAGATCACAATTTGGATTTGTAGTTATATGAATTTTTTTTATCATATTAGCCATTAATTTTATTATTGGTGGTTTTTTATGTTTTTACGATTTATATTTGAAGTTTATGATTGTCGCTCTCATATATTATTTTTAAATTTGAATATATATATTTATTTAAAAATATATTATATCTTACCATTAATCTAACACTTATTAATTATTTAGCTTCAACATTTAAATTCAATGAAAAGAATATATGCTAAAGGATTTAAGAAATATATAATAGACTGCTGCTATATTCTCTCTCAAATAATGAGCTTAATTGTCAATCAACAGTGGCGTGTGCCAAGCATATTCTAATCATAATTTAGAGGGTTGTGAGTTAATTAGATATTAATTTATTTAAAAAATAAAAAAATAAAAAATAATTATTGTTGTATTGATATTGGGAATTTTAAAAAAAGCCTTCACTACTTCGCTTATAAATTATTCGATAAATATTTTTTTATAAATATATTTTCTCATACAAATTTTACTTTCATATAATCTAATTTGTTTAAAGAAAGGAATATGAATAAAAAAAATAAGGAATAAGGGAAAAAATCCAATAAAGCAAGGGGTGGAATTGCTTGCTTAAGTCGGCAATGACACGAGAGCATAATTGAGAGAATTTTGCTCGTGTACGGTAAAAGGGTGGAATTTTACGGTTTAGGCCTTTTTGAGAGAGTTTATTTTTGTGTTCAATCTACGCTCGTATCATTATTGGTACATGATATTAACGAGAGTTAAGAAAGAGGAAAAGGATGGTTTTAAAGAAGATTGATTCATCTAAGACGAAGCCGAGAATCGAGAAAGTTAGAGAATTCATGGAAAATTACTTCTATTAGGATTTGTAGAGAAGGAACAAGAACTCCTAATGTTATGTTTTGAGAGTATTTATAAGTATGTCATAATTTCTGAGTGATCTTCTCTTAAAAAGAATGCGCCCGTTAATAGCGGATGATCTAACAGAGAAT
Organism: Gossypium hirsutum; assembly: GCF_007990345.1. Lineage (NCBI taxonomy): Eukaryota > Viridiplantae > Streptophyta > Magnoliopsida > Malvales > Malvaceae > Gossypium > Gossypium hirsutum. The sequence goes on along the minus strand of NC_053438.1, from coordinate 3,232,537 downwards.
CCAATCGAGTGGTTAAGGATAAATGATCTCTCATGTGGATGGTATGAAGCACGCAAGTGGTTGGTCACTAAACAATCATCCGAACAAGATAAAGTGGAGGGTTATTCGTGGGTCTCTTCGATTAGTTTTCGTGTTGTCATGTGTCCCAATCAAGGGAAGGGTATAACAATTATAATGACAAATTTTCCATTAAAGTTTACGTATCCTACCAATCTAATCTTGATTTGACAAATTAATCTACAATATTTATACATTTTATCAATTTAATCCTAATTGTTCTTTTATAAAACTCGAAGTGTTTTTAAGAGAAATTTACCACCACCTCTTCAATTATCACTTTACATATTAAACATTTAAACTTTGATTTAATTGTATACACTAAAATAAATAAAATTAGTTATTTTAAAATAAAAAATATAACTATTTAAGTATGTAAATATTGATATCAGTAATTTTAAAAATTTATATTTACAACTCCTCGAAATTAAACATCATTAAAATTCATAAATAATTTTAAAATTTATAAAAAAAAATTTATTCTAACTTTTTAATTTTCTCTTGTATTAAGTCAGGTTACATTTTGTTCCCCTTCTAAAAAAAAGACAATTTAGTCCATGTACGATAGATTAAAAGTAAATTTATCTTTTATTAAAAATTCATATATTTTTACTATTAAAAATTAAATTATGTACGTTAGAATCAGGTACATGTAATACACCATGTGTAACTGTCTTGTTATTATGTTAGCTACACAAGTTTTTAATAGTAGAAATAGATAAAATTTTTAATAAAAATGATCAATTTATTCTTTAATCTAACGTATAAAGATTAACTTATTTTAAATAAAAAAAAGCAAATACAATCTAAAAAGATTTCACGTTACCACAAAAACCCTAAAGTACAACAAAATAGAAAATTCGTATACGGTGTGTAAAGAATATTGGTTTAGAAGACGCAGGAAATGCCCGAATTTGAACAAATATTCGAAAATTCCCTTTCACGAAACTTCGAAACGGAAATAAAGTGCAAAATAGAAAGCATTCAACTGCTTTTATACCCAGCCCTTTCATTGCCACTATTTTTGTTCCTTGTATTAATTTCTTAATGAGGGTAGAGATGAGGATTGCCTAGAGACGAAGTCAAAACATATATAATTATATTTTTCACATTTTACTTCTCAATCCGCTATTTATATTTGCACGTTAACATATATATATAAATATATCTACATGAATCTATATTTTATCAAAACGATACATCAAAACACACCGGAATAAGAATAATACACCCACAGACATTGTATTCGTTACTTCCTTTGCAGCTTGTAAGAGAATTCTTTCCTTCCTGCGACAATATATTCTCTTATCAGCCAACCCTCTTGCCAAGTTTCATCTCTTTTGTGCGGAAAGGATCGATTCGAGAACTCTGATATGACTACAAGTAAATTGACCGGAACGAAAAATAAAGTGAACACAAGGATTTACGTGGTTCGGCTTTAATGCCTACGTCCACGGGCAGAGGCGAAAAGAAATTTCACTATAACAAGATGAAGATTACAAGTGTTTTACACTCAAGACACAACCCGAGAACCTCACAACTCTCAACCCCTATAGAAAACCCGAAAGCTAAAATCCTAGCTTTCAAAGAACAAGCTTTGCTCTCTCTTGGTTTGGGATGATCAATATGGCTAATGAACCTCTCTATTTATAAGAGAGTTCAAGGACATAATTGTCCAAAACTTTGGCAAAGATTTGTGGTTGAAAATGGACACCAACAACCATCCACTAATCCACTACCACCAACAACCCACTAACAACAATCCACTACCAATTTTAAGCCATTTCTTAACAAATCTCCACCTTGGCTTGAAATTTACCAAGCTGAACATCATAGTGAATTCCTCGAACTGGATCACCTCTTCCAAACGCCTCTCTGGCGCTAATCAATCCCGAATACCTATCAAGTCCAAGCAATGCTTGAACTTATATGCAGGGATCACCTTAGTTAACATATCTGCAGGATTCTTCTCGGTAGCAACCTTGCTGATAACAATGTCACCTTGCGTAACATGTTCCCGAACAAAATGATATCTGACATCAATGTGTTTGGTCCGTTCATGAAACATCTGATTTTTAGTCAGATGTATGGCACTCTGGCTATCGCAAAATACAACAGTGAAATCCTGTTGTAAACCCAAACTGCTTACTAGACCTTTCATCCACAATGCTTCTTTCACTGCTTCTGCTAACGCCATATATTCCGCCTCAGTCGTAGATAAGGCTACGGTAGACTGTAACACAGCTTTCCAACTAATGGCTCCTCCAGAATAAGTGAAAACATAACCCGTCAGAGATCTTCTTTTGTCCAGATCTCCAGCATAATCAGAGTCCACATAGCCCGTGACACTGCTAGTGCAGTCACTCTGATCATATACCAAGCATAAATCTGCAGAACCTCTCAAGTACCTGAGAATCCATTTCACGGCCTGCCGTGTTCCTTGCCAGGACAACTCATGTATCTGCTGACCACACTAACTGCATGTGAAATGTCTGGACGAGTGCAAACCATTGCATACATCACACTTCCAACTGCACTCGAGTATGGAATGTGAGACATTTGCTGCTTTTCTTCATCAGATTGTGGTGACAACTCTGCAGAGAGTTTGAAATGTGGTGCCAACGGAGTACTCACAGTTTTCGCTTTATCCATGCCGAAGCGTTGAAGAACCTTTTCAATGTAGTTCTTCTGCGACACACGAAGCTTGCCCGCCTTGCGATCTCTGTGAATATCCATGCCCAAAATTTTCTTGGCAGCACCCAGATCCTTCATCTCGAACTCACCACTCAACTGCGACTTTAACTTGTTGATTTCCGACATGTTTTTGGAAGCAATTAACATGTCATCAACATACAGCAACAAATAAATGTGCGAACCATCTGAGAGCTTCCGATGATAGACACAAGCATCATAGTCACATCTTGTGTAACCATGCTGAATCATGAAGCTATCAAACCGCTTGTACCACTGCCTTGGGGATTGTTTCAATCCATATAAAGACTTCTTTAATAGACAGACATGGTCTTCTTTACCAGGAACTGTAAAACCCTCTGGTTGACGCATGTAGATTGTTTCCTCGAGCTCACCATGCAAGAACGCCGTTTTTACGTCAAGCTGCTCAAGTTCTAGATCAGACTTGGCCACCATGGCAAGTAATACACGAATGGAAGAATGCTTTACGACTGGGGAGAAAACTTCATTGTAGTCAATCCCCTCTTTCTGAGTGAAGCCTTTAGCAACCAATCGTGCCTTGAATCTAGTTGCTTCAACCCCTAGGATGCCTTCCTTTTTCTTGAAGACCCATTTGCAACCAACTATCTTCTGGTTACTTGGCGGCTTAACCAACTCCCAAGTATGGTTCTTGTGAAGAGATTCTATCTCCTCACTCATAGCAATTGCCCACTGTGCCGACTCATCACACGTGACAGCCTCATTATAACTGGAAGGTTCTATACCAATGGACTCCGCCACACTGAGCGCGAAAGACACCAGATTAGCGTAACGCGGATTTGGTTTGATTTGTCTCTTCGTTCTTCCAGTGGCAATGCTATATGGTTTTTCTTGAGGTGACTCATCTTCATCGGAATCTTGCACCTCAACTTGATCATCCTGGACTGAAGTACCTTCCGTAGGAATTGGAGCGTCCACCTGACACTCCACCTGCTTCTCAACACCGTGATCTCCCATTCTATCTGACTCCTCTTTTCCCGGGAATTTGTGGTGGATCGAAGCATGGATGACTCATCAAAAGTCACATCTCTGCTGATGATGAACTTGGACGAAACCGGATCAGGACACCACAACCTGTATCCTTTCACCCCTTGGCCGTATCCAAGAAATATGCATTTCTTCGCCCTCGGTTTGAGTTTTCCCTCATTTACATGAGCATACGCAGGGCAGCCAAACACTCTTAAACCAGAGTAATCAGCAGGAGAACCAGACCATACTTCCTCAGGAGTCTTCAGCTCAATAGCTGTTGACGGAGATCTGTTAACCAAATAACAAGCAGTATTAACAGCTTCAGCCCAAAATTCTTCACCGAGCCCAGCATTTGATCGCATGCAACGAGCTCGCTCCAAGAGAGTTCTATTCATGCGTTCTGCAACTCCATTTTGTTGTGGTGTTCGACGAACAGTGCGGTGTCTCACTATTCCTTCATTTTTGCAGAACTCATTGAATTCACCTGAGCAAAACTCCAAGCCATTATCCGTCCGGAATCGCTTGATCTTCTTTCCTGTTTGATTTTCGATCAAAGCTTTAAATTGCTTGAAGTTGATGAGAACCTCATACTTGCTCTTCAGAAAATACACCCAAACCTTTCTCGAGTAATCATCGATAAAGGTAAGCAGATATCTGTAACCACCTTTAGAAATTGTCGGAGAAGGCCCCCAAAGGTCAGAATGGAAGTAATCCACTGTGCCTTTTGTCTTGTGAATCCCAGTGCTGAACTTTACCCGAGTCTGCTTACCGAAGACGCAGTGCTCACAGAAATTCAACTTTCCTGTACACTGCCCAGACAATAATCCTCGTTTGCTTAGCACCGATAAGCCTCTCTCGCTCATATGCCCGAGCCGCATATGCCATAACTTCGTGGTGTCAGAATCTAGATCATCTGATGATGACACTCCCGCAACACCTGTAACCGAGGAACCATCGAGGAAGTAAAGGCCCCGCTCCAAATTACCACGTATCACAGTCAAAGCACCCGAGAATACCTTGAGAACTCCACCTTCAGCAGAGTACCGAAAGCCTTTCTTGTCCAACGTACTCAAAGAGATCAAATTTTTCTTCATTTCTGGAATGTGCCGAACATCAGTTAGAGTTCTAACAATACCGTCAAACATCTTTATACGAACTGTGCCAATCCCCATGACTTGACATGCGTGGTCATTTCCCATTAGTACTGAACCAGAATGCTTCTCGTATGTTGAGAATGCATCTTTCGAAGTACTTATATGAAATGTAGCTCCCGTATCAAGAATCCATCTCCCACCAGCGTAAGAGTCGGATACTGCAAGAACGATCTCGGCATCACTTGAAGAATCTGCATCAGCTACATTCGCACGATCATTTTGTTGCTCCTGTGATTCTGATTTCTCCTTCCTTTTCGGACAATCTACCTTCATGTGCCCGTACTTCTTACAGTAGTAGCACTGTATTCTCTTCTTGGACTGCGATCTAGGATGGCTTTTACTTGAACTTCCACCCTTTGCCTTGGATCTTCCTCGAGCAACCAAGCCTTCGCCTTCATTGTTTTCGACCACCTTACCAGTGATTTTCTTCCTCAACTCACTGGAACTTAAGGCATTTTTCACCTCCTCTAGAGTCAGGTCATCACGACCGTACATCATTGTATCAACAAAATTCTCATACGAGGGAGGCAAAGAACACAAAACAATTATTGCTTGGTCCTCATCATCGATTTTGTTATCGATATTATTCAAATCCATGATAATGGAATTGAATTTATCCAGGTGCTGGGAAACAGGTGTACCTTCCTCCATCTTCAGGGCATAGAGTCTTTGCTTGAGGTAGAGCCGGTTCGTCAATGACTTCGTCATGTACTTGCTCTCTAACCGGAGCCACAAACCGGACGCGGTTTTCTCATCCGCTACTTCTCGTAGCACTTCATCTCCTAGACATAGCAGAATAGCACTATGTGCTCTTTCTAGCATGTCATCCTTTTGCTCTTCCGAAAGCGTGCTTGGTAATTTATCTTTACCAGACAATGCTTTTAGCAATCCTTGTTGAACCAGCACTGCCCGCATCTTGATGCGCCATAAACTGAAACTATTTTTCCCGGTAAATTTCTCGACATCATACTTAGTCGATGAAACACTTGTAGCCATAATTTGGAACCTTTGAATGAATGATAATATTTTCTTCCTGATGTGAAAGATCAGACAAAGCTGCAGTCACAGGGCAATTCAGAAAATATTATCACTCCTTCAACTACGCTCTGATACCAATTTGTTGCGGAAAGGATCGTTTCGAGAACTCCGATATGACTACAAGTAAATTGACCGGAACGAAAAATAAAGTGAACACAAGGATTTACGTGGTTCGGCTTTAATGCCTACGTCCACGGGCAGAGGCGAAAAGAAATTTCACTATAACAAGATGAAGATTACAAGTGTTTTACACTCAAGACACAACCCGAGAACCTCACAACTCTCAACCCCTATAGAAAACCCGAAAGCTAAAATCCTAGCTTTCAAAGAACAAGCTTTGCTCTCTCTTGGTTTGGGCTTGATGAATATGGCTAATGAACCTCTCTATTTATAAGAGAGTTCAAGGACATAATTGTCCAAAACTTTGGCAAAGATTTGTGGTTGAAAATGGACACCAACAACCATCCACTAATCCACTACCACCAACAACCCACTAACAACAATCCACTACCAATTTTAAGCCATTTCTTAACAATATTTTAACATGGAAAATAAGTATAAACATTTTTAACATTTTAATAAGAATTAATTAAAGGTGTCAACTATTTAGACTAACTAATAATATTATAAAAGTAAGTGAATTAAATTAGGTTAAATTAAAATATAAATACTAAATCTTAAATTTAAATATAGTTAATGTAATTAAATTATAAAAAAATTACATTTAATTAAATTAGTTGTTGTGATTACCTATTTCTCCAAAACGAAGAGCGTAATTAATCATAATAAAATTTAAATTTAGTGAATCTCGGTTGGCTATCAAAATTCAAATTCCCAAACCCCATGTGATTGCCACAAATTAGTGCATAGAAGACCTTTTTTCACAAAACTACATTTTTCTACAGGATAGGAACTTTCCTAGTAAAAGAAGACGTACTTAATAATATATTTTTATGAGAGTGTTTATACCTTTTAATAGTTTATATAAAACCTTTAAAAAGTTGTACATATGTTTATAGTAATGAACAAATGTTTAAAGTTTAGGTTATTTTTCTCCATTATGGATTAGTATTTTGTTCATTGTGAACTTCACGAATAAGATTTAATACATTATATGTATATGATTTAATTTATTTTTATTTTATAAAACTTCCATTATTATTCATTATCTGTTTTACTCATTAATGGAATGTGGTGTTATTATTCATTTACCGAATACATCAAATATTACCTTACATCTATTCCACTCCCTCTTACTATATCTCAATGGAGAAATTGAAGGTCATTCAAGGAAATGGTAACGTGTACTATTTGTTATTCATTATTTGTTATATTCTATGCTATATTTGTTATTTCTAACACCTAGTTTACATGATTGATGCCTTTGATCAGCTTGGATTTGCGGTCTTGTCCAGACATTGCTTTATGCTGATTTCTTCTACTATTACTTCCAGAGGTTTCTCACGCTCTGGAAAGCACTTCATAGTACCTATGTGAATGATTGCAACTTATTTGATTATTATGCCTGCAGCTGCAAGAATAACATGAAGCTCCAATTACCAGCTTGAGATTTTAATGGTGCAAGTTTTGTAGTAGCATACATAGATATAAGGTGGTCAATCTGCTTTGATAACTGGTGCTTGATATTTTATTTATTTACCCCTTTGTTAGGGGTGCTTTTAGCAAGCTTTTAAGCAACATAGCTTGGTTAAGACCCAAATTCTATATGCCTTAAGAGATTGTATTGCATAATCTGTATGTGGATATCCAAGGATTGATAATCACGTTTGTTTTTAATCTATTGCAGATAGTAATTGAAATATTTAAATTCGAATATTATCCGAATTTGTAAGATTTAAATTTACAAAGAGCCGATCAGATGTGTACAATCATTTCAAATCTATAGTAGTACAATCATTGGCTTATCACCAGGACCAGCAATGGCCTTGAATGGCCAATGCTTCATATTGCTGTGTACCAAAGGGTCAGTGAACCGACGACCAATCAGAAGTTTAGCATCGGAAGAGACTTAAAACATTTTTGTTCAAAAACATCCAAAGAGAGGAGACTAAGAAATTTCCTGGACTTCCAACATTTCCTTGAATTGAAACCTTATACCTATATTTTAGGCATCAAATCTCACAGGTTCATGTTGAGTTCAAAATCTACTTCTTTTGAAGTGTAACAGAGGCATTCTCCAATTGACTTGAAAGACTCATAAAAGCAGACGTAAGTTTTCCACCAATTAGAACATTTTGAAAATTGATGTCAAGCCCGAAATGACCGTCACAAGTAAGCATATTAAACGTGTGAAGAGAAGACCTTATTTTTCCACATAACTAAAACTTTTTACACCATAGGAACTTTCATCGTCATCAAGTTGGACATAGATGGAACTCACGTTAAACACACACATATATAAAATTTACAGCAAAGTTTTTAAGCAAATATGGAATGTAGGTTTTGTTGGTATATTTTATTGTAGGGTGTAATTGAATCTATTCGAACTCAATACGGTTAAACTCAAGTTTAATTTGAAATTCAAAGCTTGATACTCGATTGAACATATATTTTTAAGCTCAAAATTAAATCTGTTTATCAATTTTTGTACTCGAGTTCGAGCTCGCCTCAATAATTAAACTTAGGGTTAACAATATATATTAAAGGCAATAATGTAATCTAATAATATAAAAATATGAAAAGTTCAATAAGGCTCCCAAACTACTCGAGTCAAGTATTACTAAGCTTGAATCCGGATCGACCTATAGCTCGGCGCAATAATTACCGAATCAAATTCAAATTTTTTTGAGCTGAATTCGAATAGCTTGCAGGTACGGATGTCTCATTTGCACCCCTATACTTCATTAGATAACAAGTGGCATTTTGAATTATTATAGGTATAATAATTACTTTGTTAATTACTTTATTAGTATCTTAAACAAGAAAGCATTTATATAGCTGCAATATATTATTTCAAATATTTGTGATTTTAAAAAGTATTATTTTACCTGCATGTGTATGTTTGAACCGTTGAGACGACGTTGTTGAAAGGGGATAGCCATAAACCTCGAACATAGACCATAACACAAAAATAAAAAATAAAAATAAATATTATGTCCATGAATAAAACAAAAAATGAAGAACTAAAATTTCCATTAATAAAGCGAAATCAAGACTAACTTTATATAAGTGTAAGAAGGGCATAAAAAATATATTATGTCCACATGAAGAATTTATAACCCCAACTACACGATTTTATGTCCACCTCTCACTTTTCATATTTTTTTGGCCATTCGTTTTTCAAGATCGACATCAACATTAGATTTAAAATCAACGTTAAGCCATGTTTAAATTTTTTAATAGAATATCAAGACTGATTTTTTGTGAGTGATTAAAATTTTGTGTAAACTTAAATGACTTAAAACTTATCATTCTTGTCATCCCATCTTCTCTCCATGAAAGAATTTAAAATGAACTTAGCATTGAACGCCAAAGTCAAGAGTTGATAAGCATTTTTGTGGTCCATTCATCCTTTCTTAACGAATTTCCATCGAGAGTTTTTGCAATAAGGAATTTACGTAAATAAGAAGCCTAGATTGATCCAATTTTGAGGAATTAATTAATCATATATTATTTTTATATTATAGTGAATTAGTGGGATGCAATATCTTCTGCTTGTATATAATTAAATAAGAAGCTTAGGCTTCTTTAGATTACATACATATATAGAAGTTAATCTATATTTTCCACAAAACTAAAATTTTCCACACGACTGAAACTTTCTTGGTCAAACAAGTTGGATTTGGCTTCACCAATAACTTAATAATCTGTACTAAAAGTTTCGACACAATAGAATACGAACTCGTTCTCGTAAATATTTTGAAAAATAAAAAATTTAATATTATGAGTTAATGAATTACTAAATTAATTTAAAAATTAAAAGATACAATTTTTTAAAGAATTTATGAAATTATATATTAATATAATTGTTGACACCTTTTTTTTGTGAAAACGGGGTCGACTTGGATTTTAAAAAATGAAAACGAATATGGAGGTCGCCACCAATCCTTTTTGATAAGGTGTGATCGGGCCACCTTGAAAAGTGGTTATTTTTAATAAACAATTTAATTTTAATAAAATAATAATTTTGGTCCACGAAATTCAGAAAAACAGGTTTGGGAGTCGGTTACGTACGAGGAAAGATTAGCACCCTCGTAACGCCCAAAATTGGTACCTAGTTGATTAATTAATGTCTTAGTATCGAAGATTGAAAACTTTAAAGAGATTTAAAATGCGATCCTTTATTGAAATGTTGAAAATTTTCGGGAAAAAGCCATAATTCACATTAATCGAGAAAGAGAATTATATCCAGTAAGTTAGGACACAATGTCTTGAATTCCCGATGCGCGAATGAATGCCAAAAATTTACTTATTTAAAAAATATTTAGCTATCTTAGATTTTTTAAAAAAAAGGGATCATGCCCAGTAAGTTAGGACACGATCTTTTCTTAATTCCTGAGATTATTTAAAACTTGAGAAAAAAAAAAGATCATGCCCAATAAGTTAGGGCACGATCTCTTCTTAATTCCCGAGATCATTTAAAACTTGATAATTTTTAATTCTCAATTTAGCATCATAATTTTAATAACCACATAATTTTAATTTTTAAATGTTAGAGAATTAATAATGTTAGTTATTTTAATAAATCTATAACATTAATATTAATAAGAGGAACAAAATATATCAAATTGAAACTAAAATTTTAATTCAAATGAGTAAGTATAGGGTTTAAAACTATAAATTGATGTATAATAATTTCTCAAGCATTAATTGTGACATTATTTCCATGAGGAGGGGGCCTATATAAGCTCAAAGTTGACGTGAAGTCAATAGTCAACATTTGAAAGTTAATGCAATGAATTATGTGACTGTTGATATATGTAATGATATTTTCTTAACAATTTCCTCCAACTACTTTGTAGATGGTGCTATATTACGTCACAATGGGTCACCAAATGTATATAATTGAGGTTTTAAGCAAATATTATAGTTTATCTTTATCCATGAACAGTATAATAATTAGGATTAATATTTGGTACATTGTTGCTGGATTTTTTAAATCCCATAAGTAGAGTTAGAGGATTGACACGTATCCTATATATGTGTAGTATATAATAATAATAAAATATATTTTAAAAAAATAGACACATTTTAATTTTTTAATGTTGCTTGTGGGATGCACTTGAATTGTGGTTCATAGAAGAAAATTATTATATAAAGGTTTAATTCTACCATAGTTCTTGTACTTTACTGAAGTTGTAGATTTAATTTCTAGACTTTAATTTGATATTTTAGATATTTATTAAATTCATTAAGTCCTACTATTTCTAAATTTGGTGTGGCAAACATATTATCATAGGTGTAATATCACTAAAATTCAAAAGAATGAGAAATTTGTACATATTATCAGATGTCAATATCAAGTTGAACATTTCAAAATCTAAAGTAATAGTTCAAGTATTTATTTTTCCATAAAACCAAAATTTTCTACATGATGGCTTTTTTTTGGCTATTAGTTAAGAGGAATTTTTTTAATAACCCAATTTAATTAACTAATTAAAAATGGTTCAAGTAAAACTCAAGTCATATTAAAAATAATTATTTATAAATTTTATGTTTCAAAAACTAATGAATGTTCAAAGAATAGTGAATTATTAAAGAGAAGTTATATGATAATGGATTGTTTTAAAGTAGTGGTCTAGTAGAAATAAATAGTTTTTTATAAAAAAAATATTATATAAATAATTAAATTTATAGTTATTCCTATTTTTTTAAAAAATAGTGAATGTAATATTTTTTAAAATGTTAAATTAACTCATGATATTAATTAAATCAAGAAATTTTATAATAATAGAGATGAAAAAAACTAAATTTTCAAAATCAAAACCTAAAACGTGCAAGAATAAAAGCAATCTGAAGACTTAAAATTTCCATTAATAAAACCAAAATCAAAGAAGTAAAATTTCCATGAATAAAACCAAAAATGAAGACCTAAATTTTCCATTAATAAAGCCAAGTCAAGACTAAGTTTGTATAAGTGTAAGAAGGGTATAAATGAAACTCACAAGAAAGCCACATGAAGAATTTTATAACTCCAACTACACGATTTTATGTCCTCCTCTCACTTTTCATATTTTTTTGGCCATTCATTTTTCAAGATTAACATTAGCATTCTTGTGGTCCGTTCATCCTTTCCTAACCAATTTCCACCAATAGTTTTTGCAATAAGGAATTTACCTAAATAAGAAACCTAGATTGATCCAATTTTTGAGGAATTAATTAATTATATATTATTTTTATATTATAATGAATTAGTGGGATGCAGTATGTTCTGCTTGTATATAAATAAGAAGCTTAGGCTTCTTTAGATTATATACATATAGAAGTTAACAAAAAGTAACATATAGCTGAGAGAGAAGTGAAAATAGAGAGATGATGATGATGGAGTGGAAATGGTTAAGGTTTATTAGGATGGCAGTAATGTTGTTGGTGTTAGAAGGATGCAGATGGTGTACTACTGATGCTTGTTTGGAGCATGAGAGAATCGCTCTCTTGCATCTCAAGCCTTTCTTCAATTATCAAAATCAATTGCAAAGTTGGGTTGAGGTGAAGGGTTCAGATTGTTGTAAATGGGAAAGAGTTGAGTGTAACACCACCACTAGGAGACTCATACAACTCTCCCTTAATTCTTCAAAATGGGAAGACAGTATGGGATACAACACGAATAATAGGAATCTCAATGCCTGGTATCTCAATACCTCTATGTTTCTTCCCTTTGAGGAATTGAAGAGTCTTTATTTGCGGGGGAATGCCATAAGTGGTAACCTTGAAAATGAAGGTCGTGCCTCTAGTTTTTCCTTAATTACATCTTTTATTATCCCACTACTCTTACCATCGTCAATTTGCAATTACTTATATTTTATTTTATTTTATGGAAGAAAAGTCACTAACTTGTATATATTTAAAAGAATATTTCTATAGGCTTTGGAAAACTATCATCCACATTGAGTAATTTGGAGATCCTTGACTTAAGTGAAAACTACTTGAATGATAGCATTTTGTTATCTTTGAGTGAGCTTTCATCTCTCCGGTATTTAGATCTATCAAGCAACAAATTTGAAGGATCAGGTCATCAAAGAGGTAAATTAAGTTTGGTCTGCTGTTAGTTTTTATTTGTATAGTGGAGTTTGAGGATGGTCTTCTAGGCTTGGTACCTAGTTTTCCATTCTTTTTATCCGTCGTAATTCCACTTTTGCTTTAGTAAAATTTTCATATGGCTAAGAAAGAAAAAACAATTAACAAGTAAATATATATATATCAGGTTTTCAATTGCTTTCAAGACTCAATAACTTGGAAACTCTTAATTTAAGTGGGAATTCTTTGAAGAATAACATTTTGTTCCATATGAGAAATCTTTCATCATTGAAGACTTTAAGATTGGGAGGTAATGAGTTGAAAGGAAGGCTGGATCATATTCAAGGTAGACTGATTTTACCTGTTTCTTTTTAACTTACAAAATCAATGTATGTTCAAGTTTGATTTTATCATACGAAGAATATATATAACTAATCAATATGTATATTCAAGTTTGATTTCATCATACGTATATTCAAGTTTAAAAATCAATATGTATATTCAAGTTTGATTTCATCATACGATCAATATATAACTAATCAATACTTGGGATTGAATTTTAGGGTTGAATAATTTGACAAACTTGAAATACTTGGATTTAAGTGACAACAGCATTGAAAGCATCTCAAACCAAGGTATAAGTACAGTATTTATATGTCAATTCATATTAAAGGTAGACTGGTTTTATATGTTTCTTTTTTACTTTAAAACCAATTTTTGTTTAAGGGACAGTTAATGTTGCAATATGTCTTTGCTTTTATCATTTCATGAATATATATATATAACTGATCAATATTTGGGATTGAATTTCACGATTGAATAATTTGTCAAACTTGAAATACTTGGATTTAAGTGACAACAACGTTGAAAGCATCTCAAACCAAGGTATAAGTATTTGTGCGTAGTAACTTTCTTGACTGACTATTATTCCAAAAGGCAATGACAGACTTCAAATGTATTTTCTTTAGTGAATTTTTATTGCAAAAATGGAGTATTATTATTTATTTATGTTTTGTAGTAACTAATTATATAATATATAAATGAGGTTTTCAATGGCTCATTAAATTGGAAATTATTGATATAAGTTGGAATTATTTGAAGAATAGCATTCTTTAAAATAAATTCATGTTGAAGGAAAAGTTGTTGCAATAAGTCATTTGATTTTATCATATCATGAATATATATAACTAATCAATATTTGGGATTGAATTTCAAAATTGAGTAATTTAAGTAGGAAGGTATCTCAAACAAAGTATTTATATATTGAATCAATTCATGGGAAAGCTTGTAAATTGGCTCTTCCTTCTCAAACAAACATTTTTCCTAACTATTTATATATTGAATGATGTTAACTATACTAATTATTTTCTTCCAATGATAGATGGAACACAATTGAGGCTAACAAACTTAGAGGAACTTGATTTGAGTGGTAATCTCTTTCGGAACAACACAATTTCCTTTCTGCAAGGGCTTTCAAGCCTAAAGTCTTTGACTTTGTTCAACAACCGTTTGCAAGGCTCATTAGATACTAAAGGTACTAAAGCTATAACTTTGTTTTTCTTGATAATTCTTTCTAGAGCCTTTTAAAATTAATTGTTTCAAATTTGAACATTCACATTTCACGTTTGAGGATTTTTATCTTCAATTCAAGTTTTAGATTTACTTTTTTTTTCATTTTTATTTCATTAAAATATTAAGTAGAAATTAAAATTATTAACATAATGATTTTTTGAATTGTACGTGGATATGTATAGGATTGAGCAATTTAACAAATTTGAAGAAACTAGATTTAAGTGGGAATCAAATTGAAAGCTTTCAATCCTTTAAAGGTATGCATTTATATTTAACCAATTACCTAAATTCTTACATATAATTAAATTTTATGCCAATTCATTTCAGTGATGAAATTATATAAATCTTTTGTAGATGGTGGTAGAAAATTGGAATTGACCCACTTGGAAGAGCTTAATTTAGATGGAAATCTCTTCAATACTAGTGTATTTGCATCCCTTAACAAGCTTTCAAATTTGAAATCGTTGAGCATAAGGTTCAATCAATTGAAAGGATCAATAGATATGAAAGGTAAAAATATTAGTTTTTTAACAAGAATATAATAATGTTTGAAGAGAATATAATGAAGTTGATTTGTTGTTTTTGTTTTCCTAGATTTGGAAGCATTTATCAAATTAAGGGAACTATATATGGGCGGCAATGAATTGAAAGATTTGGTGATCCACCAAGGTATCATTTAATTAAACTTCCTTTTTTTTTAATTTAGAAATTTAGTTTTGATCTCATATATTATAATAACGGTTATTGTCATAAATATTAATAAAGTTATATCATATCATACTTGAAACTAAAATATGGGTTTGGTGAAACATTTTCTAAATCATCCATTATAATGTGTTTGGACTTTGGTTTGAAACTAAAATTCTTTAAAATTTTCATCATTTTAAAATATTAATGTTTATAATTATTTTGTCTGTATAAACATATTTTTTAAATAATTTATTGAATTTTTATGAGATAAAAAATAATTATAACAATAAAAACAATGATATTATAAATAAATAAAAACATATATTTATGGGAAAATATGTAATATAACTATATTTTAATTTCATAAATTTTTAATAGTATAAAACATAAAAATACATATTAGAGTTAAATAAATGACATTTTTTGGCCAAAAATAAATAAATGTCGATTTTTAATAATTTAAAAAAACTTCAATTTTATGAAATTTAAACACACATTTTGAGGTGCTTAATTTTTTTTTTCAAACTTTTTATAAATTTCAAAATGCACATGTTATTAACTTTTTGGTTTAAAAAAATGTGATTTAACTTTTTGTAATTTACTTCTTGTATTTTTATTTTCGGGAATTCGATCCCTCTATTTTTTAAATTTCAAAATTAAAGTTCAATTGTTAACATTGTTATTTTTTTTAAAAATAATTTATTGTTGTTGAATATCAATTTAAAAATGTAACTAAAAGGAGATATGGCATATTTTAACTTAACTCTGTTTTTGGGCCAAGATTTAGTGCTTTAAAATCTTCATTTAATCCGCTGAGTTTACTTATAATTGTTTTTAATTTTATTTATTGGTGAGTAAAATATCAATTTGATTTTTTTTATAAAGTATTGGTAACTTTAAAGGTAATATAATAAATTTAGTGTAGACATGTTTTATTTTATAAATATTATTTATAGTGTTGTTGATTGAAGTTTGAAAATTATACAAATTTAATTACTTATATTCAAAAGTAATATAAGAACATAGTATAATTAATAAAATGGATGAAGAATTAAATTAAAGTTTCAACATCTTCTCTCTATCAAAATTTATCTCGGATAAATCATGAATAACCTAACTCATAAAAAAGAAAAAAAATTATCTAACACCTCACAGAAAATAAAAACAATGATATTATAAATAAAAAATACATATATTTATGGGAAAATATGTAATATAACTATATTTTAATTTCATATATTTTCAATAGTATAAAACATAAAAATACATATTAGAGTTAAATAAATGGTATTTTTTGGCAAAAATAAATAAATGTCAATTTTGAATAATTTAAAAAAAAAACTTCAATTTTATGAAATTTAAACATACATTTTAAGGTGCTTAAACTTTTTTTCAAACTTTTTATAAATTTCAAAATGCACATGTTATTAACTTTTTGGTTTAAAAAAAATGTGATTTAACTTTTTGTTTAATTCTTGTATTTTTATTTTCGGGAATTTGATCCCTCTATTTTTTAAATTTCAAACTCCAAGTTCAATTGTTAACATTGTTATTTTTTTAAAAATAATTTATTGGTGTTGACATTTTGAAATAAAAGAACTTGGTAGCAGTGTAACTAAAAGATGACGAAATGAACATGGATTTAATAAAATAATTTCAACAGTATTAATAGATAGACCTGAATTTTAAAATTTATTTTTGTAAAGAGAAAAATATGCACATTAGATTTAAAAAAAATAATATTTTTTTAGTTTTAAATTTTCTATTTTATAATAGAACCATTGATTTAAATAAATGAGATTTTGAAGAATTTCCAAAAAAAAAACTATGTAGGTGAAATTTAAACAGAGAATTTGAGATGCTGAAAGTCTGTTTCGGAATTCATAAATTTTAAAATTCAAAAGAATGTATTTTGACAATTTTAGGGCAATGATTTAGTGCTTTCAAATTTTGATTTAATATGGCGAATTTAATTAAAAAAGTATTTATTAGATTGTAAAATATTAAAAAAATATATTTAAAAGAAATAGGTTACTGGCCATTTTTTAATTTCACTTGTAGAGTTAAAAAACTCCATTATCAATACCAAATACTAACATTAAGGCCAAACATATTTGAGATTTTAAAAGAATATGCTTCTATATTTAAATCTGATATGAATCAAGATAAATCATTTTGAAATTATATTTTATCTTAGAATGCTAAAAAAGGATTAGTTTAATTAATAAAATGAATGATTAGTTCTCTATTAAACTTTTATCTTATTGATGAAAACAGATATTTATATATTTCTTTCACTTACAGAAAATTAAGGGATTGAGAAATTTGAAATTTGTGTCTCTTTATCACGTTTTCACCGATGGAAGCATTCCATTACAAAATTTAGTGGAGGCTTTCTCATCAGTTAAAACCTTTTATCTACAATACCATTATCTGAACATTTTACAAGGCATTGGAGTATTCAGTTCTCTTAAAACACTATCTTTATATGATTGTGGACTTATCGATCCCTCACCTAATCATGGTAAATAAATTTATGGGTCAAATTGACTTCTTTATGAGCCTTCTGGGATATAATATCTCCTATTCTGTTTAATAGGATCAAATTTAATTAAAACTTCTTCAATGAATTTATAAATTTTTCAGGATGGTGTGATCTAAGAAACCTTGAAGTGTTGGATGTGAGTGAGAATGCACTTGAGGGGATGCTTCCTCATTGTTTCAGTAACTTGACATCTCTTCGTGAGTTATATATTTCAAGAAACCATTTTCAAATTCCACTGTCATTGGCACCATTTGCAAACCTTTCAAACCTCAAAGTCCTTTTGGGTGATGAAACAAGATGGTAATGGAACCTTCCTTTTATACCTCAGTCCCAAAGTTTCAATTGACCATCATCAGTTTGTCAAAGTGCATTACATCTCAACAACCCAATCTTGAACTTCCTACCTTCTTTTACTACCAATATGACTTGAGATATGTGGATCTTTCTCATAACAATTTCAGCGGAACAGTCCCAACTTGGTTGTTAGAAAACAACACAAAGTTAGAAGTTCTCATCTTGATGGGTAATTCCTTTACTGGTCCTCTCTCAATACCGTCAGCTCCAAACTCTAAAGTGTCTTTAATTGACATATCCCAAAACAAATTGCAAGGTCAGATTCCAACCAACGTGTGTTCACCTTTTCCACATTTGAGCCACTTATTCTTATCCAAGAATGCCTTCGAAGGTGATATCCCTCCTTGTTTGAGTGGCATGAAGGATTTATCGATTTTAGATTTATCAAACAATCAATTGTCTGGAAGAGTACCTGAAGAGTTAATCACAAAAACTCGTTGACCATTTTGAGACTATCAAACAACAACCTCAGTGGACATGTGCTTCCTGTGATTCTCAATGCAAATGGGCTGTCAAAATTATATTTGGATGGAAATAATTTTTCTGGGGAGATGGCAAATGTTGATGTCTCTATTTCTGAGTTTCCAACTTCACTAAGGGAAATCAATCTCGGAAATAACAAGTTTTATGGAAACCTCCCAAGATGGATGGGGAATGTATCATTTTTGGAGAGATTAGCTTTGTCCCAAAATGGTTTCGAGGGTTCTATTCCAATGGAATTTTGCAACATGGATCGCTTGGAATTTTTGGATCTCTCTGAAAACAATTTATTTGGCTCTATACCGTCCTGCTTTAATACACTAAACATAAAGCATGTCCACCTGCACGGGAGTAGATTAAGTGGCCCACTACCAATCGCTTTTTATAATATCTCTTCACTGGTTACGTTAGATCTTAGAGGAAACAATTTGACTGGTAGTATTCCAAAATGGATTGGCACACTTTCTTCATTGAGTGTTCTTCTCTTGAAAGATAATCATTTTCATGGTGAAGTTCCAGTTCAGTTATGCAAGTTGGATTCTTTAAACATCATAGATCTTTCTCAAAATATCTTTTCTGGTATTATACCTTCTTGTTTGGGAAATTTAACCCTTCCAACGGAAACAAATAAGATTCTAACTAGTTGGGGAACTAGTCCAAGTTTAACAGGGGACGGATTACCGAAAATTACATTGGGAGTTTACGTAGATTATTTCTATCTTGGAAGCTACTTTGAAGAAGTAATAGAGTTCACAACAAAGAGTGGGTTCTTACCGTACGAGGGCAACATCCTTTCATATATGACCGGGATTGATTTATCTTGCAACAACTTAACTGGTCATATCCCACCAGAATTAGGGAACTTAAGTGAAATCTATTCTTTAAACTTGTCGCACAATAAGTTGACAGGAGTTATACCCTCATCATTCGCAAAACTTCATCAAATTGAGAGTTTGGACCTTTCTTACAACAATTTGAGTGGTGAAATCCCCAATCAGTTGGTAGAGTTGAACTCTTTGGAGGTTTTTAGCGTGGCATACAACAACTTGTCAGGTAGTATTCCCGAAAAAGCGCAATTTGGGACCTTTATTGAAAACAGTTATGAGGGAAACCTTTTTCTTTGTGGAACTATATTGCATAAAAGTTGTTCCAAAATCGATTCACCATCAATGATATCAACTGTATCAGAAGATAAAGGAGAAGATGGTTTGATAGATACTTATGATTTTTGTGTGAGCTTTTTGGTTTCTTATGTAGCTGTGTTGTTGACAATTTTTGCTGTCCTCTACATAAATCCATACTAGCGAAGAGCTTGGTTTTCTCTTGTTGGGAAATGCATTACCACCTCTCGCTACTCAAATATGGGCAATTTTCTTACTTATCACATATTCAAGCAATGTGTTTAGCTACACAAATTGTGATTTGATTTCCACACCTAAATGTTTAGTTATGCTAAGTTGAGCGATAATGAATATTTTGTTGATTTTTGCATTTTGAATAAAAACTCTTTTGTCTTATGATTTTATCATTTTCAACCATCTATTTCTTTTTTCTTCTATGAAATTTCTTATGTATATGCAATATCTGTGGAAAATGTTCTCAATATAAAATTGTTCTCTCATATAAAATCAAAAGCTTACAAACTATTTATAGGCTGTAGTTTACCATTTAAAACAACAAAAATTGAAAATATTAAAATCTAATAATAACCATAAACCAATGACTCTTGACCTTTCATTTTCCTAAACAAAAAACTACTAATTTAAACCCATTAAAAAACAATATATCTCTTGACCTTTCAACTCTTGACCTTTCACTTACATGACTCTTAACTTTCATTTAAGTTTATTTAACAAAACTCCCCTGTAAACTTAAATGCTTCTGCCATCCTTCATGCCGATTAATTTCTTGTAGTTGTCGAAGAGTATCATCGGTAGCGGTTTTGTAAAGATATCCGCAACTTGGTCCCGACTTGCCACGTGCACTAATTTCACACTTCCTTCCTTTACATGATCTCGGATGAAATGAAAACGAATGTCAATGTGTTTGCTTCTCTCATGATTCACTGGGTTCCTTGCCAACTCAATCGCTGATTTATTGTCAACTCGTATCTCAGTTGCACCAAGTTGTTGTTGCTCCAACTCACCCAACAAATTTCTGAGCCATATAGCGTGACACACACACCAAGATGCTGCCACATATTCAGCTTCACATGTCAATAGTGTCACGATTGGTTGCTTCTTTGAAAGCCAAGCAAATGATGTGTTACCCATAAAGAACACATATCCCGATGTACTTTTCCGATCATCTAAGTCTCCGCACCAATCACTGTCGGAATACCCAATCAACTTGTAATCTTCCATATTTGAATAAAATAACCCGTGTGACACCGTTCCTTGAATGTACCGTAGGATTCGCTTCAACGCCTTCCAATGTGAATAAACCGGCTCCTCCATGAACCGACTTACAATGCCAGCACTTAGCGAAATGTCAGGCCTTGTGCAAGTGAGATAGCGAAGGCTTCCCACCAAACTTCGCTATTTACTTGCGTCGACTCGTTCTCCTCCATCGAATTTCGAGAGTTTTACACCTGGTTCCATTGGTGTTGATACCGAGTTGCAATGTGTCATCTTGTACTTCTTCAAATTTCCTTTGCATATGCCTCCTGTGACACAAAAATACCTGTCCTTTCTTGTCGAACCTCCAAACCAAGGAAAAAATTTCATTAAACCCAAATCTGTCATCTCGAATTCTTGTGTCATTTTGCTCTTAAAATCCAGTATCATCTTACCATTGTTCCCCATAAAAATGAGGTCATCGACATAAAGAGCAACAAATAACATATTACCTCCATTCTTCTTCACGTAGAGGGCATATTCATAAGGACATTGTTTGAACCCATTCTCCTTGAAGTATGTATCGATACGAGTATTCCATGCCCGCGGTGCTTGCTTCAACCCGTAAAGTGCCTTCTTTAATTTCAGCACCTTTTTCTCCTCTCCATTTTTCATGTACCTGGGTGGTTGTTCGATGTAGACTTCTTCTTCGAGCACACCATTCAAGAATGCCGACTTGACATCCATTTGAAATATTGGCCATTTAAATTGTGCCGCTTGTGCAATGAGCAGCCGGATTGTCTCCATTCTTACAACAGGAGCAAATACCTCATCATAATCGATCCCCTCCTTTTGCTTATATCCCTTTGCAACAAGTTTAATGAAATTTATAGGCTATAGTTTACCATTTAAAATCAAAAGCTTACAAACTATTTATAGGCTATAGTTTACCATTTAAAACAACAAAAATTGAAAATATTAAAATCTAATAATAACCATAAACCAATGACTCTTGACCTTTCATTTTCCTAAACAAAAAACTACTAATTTAAACCCATTAAAAAACAATATAACTCTTGACCTTTCAACTCTTGACCTTTCACTTACATGACTCTTAACTTTCATTTAAGTTTATTTAACAATATCTCTTTGAATTAAATTAAATTGACTGCCAAGCATTCACTAGTGCATACTGAAAAGGAAATCTAATGTAAAATTAAACCAAACATACTAGAAAATTGAATCTAAAACTGGAATATTTTAAAACCTCACAAACAATGCAATTCTTTATTCCTCTTTTCCTCTCAAGTCATTTTATATCATGTTATATTTTATTCATTCCATCGAATTTTAAAGAAATTTAATATTTTGATATCATGTTCGTATTATGCTTTAATTCACAATGTATTTTGTATAATGTGTTATAATAATTCAATTAAAAAAATAAGCAATTATCCTATTTTTGCATACCGTATTATACATTTACATGTTAATAATTTGTTGTACATAAATTTTTGACATGTTCGTTTATATTCAAAGTTCAAATAAGTTCCACACCCATTTTTTTGCTGCAATACTCAAGAATATGCTCATCATCAGAAATCTGAAATATTCCACTCTAATTAACATTACGATTCTGTAAACACCAAAAATGTGTGATCCTTTTTTAAAGCTCTTTTTTTTTCCTTTAATGAAATGGGATTGGTAAAAAATCCGCACATGTGTCGTGTGTGAAGAAGGTGAGGTTGTCTATTCATTCTCTAATAAGTAGCTAATTATAGTTGATCCTACAAAATCAAAATTAATTCAGGTATCTTTATATTCTGAAGACTGGACAGACCTTAGAAGCTTCTTCAAATTTGCAAGAACATGTCGTGGTCCTAAACTCTTTACACCGATGAAATTCAAAAGTTGCTCTATATCCTGCAATCACAGTAAAGATTATGCAGTCATTTCAGAAAGAATAACATAACAAGCAAAAGGCGATCAAAATACCGTGATCTCGATAATGTTCTTTGCCGAAAAGGAACATTAACTTAACCTTAAAACATCAGTGAAGGCTCATCAGATTTGCTTAGCAACCTCACATACACATGTAAAAAGCTTTGTTTTGGATGTAAGGTGTGACTATCATTACAGTCTTTTCTAATTAGCTGATAACCCTGTATCTAACATTTATCAGGGCTAAGCAAATTAACATACATGATGTAAAGGAATTTGACTATAAGATCCAACAGAAAACTTAATAAACGATAATCAACATAGAAAGAAGGCAATGCAAACTTATTACAATGATGCAAGTGGATCAAAAGAAAGCACTTCTATAAGGAATTTGCATTTAAGGCATCGTAAACAGAAAAAAAAATGATAAAACTTTTTGGAAAGTATTTTCAAAGAGGAGACAAAAACAGGGTAGAAACAATGTTTGGTTCTTCCTTTTTCTATTTACAAATTTAGGGTGCATTCTCTACTGTTGTGAAAAAGCCTTTTTGGGTTAAAAGTGTTTTTACACTGCAGAAGTGTTTTTCCACTGCAGAAGTGATGAACAACACATAGCTGTTGTAGTCAAAAACTGTTTTTGGCTTTTGCATTCAAAAGAGAAAATTATCAAAATACTATTATTTTCATTAACTATTTAAAAGCTATATAAAAATTAGATTAATTTATATTTTATATATTATTATATTAAATTGTTTAAATCTTATTTATTATTATATTTAATTTTTTCAAAATATTTTATATATTATCAATATTACA
Source organism: Gossypium hirsutum (assembly GCF_007990345.1). Classification (NCBI taxonomy): domain Eukaryota; kingdom Viridiplantae; phylum Streptophyta; class Magnoliopsida; order Malvales; family Malvaceae; genus Gossypium; species Gossypium hirsutum. Next base: position 3,208,661 of record NC_053438.1, on the reverse strand, counting down.
ACTAATTTATATTAATTACTTAAAAGTTATTTAAAAGTTATATTTCATGTATCATTATATTAAATTATTTAAAAATCATATGACTTGACTTATTTTTTACTTTCTACTATCATGTCTAACAAGAACATTTTAACTTTCAACTGTGAATTTTGGCAGCAATGAAAAACACTAAAAACTAACAAGCACACTTTTCCACACCACTTTTCAAGAGCAATTTTTTCTAAAAGCACTTTTCAGCTAGTCCTTAGTCTATCATGCATCGACTCTTCATTTTTCTTTAACTACCCATGTCCGATTTTGAACGGAGATATGACCAAGTCACAGTGACATAGTTTTTAGTTATGGGGAATGGGATTCGAGTGCTGGACCTCCTTTTAGATGCATGGTGAGACTTCTTCACATTTTTCTGTAGTTCCAATAGGGTCGGAAGTGTGTAAATTATTGTACTAAAAAATCACACAAAGTTCAATTCCCAGGGAAGAGAGGTGGATCACAAGGATCTCTTAAATACCAAGTCTTTCCTTAGTCAGAATATTCCTTCTAACGTAATTTAATAGCACAATTAAATACTACTATTATACCCTCAAATATTGAAAGAAAAATAGGACAAAAAGAACACAAGAGTTTTAACGAGGTTCGGTAAATTATACCTACGTCCTCGGGCTACTAAAACCAGATGATAACTTTACATCTCCAAAATATTACAAACAAATAGAATTCCTTAAGAATTCTCAAATGGGAGAAGAGAGAAAACTAAGAGAGAAAGATTGGTTGGGATGGTGTAAATGAGAAATGGTTAGGCCTATTTATAGTTGAGGTTCAGGGACTAACTTGCAAATGGCCTAAAAATTAGGGACCAAAATTGCAATTATCCCGTTCAACTTTAAACAACTTGCCTACCATTTTTTTCTTTCGGTGCCACTTGCACCTCCCATTTTTTTGACTTTTCAACACCCCTTTTAATTTGTCTTTTCAACAATCTCCACCTTGAAGATTTGATTAGGATAATCACATCTTCACATACTTCCTTTAACTCCCCAAATTCGATAAAGCTATCTTTTGTAGTGCCTCCAAATGCGCTCTCGAGCGCCATACACCTAAAGGTGCTCAAATTCTCAGGATGTTAATCAAGTTCAAACAATGATTAAACTTGATTGTTGTTACCACCTTGGTCATCATATCTACGGGATTATCTGCTGTCGGAATCTTCTGAAGTAGAATTTTTCCTTTTTCAAAGACTTCCCGCACAAAGTGATATCTTACGTCGATATGCTTGGTTCTTGAATGATAGACTTGATTTTTCGCTAAATGAATAGCGCTCTGACTGTCACAATATAAACTTATGTGACTTTGAACAACTCCTAAGTCTTTCAACAATCCATTAAGCCAAATAGCCTCCTTAACAGCTTCTGTAACTGCCATATATTCTGCCTCTGTAGTAGACACAGCTACTGTAGACTGTAAGGTAGACTTCCAACTCACTGGGGCTTTCGCAAGAGTAAACAGATACCCCGTAGTTGAACGACGTTTATTTAAATCACCAGCAAAGTCGGAATCAACATATCCAACTACAAACTGACCAAGTGCTTCATCCTGTTCAAAAATTAAACCAACATCTACAGTTTTTCGAAGATACCGTAGAATCCATTTCACAGCTTGCCAATGTCCTTTTCCAGGATCATGCATATACCTGCTCACAACTCCAACAGCTTGTGAAATGTCAGGCCTCGTACACACCATCGCATACATCAAACTCCCAACTGCATTAGCATATGGGACTTTCGCCATATATTCTCTTTCATCTTCAGTTTTCGGAGATAATTGAGCACTAAGTTTCAAATGAGAAGCCTTGGTTTGATAGATACTTATGATTTTTGTGTGAGCTTTTTGGTTTCTTATGTAGCTGTGTTGTTGACAATTTTTGCTGTCCTCTACATAAATCCATACTGGCAAAGAGCTTGGTTTTCTCTTGTTGGGAAATGCATTACCACCTCTCGCTACTCAAATATGGGCAATTTTCTTACTTATCACATTTTCAAGCAATGTGTTTAGCTACACAAATTGTGATTTGATTTCCACACCTAAATGTTTAGTTATGCTAAGTTGAGCGATAATGAATATTTTGTTGATTTTTGCATTTTGAATAAAAGCTCTTTTGTCTTATGATTTTATCATTTTCAACCATCTATTTCTTTTTTCTTCTATGAAATTTCTTATGTATATGCAATATCTCTTTGAATTAAATTAAATTGATTGTCAAGCATTCACTAGTGCATACTGAAAAGGAAATCTAATGTAAAATTAAACCAAACATACTAGAAAATTGAATAAAAAACTGGAATATTTTAAAACCTCACGAACAATGCAATTCTTTATTCCTCTTTTCCTCTCAAGTCATTTTGTATTATGTTAAATTTTACATAATTATTCGTATCATCGAATTTTAAAAAAATAATAATAATATTTTGATGTCATGTTCATATATGCTTTAATTCACAATGCATTTTGTATAATGTGTTATAACAATTCAATTAAAAAAACAAGCAATTATCTTATTTTTGCGTATCGTATTATACATTTACATGTTAATAATTCGTTGTACGTAAATTTTGACATATTCATATATTTGAGTCATTATAATTTTATTATTTGTAATATGACATGTTTTAATTACCCTTAATATTGAGTAAAAAATGTAGTCAAAAATCCTTCATCTAATCTGCCGGTGAAGTTTATAGATAGTCTTAAGTGTCTATCACAAGAACCTAGATATGTAAATCCAATATCTTCCAAACAATTCAACCATGATATTAATAATGATGGAAGCAAGATTATCCACTATCAATGACATAAAATGAGCTGTAAATGCTGACGAACAAACATGCACTGTTTTTCCAACCTGTGGATTGAAGAGCATTGACAAGCTAACTTTGCAGACCATTTGAATCCAATAATGTACAGAAAAATGCCAAAGGAGAATAATTCATCTTGGAAAAAGAATTACTAGAATGCAAAAGCTTACCTTGTTTAACAAGAACACAGCATATGCTGCTCTTGTCGTGTCTTGACCTTCTAAAAACAACGAAAATTCTGCCGGCTTTACATTTGCTGAAAGTGTTGTATCCAATGACAAATCAGAAGATGCAGGGTCTATTGAAGATGCATGGTCATTAATATATGAGCGAGAACCACCCAAGCGCAGAGGATAACGCAAGGGAACTTGTAAATAGGATGCAATTAGTGAAACATCCTGCAAATTCACTAAGCGAAATTGATCTCAGTAACAACAAGTTGCATGGAAAGCTCCCAAGATGGATAGGGAATGCATCATTTTTGTGGAGATTAGATTTGTCCAACAATGGTTTTGAAGGTTCTATTCCAATGGAATTTCGCAAGTTGAATAGGTTGTAATTTTTGGATCTTTCTCAAAATAATTTATCTGGCTCTATACCGTCATGTTTTAATCCACCATACATAGAGCATGTCCACCTCCACGGGAATAGACTGAGAGGCACACTATCACTTGCTTTTTATAATAGCTCTTCAACAGTGACGTTAGATCTTAGAGGAAACAATTTGACAGGTAGTATTCCAAAATGGATTTACACGCTTTCTTCTTTGAGTGTTCTTCTCTTGAAAGATAATCATTTTCATGGTTAAGTTCCTATTGAGTTATGCAAGTTGCATTATTTAAGCATCATAGATCTTTCTCAAAATATGTTTTCTGGTCCTTTACCTTGTTTGGGAAATTTATCTCTTCCAATACAAATGAAGAAGATTCTAGAAACTGGGTTCTATGGGCCATCTATAGAAGAGGATGAATCACCACGCATTATGATAGGAAACCTGGAAATGGATTCTTACTATCCTCTAAGCTACTTGGAAGAAGTAATAGAGTTCACAACAAAGAGTGGGTTCTATTCGTACAAGGGCGACATCCTTTCATATATGACTGGGATTGATTTATCTTGCAACAACTTAACTGGTCATATCCCACCAGAATTAGGGAACTTGAGTGAAATCCATTCTTTAAACTTGTCAAACAATAAGTTGACCGGAGTTATACCCTCATCATTCTCAAAACTTCATCACATTGAGAGTTTGGACCTTTCTTACAACAACTTGAGTGGTGAAATCCCCAATCAATTCGTAGAGTTGAACTCTTTGGAGGTTTTCAGCGTGGCATACAACAACTTGTCAGGTAGTATTCCCGAACCAAAAGCTCAATTTGGGACCTTTATTGAAAACAGTTATGAGGGAAATCCTTTTCTTTGTGGAGATATATTGCATAAAAGTTGTTCCAAAATCGATTCACCATCAACGATATCAACTGTATCAGAAGATAAAGGAGAAGATGGTTTGATAGATACTTATGATTTTTTTGTGAGCTTTTTGGTTTCTTATGTAGTTGTGTTGTTGACAATTTTTGTTGTCCTCTACATAAATCTATACTGGTGAAGAGCTTAGTTTTCTCTCGTTGGGAAATGCATCACCACATTTCGCTACTCAAATGTGGGCAATTTTCTTACTTATCACATTTTCAAGCAATGTGTTTAGCTACTCAAATTGTGATTTGTTTCCACACCTAAATGTTTAATTATGCTAAGTAGAGCGATAATGAATATTTTGTTGATTTTTTCATTTTGAATAAAAGCTCTTTTATCTTATGGTTTTATCATTTTCAACCATCTATTTCTTTTTCTTCTATGAAATTTAATGTAAAATCATAATCCATTATTATGTATATGCAATATCTCTTTGAATTAAATTAAACTGACTGCTAAGCGTTCACTAGTGCATACTGAAAAGGAAATCTAATGTAAAATTAAACCAAACATACTAGAAAATTGAATCTAAAACTGGAATATTTTAAAACCTCACAAATAATGCAATTCTTTATTCCTCTTTTCCTCTCAAGATATTTTGTATCATGTTATAATTTACATAATTATTCGTATCATTGAATTTAAAAAAAAATTAATATTCTGATATCATGTTCATAATATGCTTTAATTCACAATGTATTTTGTATAATATGTTATAACAATTCAATTAAAAAAACAAGAAATTATCTTATTTTTGCGTACTGTATTATACATTTAAATGTTAATAATTCGTATATTTTGACATGTTCGTATATTTTAGTCATCATAATTTTATTATTTATAGTATGACATGTTTTAATTACCTAGATTGGCAGTGTGCCAAATAATTTTTCTAATAAAAATAGTAATTTACTCTATTTACCAAATCTTTATCAACTTTATATTCTCACCAACAAAACATACATTCAAAGTTCAAATATTATCCGAATTTGTAAGATTTAAATATTCAAATCTATAGTAGTACAATCATTGGCTTATCACCAGGACCAGCAATGGCCTTGAATGGCCAATGCTTCATATTGCTGTGTACCAAAGGGTCAGTGAACCGACGACCAATCAGAAGTTTAGCATCGGAAGAGACTTAAAACATTTTCGTTCAAAAACATCCAAAGAGAGGAGACTAAGAAATTTCCAAGATTTCCAACATTTCCATGAATTGAAACCTTATACCTATATTTTAGGCATCAAATCTCACAGGTTCATGTTGAGTTCAAAATCTACTTCTTTTGAAGTGTAACAGGGGCATACTCCAATTGACTTGAAAGTTATGTTTCAATTCTTATAATTGAAAGTATATATATTAATTAATTAAATATCAATAAATTAGATGATGCCTAGACTTACATCATATGGGTTCAAATTTATCAGTATTTCAATTTAATTATATAGTAATATCATGTAAAAAGAATCATAAAAGCAAGTGAAAAAGACGTAAGTTTTCCACCAATTTTCCACATAACTAAAACTTTTTACACCATAGGAACTTTCATTGTCATCAAGTTGGACATAGATGGAACTCACAAGGAAGTCACGTTAAACACACACATAAAAGAACCATAAAAGCAGACATAACTTTTCCAACTTTTTGAAAATTGATGTGAAGCTCGAAATGACCGGCACAAGTAAGCATATTAAACGTGTGAAGAGAAGACCTTATTTTTCCACATAACTAAAACTTTTTACACCATAGGAACTTTCATTGTCATCAAGTTGGACATAGATGGAACTCACGTTAAACACACACATACATAAAATTTATAGCAAAGATGGAATGTAGGTTTTGTTGGTATATTTTATTGTAGGGTGTAATTGAATCTATTTGAACTCAATACTGTTAAACTCAAGTTTAATTTGAAATTCAAAGCTTGATGCTCGATCGAACATATATTTTTAAGCTCGAAATTAAATATGTTTATCAATTTTTGTACTCGAGTTTGAGCTCGCCTCAATAATTAAACTTAGGGTTAATAATATATATTAATAGCAATAATGTAATCTAATAATATAAAAATATAAAAAGTTCAATAAGGCTCTCAAACTACTCGAGTCAAGTATTACTAAGCTCGAATCCGGATCGACCTATAGCTCGGCTCAATAATTACCGAATCAATGTCAAAATTTTTTGAGCCAAATTCGAATAGCTTGCGGGTACAGATGTCTCATTTGCACCCCTATACTTCATTAGATAACAAGTGGCATTTTGAATTATTATAGGTATAATAATTACTTTGTTAATTACTTTATTAGTATCTTAAACAAGAAAGCATTTATATAGCTGCAATGTATTATTTTAAATATTTGTGATTTTAAAAAGTATTATTTTACCTGCAAGTGTATGTTTGAACAGTTGAGACGACGTTGTTGAAAGGGGATAGTCATAAACCTCGATCATAGACCATAAAATAAAAAAAATATTATGTCCATGAATAAAACAAAAAATGAAGACCTAAAATTTCTATTAATAAAGTGAAGTCAAGACTAACTTTATATAAGTGTAAAAAAGGCATAAAAAATATTATGTCTACATGAAGAATTTTATAACCCCAACTACACTATTTTATGTCCACCTCTCACTTTTCATATTTTTTTGGCCATTCTTTTTTCAAGATTAACATCAACATTAGATTTAAAATCAATGCTAAGCCATGTTTAAATTCTTTAATAGAATGTCAATACTGATTTTTGTGAGTGATTAAAATTTTGTGTAAACTTAAATGACTTAAAACTTATCATTCTTGTCATCCCATCTTCTCTCCATGAAAAAATTTTAAAATGAACTTAGCATTGAACGCCAAAGTCAAGAGTTGATAAGCATTTTTGTGGTCCATTCATCCTTTCCTAACGAATTTCCACCAAGAGTTTTTGCAATAAGGAATTTATGTAAATAAGAAGCCTAGATTGATCCAATTTTTGAGGAATTAATTAATTATATATTATTTTTATATTATAGTGAATAAGTGGGATGCAATATGTTCTGCTTGTATATAAATAAGAAGCTTAGGCTTCTTTAGATTATATACATATAGAAGTTTAAAAAAAAGTAACATATAGCTGAGAGAGAAGTGAAAACAGAGAGATGATGATGATGGAGTGGAAATGGTTAAGGTTTATTAGGATGGCAGTAATGTTGTTGGTGTTAGAAGGACGCAGATGGTGTACTACTGATGCTTGTTTGGAGCATGAGAGAATCGCTCTCTTGCATCTCAAGCCTTTCTTCAATTATGGTAATCAATTGCAAAGTTGGGTTGAGGTGAAGGGTTCAGATTGCTGTAAATGGGAAAGAGTTGAGTGCAACACCACCACTAGGAGACTCATACAACTTTCCCTTAATTCTACAAAATGGGAATTCAACGTGGAATACTGGTATCTCAATGCCTCTATGTTTCTTCCCTTTGAGGAATTGAGGAGTCTTTATTTGTCAGAAAATGCCATAGCTGGTTGCATTGAAAATGAAGGTCGTGCCTTTAATTTTCCCTTAGTTACATCTTTTATTATTACACTATTCTCACCCTTGTTAATTTGCAATTACTAATAATTTATTTTATTTTATTGAAGAAAGGTCATTAACTGTGTAGTTGAATGATTAATATTTGGAGAAATAAAACAAAGAAAATGATAAAGAATATAATGGAGAAGAGAAATAAATTTTGTATGAAAAAATTCTTTCAAATAATCTTTTATTTCAAGCACAAAAAGTTAATAATTCTTCATCACTAGTAGAACTATTGTCACAAAACAAAATTGTTGACTTGCTTTGCTTCTGCTTAAGACTTTCCAAAATTCCACGTAACCAAATCAATTGACATCCTGCATAAGATGCAGCGATATATTCAGCTTCTGTAGTCGAAAGCGCCACAATTGATTGTTTCTTTGAACTCCATGAAACTGCACCACTACCAAGGTGAAAAACATAACCAGAAGTGCTTCTGCTATCATCAATGCTTCCTGCTAAATCACTATCCGTATAACCAATGAGATCAACTAATGTATTAGCTTTATAGAAAATTCCATAATCAATGGTTCCCTTCACATATCTCAATATTCTCTTGGCAGCCTCCCAGTGATTGGAGTAAGGTTTCTCCATGAATCTACTTACCTAGCTAACAGCATACACGATATCAGGCCTTGTCGAAGTCAGATACATCAACTTCCCAACCAAACTTCTGAATATGGTGGAATTGACAAGCTTTCCTTCACCCTCTTTAGATAACTTCAGACCTGTAATGCATGGAGTAGAGACTGGATTCGCATTTTCCATCATGAATTTTTTAGAACTTCCTTTGCGTAGCTCTCTTGTGAAATAAAAATTCCTTTCTCGGATTGATGAACTTCAATGCCAAGAAAATGATGAAGTTCTCCCAAATCTGTCATCTTAAATTCTGCCATCATTGAGTGCTGAAATTCTTTCAACATCTTCACATCATTTCCTGTGAAAATAAGATCATCAACGTAGAGACTTACAACCATGAATCTTCCTTGATAATTGCCTTTGATGTAGAGAGTATGCTCATATGGAGATTTCTGGAATCCACACTTCTGAAAATAAGAATCGATGCGGCTGTACCATGCTCTGGGTGATTGCTTCAACCCGTACAAAGCTTTCTTCAACTTGTAAACTTTTTCTTCTTCTCCTTTTTTGACAAACCCTGGTGGTTGATCAACATAGACTTCTTCTTTGAGAACACCATTCAAAAACGCAGATTTTACGTCCATTTGGAACATTTTTCAATTGTTTTGGGCAGCAAGAGAAATAAGTAACCGAACTGTCTCAAGTCTTGAAACTGGAGCAAATACCTCTGTAAAATCTTCTCCTTCCTTTTGCTTGTATCCTTTTGCAACCAGTCTTGCCTTGTACTTGTTGATAGAGCCATTCGGATTCATCTTTGTCTTGTACACCCATTTGACTCCAATTGAATTCTTGTGCGGTGGTAAATCTGTGAGTTCCCTTGTATCATTGTTTTCAATTGAGCAAATCTCTTCTTTCATGGCTTTCCTCCATATTTCTTCTTGATATGCATCATCAAAAAAATTGGATCTTCTCCTGCAAAGAAGGCAAAGAATACAGCATCATTTTGCACAACTTCATCCGTTACATCATATAACTCTTGGATGCTTCTCGTTTTTCGGATCGGGCTGGATGAAGAAGAATTTGATGAAGAACTTGGGGAAGCAGGAGGATTTTCTACTTGAGCATCATCTTCAGCATTCTCAATTACTGCCTCTTCTTCTTCTTCAAGTTCAAAAGGAAAAATTAGCAAATTTTCCTTTTCAACTTCCATATCTTCAAACATAAAATTTTCATCAAACCGAACATCTCAGCTTATTACAATCTTCTTTGTCACCGGATTATACAACTTGTATGCCTTACTTCTTTCACTATAGCCAATGAAAATGCATTTCTCTGACTTGTCATCCAACTTGCTTCTCATTGCATCTGGAATATGAGAGTAGGCAACACTCCCAAATACTCTAAGATGACTAACACTAGGCTTTATACCATACCACGCCTCATGTGGTGTGCAATTCTCCAAGCTTCTTGTCGGTGATCTGTTTATAAGATAAACTGCACAGGAAACAGCTTCAGCCCAAAATCTTCTTGATAACCTCTTCTTCTTAAGAAGACATCTAGCCATTTCCATAATTGTTCTATTCTTTCTTTCACACACACCATTTTGCTGAGGTGTATGGCGGGCTGTCATTTCATGCCGGATGCCACTATCTCGGCAATATTTCTCAAATTCTTTTGAAAAATATTCACCTCCACGATCTGTACGCAAGGTGTTAATTTTCAACCCAGTAAAGTTCTCCACTTCTGCCTTGAAATCTTTGAATCTCTAAAAAGCCTCTGATTTTTCTTTGACACAATACACCCATAACTTTCTTGAGTAATCATCAATGAAAGAGATAAAGTAACGATTACCTCCTAAAGATGAAACTGTCATTAGACCACAAAGATCTGAGTGAATAAGTTGCAATGGTCTTCTTGCTTTCCACGAGGATTGAGAAGGAAAAGCAATTTTGTGTTGCTTTCCAAGTTGACATGCTTCACAAACATCATCAAGCCGATCGATTTTTGGTAAACCTCTAACCATCATCTTCCTTGAAAGCATCTCCAAATTTCCATAGTTTAAATGTCCATATCTATCATGCCATAACTTTGAAATTCCTTTATGAGCACCAATAAAACAAGACATATTCTGATTTTGAAGGGTAAGAGAGAAAAGATTATTTGATGCCACTCCAACTCTAGCAACAACCTGATTTTTCTTTGATAAATAGCAAGCCATGTCTCGAAAATGAATATCATACCCCTTCTTCAAGAGATGCCCAACGCTAAGCAGATTATTTTTAAGACCAGGAACAAAATAAACTTCAGACATTTTCTCTACCCTTCCTTGCTTTGTTTTGAACTCCAACTCACCAACACCGCTAACTTTGTAAGCTTTGCCATCTCCTACTTTTACTTCTCCACAATCAGATTCAAAGAACTTCGAAAATAAATTTTTGTTACCTGTCATATGCTTGCTAGCACCACTGTCTATGTACCAGACATCATCAATCTCTCCACCATGAGATACGAGCAACAAAGTTTCTTGCTTTTGCTCTTGATTATTTTGTACTATATTAGCTTCATTTTTCTCTTCTTTTTTGTACCAGCATTCACTTGCCAAATGACCAGGTTTGCGACAATTATAACATTCAAAATAGCCACGACCTCTTCCTCTTTGATTTCCACGTCCACGTCCTCTTTGTGATCCTCTAAAATTTTGACTTTGGTTGGCTTCTTTCCATCCATTCTCCATGCTTACATCTTCACCTCTTTCACGAGCATTTGAGCCTCTTCCTCTAAAATTTCTTCCTCTTCCACGACCACGATCTCTCCCTCTTTGATTTTTAAAATCTCCCTTATTCTCATTTAGAGACAACTTTGACTGGAGTGCTTGATCTAGATCTACTTCCTTTTTCTTCTTGTTTAATCTTTCTTCATGGGCTTGCAACGAACCTGTGAGTTCATCAATAGTCATGGTACTCAAGTCCTTTGATTCTTCAATGGCAACCACAATGTAGTCAAATCTGGAATCTAAAGAACGGAGGATTTTCTCAACACCACGAATATCATCCATAGTTTCACCATTTCTTTTTAATTGATTGACTATGGACAAAACCCGTGAACAGTAATCAGAAACTGATTCTGACTCTGTTTTTTGCAATCTTTCAAACTCTCCTCGAAGAGTTTGCAACCGAACTCTTTTCACCTTTTCATCTCCTTTGAATGAATTTTGTAAAAATTCCCATGCTTGTTTTGCCGTGGTGGCACAAGCTATTTTTTCCCAAGCCGCTTCATATGATTGAACTCCTTGATATATCCAAAATAAGGCTTGTTGATTTTTCTTCCTTGATTTTCTTAGACTCTCTTTTTGAACTTGTGTTAATCCTTCCTCCTCTTCAGCCTCAACTTCATTATAACCTTTTTCAACAATCTCCCAAACTTCTAGAGATCCAAGAAGAGCCTTCATTTGGATACTCCATTTGCCATAATTTTCTTTGGTTAATTGGGGAACGGAAGAAAGAGGAATAGAATTGTTCATTTCGATCGAACAAGGCTCTGATACCAATTTGTAGTTGAATGATTAATATTTGGAGAAATAAAATAAAGAAAATGATAAAGAATATAATGGAGAAGTGAAATAAATTTTGTATGAAAAAATTCTTTCCAATAATCTTTTATTTCAAGCACAAAAAGTTAATAATTCTTCATCACATACAACTCTTTATATAGGAGTTGTAAGTGACTATTCATCTATATCACTATATGCTAGGAGTTGTGACTATTCATGCATGTGTGTATCTTTTCATATTCAAGCCTCTTAACTTTTCATCTTCAAGTCTCTTCACTATTCATATTCAAGTTTTTTCACTTTTCATATTCAAGTCTTTTCACTCTTCTAACTTTTCATAATTTATTTGTGCAAGGTTAATTTAATTATGTGCCAACAAACTGTTTATGTATATATTTAAAAGAACACTCTTACAGGTTTTGGAAAGCTATCATCCACATTGAGTAATTTGGAGATTCTTGACTTAAGTAGAAATTACTTGAATGATAGCATTTTGTTATCTTTGAGTGAGCTTTCATTTCTCCGATATTTGGATCTATCATACAACCGATTTGAAAGATCAAGTCATCCAAGAGGTAAATTAAGTTTAGTCTGGTGTTAGTTTTTATTTGTATTGGGGAGTTTGACAGTGGTTTTCCATTGTTTTATTCCCTCTAACTTAGTTTTTGCTTTTATGGTTGAGAGGAAAAAGAAACAAACAAGTACTTACTCAAATTAACTAAACAATGGAGTATTTTTTTTATGTTTTGCAGTAACTAATTCTATGGTATATAAATCAGGTTTTCAGTGGCTTTCAAGGCTCACTAAATTGGAAACTCTTCATCTAAGTGGGAATTCTTTGAAGAATAGCATTTTTTTACAGATGAGAAATCTTTCATCTTTGAAGACTTTAAGTTTGGGTGACAATCAGTTGCGAGGAAAACTGCTTCATATTCAAGGTAGACTGATTTTACACTTTTCTTGTTAACTTTAAAATAAATTTATGTTCAAGGAAAAGTGGTTGCAGTATGTGATTTGATTTTATCATATCATGAATGTAACTGATCAATATTTGAGATTGAATTTCAGAATTGAATCATTTGCCAAACTTGAAGTACTTGGATTTAAGTGGCAACCATATTGACAGCATCTCAAACAAAGGTATAAGTATTAATTTGTGCATGACTTTCCTGACAGACTTCAATTGTATTTTCTTTCTTTTTTTCCTTTTCATATGGTTGAGGGGAAAAAAGATCCTTATAATCTTAAAGAGTTGATTTTAAGAGTTGGTCATGAGAGAATGGGTTAAGACCAGAGGGTTTGTGTCCACAGTTGAGTATTACATTTGAAAACTGAAAATTAAAAGATTGAGTTTGGATCTCCGACTGCTTTATTTTTTTGAAAGAAAGAAATATGTTTATATATTTATGACTGGGAGTTGTCCATGATTTTCTTTGTGATTCATAGATCGTTATGGAACATTTGTCGTAACTATTTATATATTGAATAAATTAAGTTTTCAAAGCGATCAACTTATAAAAATTTCAATGACCATGATATTGACTATAGGAATTCTTTTTCCTATGACAGACGGAACACAAATGAGGCTTATAACCAACTTGGAGGAACTTGATTTGAGTTTTAATCTCTTTCGAAACAACACAATTTTCTTTCTCCAGGGGCTTTCAAGCCTAAAGTCTTTGACTTTGTTTGCCAACCATTTGCAAGGCTCATTAGATATCGAAGGTACTAAAGCTATAATTTTCTTTATAATTGTTTCAAATTTGAACATTCACATTTCACGTTTTAGGATTTTCATCTTCACTTCAAGTTTTAGATTTACTTTTTTTCATTTTTATTTCATTAAAATATTAAGTGGTTTGATTTTTTGAATTGGACGTGGATATGTATAGGATTGAGCAATTTAACAAATTTGAAGAAACTTGATTTAAGTGGGAATCAAATTGAAAGCTTTCAATCCTTTAAAGGTATGCATTTATATTTAACCAATTACCTAAATTCTTACATATAATTAAATTTTATGCCAATTTATTTCAGTGATGAAATTATATAAATCTTTTGTAGATGGTGGTAGAAAATTGGAGTTGACCCACTTGGAAGAGCTTAATTTAGATTACAATCACTTCAATACTAGTGTATTTGCATCCCTTAACAAGCTTTCAAATTTGAAATCGTTGAGCATAAGGGCCAATGGATTGAAAGGATCAATAGATATGAAAGGTAAAAATATTAGATTTTTAACAAGAATATAATAATGTTTTAAGAGAATATAATGAAGTTGATTTGTTGTTTTTTGTTTTCCTAGATTTGGATGCATTTATCAACTTAAGGGAACTATATATGAGCGACAATGAATTGAAAAATTTTGTGATCCACCAAGGTATCATTTAATTAAACTTCCTTTTTTTTTTCTAATTTAGAAATTTAGTTTTGATCTCAAATATTATAATAACTAATAAAGTTATATCATATCATACTTGAAAGTAAAATATGGGTTTGGTGATACATTTTCTAAATCCTCCATTATAATGTGTTTCGAATTTGGTTTGAAACTAAAATTCTTTAAAATTTTCATAATTTTAATATATTAATGTTTATAATTATTTTAAAATAATTTATTGAATTTTTATGAGATAAAAAATAATTATAACAATAAAAACAATGATATTATAAATAAAAATATATTTTGAATCATATTCAAGGTAGACTGATTTTACCTGTTTCTTTTTAACTTTAAAAATCAATGTATGTTCAAGTTTGATTTTATCATATCATGAATATATATAAGTAATCAATATTTGGGATTGAATTTCAAAATAGGAAGGTATCTCAAACAAAGTATTTATATATTGAATCAATTAAGTTTTACTTGTAAAATGTAGTTATCAATTCATGGGAAAGCTTCTAAATTGGCTCTTCCTTCTCAAACAATCATTTTTCCTAACTTTTTATATCTTGAATGACATTATTTTCTTCCAATGATAGATGGATCACAATTGAGGCCAACAAACTTAGAGGAACTTGATTTGAGTGGTAATCTCTTTCGGAACAACACAATTTCCTTTCCTCAAGGGCTTTCAAGCCTAAAGTCTTTGACTTTGTACAACAACCATTTGCAAGGCTCATTAGATACTAAAGGTACTAAAGCTATAACTTTGTTTTTCTTGATAATTCTTTCTAGAACCTTTTAAAATTAATTGTTTCAATTTTGAACATTCACATTTCACGTTTGAGGATTTTCATCTTCACTTCAAGTTTTAGATTTACTTTTTTTTCATTTTTATTTCATTAAAATATTAAGTAGAAATTAAAATTATTAACATAATGATTTTTTGAATTGTACGTGGATATGTATAGGATTGAGCAATTTAACAAATTTGAAGAAACTAGATTTAAGTGGGAATCAAATTGAAAGCTTTCAATCCTTTAAAGGTATGCATTTATATTTAACCAATTACCTAAATTCTTACATATAATTAAATTTTATGCCAATTCATTTCAGTGATGAAATTATATAAATCTTTTGTAGATGGTGGTAGAAAATTGGAGTTGACCCACTTGGAAGAGCTTAATTTAGATTACAATCACTTCAATACTAGTGTATTTGCATCCCTTAACAAGCTTTTAAATTTGAAATCTTTTGAGCATAAGGGGGAACCAATTGAAAGGATCAATAGATATGAAAGGTAAAAATATTAGTCTTTTTAACAAGAATATAATAATGTTTGAAGAGAATATAATGAAGTTGATTAATTGTTGTTTTTGTTTTCCTAGATTTGGAAGCATTTATCAACTTAAGGGAACTAGATATGAGATATAATGAATTGAAAGATTTGGTGATCCACCAAGGTATCATTTAATTAAACTTCCTTTTTTTTTTAATTTAGAAATTTAGTTTTGATCTCATATATTATAATAACGGTTATTGTCATAAATATTAATAAAGTTATATCATATCATACTTGAAACTAAAATATGGGTTTGGTGAAACATTTTCTAAATCATCCATTATAATGTGTTTGGACTTTGGTTTGAAACTAAAATTCTTTAAAATTTTCATCATTTTAAAATATTAATGTTTATAATTATTTTGTTTGTATAAATATATTTTTTAAAATAATTTATTGAATTTTTATGAGATAAAAATAATTATAACAATAAAAAATGATATTATAAATAAATAAAAACATATATTTATGAGAAAATATGTAATATAACTATATTTTAATTTCATATATTTTTAATAGTATAAAACATAAAAATACATATTAGAGTTAAATAAATGGCATTTTTTGGCAAAAATAAATAAATGTCAATTTTGAATAATTTAAAAAAAATCTTCAATTTTGTGAAATTTAAACATACATTTAGAGGTGCTTAAACTTCCATTGCAATCTTTTTATAAATTTCAAAGTGCATATGTTTTTAACTTTTTGGTTTAAAAAAATATGATTGGTCTACGTACTCTTTACTAATTTGTAGTTTAATTCTTATACTTTTATTTTCAAGAATTTAGTCCCTCTTTTTTTAAAAAAAAAATTCAAAATCCTAGTTCAATTGTTAAAATTGTTAAAATTTTAAAATAGTTTGTTGGTGTGACATTTTGAAATAAATAAAAAAAACTTGATAACAATGTAACTAAAAAAATGACGTAATGAACATGGATTTAATAAAATAATTTTAACAATATTAATAAAATAATTTTGAATTTTGAATTTTAACTTAACTCTATTTTTGGGCCAAGATTTAATGCTTTAAAATTTTCATTTAATCTGCTGAGTTTACTTATAATTCTTTTGAGTTTTATTTATTGGTGAGTAAAATACCTATTTGATTTTTTATATACTATTGGCATCTTTAAAGGTAATATAATAATTTTAGTGTAGACATGTTTTATTTTATAAATATTATTTATAGTGTAGACATGTGAATTTTGAATAATTTAAAAATATCTTCAATTTTATGAAATTTAAACATACATTTAGTGTAGACATGTTTTATTTTATAAATATTATTTATAGTGTTGTTGATTGGAGTTTGAAAATTATACAACTTAGCTATATCAGTTAATTACTTATATTAAAAAATAATATAACAAAATATAAAAAGAAAAAAAATAGTATAATTAATAAAATGGATAAAGAGTTATATTAAAGTTTAAACATCTTCTCTCTATCAAAATTTATCTCAGATAAATCATGAATAATCTAATTCATAAAAAATATATATATTTATATACTTCATTTCATTCACAGAAAATAAAGCATTCTACTTAGTAGAGGCTTTCTATAATACCGTTATCTAATACCTCTTGACATTGCTTAGATTCAAATGTGTCGAGCAGTTTGGAGGAAATATATCTTGACTATTCTACTCTCAACACCAACATTTTGCAAAGCATTGGAGTATTTGCTTCTCTTAAAACATTGTATTTATCTGATTGTGGACTTATTGGTCCCTTACCTAATCAAGGTAAATAATTTTATGGCTCAAATTGATTTCTTTATGAGCTTTCTGTAATATATTATCTCCTATTCTGTTTTATAAAGCAAAATTTAATTGAAACTTCTTCCATGAATTTATTTATAAAATTTTCAGGATGGTGTGATCTTAGGAACCTTGAAGTGTTGGATGTGAGTGAGAATGCACTTGAGGGGATGCTTCCTCATTGTTTTAGTAACTTGACATCTCTTCGTGAGTTAGATATTTCAAGAAACCATTTTCAAATTCCGCTGTCATTTGCACCATTTGCAAACCTTTCAAACCTCAAAGCCCTTTCGATTAATGAAAACAAGATGGTATTGGAACCTTCCTTTTATACCTCAATCCCAAAGTTCCAATTGGAAGTCATCAGTTTGCTAAAGTGCATAACATCTCAACAACTCAGTCGTAAAGTTCCTACCTTCCTTTACTACCAATATGACTTGAGATATGTGGATCTTTCGCATAACAATCTCAGTGGAACTGTACCAACTTGGTTGCTAGAAAACAACACAAAGTTAGAAGATCTCATCTTGAAGGGTAATTCATTTACAGGTCCTCTCTCACTTTCGTCGGCTCTTATTTCTAATGTATCTTCAATTGACTTATCTGAAAACAAATTACAAGGTCAAATTCTGACTGGTATATGTTCAACTTTTCCACATTTGAGGCGGTTATTCTTATCCAAGAATGCTTTTGAAGGTATTATCCCACTTTGTTTAAGTGGCATGAAGGATTTATCATTTTTAGATCTATCAAACAATCAATTGTATGGAAAAGTACCAGAAGAGTTGATCACCAAAGGCTCACTGACCATTTTGAGACTATCAAATAACAACCTCAGTGGAAATGTAGTTCCTGTGATTCTCAGCGCAAATAGGGTGCCGTATTTATATTTGGATGGAAATAATTTTTCAGGAGAGATGACAAATGTTGATGTGTCTACTTTTGAGTTTCCAAATTCACTAAGCGAAATTGATCTCAGTAACAACAAGTTGCATGGAAAGCTCCCAAGATGGATAGGGAATGCATCGTTTTTGCAGAGATTAGCTATGTCCAACAATGGTTTTGAAGGTTCCATTCCAATGGAATTTTGCAAGTTGAATAGGTTGGAATTTTTGGATCTTTCTCAAAATAATTTATCTAGCTCTATACCGTCATGTTTTAATCCACCATACATAGAGCATGTCCACCTCCACGGGAATAGACTGAGAGGCCCACTATCACTTGCTTTTTATAATAACTCTTCAATAGTGACTTTAGATCTTAGAGGAAACAATTTGACAGGTAGTATTCCAAAATGGATTTACACGCTTTCTTCTTTGAGTGTTCTTCTCTTGAAAGATAATCATTTTCATGGTAAAGTTCCTATTAAGTTATGCAAGTTGCATTCTTTAAGCATCATAGATCTTTCTCAAAATATGTTTTCTGGTCCTATACCTTCTTGTTTGGGAAATTTATCTCTTCCAATGCAAAGGAAGAAGATTCTAGAAATTGGGTTCTATGGGCCATCTATAGAAGAGCATGAAACAACACTAAATTTTGGAATGGATTCTTACTATCCTGATAGCTACTTAGAAGAAGTAATAGAGTTCACAACAAAGAGTGGGCTCTTTTTGTACGAGGGCAACATCCTTTCATATATGACCGGGATTGATTTATCTTGCAACAACTTAACTGGTCATATCCCATCAGAATTAGGGAACTTGAGTGAAATCTATTCTTTAAACCTTTCACACAATAAGTTGACCGGAGTTATACCCTCGTCATTTGCAAAACTTCATCAAATTGAGAGTTTGGACCTTTCTTACAACAACTTGAGTGGTGAAACCCCCAATCAGTTGGTAGAGTTGAACTCTTTGGAGGTTTTCAGTGTGGCATACAACAACTTGTCTGGTAGTATTCCCGAACCAAAAGCTCAATTTGGGACCTTTATTGAAAACAGTTATGAAGGAAACCCTTTTCTTTGTGGACCTATACTGCATAAAAGTTGTTCCAAAACCGATTCACCATCAACAATATCAACTGTATCAGAAGATAAAGGAGAAGATGGTTTGATAGATACTTATGATTTTTGTGTGAGCTTTTTGGTTTCTTATGTAGTTGTGTTGTTGACAATTTTTGTTGTCCTCTACATAAATCCATACTGGCGAAGAGCTTGGTTTTCTCTTGTTGGGAAATGCATTACCACCTGTCGCTACTCAAA
This sequence comes from Gossypium hirsutum, assembly GCF_007990345.1. Lineage (NCBI taxonomy): Eukaryota > Viridiplantae > Streptophyta > Magnoliopsida > Malvales > Malvaceae > Gossypium > Gossypium hirsutum. The sequence continues at coordinate 3,188,970 of NC_053438.1, read as the reverse complement.
TGTGGGCAATTTTCTTACTTATCACATTTTCAAGCGATGTGTTTAGCTACTCAAATTGTGATTTGCTTTCCACACCTAAATGTTTAATTATGCTAAGTTGAGCGATAATGAATATTTTGTTGATTTTTGCATTTTGAATAAAAGCCAAATATCCAAATACCCTCTTAAAGTTTCAAAGTATGGGTTTTGGAAACCATAAGGTGATATTGGTTTCGACAGTTTAAAGTATCGCATCCTAATGTGCTAGATGTGATATTCTTTCGGAACAAGAGAATCCTAAATTCCAACCCATATTGTTCGAAAATTGTTAGGATCGTATTTTTAAAATTCTTCAAAGTTTTCAATCTTCGACACTAAGACATTAATTAATCAACTAGGTACCAATTTTAGGCGTTACGAGGGTGCTAATCCTTCCTCGTGCGTAACCGACTCTCGAACCTATTTTTTTGAATTTTGTAGACCAAAAGCATTGTTTTAATAAACCTAAACCGTTTATTAAAAACAACTGTTTTACGAGGTGACCCGATCACACCTCATCAAAAAAGATTGGTGGCGACTCCCATTTTTGTTTTCATTTTTCAAAACCCAAGTTGACCCCATTTTGTCAAAAAAATGGTGTCAACAATGAACACCGAGATTATTTATGTAGTTTGATTTTGGTCTACACATTGATGGATATAAAGGGGGGCAGGTGGGGGCAATGTTTTAGAAATTTACATAGCACCTCCTTAAGATCAACTTTATTACATTAAACCCCCTAAAAATTTAAATTTTGCCCCCCTAAACCCCCCCAAAAAAACACCAACCCCTTTTTAAAGTTTGTCCCCCTAAGTCGTATTTTTGGATCCGCTACCGAGTCTATATCTGTGGAGTCTTGCCCAGAGCAATGGTTCACTATCTTTCTCGTAGTGCAACTAATTATTTAAGTCTTAACTAGGTCTAACACTCACCAATTTACCGATCTCACCGTCGTACAAAGACTAGATACTCTCCCTCTAAAATTTAATAACGTAAGGCTTTTATTCTAAAATTTATCAACTCTTATTTTCAAAAATCAATAACGTAATCTTAAAATGAACAAGTAAGACAATGAAGCAATACCTAAAGAAGTGACTATTGTTTCAAGCACACAATCAACCATAGAATCAACCTTCAACTGATAATAAAATTTCAATTTAAAACTCAAACCTAGCTAAAATATTGTATAATTAAATTTCAAGCCTAGTCATAACTTAAAATATATAATTTTTTAATAATAAATCAACACAAAAATTATAAAAACTTTCGGATATTCATATTTTTATTTTGCTAATTGAATCTTGTTTGATTGATATTAATATTATTGTCAATACATGAAAATATGGATTCGAGTTGTTTATCATTCTATTTAAAAATTCGGGAGAAATTATGAATAATTCTAAATATTATATTTTTTTTATTTTAGTGCGGTATATAATGTTATCATTAAAAAATTGAAATCTACTCATATTGCATGAAAAACCAAGAAAAAATATAAAAAATATATATATCCTTAATATTCATAACTATCATTTTAACAGTATCAAAGAAAATATTAAAATTTCAAGAAATAAAATTGTGTACGTATACGTTTTTGCAATCAAATTTCAAAGGTTTAAAATTCCCAAACCCAATGTGACCGCCGCCAATTAGTTCGTAGAACATCCTTTTTTCTACAAAACTAAAATTTTCTACACCACATAAACTTTTTGGTCAATCAAGTTGGATTTGACTTTACCAATACCTAAATGATAGAGTACGAAAGATTAATTATCAGATTTACGCTAATATTTTTGAGAAATAAAAAAAAATCAATATTTTGAGTTAATGAATTACTACTTTAATTAAAAATTTAAAAGACACCATTTTTTTAAAGAATTTTATGAAATTATATTTTAATATAATTAAAAAGTTATAGTTTTAACTTTATAAAATTTATTATTTATCTTTGATCCCGAAAAGAGACAAACTAACATTAATGAAATTTGGTGTTATTATTCATTTACCGAATACATTAATAAAATTTTTGAGTCGAATTCGAATGACTTGCGGGTACAAAAATATAAATTAACCGAATATTAAAATACTTCACCAAAAATGAAAAGTCTATTTTGAGCAAAGGGTGTTTTTGTGTTGGATTATCACCATATATATACCTCAAACGAATTTAACCGAATATTAAAATACTTACCAAAAATGCATTTTACCATATACATAGATGTAGAGGTGGCTGGGTTCGGGCCAGACCCAGAAAAAAATTTCAGCCCACTTCCTAGGCCCGGTGGCCCGGGGAAAAATACTAAGCCCGGCCCAGCCCAGCCCGACCCTTTTTTATGATAGAAAAAATTTATTTTACCATTTTAATAGCCTATATTTTATAATTTTTAAAAGATTAAATTAACTTTTTTTATTATTTGAGGGCAAAGTGTAATTTTACCATTACTATTTTAAAATTTTATAAATTATAAAGAGTTTAAAAAGAATTTTTATTTTTATTTTAGAGTAGAACCCTTGCCCATGAAATATCATATCAACAAATTTAACAATACTAATAATTAAAATTTAAATTTAAAATATTAAATATAAAAACTAAAAATTTTAAAATAAAAATAAAAAAGGGGGAGGGAATGGCTTAGGGAAATAGGAAATGGGAAATGGGGAGGGGAAATGAGAAATTTATTTAAAAATATATATATATTTATTATATTTGGGAAAAAAAAATTTCGAGGTCCGGCCCATTTTCTAAACGGGCCTCGTTTTTTGCCCAAACCCATATTTTGGGCTTATATTTTTACCTGAACCCTCTCATATTTTACCTAAATATTTAAGTGTGCTAAGTTGAGCGCTAAGGAATATTTTGTTGATTTTTGCATTTTTGAATAAAAACTCTTTATCTTTGGATTTTATCATTTTTCAACTATCTATTTCTCTCTTTTATTTTAATGAAATTTAAAGTAAAATAAAAATCTATTATGATGTAAATGCAATAGCTCTTTGAATTAAATTAGATTTACGGACAAATGTTCACTAATGCATAACTAAAAAGAAATCTAATGTAAAATCAAACCAAACACACTAGAGAAATGAATCTTTTAAAACGTACCTCCAAAACAATGCAATTTTGTATTCCCCTTTCCCTCTCAAGTTATTTTGTATCATGTTATATTTTATATATTTAAAAATAATTAATATTTTAATATCGAGTGTTATTGTTTTGGATATTGTATAACTCTTATTTTATTGTTAATTTTGTTACTATTTTAGAGGCATTTGTTTGTTAAGTTGCAACTATGTTAGTGTTATTTAAGTATAAAAATATATTTTCAATTCGTTGAGAAACCTTATTTTAATGTTTTAAATTTATTTTTATATAAAAAATAATCTAAAGAAAGTTGATACGGGCGGGCCGAGCTGGGCTTAAGTTTAACTTTTTTTTTATCTGGACTAGGCTTAGGCAAAATTTTAAACTCATTTTTCAGGTCGAGTCCAAGCCTAGCAAATGGGCTTACAAGCCTAGTAAATGGGCCTAACATTTTGCATCGGCTTGGTACAACACGACCGATGACTAGGTATTGGATTTGTTTTTTTTTAATGTGGTACCTATACTATTTTTTTGTTCAATTTCATACATGTATTTGAAAAAAGTTATACACTTTGATACATAAAAATAACAATGTTAACTTTTTAATTATTTAATTAACAATTTCGAATCTAAACCATAATTTTTTATCAAATCAACCTTGAAATTTGAATTATATCACATCCATAAATTATATTTAACAAAGTAAACACAAACTTAAACAAAATCATAAGTAACACAAATCATTCTATTAAAAAATCATAAAATATTTAAACCTAATATTTGATAATAATAATTAATAGGAGGGAAAATTCTTATAACCCAAATTACACGATATTATGTCCAAGTCGTACTTTTGGTTGAAATGTCAACTACAAACGACAACATTGAAAACCAAGCACTAACCGGAGTGTTCAATAAGTTCATACATCTTAATTAAATTTATTATTAATATTTCAAAATTTAATTTAATTAGGATATATTATTGATTAAGATAATGTAGAAACGAGGGGTACTTGCTTTGCAAACTGAAACTAAATACATAAAATATAAAGATATCCAAGATTGTTTACGCAGTTCAACTTCAATCTACATTTGTAAAGTCTTTCCCAAAACAATAGTCCATTATCTTTCTCACAGTACAACAAATGATTTAATCCTAACAATGGTTTAACACTCACCAATTTAGTGACCTTATCATTGTACAAAGACTAGATCACTCTCCCTCTAAGCTTACCCCTTGAAAGTTTAGTTTTGCAGCTCAAGAAACTCTCTTGATTACTTATAAAAATAATGCACCCACAAAAAATTCCTTGAACAACTGTGTACTCTATCAAGTTCTTAGCCTCTTGATTTGTCTCTTAAGCTTGGCAAAACTTAAGTTTGTATACTACTTAACTTGTGTTTACATTAGAATTACAATCTAAACAATTCTTTATAAAGAAGCTAAAAACTAGCATAAGATATTACTTCATAAGAGTTCCAATTCAATCCAATGCCTTCAAAATATGAAAAGAGACTTTCCTTGTTTGACAAGCATTTTACTTTGGTAGTAAGAAACCACTCTCCAATTTAATTTCAACCCAATTGATTTTCATGTTATTAGCTTTACTCATCCAAATATCTTCAAAACCAATAGTTTAAAGCTTTTGTTTTAAAATTTCCCAAGTCTTAAAATAGGCAAGTAAGACAATGAAATAACGCCTAAAGGTATGACCACTATTTCAACCACAGAACCAACTTTGTCTTTAAATGTGTCAACAGACAATAAAAATTTCAAGTTAAAACTCAAATCTAGCTAAAATATTGTATATGAAAATAAATTAAATTTCAAGCCTAGTCAATCTTGATAGCTTAAAATATATAATTCTTTTAATAATAAATGTCGAAACCATTTTTTGAAAAGGAAATAGTTGTCGATTTTAGAAAACAAAGATTGGAGTCACCACCGATCTTTTATGGAGGTGTAATCGGATCACCTTGTAATTTTAAAGATTTTGGTCTACGATATTCAGAAAAAATAGGTTCGGGAGTCGGTTACGTGCGAGGAAGGATTAGCACCCTCGTGACGCCCAAAATTGGTAATGAATTGATTAATTGATGTCTTAAAGTTGAATGTCGAAAATCCGAAAAGATTTTAAAATACGATTCCCCTTTTTATCAATATTATTTTAAAAAACTTGAATAAATTTTAACGAGTATAAAAGACTTGCTCGTCTCGCGGATAGCAAAATGTCGTATCCCATAAGTTAGGATACAACATTTGAACCTTTGAGTGCAAGCTCGCCTTTAATTTTATTAAAAATCCGTATATTTTGAAATAAAAAAATTTGGTCGTTTTGGTTCGACGAGAAAATCAAAACCCTATAAGTTAGGGCATGATTTCTCGAGGTTCCAATGACGACACATAAGTTTGCCTTTAATTAAAACTTGGGTATTTTAAATTCGAAGGATGTTTGGTCGTTTAGATTTTTACGAGAAAATAGGAACCCAGTAAGTTAGGGCACGACTTTCTCGAATTTCTAAAAACGAAACATTGTCTTATTTTTAAAAAAAAAAATTCCCTTTTGATCAATCGCGAGTATAATACTTTGAACAAAGCGTACTTTTTTCGTTTGAAGTATAATAATGAATATGTAATACCAATTGTTGCCTGGTAAAAATAATAATAAACCAAAACAGAAAGAAAATCCAAATAAAGAGCCCATTTACATGGCCCAATATCATCAACAGATACAAACCCAATAACCTAAATTACCCTAGCCCAATAACTAACACCCAAATTTCCCAAACCCTAGCTTCATGTTTAGCGCCGCAAGCCCCTAGCAGTCACCAGCAGACGTCCCAAGCGCCGCACATCTCGGGGCTGGCCTCTCAACGTGCGTCGTTCGCTCGCACGACACCTGCAAACAAAACGAACTCAAAGAGTCCAACAGAGAGAAAACAGCAAAATAATAGATAGATGCGATTTTATTTTTCTTTTTCGGGCTATAAAAGCCTTTGAAAATCTGTAAAAAAGGCAGGGGGATAGAAAAAAATCAAAAAGAAATACAGAGAAATACAAAAGGAAAAAATATTGAGAATACAAAGTTTTGTTTAAAGGTGATTTGCGTTTTATTTAATTAGCCTATTTTATTTTATTTTATTTTCTTTTCTTTTATCAAAAACAAAGGGAAGAAATTTACCTTCGGAGCCCATCGCGTCGCATCTCCGATCGGCGAAAGCGCGGCGGAGACCAGTTGCGGCAGTGGTGCAAAAAGGGGCCAAAAAAACGAAACCCTAACAGAGGGCGTTTTTTATTTTTTATTTTTATTTTTTTCTTTTACTCAATTTTCAAATAATTTTAGAGGAAGGAAATTGATTTAAATAACGGATCAAAACGGCGCCGTTTTCCCAGGCCTGACCCGCGCGGTGACCCGACCCGAAGGGAGGATCCGCGCGCTCTGACGTCAGGTGGGGAATTTGCGCAGTTAGCCCCTCTCTTTTGCAGCGCATGTCAATTAAACCCTTTTTATTTGTTTTAAAATTTGGGCCGCGAATTTCATTTTTATTTCAATTTGATACCACATTGCGCAGCGTTTTGGAAGGGAAGGAATTATTTCCTTTTTAGTCCCCCATTATCGCTCGCGTGTTTGAATTGATTTTTTTTATTGTTTTTAAATTTGCCCCATTTTTTTCGTCTTTTGTTCAATTTAATCCACTTTTTCTTTTTGAACTATTTTTATTTATTTGTTTGTTTATTTATTTATTTATTTATTTTTGTTAAAAAAAACATTATTATTATATTATATATTATCCTTGTTACTATCATTATCTCTATGTTCATTCACATGCATTTTTTTATATAATATATATATGCATTTTCCTTATATAGTATTCACATATTATTTTCTTTATATAATATATATACATATATATGCATGTTTTACATTACGTGCCTACCTATATACTTTATACATGTGTTTTTTTTTTTTCAACTTCTATATATATACTTTTATATTTTTAGTTTCAAATATTTTTCTTTACATTTGTAAATATGTATACGCATTTATATATATATATATTATTCTTCCTAATTTTTTTATACATACATATTCTAAAATATACATTCATTTCCTATAATATATACATTTTTCAAAAATATTTTTTTACTATTCTATTTCATTTTTTGTATACATACTGTACATACATATAAGTATTTTTACATAATTTCGTACCTTACCAATGCACATATACTTATACCATTTTATTTTATTTTGTAAATAGATGCACATATGCGTATTCTTATACTTTTGTCTTATTTTCATATATTTATGTATTCATGCATAGTTTTCGAGATTATTATAAGTCTTTCGCCTTACATATTTCATTTGTTTTTTACGTATGTATGTTTGTATACGAGTGTTAAATGTGTGCATACTCATGTTTGCAGCTTTATCGTTATATTGTATTTGTATATGTTTGCAAATATGTATTCATATACGTTCTAAATTAAAGTTTTTGCTTCATATTATACATTAACTTTTGATATACCCCTTTTTGAAAATATATTATGGTTTTAACCGTACATCAAAGTTATTTTCTTGATTTGAAGGTTTTTTGTATATAAAAACAATACTCAAGGTTTTGAGATTTTCAAAGAAAATTGAGCCCTAACGTATTGGGTTCCGGTTTTCTTTGTTGATTTCAAATAATCAAGAATATTCTTTATTTTAAATACGAGCACCAAAAAATCATTTTGGGAACTTAATTTGCCGTGCCCTAACGTATTGGGCGTGGCATGTTACCTTCTCGAAATGAAGATTTTCGCATAAAATAAAAGTGATATTCAAAGTTCGAGGATTATGAGGAATAGTACCCTAACGTATTGGGACTCGATTTCTTTACATGACTCGGACAATTGATTATCGTTTTTTTTTCTTTTCAAATTTCATCATTTAAGTTGATTTTAAAATCTTTTTAGCCTTCGACACTAAGACATCAAATAATTGATTTGGTACCGATTTTGGGCGTTACGAGGGTGCTAACCCTTCCTCGTGCATAACTGACTCCCGAACTCGTTTTCTCGAAATTCGTAGACCAAAATAATTTTTGAGGTGAGCCGATCACACCTTAATAAAGGATCGGTGGCGACTCCAGTTTTTATTTTTAAGTCGACACTAAAATTTTTGTTTTCAAAAAAATGGTTTCGACAGCTTGGCGACTCCTCTGGGGACTTGAGAGTCGAGCCATAAACTGATTATATTCGTTTTTGTGTCGAAAATCAAAAGTTTTAAAAAATACATGAGTTCCCTTCGCATTTTTTTTTATCTTGGTATGTTGGAAACTTTGCATTTGCATTGTGCATTTTACCCTTTAAGTGGGAGCGAGAAACTAGTCCTTCGTGAGGTTTTCACCTCCGTGCAGGGTAGTGGACCGCTTTCGGGATACATCCGTAGTTATGTCTTCGTGAGATTTTCATCTCCGTGCAGCCATAGGGAAATGTATCCCCCTGAACTGAACTCGATCTATATGAGCCTATAATGGGTGAAGATCGAGGAATCTGTTGGTTCGAGTGCCCTTACTCTAGAAACTAAGCCTCATATAGTGAGCCTTAGGAACTTGACCCAGGTAGAACTATCCCAAAACCCTAGTGGATTCCTGATTAAGTGTTTCTTGCTATTTTATGTTTGTTTATATCTCTATATGTGATACTGACTTGGGTTTCTTTTGTTTTGATTACATGACATCATGATTGCATAGCATTTCATCCTAAAAGGGCGTTAGTTCATATTCGGTTGCTAGATAGAAAGCTTATCATGGAAAAAAGGGTTTCTTGATAAGGTGGAAGATAATGCGGCTGTCCAAACTTGGTCTGAGACAATACAACAAGAGAAAGGTGATAGTTTGGCCGAGGGGTATGTGTCAGAGTTGTGGGACTTCACTCGTGTTAGCGAGACTCAGAATAGCCTACAGGAACTAAAGGAAATTTGGGATCAGTGGAATGATGAGATTAAGCAACTCTTCTACTCTAGCTATGGAGACCTACCTTACTTGCTCGACGTAAAGGTGGATAAGCGTCTATTCCGTGCCTTAGCCCAATTTTGGAATTCTGCTTATTGTTGTTTCACCTTTGGAAGTGTTGATTTAGTGCCTACAGTGGAGGAATACACGGCATTGCTTCGTTGTTCAAAAATTCAAGTGGACAAAGCCTATTCAAAAGCTGCTAATGTTCCAACCTTTTTGAAGAAGTTGGCATCATTACTTAGGGAGATTAAAGTTCTAAGTGTTAGGGCAAAGCCTTATTTATAGACATTTTATGTAAAGAAATTTTTTCTCTAGTAAAGTTTTCTGAGTGGAATTGAATTTTAATTAATGCATTTTTTGCATTCATCTCATGCATCACATCACATGCATTTGCATCGCATTATATGCATTAAAGATATTTATTTAATCCTAATAAGTTAAAATCACTGCTCAGTTAACCTGGAAACCAACCAACCAACCCAACACCGATACGACACTCGAGCAAAGATAAAGGTTATGGATCAGAGATTAGAAAAGCTCGAACAGTATCAGAAGGAGATGCAGGATCGGCTTCAGCTAAAGATGCAGGAGCGGTTAGACAAGATGAAACAAGAGATGTCTGAGAAGATGCGAGAATCCCAAGAAGATATAGTGGCAAAGTTAACCCAACTGATGTCGAAGAGGGAAAGGATGATGAACCTCTTTATCCTCCAGGTTTCACCCCTCCACATACGCGAACTCAAGCTGAATACCCGCGTAAATCTACTGTCACCATCATCCCGCAGCAGTTTCGAGCTGGTGATTCGAACTTCCAAGCTGGATTTGGATCTAATCCCGAAAATAATCCTATTAACTCTGCCATTCCTGACTTTGATGAAGTGGTTGAGAAGGAAAGGATGAAGGAGGAGTTACCGAAGCAGTTGGAGGAAAGATGCAAGTGGTTCGAGGAGAAGTTCAAGGCAATAGAGGTTGCTGAAAGTTATCGAGGCACTGATGCCAAAGAGCTGAGCTTAGTCCCGGACTTGGTACTCCCTCACAAGTTTAAGATGCCTGAGTTCGAAAAGCACAGTGGGACAAGTTGCCCAGAAGCTCATATCACCATGTACTGTAGACGAATGGCGGGATATGTTAACAACAACCAACTCTTGATACATTGTTTCCAAGACAGCCTCGCAGGGGCAGCATCCAAATGATACAATCAGTTGAGTCGTGCCGCGATTGGATCATGGAGGGACTTGGCGCAATCGTTCATGAAACAATATAGTTATGTGACAGACATGGCTCCTGATAGAATCACTCTTCAAAACATGGAGAAGAAGCCGAGTGAAAGCTTTAGTCAGTACGCGCAGAGATAGAGGGAGGTCGCAGTCCAAGTTCAGCCACCGCTCCTGGAAAAGGAAATGACCATGTTGTTCATTAACACCTTGAAGGCACCGTTCATTACACATATGTTAGGAAGTGCCACAAAAATCTTTCCTGACATAGTCATGAATGGCGAGATGATTGAGAACGCCATCAGGAGTGGGAGGATCGATGCTGGAGAGAGTAACAGAAGATCAACTTCGAAGAGGAAGGAAAACGAGGTGAACAACGCAAGCATGTACAACAAGGGTTACTCGAAGTCAGTAACAGTGAGTCAGCCAGGAAAGTTGGTTGCCAATCAGTAAAGCTCGTCGAGACAGGAGGTCGGTGCAGGGTGAAATACGGAGAGGCCCCAATTCACACCAATTCCTATGTCATACAGGGAACTATACCGAAATTTATTTGACGCACATGTAGTTTTCCCTTTCTATCTGAAGCCCTTGCAACCCCCGTATCCCAAATGGTATGATGCGAATGCACAGTGCGACTATCATGCGGGAATAACGGGGCATTCCATAGAAAACTGTATAGCCTTTAAGAAGTTGGTTGAAAGGCTCATTGGTATGGGTGTCGTTAAATTGGATGACTCGACCAAGGCAGAAAACCCATTACCAAATCACACTGATGGTGGGGTAAATATGATGGACGAAGACAGAAGAATCAAGGCAGACATTGCGGATGTGAAAACTCCTTTGAGATGGGTCTGGAAGGAGATGGTAAAAAAGGGACTAATTGTCTCAGAAGGAAATTGTGGAAAGAGGGGAAACTACTGTGAGTTCCACCATAAAGTGGGGCATGAAATTCAGGAGTGTACGGAGTTCAGAGCCATGATACAAGGTATGATGGATAATAAGGAGATGGAATTCTGTGAAAGTGTTCAAAAGGAGAGTCATGTATACGCATCAGAATTGGCATTGGGAGTCCCGAAAGCTAACCGTCCTGTGGTCATCATCTCGCAACCTCATAACAGTGAGATTGGGGCACGAATAACACCAAAAGTAATCATTCAAAAACCAGTTGTATTTGCATATAAGGATAACAAGAGGGTTCCTTAGAATTACGATTGTAATATGACAATCCCGGGAAAGAAGGATGTAATCAATAAAGAGGAACAGGATGAAGGAAGGCACTACGAACAGATGAAAGCACGAGTAGAGCCAATAAGAGAAGAAACTTCCATTGAAAAGAAGAAGAATGTGGTTGAATCTGAATTGTTGGTCAATGAACCAATCAGAGAGAAGGAAGCTAGAGAGTTCTTGAAGTTCATAAAGCATAGCGAGTATAGCGTTGTGGAACAGCTGCACAAACAACCAGCTCACATATCTGTGCTAGCTTTACTCCTAAACTAAGAGGGACATCGGAATGCACTACTGAAGGTGCTAAATGAAACTTATGTGGCCGACGATATCTCTATTAACAAGTTGGATCGACTGGTCGGTAATATAAGCGCTGATAACTTCATTTCTTTCAGCAATGACGAAATACCACCTGGGGGTATGGGATCTACTAGAGCTTTACACATCACTGCAAGGTGTAAAGGGTGTATATTACCGGGAGTTCTGGTAGACAATGGATCGGCATTAAATGTATTGGCCCTATCCACGCTCAACAGGCTACCGGTGGATAATTCGCACATGAAGTCGTGTCAGAACGTGGTTCGAGCATTTGATGGTACTGAAAGGAGGGTCATGGGAAGAATTGACATTCCCTTGTTAATTGGCCCAACTATTTATGAGGTGGACTTCTTAGTTATGGACATCAAGCCTTCTTACAGTTGCCTATTATGAAGGCCGTGGATTCATTCAGCAGGTGCGGTACCGTCATCGTTACATCAAAAGCTGAAGCTGGTGTCAGAAGGCAGGGTTGTGACGATAGATACAAAAGAAGATATCATTGCATCTGTAACCAACGATGCGCCTTATTTGGAAACGAGCGATGATGCAATCGAATGCTCTTTCCGTTCCTTGGAGTTCGTAAATGCAACATTCATTCGGGAAGGGAACAAGATCCCGATACCGAGAATATCAAGGACCACAGAGATGGGTCTGCAATTGACAGTTGGAAAGGGAGCTTTGCCGAGAAGAGGATTGGGGAAGTATCTTCAGGGCCGAGTTGAGGCCCCATTGTTGAAAGACAAGCAGGACCGTTTTGGCTTAGGATACAAGCCAGATGCTAGGCAGAAGATGATAGAGCAGGAAAAGAAGCGAGTGAGGAGAAGGGCTCGATTGACAGGTGATGAAGTCAAATAGGAACCCATGACCTTTCCTCACCTATCCAAGACTTTTGTATCGGGAGGATTCGTCTATCAAGGAATGCTAAGGGTCAGAAGTATTAACACGGAGTTAGAGAGTATTCATGACGTGTATGAAGAAGCGACGCGAGGAAGAACTTCGCCAGATATTCGTCCTTACGAGTCAGAAAGAGCGCTAAACAATTAGACTGCAGAAGAAATACCTGTAGTTTTTAGGATTTCCTCAGAGTAATGTCCAGAACACCCTTATTGCTTTTTAGCCTAGAAGTGATAAGGATTCCTTTGTGAAATAGGCTCATGTCCAGAAGATCGTTACTTTAATAAAGTTCATGTTTGCAGTCATTTTTGGAGCAAATCTTTCTTTCCATAGGAGCAGTTATTTTAAATTTTTCCCAAACTACACTTGCATTTCATTCATGACCATATTGCACCGAACAATTCCTGAATCCATATTGTTTTTATAACAGGTCCTACGATATCAATGATACGAATGTCACTCTTACAAATTCAGAGTCTCCTTTTGAACGAAATATTTGTTTAGAGGGATCGCATGATTTTGAGGATGACGAAAACTGTGGTTTGTCTCCTGACTTGTTGAAGATGGTAGAAAGGGCCGAGAAGCAAATCCTACCTCATAGGGAATTAATAGAAATTGTGAGCTTGGAGGAGGGTAAAGAGGTGAAGATCGGATCGGATATCTCTGCAAGGACAAGACAGGACCTCATCGATTTACTCCGAGAGTTCAAGGATGTATTTGCATGATCATACCAGGATATGCCGGGGTTGAGTACCGACATGGTAGTCCATCGTCTCCCTATAAGAGAAGATTGCAAGCCAGTGTAGCAAAAACTCAGAAGGATGAGGCCTGATATCGTGTTAAAGATAAATGAGGAGGTCCAAAAGTAGTTTGATGCCGGGTTTCTGCAAGAAGTCAGGTATTCTGAGTGGGTGGCTAACATCGTACCAGTTCCAAAGAAAGATGGAAAAGTACGAATGTGTGTGGATTATCAGGATTTGAACAAGGCTAGTCCAAAGGATAATTTCCCATTGCCTCACATCGACACATCGGTAGACAATACTGCGGGCTTTTCACTGTTTTCCTTCATGGATGGTTTTTCTGGGTATAATCAGATAAAGATGCATCCTGAAGACATGAGAAAGACTACATTCATTACGTTATGGGGGACGTTTTGTTATAAAGTGATGTCGTTTGGATTGAAGAATGCAGGAGCGACATACCAAAGAGCCATGGTAGCCTTGTTCCATGACATGATGCACAAGGAAATCGAGGTTTACGTTGATGATATGATCATGAAATCTAGACCGGAGAGCGAACATGTACGGGTCTTGAGAAAGTTATTCTTAAGATTGAGAAAGTTTCAGCTCAAGCTTAATCCAGCGAAGTGCACTTTTGGGACCAGGTCAGGAAAGTTGCTAGGCTTCATAGTCAGTGAAAAGGGAATCGAGATTGACCCAGACAAAGTCAAGGCAATATGAGATTTACCTCCACCTCGCACTCAGAAAGAAGTTTGAGGTTTCCTCGGAAGATTAAATTACATCGCCAGGTTCATTTCACAATTGACTGAGAAATGTGACCCTATATTTTGTCTTCTGAAGAAACATAATCCTGGTACTTGGGATGAGGAATGCGAAGAAGCTTTTAACAAGGTGAAACATTATTTGTCTAACACTCCAGTGCTGACACCACCTAGCCCGGATAGGCCGCTGATATTGTATCTGGCAGTATTTGATAATTCCATGGGGTGTGTGTTAGGCCAACATGATGAAACAGGGAGAAAAGAAAGGGCGATATATTATCTCAGCAAGAAATTCACTAACTGTGAAATGAGATATTCGCCGATTGAGAAGTTATGTTGTGCCTTGATTTGGGCAACCCGAAGATTAAGGCAGTACATGTTATACCATACGACTTGGCTAATCTCAAAGTTAGACCCGTTAAAGTATATGATGGGGTCAACTGCTTTGAATGGGAGGATGGCCCGGTGGCAGATCTTACTGTCTGAATTCGATATAGTCTATGTGAGTCAAAAAGCTGTAAAAGGAAGTGCAATAGCTGACTTTTTGGCTAGCAGGGCTTTGGAATATTACGAACCGCTAAGTTTTGATTTTTCGAATGAGGACTTGTTGTATGTAGCCGCTACTGAAGAAAATCTCCAAAAAAGTCACGGTTGGAAGCTAAACTTTGATAGAGCCTCGAACACTGTGGGCAATAGAATTGGGGTAGTCTTAGAATCCCCGAATGGTGATCATTATCCTTTCACTTGCAAATTGGATTTTGATTGCACAAACAACATGGCAGAATACGAAGCGTGCATCATGGGCATTCGTGCAGCTATAGAGTGAAGGATCAAAGTGTTAGAGGTCTATGGAGATTCGGCATTGGTGATACATCAGCTCAGGGGTGAATGGGAAACGAGAGACCCTAAATTAGTCAGTTATCGAAAGTTGGTCCTCAAATTGATTAAGGAGTTTGAGGACATCACTTTTTGCTATCTCCCACGAGACTAGAACCAGATGGCTGATGCACTAGCTACTTTAGCCTCCATGATCAAGGTGAACAGACATGAGGATATAAAGCCAATCCAAATGAGTATCTATGAAGACCCGGCTCATTGTTACAATATTGAAGAAGGAGAAATTGATGATAGTCCTTGGTATCAAGATATACTACGATATGTAAAAAATCGTGAATATCCTGGCCAAGCAACGGAGAATGAAAAGAGAACTCTGAGAAGATTAGCCATTGATTACGTCTTAGATGGGGAGATCTTATACAGGAGGGGAAAAGATTAGGTTTTATTAAGATGTGTGGACGACGTGGAAGCAAAGAAAATACTGGAGGAAGTCTATGAGGGTATCTGTGGGACGCATGCTAGTGGTTTCACAATGGCCAGACAGATTATGAGATCCGGGTATTACTGGTCCACCATGGAAGGGGATTGCATCAATTATTCCAAAAAATGCCATAAATGTCAAATCTATGGTGATAAAATGCATGCACCACTTTCGCCTCTTCATGTCATGACTTCTCCATAGCCTTTCTTCATTTGGGGTATAGATGTCATCGGGCCAATATCGCCGAAGGCTTCAAACGGGCATCGTTTCATATTCGTGGTTATTGACTACTTCACCAAATGGGTAGAAGCTGCTTCGTATGCCAACATTACAAAGTCATCAGTCAGTAAGTTCTTGAAAAGGGAGATCATATGTCGATATGGAATGCCTGAAAGAATCATATCCGACAATGCGTTGAACCTGAACAACAGCTCAATAGCAGAAGTCTGCAGTCAATTCAAGATCAGACATCACAATTCATCGCCGTATCGCCCAAAAATGAATGGTGCAGTGGAAGCGGCTAATAAAAATATAAAGAAGATTGTGGGGAAGATGACTGAGACTTACAGAGACTGGCACGAGAAATTACCATTTGCCCTCCTTGCTTATCGAACGTCAATCAGGACCTCCACCGGGTCAACTCCTTTCTCCTTAGTTTATGGCATGGAGGCAGTCTTGCCTATTGAAGTTGAAATCCCTTCTCTCCGGGTTTTGACTGAGCTACAATTGGATGAAGCAGAATGAGTTTAATCTCGATACGATCAGTTGAACTTGATAAAGGGAAAAAGGCTAAAGGTTATTCAGCATGGTCAGATGTACCAGAAAAGAATGATGCGAGCCTACAACAAGAAGGTCCGACCCAGAGAATTTCACGAGGGGGACCTGGTTTTGAGAAAAATTCTTTCTCTACAAAAAGATTTTAGGGGAAATGGATGTCGAATTAGGAAGGTCCTTATGTTGTAAAAAAGGCCTTCTCTGGAGGAGCCCTGATCCTTGCTGAAATGGATGGAAGAAACTTGCCTAATCCAGTAAATTCAAATTCGGTCAAGAGATACATTACTTGAAGAAGGGAAGGAACCAAGGTGAAAACTCGCAAAGGGCACTTTGATTCCAAAAAAAAAGGAGAGGCTAGGGTGAAAACCCGCAAAGGGCACCTTAAGACCAAAGGGGATTTGAGTCGAAAACCCGAAAAGGGCAGCTCAAATTTTGATTGGCACGTGGTAGTCTTGCTGTACCTAAATCGGCAGAAAGGAATAGACGACATCTTGGGGCATCAACAAACTACTGTGAATCTTCTAAACACGTGTTGAATTCAGAAGGGTTTTCAAAAAATTGTATAGAGAAATTCAAAGTAGAGATATTTGGGGCACCTGATCATAGTATTTGTATTGAATCCATTGTTTTAGAATATTTCATTCTTCTTCAATATAAATATTCCCAGACAATTCCTCTATCATTGACAATCCATTGCGTGCTATGCTCCCAAATTAATTTTATTCATCGTTATGATCTTTTTGCAAACATGTTGCCTTAAAATGACGATTAATGGACTAGTAAAACTTTCACAATGGAAGTTTTTCATATTACTCTGGAAATCTTTAAACAGTTCGGGAACCTGAAACAGGACTATTGTTTAGACCTTCACCCGGTTAAAAGGTCAGAGATATCTAGGAGTCAAGAGTCAAGATTAAAATTGTCAAGCTTTGACGAAGCGTTGTTGTCACAAAAGAAACCTTAACGAGCAATAATGATTTTAAACATTCAATATTCATTCTTCATGACATAACATTCAAATGTCATTCATACATGCCTAGTTAGGAGCATTTGATTCATTTGATCATGACATCCTAATCATTAGGCATAATTAGGCCCATAAAGTGAATCATACAGGTCATGTTTCACAGAGAGCAGATTGGTGAAATCATAAAGCCTTGTCTCCCTGAGCAACAGTGGAGCAGGTGGAAAAGATAACAGATATTGCCTTCCCATATTGGTGACGAAACAGATCGAAAGAAAGTAGATCTTGTCTTCATGTACTGGCGTGAAGTAGATCAGAGATACCAGATCTTGCCTTCCCATACTGGTGGCGAAGTAGATCAAAGAAACAGATTTTGTCTCCCCATACTGGTGGTGGAGTAGATCGAAGAAAATAGATCTTATCTTCATGTACTGGCGTGGAGTAGATCAAAGATAATAGGTCATGTCTTCCTATATCGGTAGCGAAATGGATCGAATATACATATTTTATTTTCCCATGCTAGTGGCGAAGCAGATCAAAGAAACAGATCTTGTCTCCCCATACTGGTGGTGGAGTGGATCAAAGAAAATAGATCTTATCTTCATATATTGGCGTGGAGTAGATCAAAGATAGTAGGTCCTGTCTTCCTATATTGGTAGTGAAGTGGATCGAATATACAGATTTTATCTTTCCATACCGGTGGCGAAGTAGATTGAAGAAAGCAGATCTTGTCTTCATGTACTGGCGTGAAGTAGATCAAAGACGACAGATCTTGTCTCCCCATACTGGTGGTGGAGTAGATTGAAGAAAATAGATCTTATCTTCATGTACTGGCGTGAAGTAGATCAAAGATAGTAGGTCATGTCTTCCTATATCGGTAGCGAAGTGGATCGAATATACATACTTTATCTTCTCATACTGGCGGCGAAGTAGATGGAAGATTACAGATCTTGCCTCCCTAAGAGTAGTGAAGCAGGTCAAAGATGGCAGATTTTACCTCCTTGAAGTTGCAGTGGAGTACATTGAAGCCAGTAATTCTATCTCCCCGGTCGGCAGTGGAATCGATAGAAAAAAGCAGATCTTGTCTTCATGTATTGGCGTGAAGTCGATCGAAGTAAGCAGATCTTGTCTTCTCATACTGGTGGTGAAGTGGATCGAAGATACAAGCCTTATCTCCCTGAAGTTGCAGTGGAGCAGACAAAAGTGACCAATCCTATCTCCTTAAAGTCGCAATGGAGTGGATTAAAACCGCAGACCTCATCTCTCTGAGGTTGCAGTAGAGCAGATCGCATTAGATTTATCTCTAAGTTATAGCAGAACAAGTTGAAGCTTGGAGAAGATTGAAGCACCAGTTCCTATACCTTTGAAGATGCAGAAGGAAGGAATGAGGTTACTTAAAGAAAAAGAACGCCTAGGTCCATACAACCAGGCAAAATTGGTCTTTTTAAGTCTTTGCTCCATTCTCGTTACACGATAACGAGCAAAGACGGGCAGCTGTAATACCAATTGTTGCCTGGTAAAAATAATAATAAACCAAAACAGAAAGAAAATCCAAATAAATAGCCCATTTACATGGCCCAATATCATCAACAGATACAAACCCAATAACCTAAATTACCCTAGCCCAATAACTAACACCCAAATTTCCCAAACCCTAGCTTTATGTTTAGCGCCGCAAGCCCCCTAACAGTCACTAGCAGACGTCCCAAGCGCCGCACGTCTCGGGGCTGGCCTCTCAACGAGCGCCGTTCGCGCGCACGACACCTGCAAACAAAACAAACTCAAAGAGTCCAACAGAGAGAAAACAGCAAAATAATAGATAGATGCGATTTAGTTTTTCTTTTTCGGGCTATAAAAGCCTTTGAAAATCTGTAAAAAAGGCAGGGGGATAGAAAAAAATCAAAAAGAAATACAGAGAAATACAAAAGGAAAAAATATTTAGAATACAAAGTTTTGTTTAAAGGTGATTTGCGTTTTATTTACTTAGCCTATTTTATTTTATTTTATTTTATTTTATTTTATCAAAAATAAAGGGAAGAAATTTACCTTCGGAGCCCATCGCGTCACATCTCCGATCGGCGAAAGCGCGGCGGAGACCAGTTGCTGCGGCGGTGCAAAAAGGGGCCAAAAAACGAAACCCTAACAGAGGGCGCTTTTTCTTTTTTTCTTTTTTTCTTTTACTCAATTTTCAAATGATTTTAGAGGAAGGAAATTGATTTAAATAACGGATCAAAACGGCGCCGTTTTCCCAGGCCTGACCCGCGCGGTGACCCGACCCGAAGGGGAGGATCCGCGCGCTCTGACGTCAGGTGGGGAATTTGCGCAGTTAGCCCCTCTCTTTTGCAGCGCATGTCAATTAAACCCTTTTTATTTGTTTTAAAATTTGGGCCGCGAATTTCATTTTTATTTCAATTTGATACCACATTGCGCAGCGTTTTGGAAGGGAAGGAATTATTTCCTTTTTAGTCCCCCATTATCGCTCGCGTGTTTGAATTGATTTTTTTATTGTTTTTAAATTTGCCCCATTTTTTTCGTCTTTTGTTCAATTTAATCCACTTTTTCTTTTTGACCTATTTTTATTTTTTTATTTGTTTATTTATTTATTTATTTATTTTTGTTAAAAAAACATTATTATTATATTATATATTATCCTTGTTACTATCATTATCTCTATGTTCATTCACATGCATTTTTTTATATAATATATATATGCATTTTCCTTATATAGTATTCACATATTATTTTCTTTGTATAATATATATACATATATATGCATGTTTTACATTACGTGCCTACCTATATACTTTATACATGTGTTTTTTTATTTTTTCAACTTCTATATATATACTTTTATATTTTTAGTTTCAAATATTTTTCTTTACATTTGTAAATATGTATACGCATTTATATATATATATATTATTCTTCCTAATTTTTTTTATACATACATATTCTAAAATATACATTCATTTCCTATAATATATACATTTTTCAAAAAATATTTTTTTACTATTCTATTTCATTTTTTTTGTATACATACTGTACATACATATAAGTATTTTTACATAATTTCGTACCTTACCAATGCACATATACTTATACCATTTTATTTTCTTTTGTAAATAGATGCACATATGCGTATTCTTATACTTTTGTCTTATTTTCATATATTTATATATTCATGCATAGTTTTCGAGATTATTATAAGTCTTTCGCCTTACATATTTCATTTGTTTTTTACGTATGTATGTTTGTATATGAGTGTTAAATGTAGGCATACTCATGTTTGCAGCTTTACCGTTATATTGTATTTGTATATGTTTGCAAATATGTATTCATATATGTTCTAAATTAAAGTTTTTGCTTCATATTATACATTAACTTTTGATATACCCCTTTTTGAAAATATATTATGGTTTTAACCGTACATCAAAGTTATTTTCTTGATTCGAAGGTTTTTTGTATATAAAAACAATACTCAAGGTTTTGGGATTTTCAAGGAAAATTGAGCCCTAACGTATTGGGTTCCGGTTTTTTTTGTTGATTTCAAATAATCGAGAATATTCTTTATTTTAAATACGAGCACCAAAAAATCATTTTGGGAACTTAATTTGCCGTGCCCTAACGTATTGGGCGTGGCATGTTACCTTCTCGAAATGAAGATTTTCGCATAAAATAAAAGTGATATTCAAAGTTCGAGGATTATGAGGAATTGTACCCTAACGTATTGGGACTCGATTTCTTTACATGACTCGGACAATTGATTATCGTTTTTTTTCTTTTCAAATTTCATCATTTAAGTTGATTTTAAAATCTTTTTAGCCCTCGACACTAAGACATCAAATAATCGATTTGGTACCGATTTTGGGCGTTACGAGGGTGCTAACCCTTCCTCGTGCGTAACTGACTCCCGAACTCATTTTCTCGAAATTCGTAGACCAAAATAATTTTTAAGGTGAGCCGATCACACCTTATTAAAGGATCGGTGGCGACTCCAGTTTTTATTTTTAAGTCGACACTAAAATTTTTGTTTTCAAAAAAACGGTTTCGACAGAATAAATATCAAAATACGATTACAATAAAATGCTAGTATACAAAAGCAAAATCATGATACACTAAAAATTAAGACAACATGCTAGTTGATGACAATAATATGAACATGGCAATGCAAACAATTCACAATGATGGAAATAACGATAACGAGGATAATAATAATAATGATGATAATAATAATACTAATAATAATGTTTAATTTTGAAATATTCAAGGGAGCAAATAAATAAAAGAACAAATAAATAAATAAATAAAAGATGAGCCTGTTAAAAAAAATAAAAGAAATATTAAACAAATGAGCGAACATCAATAAATATTTGACTAAAAAATTTTGAGATTAAGTAAATAAATGAATAAAATAAATGGGACAATTCCTTTTCTTCTTTTTTTTTATAAAAAAGGACATGTATAATATTAAGGAAAATAATTTGTAAAATATTTAGAATAGATGACCCAATATTAAAATAAAATGAAATGTGGAACACGATTTATAAGAAAAAAAATAAATATAATATACATAATAATCCATAGATATATGCAATATATAAACTAGAGGTGCCCATTGGCTGGGAGGCCCGCCCGAAATATGGGAGGGTTTGGGTAAAAATATAGGCCCAAAATATGGGCTTAGGCAAAAAAAGAGGCCCGTTCAGAAAACGAGCTGGGCCTCGGGCACCACTTTTTTGGCCCGGCCTGGCCCGAATATAATAAATATATTTTTATTTTTTAAATTTTAAAATAATTTTAAAATACTTTTTTTATTTTTTATTTTTAAAATAAATTTTTGGTGTTTATTTAAAAAATGGGCCGGGCCGAACCGGGCTCAGGTTTTTTCCCGAGCAGGGCCTGGACAAAATTTTAGGCTCATATTTTGGGCCTAGGACGCGGGCCAAAATTTTTCTAGGCCCGGCCCGTGAGCACCTCTGATATAAACAAAATGATGTATAATAATGCATAAATACAAGACACAAATATAGCAAGAATAAGGAAATTGGTAATTAAATAAATAAATTGAATTAAATTGAATTAAATAAATAAATAAATTAAATTAAGTTAAATTAAACTAATAAATAAATTAATTAATTAAAACGGGGACTAAATTGAAGTTTAATCTAAAATTTGGGGCAAAATTGCGCATGAAAATAGGCTGGGGACCAAGTTGTAATGCGCAAGAAAAAAGGGAGGGCCAAATGGGCAATAAATCCAATTTCTGGGCACGTGTCACTTCCCTAGGGGATTAGCGCACCAGGGACCAAATTACAAAGAAAAAAATAGTTGTGGTCCAATTTAAAAATAAAGAAAAAAGAGCAAATAAAGAAAAAAACCGCCGCCGTCTACAGTGGCCGAAAAATAAAAAAAAAACTATTTTTTGGCTTTTTGTCTCCCGAGCCTAGAAAATCATCGTTTTTCATCGGAAACGACAACCTCGGCCTCCCACGGCGCCTAAAAACCTTAAAAGGTAAGGCCTTTCTTCCTTTTTTTGTGTTTATTTTCTAAAAAAAACTAAGAAAAATACAAGTAAAGAAGAAGAAAAATGAAAAAAAAAGAACCACCTTTTGAATCTTTTCTTTGTTTTGATTGCTTTTTTTGTTGTATATTTTGTGTGAAAAAAAAATACAAAATCTATTGTGGCTTTTTATAGCTGAAAATACAAGATATTTTTCCTTTTTTTTTCGTTTTTTTCTTCGTTTCTATCATTTTGTTTGTTTTACAGGTACAAGAGCCAACTTTGTAGGTACGGAGGCGGACATGGAGGAGTGGCGGTGGTGCTAGCGTGGCAAGCGGCTATGGCGGCTGATTTGGTGTTGGGGGCTAGGGTTTTTTTTTTGTGTGTGTTTAGGTGTTGGGTTAATTTTGGGCCTAGGGTTTTTATTTTATTGGGCTACTGTTTGGGTTTGGGTTAATAGTTTGTAAATGGGCTTATAATATTCTATTTTTTGAGCTGGGCTAGGCCAACAAAATTGGCCCATTACAATAAATAAATACAAAAAATATAAAATCTTTTACACATTTATATTTTTATTTTACCGATTGTGTCTTAATTCAATTGACATCAATATTATTACTAATGCAAGTGAACTCTTTAAAATTTATTATTCATATCTAACCCTAATGAGAGACAAGTTAACATGCCTTTTCCTGGGCCCATAACGACGACTTCGATTATGTTTGCACATTTTTTAAATCTTCAATTTCATTAATTACGAAAGCTGATGGGCATCTACACTAAATTTCCACCCACTAGAATTTACGTATTAATTTGGCTTTCTCAACTACCAATATGACTATATAAAGCTATATAAAGCATATAATTATAGTTATATACAAGGACGGATTTTATATGAGATTACCAAAGTATTTTATAGATAGGATATTCAATAGCTTGGTCTCAATCCGCACATGACCTTGACTTAAACGTCATCCACTCATTCTATGTCTTAAAAAAATCAAGAATGAGAACTTTGTGCATGTAAGTTGGTTGGCTATCAAGTTGAAGATTTCAAAACCAGTTATAGTTCAAGACTTTATTTTTCCATAAAACCAAAATTTTCTACATTATGGATACTTTTGAATTTTCTTTTTGGCAATTAGTAGAGAGGGGACAAGGAATGGGTTTTCCAATATTGATGTTAACATTAGACTTAAATGGTAAAAATATTATAGAGGTTCTGTATTAGAAGTTAGATTGTATTTTGTTTTCTCTATTAAAAATGGACAAATTAATCTTTGTATGTTAGAAACCAAAGTGCAAAATCATTGTGTATTAAAAGTTCTATCCATTTGTGTTGTTAAGTTATGATTTGGCCTTTTTCAAAAAAAGAGAGAGTAAGTGGCATGGAATTAAAAGATGAGGAGAATTAGATAAAAGTATTGTACTAGAAGTTAGATTGCACTTTACCCTTTCTACTAAAAACTAGGCAGTCCATGCAGATTAGATAAAAAAACAAATTGATCCGTCTGCTAAAAATAGGCAAATTGCCCACTTCTGCAATCACTTCTATTCATACTTTACTTGTTACTTAACAACTACTTCAGGTGAACAATTCCTAGTGTTAAGAAAATAACATGGTTGATTCGGCAACTAGACAATGGCAGGTGATATGTCACATGTACTTCATGCTGATATAGCGTTTATCACATCAGCAAATCTTTAAAAATTAAAAATTATATGTAAATTATTTAAAAATTATAAGAAATTATATAAAATCACATCTAAAATGAACTTGTAAAAATGATTGTTTAAATGACCTTAATAACCATTTGTTTAAACTGATTACTAATGTCAAGTTTAGGATTCGAAAATGGCCTAAATGAGTTGGAAAAAAAATTGCAAGAACTCAAGTTGGATCCTTACCTATAAAACCAAGTAAAAGAGTTTTTTTTTTTTAATTTGATTATACATTTTAGTTTGAATTTTTTTTATCTATAATAATTTCTCAAGACTTAATTGTAAGTTATTTCCATAATCTAAATTATTGTGGAGGGACTTATATAAGCTGAAGGTTGACACGAAAGTCAATAGTCAATATTTGAAAGTTAATGCAATTAACTATGCCATTGTTGATGTATCTAATGATATTTTCTTAACGATTTCCTCTAACCTAGAAAGCTAGGTTTAGCTAGTTGGTGCTATGTTACACCACAATGAGTGAGCAAATGAATGTATATACTGCATCATAATTGAGATTTTTATTCAAATATTTTATTTTATTTTATTTTTATCCTTAAATCATGAATAGTATTATAATTGTACTATTAGTGGAGATTTTAAATTCAAAAAGTAGAGTCAGGAGTTGACAAAAATTCTATAGAGATGTAGTCTAATATTTAAAAAATAAATATTTATAAAAAATACATATCAATTTTTTAAAATTATTTGTGAAATAAAAAAATACATTATTAGTATACCCATAATTAAATAATTTTTTTAAAAAAAAATTCTTTTGACTAATTTGAAAGAAGCTTTTCTAAAACATCATCCATCCGGACCCAACAATTGTCCTCTCTCTTGCCAAGTTTAAGTATGCTTTCCACCCTCACCTTTTGACTTTAAGAACTCTACCAACGGTTCTGTTTTTTCCTTCTCTACCACCTTTGTCTTCGCCATACTTCCCGAGTATCCAACTCTCAGCGGCCATGGAATTGCTTTTGTGATTGCACCCACCAAAGGCTTACCCACATCTCTTCCAAGTCAGTATCTCGGACTGTTTAATGAGTTCAACAATGGCAATGATACAAACCATGTTGTTGCCGTAGAACTCGACACCATACGAAGTACAGAGTTCGATGATATCAATGACAATCACGTTGGGATTGATATTAATGGGCTGAAGTCTGCTAAATCTATTTCAGCTGGATATTATGAGGACGGCAGCCATGACATTAAAAACCTGTCCTTGATCAGTGGTAAACGGATGCAAGTTTGGGTCTAATATCATGGTCTAGAGAAGAAAATGGATGTGACTTTAGCTCCATTTAAGGTTCCTAAACCCAACACCCCACTTTTGTCCTTGTCTTTTGACCTGTCTTCAATTGTCAACGGTGAGATGTATGTTGGTTTTTCATCGTCAACTGGTTCGGTCCTCACATCTCATTATGTTTTGGGCTGGAGCTTTAAGGTTAATGGTCAGCAGAAGAGCTTACCCTCTCTCGCCTTCCCAAGCTTCCTCGGTTAGGACCAAAGAAAAAGCCGAAAGTTTTGACAACTGGGTTGCCTTTGATTTTGGTGAGCTTGCCTTTGGCGGGAGTTTCTGGTGCTGTTTATTGGGTAAGGAGGAAAAGGAAGTTTGCTGAAGTAGTTGAAGATTGGGAGCTTGAGTATGGGCCTCATAGATTCAAGTTTAAAGATCTATATATTGCTACAAAAGGATTCAAAGACAAGGAATTATTAGGTGCTGGTGGATTTGGTAGGGTCTACAGAGGAGTTCTTTCAAGCAATAAACTTGAGGTTGCAGTGAAAAGAGTCTCGCATGAATCAAGGCAAGGGATGAGGGAATTTGTAGCAGAAATTGTGAGTATCGGTCGTCTCCGACACCGCAATTTAGTCCAACTCTTGGGATATTGCCGGCGCAAAGGTGAGCTGCTTTTGGTCTATGACTATATGCCTAATGGAAGTCTTGATAAGTATTTGCATGACCAGCCAAAAGTCACCCTAAACTGGAGACAAAGATTCAGAGTCATCAAAGGTGTAGCATCAGGATTGTTATATTTACATGGAGAATGGGAGCAAGTTGTGGTTCATAGAGATGTTAAAGCCAGCAATGTTTTACTGGATGGTGAATTAAATGGAAGATTGGGAGATTTTGGGCTTGCTAGATTATATGACCATGGAACGGATCCCCAAACAACTCATGTTGTGGGAACTCTTGGTTATTTGGCTCCCGAGCATACTCGAACCGGGAAAGCCAACCCGTCCACCGATGTGTTTGGTTTCGGGGCATTTTTGCTTGAAGTTGCGTGTAGAAGAAGACCAATAGAGGCACAATCTCCGACAGAAAATGCAGTCTTGGTAGATTAGGTGTATTCATGTTGGTCCAAAGGTAATATTATGGAGGCCAAAGATCCAAATCTGGGTTCAGATTATGTAGCAGAGGAAGTTGAGTTGGTTTTAAAACTTGGGTTGCTCTGCTCTCACTCAGAACCTGAAGTAAGGCCAACCATGCGCCAAGTCCTTCAGTTTTTAGAAGGGGATGTTTCATTTCCAGAAATGTCATCACTCAGTCTCACTTCCAGTGGACTAACATTTGGACGTGGACAGGGGTTTGATGATTATGTCATGTCGTATTCATCTTCCGTTTGGAAGGGATTCTCCAATTGTTCTGTTGCAGATTCTTTAGTTTCTGAAGGTCGATGATTGTAAAATTTTTCTCAGTGTTAATAATAAGAAGTGGTAATCCATTGCTTTGCGTAAAGGCTACTTAGTCAAGATACTTAGATGAACAACCATTTCTTTTAAATTATTATCATAATATTGGTGAACCTAGAATTTTGTGTTATTTGTATATTCTTAGATGTTGCCAAAAGGAGGGCTGTTAGAAATGATTGGCTTTACCAATTTCACAACCTATACTACTGCCCAACCTAGTTCTTCTAGTTTGTGTTCCCTTTTTTATTTAGTTTGTGGAAGGGAGTTGAGGGGCACAACCACAACCATACTTGTTTCTACATTTTGACTCCAAAGGTACCTAAAACTTTAACACCACAGTGCTATTGCCTCTGTTTAGAACCAAATATAATATGTAACCATTTTTTGCCTCTGTTTATACTAAATTTTATGTGCCTAATAGATTGTAATGTGCATAGGTTAGCAAAACAGAGCAATCTACGAAGTAGAAACAAAATCACCAGAGGCAAACCGAAGCCGAATTGAACACCCAAGAGATTTAAAAAATCAATTTAACCCTTTTAAATTTCAAAATATCATAAAACTTATAAACATAAATATTTAAAAAAGTTATAAAAATTTTAAAATTATAAAATAACAATACCAAACTCATTAAAATCTAATTATTGAGATTTTTAAAAATTTTGACCCCTACTCTTTTATTGGCCAATATTATTAAATTATTTAATAAAAATTTTATAATTTTTAAATTTTAAAAGGCTTAATTAATTTTTAAAAAAATTTTGTTACTAAGACCTTTTTGACCCTTTAGCCTTATTAGTTTTAAAAATGTCTAATTTACTTCCCATAAAAGAATAGGGGTAAAATTGAATAAATATGTAAAAGTTGACGGCTAAATTTATTATTATACTTTATATATAAACATCAAAATTTAACAAGAGGGGTTGTTTTGCTTACTCTTCTAAAGTACAGGTGCCTAACTATTATACTTGTGTGTGAGAGGTCCTATGTTCAAATCTCTTCCCTTGAGTTTTTATTGTTTTTATTCATACACTTGACTCGTCACAAATAAGTTATATTTTATTTTTGTTAGTTTAAGGGTAAGAATGAGTTTATTGGTTTAATAGTAAAGTTTTAGCTTACCTAGGGATCTTGTGTTCTAATCTTGTTGGGTGCAACGATGGAATTCTTTTTGTTACTCTCTGTTATGTCGTCCATGACTCAAGAAGTGGGTCAATTTCAAAGTCTCTGAGATATGATACGATAACAACCATCCCACTCTTCCACTCTCTCTCTTGCCGCCCTCTTCTCCCCATTTTTCTCTCCATCTTTTAATTTTCTCTAATTTCTCCCCATTAGATTTTGAACTCAACATCAACTTTTGACATTTGATAGCTAAAATATATGTGGGATGTATGATATATGATGGGTTAATTATTTGTTTTGTTAAATTACAAAGTAGAAGTTTTAAAGTTCAAATATATTTTATGTTTTTATACATTTTGTATATTTAGAATTTAGTTCTCTATTTTGAGTTTAGTCATTCTATTTTTTGGATTTAAAAATTTTAATCTAATTGTTTTCACCGTTAAAATTTTTCTATTAAATTCACTTGTGTGACCTTTAGAAATTATATATATATTTTTTCACTAATGTTAAAACCAAGGCTATCCAACACAGTTTATTCAGTGACCTGATCAATCATGGACTTGATCAGTCAAGAAAGGAGACAGTCTGCACATATTTATATATTGGCCTTTTTGACATATGCCTTATTTGATGATCTTTATTAAGAGGAAGATTATCTTTTCTTTTAATGCAATTAGTGTTGGAGCTTGGCTCAAGATTTTAACTGGTGGGGCTTCAGTGGAAAACGGTTGATTGCTCTGTTGAATTTTCTCACTATGCTATAATGTGAATTAGAATGGTGTTCATAAAAGTTTTTGGCTGATATCGGTTTTGGTGACTTATTGGACAGCGTGGCTGGTATGAAATGATTTTGTGTTCGACAGATCTTTCGATGATAATTGATATGTTGTTGTTTCATTCCAAAATGAGATTTATGTTGTAGGCAAGGGTGGTGCATGTTGTTTTTCAATTTCTGAAGGGTTCATGGTGGTTTTGCCCAGTGTCACTCGTTAGATTCCATACCCACACGGGTAGGCGAAGTTCAACGTGGCCGGAGTTGATAAGGATGGCGAAGTTGGTAGTTATGGGGTGTTGAGAGATGAGTAAGGAGTGGCACATTCATGATGTTTTCGGTCGATGAGGCTATTGGGACTAAAATAGCAGAGGAATTCTTGACCGTTGTTGTTATGGAATATTTTTGTTGGTATTGATCATTGTTTCTCAGGCTGGCTAGAGTTCTCTTCGTATTGTGGATAGGTAAGGTAATGGTATGGCTGATTCTTTGGCAATGGCAAAGGTGAGAAGGCTAGCATGTTTTAAAGCTTGGGGTGAAATGTTTTTCATTTCTTTAGTTGTTTGCATAGAGGGTGGAAGTATCAGGTTAGCGGGGTGTTTTGTATCATTTTTGTTTATGAGAGAGGTTTACTTTTACCAACATCTTTCTATTATTAATACAATCTTATTGTTCGAGCGAAAAAAAAGGGGGGCCTCATGGAAATCTTCATCTTTGTCCTTAGAACTAAAATTATCAACAAAGTTTATTTTTAATTGTGAAAATTATAATAATTTAATATCATAATATTAATTTTAAAAATGATAATTATTGACACCATTTTTTTGTAAAACAGGGTCGACTTGGATTTAAAAAATGAAAACGAAAATGGGAGTCGCCACCAATCTTTTTTGATGAGGTGTGATCGGGCCACCTCGAGAAGTGGTTGTTTTTAATAAACAATTTAATTTTATTAAAACAACGATTTTGGGTCCACGAAATTCAAGAAAATGGATTCGGGAGTCGGTTACGTACGAAGAAGGATTAGCACCCTCGTAAAGCTCAAAAAAACTGGTACCTAGTTGATTAATTAGTGTCTTAGTGTCGAAGATTGAAAACTTTGAAGAGTTTTTAAAAATACGATCCTAAAAAAAACTCGAATAACATTGATTTAAATTTAAGATTCTCTTGTTCCGAAAGAATATCACATCCAGCACGTTAGGGCACAATACTTTAAACCATCGAAACCAAGATCACCTTATGGTTTCAAAAAAAACGTACTTTGAAGTTTTAAGAGGATATTTGGCTATTTAGTCAAACGAGAAATCGAAACCCAGCACGTTAGGGCACACTTTCTCGAATTTCTAAATGCAAAATATTGCCTTTATTATTTTTTTGAGAACTCCTCATATCGAGAAAACAACATGTCATATCTAATGCGTTAGAACACAACCTTGGGGTCACAGCGATGATAGTCGGTACATGTGACTTGAAAGATGCCTAAAAACTTCAAGAGCATAGTGTTGTATAAATCCTTTGGAGAAATTTTTTTGGTACATTGATGCCAACTTACAACAACCCTTTGCCACTACACCGTGGCTTTGTTGGCTTATGTATGCACTCTCTTTGTCTTTATAGGTCACCAACTTTCTAATGTCTAATTCTTGGCTATGGACTAATATAGTTCCTTGTTATTGCAGTGCATACAGAGCATTGTACATAGTGAACTGGATTTATCGGTACTTTACTGAAGACCACTTTGTCCACTGGATAAGTATGTACTCTTCTCTGTCTCCCTTCATCTTTTACTCCAAGTCGGTAGCCATGGGTGTATGACGAGTGTGTCAATATATCTACCCCAACACATTTGTTATGTACTATGCTATATGTGTTATTTCTAACACCTTGTTTACATGATTGCTGCCTTTCAGCTTGGATTTGCGGTCTTGTCCAGACATTGCTTTATGCTGATTTCTTCTACTATTACTTCCAGAGGTAACCCCCTTTCTCACGCTCTGGAAAGCACTTCATACCTATGTTAATGATTGCAACTTATTTGATTATTATGCCTGCAGCTGGAAGAACAACATGAAGCTCCAATTACCAGCTTGAGATTTTAATGGTGCAAGTTTTGTAGTAGCATACATAGATATAAGGTGGTCAAACTGCTTTGATAACTTGTGCTTGATATTTTATTCATTTACCCCTTAGTTACTAACAAATTTTAGCAAGCTTTTAAGCAGCATAGCTTGGTTAAGGCCCAAATTCTATATGCCTTCAGAGATTGAATTGCATAATCTTATGTGGATATCCAAGGATATTGATAAGTACGTTTGGTTAAGGATTGAAAGTATATATATTAATTAATTAAATATGAAGAAATTAGATGAGTAGTAAAATTTATGCCTAGACTTACATCATATGGGTTCAAATTTATGAGTATTTCAATTAATTTTAATTTCACTATGTTATATTGTAATATCATGTAAAAAGTATCATAAAAGCAGACATAAGTTTTCCACCAATTAGAACTTTTTTGAAAATTGATGTGAAGCCCCAAATGACCGTCACAAGTAAGCATATTAAACGTGTGAAGAGAAGACCTTATTTTTCCACATAACTAAAAATAAATTTTCATATAAAAACTAAAAACTAGAAATTGACATATAATAATTCTCAAGGTTAAGGTTGACGTGGTCAATAGTAATGAACTTATGTTTAAAGTTTGGGTTATTTTTCTCAATTATAAATTAATATTTTGTTCATTGTAAACTTTGCGAACAAAATTTAATATATGATGCATATCTGATTTAATTTTATTTTTATTTGATAAAATTTTCATTATTATTCATTATTTGTTTTACTCATTAATAAAATTTGGTGTTATTATTCATTTACCCAATACATCAAATATTACCTTATATATATTTCACTCCCTCTAACTATATCTCAATGGAGAAATTGAAGGTCATTCAAGGAAATGGTAATGTCCATTTTCCACAAAACTAAAATTTTCCACACGACAGAAACTTTCTTGGTCAAACAAGTTGGATTTGGCTTCTCCAATAACTTAATAATCTGTACTAAAATTTTCCACACAATAGAATACGAACTCGTTCTCCTAAATATTTTGAAAAATAAAAAAAATTTAATATTATGAGTTATCGAATTATCAATTTAATTAAAAAAGTTGAAAGATACATTTTTTAAAATTTTATGAAACTGAAGAGAGACAAATTAAGATACCTATTCTTGGGGCCATAACGACAACTAGGATTATGATTTCACATTTTCTAAGTCTTCATTTTTGTTAATTAGGAAAGCTAATGGGCATCTCCACTAAATTTTCACCCACAAGAATATACGTATTAATTTGTTTTTCTCAATTTCCATGAGAGGGGCTATATAAGCTTAAAGTTGACTAGAAGTCAATACTCAACATTTAAAAGTTAATGCAATGAATTATGTGCTTGTTGATATATGGAATGATATTTTCTTAACAATTTCCTCTAACTACTTCGTAGATGGTGCTATATTACATCACAATGGGTGACCAAATGTATATAATTTAGATTTTTAAGCAAATATTATATTTTATCTTTGTCCATGAATAGTATAATAATAAGGATTAATATTTGGTACATTGTCAGTGGAGTTTTTAAATTCCATAATTAGGGTTAGAGGATTGACACATGCCAATTTTTTAATGTTGCTTGTGGGATGCACTTGAATTGTGGTTCATAGAAGGAAATTATTATATAAACTAAGGTTTAATTCTACCATAGTTCTTGTACTTTAGTGAAGTTGTAGATTTAATTCCTAGACTTTAATTTGATATTTTAGATATCTGTTAAATTCATTAAGTTCTACTATTTTCAAATTTGGTGTGGCAAACATATTATCATATGTGTAATATCACTAAAATTCAAAAGAATGAGAAATTTGTACATATTATCAGATGTCAATATCAAGTTGAACATTTCAAAATCTAAAGTAATAGTTCAAGTATTTATTTTTCCATAAAACCAAAATTTTCTACATGATGGCTTTTTTTGGGGCTATTAGTTAAGAGGAATTTTTTTTAATAACCCAATTTAATTAACTAATTAAAAAATGGTTCAAGTAAAACTCAAGTCATATTAAAAATAATTATTTATAAATTTTATGTTTCAAAAACTAATGAATGTTCAAAGAATAGTGAATTATTAAAGAGAAGTTATATGATAATGGATAGTTTTAAAGTAGTGGTCTAGTAGAAATAAATAGTTTTTTTATAAAAAATATTATATAAATAATTAAATTTTATAGTTATTCCTATTTTTTTAAAAAAATAATGAATGTAATATTTTTTTAAAATGTTAAATTAACTCATGATATTAATTAAATCAAGAAATTTTATAATAATAGAGATGAAAAAAACTAAATTTTCAAAATCAAAACCTAAAACGCGCAAGAATAAAAGCAATCTGAAGACTTAAAATTTCCATTAATAAAACCAAAATCAAAGAAGTAAAATTTCCATGAATAAAACCAAAAATGAAGACCTAAATTTTCCATTAATAAAGCCAAGTCAAGACTAAGTTTGTATAAGTGTAAGAAGGGTATAAATGAAACTCACAAGAAAGTCACATGAAGAATTTTATAACTCCAACTACACGATTTTATGTCCACCTCTCACTTTTCATATTTTTTTGGCCATTCATTTTTCAAGATTAACATTAGCATTCTTGTGGTCCGTTCATCCTTTCCTAACCAATTTCCACCAAGAGTTTTTGCAATAAGGAATTTACCTAAATAAGAAACCTAGATTGATCCAACTTTTGAGGAATTAATTAATTATATATTATTTTTATATTATAATGAATTAGTGGGATGCAGTATGTTCTGCTTGTATATAAATAAGAAGCTTAGGCTTCTTAGATTATATACATATAGAAGTTAACAAAAAGTAACATATAGCTGAGAGAGAAGTGAAAATAGAGAGATGATGATGATGGAGTGGAATTGGTTAAGGTTTATTAGGATGGCAGTAATGTTGTTGGTGTTAGAAGGATGCAGATGGTGTACTACTGATGCTTG
The DNA here is from genome assembly GCF_007990345.1 of Gossypium hirsutum. Taxonomy (NCBI): domain Eukaryota; kingdom Viridiplantae; phylum Streptophyta; class Magnoliopsida; order Malvales; family Malvaceae; genus Gossypium; species Gossypium hirsutum. Next base: position 3,154,783 of record NC_053438.1, on the reverse strand, counting down.
TTTAGAGCATGAGAGAATCGCTCTCTTGCATCTCAAGCCTTTCTTCAATTATCAAAATCAATTGCAAAGTTGGGTTGAGGTGAAGGGTTCAGATTGTTGTAAATGGGAAAGAGTTGAGTGTAACACCACCACTAGGAGACTCATACAACTCTCCCTTAATTCTTCAAAATGGGAAGACAGTATGGGATACAACACGAATAATAGGAATCTCAATGCCTGGTATCTCAATACCTCTATGTTTCTTCCCTTTGAAGAATTGAAGAGTCTTTATTTGCGGGGGAATGCCATAAGTGGTAACCTTGAAAATGAAGGTCGTGCCTCTAGTTTTTCCTTAATTACATCTTTTATTATCCCACTACTCTTACCATCGTTAATTTGCAATTACTTATATTTTATTTTATTTTATGGAAGAAAAGTCACTAACTTGTATATATTTAAAAGAATATTTCTATAGGCTTTGGAAAACTATCATCCACATTGAGTAATTTGGAGATCCTTGACTTAAGTTTCAATTACTTGAATGATAGCATTTTGTTATCTTTGAGTGAGCTTTCATCTCTCCGGTATTTAGATCTATCAAGCAACAAAATTGAAGGATCAGGTCATCAAAGAGGTAAATTAAGTTTGGTCTGGTGTTAGTTTTTATTTGTATAGTAGAGTTTGAGGATGGTCTTCTAGGCTTGGTACCTAGTTTTCCATTCTTTTTATCCGTCGTAATTCCACTTTTGCTTTAGTAAAATTTTCATATGGCTAAGAAAGAAAAAACAATTAACAAGTAAATATATATATATCAGGTTTTCAATTGCTTTCAAGACTCAATAACTTGGAAACTCTTGATTTAAGTGGGAATTCTTTGAAGAATAGCATTTTGTTCCATATGAGAAATCTTTCATCCTTGATTTAAAAATCAATGTATGTTCAAGTTTGATTTTATCATACGATGAATATATATAACTAATCAATATTTGGGATTGAATTTCAGGATTGAATAATTTGTCAAACTTGAAATACTTGGATTTAAGTTGGAACAGAATTGAAAGCATCTCAAACAAAGGTATAAGTACAGTATTTATATGTCAATTCATATTAAAGGTAGACTGGTTTTATATGTTTCTTTTTTACTTTAAAACCAATTTTTGTTTAAGGGACAGTTAATGTTGCAATATGTCTTTGCTTTTATCATATCATGAATATATATATATATAACTGATCAATATTTGGGATTGAATTTCAGGATTGAATAATTTGTCAAACTTGAAATACTTGGATTTAAGTGGCAACAACATTGAAAGCATCTCAAACCAAGGTATAAGTACAGTATTTATATGTCAATTCATATTAAAGGTAGACTGGTTTTATATGTTTCTTTTTTACTTTAAAACCAATTTTTGTTTAAGGGACAGTTAATGTTGCAATATGTCTTTGCTTTTATCATATCATGAATATATATATATATAACTGATCAATATTTGGGATTGAATTTCACGATTGAATAATTTGTCAAACTTGAAATACTTGGATTTAAGTCACAACAACGTTGAAAGCATCTCAAACCAAGGTATAAGTATTTGTGCGTAGTAACTTTCTTGACTGACTATTATTCCAAAAGGCAATGACAGACTTCAAATGTATTTTCTTTAGTGAATTTTTATTGCAAAAATGGAGTATTATTATTTATTTAAGTTTTGTAGTAACTAATTATATAATATATAAATGAGGTTTTCAATGGCTCATTAAATTGGAAATTATTGATATAAGTTGGAATTATTTGAAGAATAGCATTCTTTAAAATAAATTCATGTTGAAGGAAAAGTTGTTGCAATAAGTCATTTGATTTTATCATATCATGAATATATATAAGTAACTAATTGTATAGTATATAAATCAGGTTTTCAGTGGCTTTCAAGGCTCACTAAATTGGAAACTCTTCGTCTAAGTGGGAATTCTTTGAAGAATAGCAGTTTGAGTGGCAATCAGTTGGGAGGAAAACTGCTTCATATTCAAGGTAGACTGATTTTACACTTTTCTTGTTAACTTTAAAATAAATTTATATTCAAGGAAAAGTGGTTGCAGTATGTGATTTGATTTTATCATATCATGAATATAACTGATCAGTATTTGAGATTGAATTTCAGAATTGAATCATTTGGCAAACTTGAAGTACTTGGATTTAAGTGGCAACAAAATTGAAAGCATCTCAAACAAAGGTATAAGTATTAATTTGTGCATGACTTTCCTAACAGACTTCAAACAAAGGAAAAATTGTTGCAATAAGTCATTTGATTTTATCATATCATGAATATATATAAGTAATCAATATTTGGGATTGAATTTCAAAATTGAGTAATTTAAGTAGGAAGGTATCTCAAACAAAGTATTTATATATTGAATCAATTCATCGGAAAGCTTGTAAATTGGCTCTTCCTTCTCAAACAAACATTTTTCCTAACTATTTATATCTTGAATGATGTTAACTATACTAATTATTTTCTTCCAATGATAGATGGAACACAATTGAGGCTAACAAACTTGGAGGAACTTGATTTGAGTGGTAATCTCTTTCGGAACAACACAATTTCCTTTTTGCAAGGGCTTTCAAGCCTAAAGTCTTTGACTTTGTTCAACAACCGTTTGCAAGGCTCATTAGATACTAAAGGTACTAAAGCTATAACTTTGTTTTTCTTGATAATTCTTTCTAGAGCCTTTTAAAATTAATTGTTTCAAATTTGAACATTCACATTTCACGTTTGAGGATTTTTATCTTCAATTCAAGTTTTAGATTTACTTTTTTTTTTCATTTTTATTTCATTAAAATATTAAGTAGAAATTAAAATTATTAACATAATGATTTTTTGAATTGGACGTGGATATGTATAGGATTGAGCAATTTAACAAATTTGAAGAAACTCCATTTAGATGGGAATCAAATTGAAAGCTTTCAATCCTTTAAAGGTATGCATTTATATTTAACCAATTACCTAAATTCTTACATATAATTAAATTTTATGCCAATTCATTTCAGTGATGAAATTATATAAATCTTTTGTAGATGGTGGTAGAAAATTGGAGTTGACCCACTTGGAAGAGCTTAATTTAGATGGAAATCACTTCAATACTAGTGTATTTGCATCCCTTAACAAGCTTTCAAATTTGAAATCTTTGAGCATAAGGGAGAATGGATTGAAAGGATCAATAGATATGAAAGGTAAATATATTAGTCTTTTTAACAAGAATATAATAATGTTTGAAGAGAATATAATGAAGTTGATTAATTGTTGTTTTTGTTTTCCTAGATTTGGAAGCATTTATCAACTTAAGGGAACTAGATATGGGAAATAATGAATTGAAAGATTTGGTGATCCACCAAGGTATCATTTAATTAAACTTCCTTTTTTTTAATTTAGAAATTTAATTTTGATCTCATATATTATAATAACGGTTATTGTCATAAATATTAATAAAGTTATATCATATCATACTTGAAAGTAAAATATGGGTTTGGTGAAACATTTTCTAAATCATCCATTATAATGTGTTTTGACTTTGGTTTGAAACTAAAATTCTTTAAAATTTTCATCATTTTAAAATATTAATGTTTATAATTATTTTGTTTGTATAAATATATTTTTTAAAATAATTTATTGAATTTTCATGAGATAAAAAATAATTATAACAATAAAAAATGATATTATAAGTAAAAATACATATATTTATGGGAAAATATGTAATATAACTATATTTTAATTTCATATATTTTTAATAGTATAAAACATAAAAATACATATTAGAGTTAAATAAATGGCATTTTTTGGCCAAAAATAAATAAATGTCAATTTTGAATAATATAAAAAAACTTCAATTTTATGAAATTTAAACATACATTTTGAGGTGCTTAAACTTTTTTTTTAAAACTTTTTATAAATTTCAAAATGCACATGTTGTTAATTTTTTGGTTTAAAAAAATGTGATAGGTCTATGTACTCTTTACAAATTTGTAATTTAATTCTTGTATTTTTATTTTCGGGAATTTGATTAACATAATGATTTTTTGAATTGTGCGTGGATATGTATAGGATTGAGCAATTTAACAAATTTGAAGAAACTAGATTTAAGTGGGAATCAAATTGAAAGCTTTCAATCCTTTAAAGGTATGCATTTATATTTAACCAATTACCTAAATTCTTACAGATAATTAAATTTTATGCCAATTCATTTCAGTGATGAAATTATATAAATCTTTTGTAGATGGTGGTAGAAAATTGGAGTTGACCCACTTGGAAGAGCTTAATTTAGATTTCAACCACTTCAATACTAGTGTATTTGCATCCCTTAACAAGCTTTCAAATTTGAAATCTTTGAGCATATGGGGCAATGGATTGAAAGGATCAATAGATATGAAAGGTAAATATATTAGTCTTTTTAACAAGAATATAATAATGTTTGAAGAGAATATAATGAAGTTGATTAATTGTTGTTTTTGTTTTCCTAGATTTGGAAGCATTTATCAACTTAAGGGAACTATATATGGGCGGCAATGAATTGAAAGATTTGGTGATCCACCAAGGTATCATTTAATTAAACTTCCTTTTTTTTAATTTAGAAATTTAGTTTTGATCCCATATATTATAATAACGGTTATTGTCATAAATATTAATAAAGTTATATCATATCATACTTGAAAGTAAAATATGGGTTTGGTGAAACATTTTCTAAATCATCCATTATAATGTGTTTGGACTTTGGTTTGAAACTAAAATTCTTTAAAATTTTCATCATTTTAAAATATTAATGTTTATAATTATTTTGTTTGTATAAATATATTTTTAAAATAATTTATTGAATTTTTATGAGATAAAAAATAATTATAACAATAAAAAAATGATATTATAAATAAATAAAAACATATATTTATGAGAAAATATGTAATATAACTATATTTTAATTTCATATATTTTAATAGTATAAAACATAAAAATACATATTAGAGTTAAATAAATGGCATTTTTTGGCAAAAATAAATAAATGTCAATTTTGAATAATTTAAAAAAAAATCTTCAATTTTGTGAAATTTAAACATACATTGAGAGGTGCTTAAACTTCCATTGCAATCTTTTTATAAATTTCAAAGTGCATATGTTTTTAACTTTTTGGTTTAAAAAAATATGATTGGTCTACGTACTCTTTACTAATTTGTAATTTAATTCTTATATTTTTATTTTCAAGAATTTAGTCCCTCTTTTTAAAAAAAATCAAAATCCTAGTTCAATTGTTAAAATTGTTAAATTTTTAAAATAGTTTGTTGGTGTGACATTTTGAAATAAAAAAAAACTTGATAACAATGTAACTAAAAAATGACGTAATGAACATGGATTTAATAAAATAATTTTAACAATATTAATAATTAGACTTGAATTTTGAAATTTCACATTTGTAAAGAGTAAAAAGGAAATATGGCATATTTTAACTTAACTCTGTTTTTGGGCCAAGATTTAGTGCTTTAAAATTTTCATTTAATCCGCTGAGTTTACTTATAATTCTTTTGAATTTTATTTATTCAGCGAGTAAAATACCTATTTGATTTTTTTATATACTATTTGAATTCTTTCAGGATGGTGTGATCTAAGGAACCTTGAAGTGTTGGATGTGAGTGAGAATGCACTTGAGGGAATGCTTCCTCATTGTTTTAGTAACTTGACATCTCTTCGCGAGTTAGATATTTCAAGAAACCATTTTCAAATTCCGCTGTCATTTGCACCATTTGCAAACCTTTCAAACCTCAAAGCCCTTTCGATTGATGAAAACAAGATGGTATTGGAACCTTCCTTTTATACCTCAATCCCAAAGTTCCAACTGGAAGTCATTAGTTTGTCAAAGTGCATAACATCTCAACAACTCAGTCGTAAAGTTCCTACCTTCCTTTACTACCAATATGACTTGAGATATGTGGATCTTTCTCGAAACAATTTCAGCGGAACAGTCCCAACTTGGTTGTTAGAAAACAACACAAAATTAGAAGATCTCATCTTGAAGGGTAATTCATTTACAGGTCCTCTCTCACTTTCGTCGGCTCTTATTTCTAATGTATCTTCAATTGACTTATCTGAAAACAAATTACAAGGTCAAATTCCGACTGGTATATGTTCAACTTTTCCACATTTGAGGCGGTTATTCTTATCCAAGAATGCTTTTGAAGGTATTATCCCACTTTGTTTAAGTGGCATGAAGGATTTATCATTTTTAGATCTATCAAACAATCAATTGTATGGAAAAGTACCAGAAGAGTTGATCACGAAAGGCTCACTGACCATTTTGAGACTATCAAATAACAACCTCAGTGGAAATGTAGTTCCTGTGATTCTCAGCGCAAATGGGCTGGAGAATTTATATTTGGATGGAAATAATTTTTCAGGAGAGATGACAAATGTTGATGTGTCTACTTTTGAGTTTCCAAATTCACTAAGCGAAATTGATCTCAGTAACAACAAGTTGCATGGAAAGCTCCCAAGATGGATAGGGAATGCATCGTTTCTGCAGAGATTAGCTATGTCCAACAATAGTTTTGAAGGTTCTATTCCAATGGAATTTTGCAAGTTGAATAGGTTGGAATTTTTGGATCTTTCTCAAAATAATTTATCTGGCTCTATACCATCATGTTTTAATCCACCATACATAGAGCATGTCCACCTCCACGGGAATAGACTGAGAGGCCCACTATCACTTGCTTTTTATAATAGCTCTTCAATAGTGACTTTAGATCTTAGAGGAAACAATTTGACAGGTAGTATTCCAAAATGGATTTACACGCTTTCTTCTTTGAGTGTTCTTCTCTTGAAAGATAATCATTTTCATGGTAAAGTTCCTGTTGAGTTATGCAAGTTGCATTCTTTAAGCATCATAGATCTTTCTCAAAATATGTTTTCTGGACCTATACCTTCTTGTTTGGGAAATTTATCTCTTCCAATGCAAAGGAAGAAGATTCTAGAAATTGGGTTCTTTGGGCCATCTATAGAAGAGCATGAAACAACACGCAGTATGATACTAAATTTGGGAATGGATTCTTACTATCCTAGTAGCTACTTAGAAGAAGTAATAGAGTTCACAACAAAGAGTGGGTTCTATTCATACAAGGGCGACATCCTTTCATATATGACTGGGATTGATTTATCTTGCAACAACTTAACTGGTCATATCCCACCAGAATTAGGGAACTTGAGTGAAATCCATTCTTTAAACCTTTCACACAATAAGTTGACCGGAGTTATACCCTCGTCACTCTCAAAACTACATCAAATTGAGAGTTTGGACCTTTCTTACAACAACTTAAGTGGTGAAATCCCAAATCAATTGGTAGAGTTAAACTCTTTGGAGGTTTTCAGCGTGGCATTTAACAACTTGTCAGGTAGTATTCCCGAACCAAAAGCTCAATTTGGGACCTTTATTGAAAATAGTTATCAGGGAAATCCGTTTCTTTGTGGAGTTATATTGCATAAAAGTTGTTCCAAAACCGATTCACCATCAACGATATCAACTGTATCAGAAGATAAAGGAGAAGATGGTTTGATAGATACTTATGATTTTTGTGTGAGCTTTTTGGTTTCTTATGTAGTTGTGTTGTTGACAATTTTTGTTGTCCTCTACATAAATCCATACTGGCGAAGAGCTTGGTTTTCTCTTGTTGGGAAATGCATTACCACCTGTCGCTACTCAAATGTGGGCAATTTTCTTACTTATCACATTTTCAAGCGATGTGTTTAGCTACTCAAATTGTGATTTGATTTCCACACCTAAATGTTTAATTATGCTAAGTTGAGCGATAATGAATATTTTGTTGATTTTGCATTTTGAATAAAAGCTCTTTTATCTTATGGTTTTATCATTTTCAACCATCTATTTCTTTTTCTTCTATGAAATTTAATATAAAATCATAATCCATTATTATGTATATGCAATACCTCTTTAAATTAAATTAAATTAAATTAACTGCCAAGCGTTCACTAGTGCATACTAAAAAGGAAATCTAATGTAAAATTAAATCAAACATACTACAGAATTGAATCTAAAACTGGAATATTTTAAAACCTCACAAACAATGCAATTCTTTATTCCTCTTTTTCTCTCAAGTTATTTTGTATCATGTTATATTTTACATAATTATTCGTATCATCAAATTTTAAAAAATATTTAATATTTTGATATCATGTTCATATTATTCTTTAATTCACAATATATTTTGTATAATATGTTATAACAATTCAATTTAAAAAACAAGCAATTATCCTATTTTTGCGTACCGTATTATACATTGACATGTTAATAATTCGTTTTACGTAAATTTTGACATGTTCGTATATTTTAGTCATTATAATTTTATTATTTGTAATATGACATGTTTTACTTACCCTTAATATTGTGTCATGATAATTATAACTCGATTGGCAGTCTACCAAATAATTTTTCTAATAAAAAATAATATTTTATTCTATTTACCAAATCTTTATCAACTTTATATTCTCACCAACAAAACATACATTCAAAGTTCAAATAAGTTCCCCACCCATTTTTTTTACTGCAATACTCAAGAATATGCTCATCATCAGAAATCTGAAATATTCCACTTTAATTAACATTAATTATGATTCTGTAAACAACAAAAAAGTGTGATCCTTTGAAATGGGATTGGTAAAAAATCCGCATGTGTAGTGTGTGAAGAAGGTGAGGTTGTCTATTCATAGTGTAATAAGTAGGTAATTATAGTTGATCCTACGAAATCAAAATTAATTCAGGTATCTATATATTCTGAAGACCGGACAGACCTTAGAAGCTCCTTCAAATTTGCAAGAACATGTCGTGGTCCTCAACTCTTTACACCAATGAAATTCAGAAGTTGCTCTATATCCTGCAATCACAGTAAAGATTATGCAATCGTTTCAGAACAAATAACATAACAAGCAAAAGGCGATCAAAATACCGTGATCTCGATAATGTTCTTTGCCGAAAAGGAACATTAACTTAACCTTAAAACATCAGTGAAGGCTCATCAGATTTGCTTAGCAACCTCACATACACATGTAAAAAGCTTTGCTTTTGGATGTAAGGTGTGACTATCATCACAGTCTTTCCTAATTAGCTGATTGTAATACCCAATTTGCCCAGCCCACAATAAAAAACCAAATAAATAAAAATTAATTAAAACTCAAATAGTTCACAGCCCAATAACAATAAAAACCAAACCCATTTACAGTGACCCGGTACAAACCCAAAGTCAGATGCATCTAGTCCAACTACACCCAGCCCAAATACCTAGCCCAATACAAATATCAACACAACCCTAGCCCAAAACAAAAAAAAATCAGAAAACCCTAGCTGCAACAGCCCTCCTTTTTTATAAAAAAAATCAAAATCCTAGTTCAATTGTTAAAATTGTTAAAATTTTAAAATAGTCTGTTGGTGTGACATTTAAAAAAAATTTAGTAGTAATGTAACTAAAAAAATGACGTAATGGACATAGATTTAATAAAATAATTTTAACAATATTAATAAAATAATTTTGAATTTTAACTTAACTCTATTTTTGGGCCAAGATTTAATGCTTTAAAATTTTCATTTAATCCGCTGAGTTTACTTATAATTCTTTTGAGTTTTATTTATTGTTGAGTAAAATACCTATTTGATTTTTTTATATACTATTGGCATCTTTAAAGGTAATATAATAATTTTAGTGTAGACGTGTTTTATTTTATAAATATTATTTATAGTGTAGACATGTGAATTTTGAATAATTTAAAAATATCTTCAATTTTATGAAATTTAAACACACATTTAGTGTAGACATGTTTTATTTTATAAATATTATTTATAGTGTTGTTGATTGGAGTTTGAAAATTATACAACTTAGCTATATCAGTTAATTACTTATATTAAAAATAATATAAGAAAATACTAAAAAGAAAAAAATAGTATAATTAATAAAATGGATGAAGAGTTATATTAAAGTTTCAACATCTTCTCTCTATCAAAATTTATCTCAGATAAATCATGAATAATCTAACTCATAAAATATATATATATTTATATACTTCATTTCATTCACAGAAATAAAGCATTCTACTTAGTAGAGGCTTTCTATAATACCGTTATCTAATACCTCTTGACATTGCTTAGATTCAAATGTGTCGAGCAGTTTGGAGGAAATATATCTTGACTATTCTACTCTCAACACCAACATTTTGCAAAGCATTGGAGTATTCGCTTCTCTTAAAACATTGTCTTTATATCATTGTGGACTTATTGGTCCCTTACCTAAAAAGGTAAATAATTTTATGGCTCAAATTGATTTCTTTATGAGCTTTCTGTAATATATTATCTCCTATTCTGTTTTATAAAGCAAAATTTAATTGAAACTTCTTCCATGAATTTATTTATAAAATTTTCAGGATGGTGTGATCTAAGGAACCTTGAAGAGTTGGATGTGAGTGAGAATGCACTTGAGGGATGCTTCCTCATTGTTTTAGTAACTTGACATCTCTTCGTGAGTTAGATATTTCAAGAAACCATTTTCAAATTCCGCTGTCATTTGCACCATTTGCAAACCTTTCAAACCTCAAAGCCCTTTCGATTAATGAAAATAAGATGGTATTGGAACCTTCCTTTTATACCTCAATCCCAAAGTTCCAATTGGAAGTCATTAGTTTGCCAAAGTGCATAACATCTCAACAGCTCAGTTGTAAGCTTCCTACCTTCCTTTACTACCAATATGACTTGAGATATGTGGATCTTTCTCATAACAATTTCAGCGGAACAGTCCCAACTTGGTTGTTAGTAAACAACACAAAGTTAGAAGATCTCATCTTGAAGGGTAATTCATTTACCGGTCCTCTCTCATTACCGTCAGCTCCTAACTCTAAAGTGTCTTTAATTGACATATCCCAAAACAAATTGCAAGGTCAGATTCCAACCAACGTGTGTTCACCTTTTCCACATTTGAGCCACTTATTCTTATCCAAGAATGCCTTCGAAGGTGATATCCCTCCTTGTTTGAGTGGCATGAAGGATTTATCGATTTTAGATTTATCAAACTATTAGAATATATCCCATACCTTGCCCATACCTTTCCCATACCTACCCATACCTTGGAAAGGTCAAAGTTATGGGCACCAAATATTTATTTAGTGTTGGGCATGGGATAATAGCAATTTTTGGTCCCTAAGTGAATAGGGACTTTGCAAGGTGGCCCTTGAATCTCAACTATAAATAGGCCAACCATTGCTCATTCTCATCATCCCACATTTGCCATTCTCTACTTAAGGCATTGTTCTCTCTCCCTATTTGTAAAGTTTCATTTGTATTTTGGAGTGAAATATATTTGGTAGTGCCCGAGGACGTAGGCAAGATTTGCCGAACCTCGTTAAAATTCTGGTGTTCTTTACTATTTATTGTTCATATTTTGTGAGTGTGATTGTAGTGATTTATTGTGCTATTAAATTACGATAGAGGGATATTCTGGCTAGGAAAGACTTGGTACTTAAGTGATCCTCGTGATTCACCTCTCTTTCCTGGGAATTGAACTTAGTGTGATTTTTTAGTACAATAATTTTACTCTTTCACACGCTTCCGCGCAACAATTGGTATCAGAGCCAGGTTCGTACTTGGGGAATACGACCGTTTACGGTACTATTCACGTATATGACACTATTCACGTATACGGTACTATTTACGTATACAGAACTATTCACGTATACGGTACTGTTTACGTATACAGTAGTTGGGATTGAGGAGAAAAATGGCAAGCATCGTCATCAGCAAGGACTATTGTGACAAATGCAAAATTTGAAGTAGAGAAATTTGACGGTACCAATAATTTTGGTATGTGGCAATGTGAGATCCTGGATGTCTTATGTCAGCAAGAGCTAGATATAGCCCTTGAAGAAAAACCTGACAAGATGGATGACAAGGAGTGGGCCAAGATCAATAGACAGGCGTGTGGTACAATCCGCCTATGTTTGGCCAAAGAGCAGAAGTACTCTGTCATGAGGGAGACATCAGCGAAGAAGTTATGGGATACACTGGAAGAAAAGTTTCTAACGAAAAGTCTTGAAAATAGGCTTTATATGAAAAAGAAACTTTATCGATTCACGTATGCACCCGGTATGTCGATGAATGACCATGTGAACTCATTCAATAAAATTTTAGCAGACTTGCTAAATTTGGATGAGAAATTTGAAGATGAAGACAAGGCATTATTGTTGTTGAATTCCCTTCCTGATGAATATGATCATCTTACCACCATATTGCTTATAGTGTGGATGAGAAATTTGGATGAGAAATTTGAACATAAATATTATTTATAGTGTTGTTGATTGGAGTTTGAAAATTATACAACTTAGCTATATCAGTTAATTACTTATATTAAAAAATAATATAAGAAAATATAAAAAGAAAAAAATAGTATAATTAATAAAATGGATGAAGAGTTATATTAAAGTTTAAACATCTTCTCTCTATCAAATTTATCTCAGATAAATCATGAATAATCTAACTCATAAAATATATATATATTATATACTTCATTTCATTCACAGAAAATAAAGCATTATACTTAGTAGAGGCTTTCTATAATACCGTTATCTAATACCTCTTGACATTGCTTAGATTCAAATGTGTCGAGCAGTTTGGAGGAAATATATCTTGACTATTCTACTCTCAACACCAACATTTTGCAAAGCATTGGAGTATTTGCTTCTCTTAAAACATTGTATTTATCTGATTGTGGACTTATTGGTCCCTTACCTAATCAAGGTAAATAATTTTATGGCTCAAATTGATTTCTTTATGAGCTTTCTGTAATATATTATCTCCTATTCTGTTATATAAAGCAAAATTTAATTGAAACTTCTTCCATGAATTTATTTATAAAATTTTCAGGATGGTGTGATCTTAGGAACCTTGAAGTGTTGGATGTGAGTGAGAATGCACTTGAGGGGATGCTTCCTCATTGTTTTAGTAACTTGACATCTCTTCGTGAGTTAGATATTTCAAGAAACCATTTTCAAATTCCGCTGTCATTTGCACCATTTGCAAACCTTTCAAACCTCAAAGCCCTTTCGATTAATGAAAACAAGATGGTATTGGAACCTTCCTTTTATACCTCAATCCCAAAGTTCCAATTGGAAGTCATCAGTTTGCTAAAGTGCATAACATCTCAACAACTCAGTCGTAAAGTTCCTACCTTCCTTTACTACCAATATGACTTGAGATATGTGGATCTTTCGCATAACAATCTCAGTGGAACTGTACCAACTTGGTTGCTAGAAAACAACACAAAGTTAGAAGATCTCATCTTGAAGGGTAATTCATTTACAGGTCCTCTCTCACTTTCGTCGGCTCTTATTTCTAATGTATCTTCAATTGACTTATCTGAAAACAAATTACAAGGTCAAATTCCGACTGGTATATGTTCAACTTTTCCACATTTGAGGCAGTTATTCTTATCCAAGAATGCTTTTGAAGGTATTATCCCACTTTGTTTAAGTGGCATGAAGGATTTATCATTTTTAGATCTATCAAACAATCAATTGTATGGAAAAGTACCAGAAGAGTTGATCACGAAAGGCTCACTGACCATTTTGAGACTATCAAATAACAACCTCAGTGGAAATGTAGTTCCTGTGATTCTCAGCGCAAATAGGGTGCCGTATTTATATTTGGATGGAAATAATTTTTCAGGAGAGATGACAAATGTTGATGTGTCTACTTTTGAGTTTCCAAATTCACTAAGCGAAATTGATCTCAGTAACAACGAGTTGCATGGAAAGCTCCCAAGATGGATAGGGAATGCATCGTTTTTGCAGAGATTAGCTATGTCCAACAATGGTTTTGAAGGTTCCATTCCAATGGAATTTTGCAAGTTGAATAGGTTGGAATTTTTGGATCTTTCTCAAAATAATTTATCTGGCTCTATACCGTCATGTTTTAATCCACCATACATAGAGCATGTCCACCTCCACGGGAATAGACTGAGAGGCCCACTATCACTTGCTTTTTATAATAGCTCTTCAATAGTGACTTTAGATCTTAGAGGAAACAATTTGACAGGTAGTATTCCAAAATGGATTTACACGCTTTCTTTTTTGAGTGTTCTTCTCTTGAAAGATAATCATTTTCATGGTAAAGTTCCTGTTGAGTTATGCAAGTTGCATTCTTTAAGCATAATAGATCTTTCTCAAAATATGTTTTCTGGTCCTATACCTTCTTGTTTGGGAAATTTATCTCTTCCAATGCAAAGGAAGAAGATTCTAGAAATTGGGTTCTATGGGCCATCTATAGAAGAGCATGAAACAACACTAAATTTTGGAATGGATTCTTACTATCCTGATAGCTACTTAGAAGAAGTAATAGAGTTCACAACAAAGAGTGGGCTCTTTTTGTACGAGGGCAACATCCTTTCATATATGACCGGGATTGATTTATCTTGCAACAACTTAACTGGTCATATCCCATCAGAATTAGGGAACTTGAGTGAAATCTATTCTTTAAACCTTTCACACAATAAGTTGACCGGAGTTATACCCTCGTCATTTGCAAAACTTCATCAAATTGAGAGTTTGGACCTTTCTTACAACAACTTGAGTGGTGAAATCCCCAATCAGTTGGTAGAGTTGAACTCTTTGGAGGTTTTTAGTGTGGCATACAACAACTTGTCTGGTAGTATTCCCGAACCAAAAGCTCAATTTGGGACCTTTATTGAAAACAGTTATGAAGGAAACCCTTTTCTTTGTGGACCTATACTGCATAAAAGTTGTTCCAAAACTGATTCACCATCAACAATATCAACTGTATCAGAAGATAAAGGAGAAGATGGTTTGATAGATACTTATGATTTTTGTGTGAGCTTTTTGGTTTCTTATGTAGTTGTGTTGTTGACAATTTTTGTTGTCCTCTACATAAATCCATACTGGCGAAGAGCTTGGTTTTCTCTTGTTGGGAAATGCATTACCACCTGTCGCTACTCAAATGTGGGCAATTTTCTTACTTATCACATTTTCAAGCGATGTGTTTAGCTACTCAAATTGTGATTTGATTTCCACACCTAAATGTTTAATTATGCTAAGTTGAGCGATAATGAATATTTTGTTGATTTTTGCATTTTGAATAAAAGCCAAATATCCAAATACCCTCTTAAAGTTTCAAAGTATGGGTTTTGGAAACCATAAGGTGATATTGGTTTCGACAGTTTAAAGTATCGCATCCTAATGTGCTAGATGTGATATTCTTTCGGAACAAGAGAATCCTAAATTCCAACCCATATTGTTCGAAAATTTTTAGGATCGTATTTTTAAAATTCTTCAAAGTTTTCAATCTTCGACACTAAGACATTAATTAATCAACTAGGTACCAATTTTAGGCGTTACGAGGGTGCTAATCCTTCCTCGTGCGTAACCGACTCTCGAACCTATTTTTTTGAATTTTGTAGACCAAAAGCATTGTTTTAATAAACCTAAACCGTTTATTAAAAACAACCGTTTTACGAGGTAACCCGATTACACCTTATCAAAAAAGATTGGTGGCGACTCCCATTTTTGTTTTCATTTTTCAAAACCCAAGTTAACCCCATTTTGTCAAAAAAATGGTGTCAACAATGAACACCGAGATTATTTATGTAGTTTGATTTTGGTCGACACATTGATGGATATAAAGGGGGGCAGGTGGGGGCAATGTTTTAGAAATTTACATAGCACCTCCTTAAGATCAACTTTATTACATTAAACCCCCTAAAAATTTAAATTTTGCCCCCCTAAACCCCCCAAAAAAACACCAACCCCTTTTTAAAGTTTGTCCCCCTAAGTCGTATTTTTGGATCCGCTACCGAGTCTATATCTGTGGAGTCTTGCCCAGAGCAATGGTTCACTATCTTTCTCGTAGTGCAACTAATTATTTAAGTCTTAACTAGGTCTAACACTCACCAATTTACCGATCTCACCGTCGTACAAAGACTAGATACTCTCCCTCTAAAATTTAATAACGTAAGGCTTTTATTCTAAAATTTATCAACTCTTATTTTCAAAATCAATAACGTAATCTTAAAATGAACAAGTAAGACAATGAAGCAATACCTAAAGAAGTGACTATTGTTTCAAGCACACAATCAACCATAGAATCAACCTTCAACTGATAATAAAAATTTCAATTTAAAACTCAAACCTAGCTAAAATATTGTATAATTAAATTTCAAGCCTAGTCATAACTTAAAATATATAATTTTTTAATAATAAATCAACACAAAAATTATAAAAACTTTCGGATATTCATATTTTTATTTTGCTAATTGAATCTTGTTTGATTGGTATTAATATTATTGTCAATACATGAAAATGTGGATTAGAGTTGTTTATCATTCTATTTAAAAATTCGGGAAAAATTATGAATAATTCTAAATATTATGTTTTTTTATTTTAGTGCGGTATATAATGTTATCATTAAAAAATTGAAATCTACTCATATTGCATGAAAAACCAAGAAAAAATATAAAATATATATATATATATATCCTTAATATTCATAACTATCATTTTAACAGTATCAAAGAAAATATTAAAATTTCAAGAAATAAAATTGTGTACGTATACGTTTTTGCAATCAGATTTCAAAGGTTTAAAATTCCCAAACCCAATGTGACCGCCGCCAATTAGTTCGTAGAACATCCTTTTTTCCACAAAACTAAAATTTTCTACACCACATAAACTTTTTTGGTCAATCAAGTTGGATTTGACTTTACCAATACCTAGATGATAGAGTACGAAAGATTAATTATCATATTTACGCTAATATTTTTTAGAAATAAAAAAAAATCAATATTTTGAGTTAATGAATTACTACTTTAATTAAAAATTTAAAAGACACCATTTTTTTAAAGAAATTTATGAAATTATATTTTAATATAATTAAAAAGTTATAGTTTTAACTTTATAAAATTTATTATTTATCTTTGATCCCGAAAAGAGACAAACTAACATTAATGAAATTTGGTGTTATTATTCATTTACCGAATACATTAATAAAATTTTTGAGTCGAATTCGAATGACTTGCGGGTACAAAAATATAAATTAACCGAATATTAAAATACTTCACCAAAAATGAAAAGTCTATTTTGAGCAAAGGGTGTTTTTGTGTTGGATTATCACGATATATATACCTCAAACGAATTTAACCGAATATTAAAATACTTACCAAAAATGCATTTTACCATATACATAGATGTAGAGGTGGCTGGGTTCGGGCCAGACCCAGAAAAAAATTTCAGCCCATTTCCTAGGCCCGGTGGCCCGGGGAAAAATACTAAGCCCGGCCCAGCCCGACCCTTTTTTATGATAGAAAAAATTGATTTTACCATTTTAATAGCCTATATTTTTATAATTTTTAAAAGATTAAATTAACTTTTTTTATTATTTGAGGGGCAAAATGTAATTTTACCATTACTATTTTAAAATTTTATAAATTATAAAGAGTTTAAAAAAGAATTTTTATTTTTATTTTAGAGTAGAACCCTTGCCCATGAAATATCATATCAACAAATTTAACAATACTAATAATTAAAATTTAAATTTAAAATATTAAATATAAAAACTAAAAATTTTAAAATAAAAATAAAAAAGGGGGAGGGAATGGCTTAGGGAAATAGGAAATGGGAAATGGGGAGGGGAAATGAGAAATTTATTTAAAATATATATATATTTATTATATTTGGGAAAAAAAATTTCCCGAGGTCCGGCCCGTTTTCTAAACGGGCCTCGTTTTTTGCCCAAACCCATATTTTGGGCTTATATTTTTACCCGAACCCTCTCATATTTTACCTAAATATTTAAGTGTGCTAAGTTGAGCGCTAAGGAATATTTTGTTGATTTTTGCATTTTTGAATAAAAACTCTTTATCTTTGGATTTTATCATTTTTCAACTATCTATTTCTCTCTTTTATTTTAATGAAATTTAAAGTAAAAAAAATCTATTATGATGTAAATGCAATAGCTCTTTGAATTAAATTAGATTTACGGACAAATGTTCACTAATGCATAACTAAAAAGAAATCTAATGTAAAATCAAACCAAACACACTAGAGAAATGAATCTTTTAAAACGTACCTCCAAAACAATGCAATTTTGTATTCCCCTTTCCTTCTCAAGTTATTTTGTATCATGTTATATTTTATATATTTAAAAATAATTAATATTTTAATATCGAGTGTTATTGTTTTGGATATTGTATAACTCTTATTTTATTGTTAATTTTGTTACTATTTTAGAGGCATTTGTTTGTTAAGTTGCAACTATGTTAGTGTTATTTAAGTATAAAAAATATATTTTCAATTCGTTGAGAAACCTTATTTTAATGTTTTAAATTTATTTTTATATAAAAAATAATCTAAAGAAAGTTGATACGGGCGGGCCGAGCTGGGTTTAAGTTTAACTTTTTTTTTTATCTGGACTAGGCTTAGGCAAAATTTTAAACTCATTTTTCAGGTCGAGTCCAAGCCTAGCAAATGGGCTTACAAGCCTAGTAAATGGGCCTAACATTTTGCATCGGCTTGGTACAACACGACCGATGACTAGGTATTGGATTTGTTTTTTTTTTAATGTGGTACCTATACTATTTTTTTGTTCAATTTCATACATGTATTTGAAAAAAGTTATACACTTTGATACATAAAAATAACAATGTTAACTTTTTAATTATTTAATTAACAATTTCGAATCTAAACCATAATTTTTTATCAAATCAACCTTGAAATTTGAATTATATCACATCCATAAATTATATTTAACAAAGTAAACACAAACTTAAACAAAATCATAAGTAACACAAATCATTCTATTAAAAAATCATAAAATATTTAAACCTAATATTTGATAATAATAATTAATAGGAGGGAAAATTCTTATGACCCAAATTACACGATATTATGTCCAAGTCGTACTTTTGGTTGAAATGTCAACTACAAACGACAACATTGAAAACCAAGCACTAACCGGAGTGTTCAATAAGTTCATACATCTTAATTAAATTTATTATTAATATTTCAAAATTTAATTTAATTAGGATATATTATTGATTAAGATAATGTAGAAACGAGGGGTACTTGCTTTGCAAACTGAAACTAAATACATAAAATATAAAGATATCCAAGATTGTTTACGCAGTTCAACTTCAATCTACATTTGTAAAGTCTTTCCCAAAACAATAGTCCATTATCTTTCTCACAGTACAACAAATGATTTAAATCCTAACAATGGTTTAACACTCACCAATTTAGTGACCTTATCATTGTACAAAGACTAGATCACTCTCCCTCTAAGCTTACCCCTTGAAAGTTTAGTTTTGCAGCTCAAGAAACTCTCTTGATTACTTATAGAAATAATGCACCCATAAACAATTCCTTGAACAACTTTGTACTCTATCAAGTTCTTAGCCTCTTGATTTGTCTCTTAAGCTTGGCAAAACTTAAGTTTGTATACTACTTAACTTGTGTTTACATTAGAATTACAATCTAAACAATTCTTTATAAAGAAGCTAAAAACTAGCATAAGATATTACTTCATAAGAGTTCCAATTCAATCCAATGCCTTCAAAATATGAAAAGAGACTTTCCTTGTTTGACAAGCATTTTACTTTGGTAGTAAGAAACCACTCTCCAATTTAATTTCAACCCAATTGATTTTCATGTTATTAGCTTTACTCATCCAAATATCTTCAAAACCAATAGTTTAAAGCTTTTGTTTTAAAATTTCCCAAGTCTTAAAATAGGCAAGTAAGACAATGAAATAACGCCTAAAGGTATGACCACTATTTCAACCACAGAACCAACTTTGTCTTCAAATGTGTCAACAGACAATAAAAATTTCAAGTTAAAACTCAAATCTAGCTAAAATATTGTATATGAAAATAAATTAAATTTCAAGCCTAGTCAATCTTGATAGCTTAAAATATATAATTCTTTTAATAATAAATGTCGAAACCATTTTTTGAAAAGGAAATAGTTGTCGATTTTAGAAAACAAAGATTGGAGTCACCACCGATCTTTTATGGAGGTGTAATCGGATCACCTTGTAATTTTAAAGATTTTGGTCTACGATATTCAGAAAAAATAGGTTCGGGAGTCGGTTACGTGCGAGGAAGGATTAGCACCCTTGTGACGCCCAAAATTGGTAATGAATTGATTAATTGATGTCTTAAAGTTGAATGTCGAAAATCCAAAAAGATTTTAAAATACGATTCCCCTTTTTATCAATATTATTTTAAAAAACTTGAATAAATTTTAACGAGTATAAAAGACTTGCTCGTCTCGCGGATAACAAAATGTCGTATCCCATAAGTTAGGATGCAACATTTGAACCCTTGAGTGCAAGCTCGCCTTTAATTTTATTAAAAATCCGTATATTTTGAAATAAAAAAAATTTGGTCGTTTTGGTTCGACGAGAAAATCAAAACCCTATAAGTTAGGGCATGATTTCTCGAGGTTCCAATGACGACACATAAGTTTGCCTTTAATTAAAACTTGGGTATTTTAAATTCGAAGGATGTTTGGTCGTTTAGATTTTTACGAGAAAATAGGAACCCCGTAAGTTAGGGCACGACTTTCTCGAATTTCTAAAAACGAAACATTGTCTTATTTTTTTTAAAAAAAATTCTCTTTTGATCAATCGCGAGTATAATACTTTGAACAAAGCGTACTTGTTTCGTTTGAAGTATAATAATGAATATGTAATACCAATTGTTGCCTGGTAAAAATAATAATAAACCAAAACAGAAAGAAAATCCAAATAAAGAGCCCATTTACATGGCCCAATATCATCAACAGATACAAACCCAATAACCTAAATTACCCTAGCCCAATAACTAACACCCAAATTTCCCAAACCCTAGCTTCATGTTTAGCGCCGCAAGCCCCTAGCAGTCACTAGCAGACGTCCCAAGCGCAACACATCTCGGGGCTGGCATCTCAACGTGCGCCGTTCGCTCGCACGACACCTGCAAACAAAACGAACTCAAAGAGTCCAACAGAGAGAAAACAGCAAAATAATAGATAGATGCGATTTTATTTTTCTTTTTCGGGCTATAAAAGCCTTTGAAAATCTGTAAAAAAAGGCAGGGGGATAGAAAAAAATCAAAAAGAAATACAGAGAAATACAAAAGGAAAAAATATTGAGAATACAAAGTTTTGTTTAAAGGTGATTTGCGTTTTATTTAATTAGCCTATTTTATTTTATTTTCTTTTCTTTTCTTTTATCAAAAACAAAGGGAAGAAATTTACCTTCGGAGCCCATCGCGTCGCATCTCCGATCGGCGAAAGCGCGGCGGAGACCAGTTGCGGCGGTGGTGCAAAAAGGGGCCAAAAAAATGAAACCCTAACAGAGGGCGTTTTTTCTTTTTTTTATTTTTTTCTTTTACTCAATTTTCAAATGATTTTAGAGGAAGGAAATTGATTTAAATAACAGATCAAAATGGCGCCGTTTTCCCAGGCCTGACCTGCGCGGTGACCCGACCCGAAGGGGAGGATCCGCGCGCTCTGACGTCAGGTGGGGAATTTGCGCAGTTAGCCCCTCTCTTTTGCAGCACGTGTCAATTAAACCGTTTTTATTTGTTTTAAAATTTGGGCCGCGAATTTCATTTTTATTTCAATTTGATACCACATTGCGCAGCGTTTTGGAAGGGAAGGAATTATTTCCTTTTTAGTCCCCCATTATCGCTCGCGTGTTTGAATTGATTTTTTTTATTCTTTTTAAATTTGCCCCATTTTTTTCGTCTTTTGTTCAATTTAATCCACTTTTTTCTTTTTGAACTATTTTTATTTATTTATTTGTTTGTTTATTTATTTATTTATTTTCGTTAAAAAAACATTATTATTATATTATATATTATCCTTGTTACTATCATTATCTCTATGTTCATTCACATGCATTTTTTTATATAATATATATATGCATTTTCCTTATATAGTATTCACATATTATTTTCTTTATATAATATATATACATATATATGCATGTTTTACATTACGTGCCTACCTATATACTTTATACATGTGTTTTTTTTATTTTTTTCAACTTCTATATATATACTTTTATATTTTTAGTTTCAAATATTTTTCTTTACATTTGTAAATATGTATACGCATTTATATATATATATATATATATATTATACTTCCTAATTTTTTTTATACATACATATTCTAAAATATACATTCATTTCCTATAATATATACATTTTTCAAAAAATATTTTTTTACTATTCTATTTCATTTTTTTTGTATACATACTGTACATACATATAAGTATTTTTACATAATTTCGTACCTTACCAATGCACATATACTTATACCATTTTATTTTCTTTTGTAAATAGATGCACATATGCGTATTCTTATACTTTTGTCTTATTTTCATATATTTATGTATTCATGCATAGTTTTCGAGATTATTATAAGTCTTTCGCCTTACATATTTCATTTGTTTTTTACGTATGTTTGTTTGTATATGAGTGTTAAATGTGTGCATACTCATGTTTGCAGCTTTATCGTTATATTGTATTTGTATATGTTTGCAAATATGTATTCATATACGTTCTAAATTAAAGTTTTTGCTTCATATTATACATTAACTTTTGATATACCCCTTTTTGAAAATATATTATGGTTTTAACCGTACATCAAAGTTATTTTCTTGATTCGAAGGTTTTTTGTATATAAAAACAATACTCAAGGTTTTGGGATTTTCAAGGAAAATTGAGCCCTAACGTATTGGGTTCCGATTTTTTTTATTGATTTCAAATAATCAAGAATATTCTTTATTTTAAATACGAGCACCAAAAAATCAGTTTGGGAACTTAATTTGCCGTGCCCTAACGTATTGGGCGTGGCATGTTACCTTCTCGAAATGAAGATTTTCGCATAAAATAAAAGTGATATTCAAAGTTCGAGGATTATGAGGAATAGTACCCTAACGTATTGGGACTCGATTTCTTTACATGACTCGGACAATTGATTATCGTTTTTTTTTCTTTTCAAATTTCATCATTTAAGTTGATTTTAAAATCTTTTTAGCCTTCGACACTAAGACATCAAATAATTGATTTGGTACCGATTTTGGGCGTTACGAGGGTGCTAACCCTTCCTCGTGCGTAACTGACTCCCGAACTCGTTTTCTCGAAATTCGTAGACCAAAATAATTTTTGAGGTGAGCCGATCACACCTTAATAAAGGATCGGTGGCGACTCCAGTTTTTATTTTTAAGTCGACACTAAAATTTTTGTTTTCAAAAAAATGGTTTCGACAGCTTGGCGACTCCGCTGGGGACTTGAGAGTCGAGCCATAAATTGATTATATTTGTTTTTTTGTCGAAAATCAAAAGTTTTAAAAAATACATGAGTTCCCTTCGCATTTTTTTTATCTTGGTATGTTGGAAACTTTGCATTTGCATTGTGCATTTTACCTTTTAAGTGGGAGCGAGAAACTAGTCCTTCGTGAGGTTTTCACCTCCATGCAGGGTAGTGGACCGCTTTCGGGATACATCCGTACTTATGTCTTCGTGAAATTTTCATCTCCGTGCAGCCATAGGGAAATGTATCCCCCTGAACTGAACTCGATCTATATAAGCCTATAATGGGTGAAGATCGAGGAATCTGTTGGTTCGGGTGCCCTTACTCTAGAAACTAAGCCTCATATAGTGAGCCTTAGGAACTTGACCCAGGTAGAACTATCCCAAAACCCTAGTGGATTCCTGATTAAGTGTTTCTTGCTATTTTATGTTTGTTTATATCTCTATATGTGATACTGACTTGGGTTTCTTTTGTTTTGATTACATGACATCATGATTGCATAGCATTTCATCCTAAAAGGGTGTTAGTTCATATTCGGTTGCTAGATAGAAAGCTTATCATGGAAAAAGGGTTTCTTGATAAGGTGGAAGATAATGCGGCTGTCCAAACTTGGTCTGAGACAATACAACAAGAGAAAGGTGATAGTTTGGCCGAGGGGTATGTGTCAGAGTTGTGGGACTTCACTCGTGTTAGCGTGACTCAGAATAGCCTACAGGAACTAAAGGAAATTTGGGATCAGTGGAATGATGAGATTAAGCAACTCTTCTACTCTAGCTATGGAGACCTACCATACTTGCTCGACGTAAAGGTGGATAAGCGCCTGTTCCGTGCCTTAGCCCAATTTTGGAATTCTGTTTATTGTTGTTTCACCTTTGGAAGTGTTGATTTAGTGCCTACAGTGGAGGAATACACGGCATTGCTTCGTTGTTCAAAAATTCAAGTGGACAAAGCCTATTCAAGAGCTGCTAATGTTCCAACCTTTTTGAAGAAGTTGGCATCATTACTTAGGGAGATTAAAGTTCTAAGTGTTAGGGCAAAGCTTTATTTATAGACATTTTATGTAAAGAAATTTTTTCTCTAGTAAAGTTTTCTGAGTGGAATTGAATTTTAATTAACGCATTTTTTGGGGAGATTAGCTATGTCCAACAATAGTTTTGAGGGTTCTATTCCAATGGAATTTTGCAAGTTGAATAGGTTGGAATTTTTGGATCTTTCTCAAAATAATTTATCTGGCTCTATACCGTCATGTTTTAATCCACCATACATAGAGCATGTCCACCTCCACGGGAATAGACTGAGAGGCCCACTATCACTTGCTTTTTATAATAGCTCTTCGATAGTGACTTTAGATCTTAGAGGAAACAATTTGACAGGTAGTATTCCAAAATGGATTTACACGCTTTCTTCTTTGAGTGTTCTTCTCTTGAAAGATAATCATTTTCATGGTAAAGTTCCTGTTGAGTTATGCAAGTTGCATTCTTTAAGCATCATAGATCTTTCTCAAAATATGTTTTCTGGTCCTATACCTTCTTGTTTGGGAAATTTATCTCTTCCAATGCAAACGAACAAGATTCTAGAAACTGGGTTCTATGTGACATTTATAGAAGAGCATGAAACAACACCAATGGATTCTTACTATCCTGATAGCTACTTAGAAGAAGTAATAGAGTTCACAACAAAGAGTGGGCTCTTTTTGTACAAGGGCAACATCCTTTCATATATGACCGGGATTGATTTATCTTGCAACAACTTAACTGGTCATATCCCACCAGAATTAGGGAACTTGAGTGAAATCCATTCTTTAAACCTTTCACACAATAAGTTGACCGGAGTTATACCCTCGTCATTCTCAAAACTTCATCAAATTGAGAGTTTGGACCTTTCTTACAACAACTTGAGTGGTGAAATCCCCAATCCATTGGTGGAGTTGAACTCTTTGGAGGTTTTCAGCGTGGCATTTAACAACTTGTCAGGTAGTATTCCCGAACCAAAAGCTCAATTTGGGACCTTTATTGAAAATAGTTATGAGGGAAATCCGTTTCTTTGTGGAGTTATATTGCATAAAAGTTGTTCCAAAACCGATTCACCATCAACGATATCAACTGTATCAGAAGATAAAAGAGAAGATGGTTTGATAGATACTTATGATTTTTGTGTGAGCTTTTTGGTTTCTTATGTAGTTGTGTTGTTGACAATTTTTGTTGTCCTCTACATAAATCCATACTGGCGAAGAGCTTGGTTTTCTCTTGTTGGGAAATGCATTACCACCTGTCGCTACTCAAATGTGGGCAATTTTCTTACTTATCACATTTTCAAGCGATGTGTTTAGCTACTCAAATTGTGATTTGATTTCCACACCTAAATGTTTAATTATGCTAAGTTGAGCGATAATGAATATTTTGTTGATTTTTGCATTTTGAATAAAAGCTCTTTTATCTTATGGTTTTATCATTTTCAACCATCTATTTCTTTTTTTTCTGTGAAATTTAATGTAAAATCATAATCCATTATTATGTATATGCAATATCTCTTTAAATTAAATTAAATTAATTGCCAAGCGTTCACTAGTGCATACTAAAAAGAAAATCTAATGTAAAATTAAACCAAACATACTAGAAAATTGAATCTAAAACTGGAATATTTTAAAACCTCACAAACAATGCAATTCTTTATTCCTCTTTTCCTCTCAAGTTATTTTGTATCATGTTATATTTTACATAATTATTCGTATCATCAAATTTTTAAAAAAAATTAATATTTTGATATCATGTTCATATTATGCTTTAATTCACAATGTATTTTGTATAATATGTTATAACAATTTACATGTTAATAATTCTAACATTTATGTACAAAGAAATTAACATGTTTAATTTTAACATGTTAAAACAATTCACAATGTTCATAAATTTCTTTGTACATAAATTTACCGTAATATACATTACATGTTAATAATTCTTTGTACATAAATTTTAACATGTTCGTATATTTGAGTCATTATAATTTTATTATTTGTAATATGACATGTTTTACTTACCCTTAATATTGTGTCATGATAATTATAACTCGATTGGCAGTGTACCAAATATTTTTCTAATAAAAAATAGTATTTTATTCTATTTACCAAATCTTTATCAACTTTATTTTCTCACTAACAAAACATACATTCAAAGTTCAAATAAGTTCCACACCCATTTTTTTTACTGCAATACTCAAGAATATGCTCATCATCAGAAATCTGAAATATTCGACTCTAATTAACATTATGATTCTGTAAACAACAAAAAAGTGCGATACTTTTTTAAAGCTCTTTTTTTTTCTTTAATGAAATGGAATTGGTAAAAAATCCGCACGTGTCGTGTGTGAAGGTGGTCAGGTTGTCTATTCATACTGTAATAAGTAGCTAATTATAGTTGATCCTACAAAATCAAAATTAATTCAGGTATCTATATATTCTGAAGACTGGACAGACCTTAGAAGCTCCTTCAAATTTGCAAGAACATGTCGTGGTCCTAAACTCTTTACACCGATGAAATTCAAAAGTTGCTCTATATCCTGCAATCACAGTAAAGATTATGCAAGCTTTTCAGAACGAAAAACATAACAAGCAAAAGGCAATCAAAATACTGTGATCTCGATAATGTTCTTTGCCGAAAAGGAACATAAACATAACCTGAAAACATCAGTGAAGGCTCATCAGATTTGCTTAGCAACCTTACATACACATGTAAAAAGCTTTGCTTTTGGATGTAAGGTGTGACTATCATCACAGTCTTTCCTAATTAGCTGATAACCCTATATCTAACATTTATCAGGGCTAAGCAAATTAACATACATAATGTAAAGGAATTTGACCATAAGATCCAACAGAAAACTTAATAAAAGATAATCAACATATAAAGTTAAAAGGCAATGCAAACTTATTACAATGATGCAAGTGGATCAAAAGAAAGCACTCTATAAGGAATTTGCATTTAAGGCATTGTAAACAGAAAAAATAATAATAAAACTTTTTGGAAAGTATTTTCAAAGAGGAGACAAAAACAGGGTAGAAAAAATGTTTGGTCCTTCCTTTTTCTATTTCTATTGTGGTGAAAAAGCCTTTTTGGGTTAAAAGTGTTTTTACACTGCAGAAGTGTTTTTCCACTGCAGAAGTGATGAAGAACACATAGCTTTTGTAGTCAAAAACCTACTGCTTTTGGCTTTTGCATTTCGAAGTGAAAATTATAAAAATACTCTTAGATTAATTTATATTTTATATATTATTATATTAAATTGTTTAAATCTTATTTATTATTATATTTAATTTTTTTCAAAATATTTTATACATCATCAATTTTACAAATAATTTATATTAATTACTTAAAAGGTATTTAAAAGTTATATTTCATGTATCATTATATTAAATTGTTTAAATATCATATAACTTGACTAATTTTTTACTTTCTACCATCAGGTCTAAAAAAGACATTTTAACTTTCAACCACAATTTTTGGCAGCAATGAACAACACTAAAAACTAACAAACACACTTTTCCGCACCACATTTCAACAACACTTTTTTCTAAACGCACTTTTGAACTAGTCCTTAGTCTATCATGCATCAACTCTTCATTTTTCTTTAACTACCCATGTCCGACTTCGAACATGGATATGGAGATATGACCAAGTCACAGTGACATAGTTTTTAGTTATGGGGAATGGGATTCGAGTGCTGGACCTCCTTCTAGATGCATGGTGGGACTTCATCACATTTTTCAAATTTGTTGATAATCCTTCACCTAATCTGCCGGTGAAGTTTATAGATAGTCTTAAGTGTCTATCACAAGAACCTAGATATTGTAAATCCAATATCTTCCAAACAATTCAACCATGATATTAATGATGATGGAAGCAAGATTATCCACTATCAATGACATAAAATGAGCTGTAAATGCTGACGAACAAACATGCACTGTTTTTCCAACCTGTGGATTGAAGAGCATTGACAAGCTAACTTTGCAGACCATTTGAATCCAATACTATACATAAAAATGCCAAAGGAGAATAATTCATCTTGGAAAAAGAATTACTAATATGCAAAAGCTTACCTTGTTTAACAAGAACACAGCATATGCTGCTCTTGTCGTGTCTTGACCTTCTAAAAACAGCGGAAATTCTGCCAGCTTTACATTTGCTGAAAGTGTTGTATCCAATGACAAATCAGAAGATGCAGGGTCTATTGAAGACGCATGGTCATTAATATATGAGCGAGAACCACCCAAGCGCAGAGGATAACGCAAGGGAACTTGTAAATAGGATGCAATTAGTGAAACAGCCTGCAAATGATGAAATAACAGGAAACAAGAAACAATAATAGGTATGATTAAAATTATAGCCTCAGCATGAGAAACAAACAATCAAGATGCAGCCCACTATACCATATTACCATCCTAGCAATTAAAAATTACTACAGCATCTTCAAGCAACAAGGGATTGTAGGTGGTAGGTCAAAAAACTTGATATCCACAGCTTGATATTATCAGAAAAAACAAATTCAGTAATAAATGATAACTTCACAGAAGAAATAGGACGCACATGTGCAACATATCCCAAGGCAGTTGCAGATCTCTGAACCTCCTTTTTGTCAGTGAAAAAACTCATCTTTGTAAACGGAAGCAAGGTGAGATTCAGACCTAAAATTGTCAACGATCCTTGATTGACGGGCTTTGATGCAGAAGGATTCCCTAGTGAAGACAGGAACAAAGGAACTTCATATCAGTACATCACCAGACACCACCTCTTTGTGAAAGTCAAAACAAAATTCAAAAAATATAATCATGAAAGTAAGAGATATGTAAAAAGTTCATAATATTCAAGAGCAAAAAAAAATTGTTTTGATACGAGGAGAATTGAATAGTAGATTGCTAAAAGAGGAATAACTGAATACAACCATCATAACCAAAAGAAGAGTCAAGTGATAGGTAATGGTACTCCCTAAGCTGTTTAGGAATCATAAAAGACTTGTCCAGTTGACAAAAATAACTCATTTTATTCTCCCCTAGTAAAACATCATATTGGACCAACCATATTTGATATCAAAGGATATGGATATCCAGGCATGCCATTTATAGATATATTCCCAGTGTTGCAAGAAGGAATTGTTCAAGAGAAAGAAGCTGCTATTGTTGGTAAAGTTTTCCTCAAACCATTTTGGACATCCAAAATCTCAAGAACAAAAAAGAAAACGTAGGAGGAAATATAACAAGCATCACAACGGGTTCTCGATGATATAAGTGAGAGGATAAATGTTAATTAAGAATATAAAAATAAACCACAAACTAAACAGGAAAGACATGGATTTCAAAACGAGGAGACTGGCTGCTAATTAAAACCATATGCGGTGTTGCCTAGGGCGCAAGGCGCATTCTAGGTGCTAACCTTTATATTGCCTCAAGCACAAGAGCATTCTAGGTGCTAACCTTTATTTTGCCTCAAGCACAAGGCACAAAAGGAAGCGCTAGCCTGAGTGCAGTAAAGCGCAATACCTATATGTGAGAGTTTTTGCAAGTCTGTGTGTCTATAACATAAAAGTTTTAAGATATATAGCAAACTCTAAAGTGTGGTCTGGTTTATCCACAAAACTTGCAAAATTTTTATAGGTGAATGCTCAAATATTGAGAATTATAGAGTTTGATATTATCCCTTTCTTATTAGTAAAGGTGTATCAAATGAAAACAGTAAAAAATAAAATAAAATATAGAGAAATTCAACAAGGCAGGCTTTTTCTAATGCCCATTGCCTTACAAAAAAAGTGTGCCTAGGTGCACCAAGCATACGATTGATCAAATGGACCTCACCTGGAAGGGTCCAAGGCGTTTTGTTGTATAAAACTAAGGCGTAGGCATGCCTAGGCGCATGCCTTGACGACACTGACCATATGTTGGCTTTATTGCAAAGCATTAGCAATCCAAAACTACTAGCACATTACCTAATCTACTACTGCTAGAATAGGACTCAAGTTCTTGCTCCTGTGCAGGTCCAACCAAGATCTTTACAGGATACAATAATGAAACTTGTGATATCATATATTGTTGCCTTGCTCGAAGCTTCCTTTGC
Organism: Gossypium hirsutum; assembly: GCF_007990345.1. Classification (NCBI taxonomy): domain Eukaryota; kingdom Viridiplantae; phylum Streptophyta; class Magnoliopsida; order Malvales; family Malvaceae; genus Gossypium; species Gossypium hirsutum. Next base: position 3,124,321 of record NC_053438.1, on the reverse strand, counting down.
ACATTTTTAAGTTTAACACAACCCCTTTCTTCAGTGAGTAATCTATTTGCTTCCTGTGATAAAAACAACATATAATCAATCATGCCACGCATGCAAGACTACCAACCAACTATCTAATAAAAGAGACAAAGAAGTAGGAGAGCAAGAAGGGGATAACCCTTGACTATGCAAAGGAATTCATAGAATGAGAATCATCTCATCTAAGCCCCTCAACCACCTTCACAGGGGGTAGAGGTGCAAAGAGAGAGGTCTTATTGATCCGAGAGGAGAATATATAACATCTAAAGCTGAATAAGAAGAAACCTTCAAATATATCATAAATTCAGAATTCATGATAATATAAAAATGAAATTCCAAAGCTAATTTAAGCTAGAATAAAAATGCTTCACCTGTAATCGCTTCCTTGCTACAGAAAGAGAGGTACCAGCAACCAACAATGATCTTACTTCAGTACTAAGCATTTCCTCCTGTTTTTTAGCATCCTCTGTTGCAACTTTGCAACGAGTTGACATGTTTGCCATAACAACTTTCCTTGCCTCTAGTCTCTCACGCATTTCCTCAAGCTCGTTCAGTTTATTCAAAGACTCATTTTTTACCTGCACAGCATGTTCCCACCCATTAATCAGTGGGCCAATTAATTAGGTCACAGAAGACAAAACTAAATTATCACTCACCAGGTCCCCTTGAAGTGTCATATGGCTTTAACAATTCAACGTGCAATATCTAGTAAAAGTAAAATAAACATAGAAGAATGCAAATGCAATTCTTAAACACCTTTAAATGGACAACATGAAACAGTTTAAGAGCCCTATAAAACAGAAAAGTGGAAAAAAAATCTGAAAAGGAAAAAAAAATGAATTGAAACAATAAATCCATCTGGTACAAACAGCAACAAATCTCGAAATAAGCTTTGGCTTTAGCCCATTAAAGCCCGGGCATCCGGCCAAATAAACAGTGACTGCCATGTCAACTTTTTGAGACAGTAGAAAAGAGCTCAAAAATCTCAATTTCCAAAAATAAGGACATAAGAAGGAAAAAAATGTACTTATTCTTACAGTAGAAGAGCAAAATGAAACTAAATGAAGGATAAGGGAACTGATGCGAATTGACATTGTTATTTTTGGGACTAAAAAGAATACGCAGATTGAATATTTAAGATTTTGTAAGGGAAAAGTTCCATTCACCAACACAATTATCATCGCCCTTTATCCCAGTAAAGCTTAATTGACAATTTTTCTATCTCGTGTTCTTGCTAAAGCATTTGAGCAACCCAACAGAAATCATTATATTTCAAACTGAAATGATTGGCTTTATCAATTTCACAACCTATACCGCCCAACCTAGTAAGTAATTTAGGTGCAGACACCAGAAATCTATTTTCTTTGCACTCTACAACTAAATAGCATACCACTTATCAATCAAACACAGCTGAAAACTTCAGTGAGGGAACATTATGTAAAATGAAAAAACTATAACTTCAACTTGATTCATAGCTCGGCAAGTTCAGGTAATTGGGACTTCTACCAAGATGATCCAGTTCGATGTGAAACAGTGATCCATATCACGCATATCGGTTCCCGGAACAAGAGGTAAAACCAGCAAATTAGGTAAACAATGATCCTACTATATTTCAGAATAGCAACATTGAGCATGAAAGCTAAAATTATAGCATATTATGGGTCCTTGCTCTCTACAACTACATATAAAATTACTAAACAATATTACTACATTAAGGATCCAGAAAAACTTTGTTTCAATTGTTGATCACTTGATCCAACTATTTTAGAAAGTTTATTCTTCTTTTTCCTTTCCCTTATTTTCTAAATCAGGAAAAACAGTAGCATATAAATTGGATTACTACTCCAAGTTTCTGAAATTTCAACAATATCCCTTTTACCTTTTCACTCAAGTCATTACCCCCCAATTAACAAATATATTCCCAGTTTCCCTTTCCCTTCAAACACCCCCTTTTTTTCCTCTACCCAAATTCAGCTTATGTTCAAAAACCCAAAATTGGTTTGCTAAAATAACATAATTTTCAAACACAAAGATAACCTAATTTTAATCAGAAAAAAAAGCATTACCTGAATTAGTGACTGGAGTTTCTCTTGAAGACTTTGTTTCTTCTCATTAGCTTCCTTAAGGGCAGAAGTTAAACTCCACAATCTAGCTAGCTCGTTGTCGAAATCTTCCCATTCAATTAGTTGCACATTTTCATGTGCAGCATTGATTTTCTTCGGGTCGGTAATTAGGGTTTTGTCTCGGGCTTGTTCTCGATTTTCCATGAAATAATTGAAGAGGAAAGCTTTCGATTCTGTAAGTTTAAAAAGGGATCATAGATCGACCTCATGGTACTGGATCTCGCCCGGTTAGAGTGTTCTTTTTCACGCCGATCGAATCATTTTCTCGGGAAACTTTGCTAGCTAGGGGTAATTTTCTCGGGAAAATGGAGGGAAAAACAGTTTCGGGAGTTTTTATTTGGGGGAGTCTACGGTATAACGGAGAATGACAGGTGGCGGTTAACGGAGGAATCTCACGATTCATGTCATTTTCACTTTCCGATTTAGAAATTGCTTAAATACTTTTAAAAATAGATAATAAGATAAACTTTCTTTTTGAATAAGATAAACTTTCATTGAAAATAAATAAATAAAGCTAATAGAATTTTACACATTTATCATGTGTTTTAAATTTAATAAATTAAAAAATATTTGATGATTTTTAAGTTGGTAATTTTTTTTATAAAAATTTGGTAATTTCTTTGAAAGTTGATATAAAATGTATCACGACCCGACTTGAGATTTAATTTGTCCTCGTCAGAAGTCCGACCCAAACAAGGGAATATGACTTGCCACTCACCAATTTTTTAACCTTCCAACTTGCCAGCTTTATGGAGTAACTCGGCACCTTGCGACACTACTTAACATACCGTGAGATTTAAGTACAAATATCTCTAAGGGTATGTGTCAAGCTTAAGAGAAATAACATATTATTATACATATTATTTAGTTACCCCTAACATGTCACGTCAAAAAATCATACTATAAAAAATAGTCCTCACAAGATAGGATAGAAAAAAAAAAGTCATCAACAAAAGTAATTAAGTAACCTTTTTATAAAACAAAAAGATTTATTTTATTTTGAAGTAAATTAATTCTCTAACTTATATAAGAAATTAAGTAAAAACTTTTTAAATAATAAGACATAATTTCTCGAAAAAAATTAATCAAATGAGAGCTAATCAAAATAATTTATTTTTTGATCAATTTTACTTCAACTATTTATAAACACTTTTTAATCAATTTTCTTTTAACTCCCATTATAAATTTTATAAAAAGGATAATATATTAAAAATACCCTTAAATTATTAGATTTTGTATAAATAAACTCTTATTTTTTTTAGTTAAATAAACTCCTAAATTATTAATTTTAGTCATGAAAATGCTGATATAGAAGTATGAGAATAATTTATTAAATAAAAATTAATTATTTTAAAATATTTAAAATATTTATATACATAATAAACTTAATTAAATTCTTTAGAAAAAAATTTATATTCTTTTAAATTTTATGTTGATATATTATTTCTATTTGTCTAATAAAGTGCATAACGAGGCAATAACTTTTTTTTATGTATAAATTAAACAATACTACAACTTCCGAAGTTAATAAGATTATATCTATACTCACCATCACAATTAGAGACAGGGGTGAGTATTCGATCGAATTGAGTTAAAAAATTTTGAATTAGTCGAGTTAACAAATCTTATTTTAGCAATCGAAATCAATTTAAATTTATTTAAATCAAATCGAATCGAGTCAAAAAATTTCAAGTCGAATTAACGAATCCTATTATTTATACTCAATATTGCGTTTATATGGGCTGATTATTTAACTGGTAGAGGAAGTACAAGATTATTTAACTACATAAACAATATAATGGTTTTGCATTGTAACTTAATAGGTAAACATTTATCAAAACGAAATAGTTTTACCTTTTAAGTTAATGATTTTGACTTTTAACTTTAAAAAATATAAACATTTATCAATACGACGTAAATTTACATTTTCGTATTCGGATTTTCAAATAACTCGAAACGTGTAATTCATATTCGAGTTAAACCAAAAATTTTGATTTTTTTATTTAAGTTTATCTGAATAACTTGATTAAATCGAATAACTCGAATTGTTTAACTTGAAATTTGATTTTTTTATTGAATTTTTCAAATCAAATCAAAATTTACTCACCCTTAATTAGTCATCATAACTAAATTAAAGTTGCCCCATTATGCAATTGCAAGTCTTCAAAGCCTAAAAGTTGTAACAATTCAAAATTTCAATGGAAATTAAAATTAATATTTTTATCATATATTAGTCAAAGTTTATTGCATCAACAATAAGTTAAGATAAAAACCTCAAATTTTAAAATATTTTTACCTCAATATAAAATTTAAGAGCTTTCATGTATAAAAACTAAAGGTTAGAGCTTTCATGTTTAAGGGCTTATTTATACTTCATCTTTATAAAAAAACTTAAATAAAAGTTTAAATTATATAGTTAATCACTCAATTTTAGTAAATTTTCATTTTAGTCACTCGTTGTTAATTTGGCTAATGTAAATATTACATTACACTCATTTTAGTCACCTAATTTTCATAAGATAGAATTAATTTTATTTTTCGGTAAAAAAGAAAAGAAAAACTAAAAATTTTACAAGCAAGTACCTAGGTTTTTATAGAAAAAACTTGGAGTTTTATATGAAAAACCTACGTTTTTATTGGAATAGTCATTTTATCTTTTTTTATTTCATTTATTTTTTTCATTTATAAAATTAATTTTAGCTTTTTCAATGAAAAGAAAACCTAATTTTTTACAAGAAAATCATTTTATCTTTTTAATTTCTTTTACTTTCATATTTAGAATTAATTTTAATTTTTTTTCCAATAACAATGAAAAAAGACTTGGATTTTTACAATGAGTTTGTTGGGTTTCCACGGAGAATTGCTAGAGTTTTATGAATAACTCAATTCCTTAAAAAAATCTAAAAAAATTAGAAAACTAAGATTAATTAAAAAAAATGGAGCAAAATGAAAAATTACTAAAATTAGACGGCTAAAATGAATATACAATAGCATTTTCGTTAGCCAAATTAACATGTGATCAAAATGAAATATTATTAAAATTGAGTGATTAAAATAAAAAAGCTATTTAAAGAAAGTGATTTATTTTAAAAAATATATATTTTTTAGTGATGAAAATGAAGACTTACTATTTATTTACACACTGATTTTATGAGCAAATTCCCCAGCACAAAGCCCATTTTGACAATAACAGTTCAAATGAAAAGTCTTCGCTTACTCTTTGAACGAAACTCTTCTCCCGCTAAAACCACCTCTTCTTCCTCCAAATTCAAACGCCCAAAGCCTTCTTCCATCTCTAATGGCTCTGATTCATCACAATCATCATCATCTCAAGATCCCCTTAAAACCCATTTCTCCTCTCTCATCAAATCCACCGAAACCACCCTCCAACTCCGGCAAATCCACGCTCAAATCCTGCGCCGCCACCTCTCTTCCAGTGCCAATCTCACCACCCTCTTAATCTCCGTTTCTTCTTCCCTCAAATCCATACCTTACGCGCTCTCTATTTTCAACGATTCTCACCACAAAAGCTTATTCCTTTTCAATGCTTTGATTCGTGGCTTGACGGAGAATTCCCATTTCCAATCCTCAGTTTCACATTTTCTTCTCATGTTGAGACATAGAGTTCGCCCTGATAAACTTACATACCCTTTCGTGCTCAAGTCTGTTGCGGGATTGGGTCTTCGTTTCCTTGGTCTGATCCTTCATGGGAGAATCATAAAATGTGGGGTTGAGTTCGATTCGTTCGTTCGGGTTTCGTTAGTGGAAATGTATGTGAAGCTCGAGGAAATGGGTTTTGCGTTGCAAGTGTTTGATGAAAGTCCTGAGAGAAACAAGAGTGAGAGTATATTGTTGTGGAATGTGTTGATTAATGGGTGTTGTAAAGTGGGGAATTTGGAGAAAGCTATGGAGCTTTTCGAGGCTATGCCTGAAAGGAATATTGGGTCTTGGAATAGTTTTATAAATGGGCTAATGAAAAATGGGGATTTGAACAAAGCAATGCAGCTTTTTGATGAAATGAAGGAGAAGGATGTGGTTTCTTGGACTACAATTGTTAATGGGCTTTCACAGAATGGAGATCATCAGAAGGCGTTATCCATGTTCTTTAAGATGTTGGAGGTCGGTTTAAGGCCGAATGATCTTACTCTTGTTTCAGCTCTTTCCGCTTGCGCTAAAATTGGTGCACTTGAAGCTGGAGTCCGTATCCATAACTATTTTGTGGAAAATGGGCTTCGGTTGAATAAAGCAACTGCTGCTGCTTTGGTTGATATGTATGCAAAGTGTGGGAATATCCTGTCTGCTAGTAAGGTTTTTGAAGTAACAAAAGAGAAGGACATTCGTACCTGGAGTGTCATGATATGGGGTTGGGCAACCCATGGGTTTTATGGACAAGCTATCCGATGCTTCAAAAAGATGATGTTTTCAGGTGTGGACTTAGTAGTTTTCATTGAGCTCAACCCTTTATTCTAATCTTTCTGAATAAACTCAAGTTTGTCGTATTTGCAGGAATAAAACCCGATGCGGTGGTCTTTCTTGCCCTCCTGACTGCATGCTCACATTCTGGACAAGTAGATCTTGGGCTTAACTTCTTTGACAGCATGAGGTTTGATTACTCCATTGAGCCAACCATGAAGCATTATACGTTGGTCGTTGATTTGTTAGGCAGGGCAGGCCGACTGGATGAAGCAATGAAGTTCATACAAAGGATGCCTATAAGTCCTGATTTTGTGGCATGGGGAGCACTTTTTTGTGCTTGCAGAGCTCACAAAAATATTAAAATGGCAGAACTAGTGTCAGAAAAGCTCCTTCAGCTTGAACCTAAACATCCTGGGAGCTATGTTTTCTTGTCAAATGTTTATGCAGCAGTTGGTAGATGGGAAGATGTGGAGAGGGTAAGAATGTTGATGCAGAATCAAGCTGTTGGCAAAGATCCGGGGTGGAGTTATATTGAAGTCAATGGACAAGTGCATAGTTTTGTAGCTGGTGATCATGATCATAAGCGTGCAAGAGAAATATACTTGAAATTAGAGGAAATAGTGTCTGGTGCAAGAGAGCAAGGATATATGCCTGAAACTGGGTGGGTTCTTCATAATATTGAGGAAGAAGAGAAGGAAGATGCATTAGGAAGTCACAGTGAGAAATTGGCGCTTGCCTTTGCCTTAATGAACACTTCTCCGGGGACAACTATCAGGATAGTGAAGAACTTAAGAATATGTGGAGATTGCCATTCTTTGATGAAATGTGCTAGTAAGATGAGCCAAAGAGAAATCATATTGAGAGATATAAAGAGATTCCACCATTTCAAGTATGGGGTCTGCTCATGTGGAGATTATTGGTAAAATGGTAAGTAACAGCAACATTAATTTGCTTTGCTGTTAATAACACTTGATTAGTGCTTCTACTTGGTTTATTTAGAATAATGCTTTTAGTTAAAACATGGATGTAGCTACAGCAACACAAGTTTTTTTGTTTGATAATTGGTAGCAAGTACATTAAATTTCTCCAATGGACCTTTCTGCACATATATATTAAACTTGAAACTCATTAGTTAAGTTTGTACTTTATTTAGGTATCTAATTAACGTTGTTAGATTTTTTCAATTTCAACTTATCATCTTGTGCCACTTCTTCCTCTTCCCTTCAGTGAAATTTAGCACTTTAAAAGATGGGTTGCATTTTGCTCCCTCTGTCAAAAAAAATGGACAGATTAAGCTATACAAGTTAGATCAAAGAGCAAATAGGTCTTTTTGTTTAAAAATCCATCAATTTTTGTTGTTAAAAATCAATCCATTTACATCAACATAAAATATATAACTGTTCGGGTATCTCATCATCCATGTTAGTTTTTAGCAATACAAATGGATAGAATTTTTAACAAAAAAAACCAGTTTATTGTTTGATCTAACATACAATGACTAATTTGTCAATTTTTAAGTAAATAAAGCATAATGCTAATTGACTCTTAGTATAATATCTCTATGGTACTTTTATCAATACTATCTCTATTTATGAAATTAAAAATACTTAAATAATTAGATTTATTGTATATTGTGATAAAAAATTATGTAAGAAATGCATTTATTAAAAATCCATATAAAATCTAAATGATGATTGTAAAGTTAAATGTTCTGGTGCAAGAGAGCAAGGATATATGCCTGAAACTGGGTGGGTTCTTCATAATATTGAGGAAGAAGAGAAGGAAGATGCATTAGGAAGTCACAGTGAGAAATTGGCGCTTGCCTTTGCCTTAATGAACACTTCTCCGGGGACAACTATCAGGATAGTGAAGAACTTAAGAGTATGTGGAGATTGCCATTCTTTGATGAAATGTGCTAGTAAGATGAGCCAAAGAGAGATCATATTGAGAGATATAAAGAGATTCCACCATTTCAAGTATGGGGTCTGCTCATGTGGAGATTATTGGTAAAATGGTAAGTAACAGCAACATTAATTTGCTTTGCTGTTAATAACACATGATTAGTGTTTCTACTTGGTTTATTTAGAATAATGCTTTTAGTTAAAACATGGATGTAGCTACAGCAACACAAGTTTTTTTGTTTGATAATTGGTAGCAAGTACATTAAATTTCTCCAATGGACCTTTCTGCACATATGATATATGTCCCCATATAGAACTTGGTGCTCATGGTATTGCATGACACGTAGCCATAGGTTATTGGCTCTCTTGACTGGTATCTTACATTCCTCAAGGTCCAAAAGTTGTTCCTTTTTGTCTGAAGTCCAAACCTAAGAAAAGCATTGATGGGCCTTTAAAACTTTGCTCATTTCACTACATGAACTATTGGATGTTTTGTGTTCAAATTAGTTTATGCCAGTAGTGAAAGTACATCTCTTTCTCCTTATCCAGTTATTCTTTTCAGTTGTCATCATCTTTCTGTGTCTTGCCTTCTGAAGTGTTTAGATGACTGCATTTCTCAATATAATTTTCATTTGACCTAAATAGTTGAAATTAAAGTCCCTTATCATGCCATTCATTACTTTGCTTCTATATGGTAGTTATTCTTCAATGTCCATGAATTGACATATATCACTGGAAGCATAATCTTACTTCTAAGCATGGGATTGACCTTCTTTAATGCAGGTTCTTCTGTAAGACTCAAACCATAGATGGGCAAGGCTTGAGAAAATAAAGTTGTAAGTGTTGAACCAGGAAGGACGATGTTGGCCATGTTATAAACATTCCTCCAGAAAGACTAAACATCGAGGAAAAGGTTCAACCATGAGTGGCCCACTGAAACGTGCTTGGTCGAACACATGCCAATTATCAGCTACGTATCAAATCCCACAATTATAAATGTAGATTAGGTTCCATGCTCTGGTTAATCCATTAGATGACACGGTCCATTGAAAAGGTACTAAATTACTGATGTTTGGTCCATATATGAATCTGTTTATTTAATGGCCAGCATTAATTGTTAATTCTCTTGTTTGCAGGTGACTTTTCCTCTAGCATGCCTTATGGAAAGAAGTGTCAGTGACAACCTTTTAATCAACAGCAACTTACCCTACTAATGAGCATTTGGAGCATTTCATATCTTTGCTATGGTGAAATTGAAGCAATTCTTGGGTGGTTTTTTAAGGGGTTAAACAAGCTTTGTGAGACCCCAAAGTGAAGCACTGTATCTTCTAAGCTCATTTTTCTGTTCTTCTATTCTTGATTCATTTATTGAGGTATTTGCATGTATCTAATGTCAGTTACTAGAATTTATAACGAAATAGAAATAACAAAATGATTCAGTTTAATTCCCATTATAACAATTATCTTTGTGGTTGGTTCAAAGCTCATGCCTAACAAAAGTTGTAGATGTGATTTTATTTTTTTTATGAGTCCTTATACTCTTTGCAGATTTGAATTTAACCCCCTCTACTTTTATTTTTAGGAATTTAGTCCCTCAACTTTTTGTGTTTAAAAATTTAGGTCCAATTATTAACATGATTAAAATTATTTTGTTAAATTTGTTGGTGACATTTTGAAATAATAAAAAATACTCACTTAACAGTCATGTAGCCAGAAAAATGACGTAATAAATATGAATTTGACAAAAGAATTTTAATAAAGTTAACAATTGGAGTTACATTTTTAAATCATAAATGTAAGGGAATTAAATCCCCGAAAATAAAAATAGAGTGATAAAATTTCAAACATACAAGGAATATAAAGACTGATGCTTATTAGACCATCTAGTCAAATCGTAAATTGATAATTTATCTAGTCTTGTGACCATGAAAGAACCTAATCCTAAACGAGCAAACCAATAAAAAAATAAGTGGTTTTATATATTTTTTCTATTTTTATTCATAATTAATGAAATTTCACCCATTTAACTTCTTTTTAATCTTACATTTAAAAAAATTACCAGAGCATGACAACATGCAATTATATTCAACACCAAAAAAGATTATATATATGATTTCAATCAATAATCATTCATATGGAACTTAGAACAGAACCAAAGTCCAAACCAATGAATACAATCTTTTGCATCATTAAAGGACCCCCCAAAGACTTTATCATAACAACATGGATTAACTTTGATTTTTTATTTTTTATTTTTTATTTTGTGATGGATGTAGCTTAATCAAGTGTCCCACCTTTCTTCACAAAAACAATGTAATGATGTAAAAACATGGTGACCAAAAGGTTTGTATTGTCAAGAACAACAATGTAAAGAAACATGGGTCCATGTTTCATGTTCATGTATGCCTTCAAACACATAAAACCAACCTCATCTTTTCAAAAAGCAACAGCTAATCTCAGTGTCTTGTTAATGGATCTTTCTTATAGCTTGGATATCTCAAAGGTATCTTGTCTAGCTGTATCTAATGTTTGTGAGTAATGACTCTATTTACTACGTAAATGTTGATGGAAGGTCGGAGTTTCATACTCTCAACCAAAAGTATTGTTTCGACCAAAGATTTTATGGTAAATGTCGATTCCACTTGTTAATCCGATTTTATTTAAATAAATTATTAAAATTTTATAATAAAAAATTATTAAAATATTATAAAATCATGTTCCACCGATGGTTCAATCTGTTTTTTCTATCTTGGTTCAACTAGTTTAAATCAATTCGCGGGTTAATCAATTTTTTTTGTTTTACTTTGAACTAAATTATCGATTGATTCTTGATCCAACTTTACTTTATCGATTGATTCTTGATCCAACTTTACTTTTGAGCTTTAGACTTTATTTTAAAGTTCAGTTATTTCAAGTTTATAAATTATTAAAATTAAGTGTTGGCCGTTAGGTATAATGGTAAGATATATTTCACTTCTAAGAGGAGGACTTAAGTTCAAACTTAATGCGTGCTTTTATGAATTTTGATCGGATTTAAATATTATTGCTTTGTTTTTTATCAATTCAATTTTATTTAGGATTAACTCTTTGTTAAGTTTGTTTTTCTTGTACGTTTAGGATTAAAATCACAATAGTGGATACCAGCTTTATATCGATCGTATTGGTTGGCACATATCATTCTGAACTAAAAGTGGTATCAAATAATTTAAATTTTATTCTGGTCAAATTTTTTATGTGTTTTGATTTTTTTTCAACCAATTTCGAATTTTGTACTAATACATATTGATTCAATGAGCTTTACCAATTAATACATAATTTTAATATTTTTTAATTAATTTTTAATATTTTTATCTTAATTATTTTTTTATAATTACATTTTAAAAATTTTAAAAAATCAGTTAACTAAATTATTCAACTTAATTAATTGAAAATTTATATGTATATAATTGAGCTATATTTAAATATATATATATAATATAAAAATATTTAAAAGTTACTGATAACTCAATTTATTTAAAATTTTATTTTGTTTTATTTTTATCTTTTAACTATCTTGATTTTTTTGTAATTGATTTTCTATATGAATTTTTTATTTATTTGTAAGACTTTTTACAATTTTTTACACTTTTTAAGAAAATTTTAAAAATATGAGATTAATTTTTTAACTATAGCTTAGGGACTAAATTAGTTATTAAACCTTAAAAATTAAGGTGCAATGTTATTTTTTAACTGAAGATATCAGCTAAGTGATAAAAATGTAAATTTATTAATGTTAGTGATTATTATGTAAGTTTTGAAAGTTGAGTGATGGAAATATAATTTTAAATAAAGTTTAGGGACGGTGTAGTTTACCCATTCCAAAATCAAACCCTCGAACGTTCTTCGACTTTAAACACCCGATTTTCACAACCTATTTATTACAAATTTCTCAAATTTTGATTAATCTATTCGTTTATTTCTTTGAAAGATCAAATCTCCATTCCAATCTTGAAATGGTGAGGAAGCGAGTACCTGATTGGCTCAACAGTTCTCTCTGGTCTACAACTCCGGCGGACGATGGTCTCCACCGCTATTCCCCTTCTCCCACCACCACAACCACCACCTCTTCCGCCACCGTTTCCGAGCCAACTCTTCAGCCTCCGGCTACAGTGCCTCCTCCCGCTGCAGCCTCGAAACCTCAGTCCACTCCTACTTCTCCGAAACTCGAAATCAGAGATCCAGTTAATAAAAATAGTAACAACAATAGCGGTGGTAATGATCAAAACGGCGACTCTTCTGGCGTTTCTCCCGATGATATCTCTCGCCAGGCTCAGCTCTTGGCCGAGGTTTTTCACTTATTCTCCTTTGCTTACTGATTTTCTCCTTGTCCTTCTTTTTGGTTCTAATTTCTATTTTTTTCAGTTATCTAAGAAGGTGATAAATATGTGGGAATTACGGAGGATTGCGTCGCAGGGGATTCCTGATGGTGCAGGAATCAGATCTACTGTCTGGAAGGTATTCTTTCCCTTTCCCTTTTTGCTGTTTGTTTGCTGATAAATTTGAAAATTGCGGAAATTCCTAGGAAAATATGGTTATTTTTTGGATTAATAGTTCAATGGGAGTTGTTTGGTTGTTGTGGCAGTTGTTGTTAGGGTATTTACCACCTGATCGTTCGCAGTGGTCTTCTGAATTAGCTAAGAAAAGGTCTCAGTACAGGCATTTTAAAGAAGAGCTCTTGATGAATCCTGTAAGTCATTTTCTTTACCTTTTTAATGATAGAATCGTGTATATAACTGTGTATGCTACTATGACCTTCATTATGTGGCTGTGCTAGTAAGTATGATATAGTTAGTTGCTTTGATTAATTCTAATGTAAAATTCCAATTTCCAACAGCATTTATATTGCATTAAGTGGATAAGGAATGAAAGAAAACTGATATTAGCAGAAAACTAATTTGGCTGTATTTTTTTTTTCTCCTAATAATAGAATGATTTCACTTGAGTATTTTTTATTTCTTTAAGTTCTCTAGTTTCTTGCATTATCATCCTGAAAAGTACTGTTATCTTGTGTGGTTGTTGCTTTTCTCTTCCTTTTTTCTGTAAGAGTTTTGGGTTTCTGAATGTTTCTGTGGCTAGTCAGTCAGAAATCACAAGGAGGTTGGAGAAGTCTGTGGGTTGTGACAATGATGAATCAAAACCTGAAGGCAGGGGTCTGCTATCAAGATCACAAATAACTCATGGAGAGCATCCTTTGAGCCTTGGGAAAAGCAGTGTCTGGAATCAATTCTTCCAGGTACCTTCTTAGGCTTGATTGAAAACAAGTTTTTTTAAGCCATACTTCATCTCATGTGTTTTTAAACTTTTAATGTTGAATGCATGAAATATGACATTGTAAACGCTTGGTTCACAACTTCCCATCAAATTAGTTCATTTCTTTACATCAGGGCCTGACTTCTAGGGCTTGCTTGACATTGGGGAAAGAATAATTTGACTGATAGATAGCAATTACACATTCAGAAGCTGAAAAACAATTAAGGGGTATTACAGTTAATTAAAATGCTACTGTTATGAAAATGATTCAGTAATATCTTGCAAAGTGGGACTCTGAATTCTCTGCAAATAAAAATAATTCTCACTCTGTCGTGTTGCATTTGAGAGTCTATCATTCTAGTTTGCATTAATTAAGTTTTAACACATGAGCCAGTCCAGGAGTCTTTATGCTAGCTATTCTGAGTCAGTTTCCGCAACATGCGACCTTTAGGATATTGGCTTTACAGCTTCTGTCGGGTACCTTTAGCTTTAATTTACCAAGAATATTGGTCTCTTTGTTATTGGCTCTCTGTATTATTATTAGAGGTAGGGGTTTGGTATTTTTATTGTTATTGTTGTTTACCAATATAGTAGGAATGACAACAGCATCTAACTTGCAGCTCAAGCAAATCGTTTTCTATCAATGCTTGGTTGAGCATATATGAACTGCATATTATTTCCATGTTCTTATACTAGTTTATACATGACCACAATGTAATGGAGTTCTCATTTTCAGTTAATAGAATCTGTGAATGTAATTTTTATTGATCTCATGCTTTTTCCCCGTTTTTTTTTTTTTTTTGGTTCTGGGGGTGGTGTTATTTGTAGGACTCGGAAATCATAGAACAGATTGACCGAGATGTGATGCGCACTCATCCAGACATGCACTTCTTCTCTGGGGATTCGCAGCTTGCAAAATTTAATCAGGTAAGCATCTTCCTTCTTTTTTTTCTCTTTAATGTGATTGTTCCACTGTTTTTTTACTTTAGCACGGATGTGAATCGAAACCATTTCCGACTTATATGTCTCTTGCTTATTCAGGATGCAATGAGAAACATATTAATCGTATTTGCCAAGTTAAATCCGGGTATAAGATATGTTCAAGGGATGAATGAAATCTTGGCACCTCTATTTTATGTATTCAAAAATGACCCTGATGTGGAAATGGCGGTAAGGTCTCGTTATATTCCCTGTGCAATTCTTTTACATCAAATCTCTAACATGCTTGTGTTTTTCTTTAACAATATTTCCTGTTTTAGTAAACATTATTTAAATAGACTAATCTATTAAATTATAAAGAATATAATTCAGTGTCTCTATGGTATCATTGCCATTTCTCCCTTTCTTTGTCTGCATTATTATGGGTGCCAATCCATTTTTGAAAAAAAAAGGACATACATGCAAAAGAACAGTCATAGTTTTGAGATATTCATGTATTGCATATGGAAGTTTCAGAAATGGATATAAACAAGGAAATATTTTGATGAATAAAAGACTGAAAGAAAATGAACCTTTCATTGTGCAATGAGTAATCCTCACATCTCAGCATTTACTAAGCCTCCTTGTTTTGTGTCCTTAATGTAAAAGGTTAAATTCTGCTATTAGTCTCTGTACTTTGTGAAAGGGGTCGATTTAGTCCCTATAATTTTATTTGATCATTTTCAATCTCTGTACTTTTTGGAGGGTCAAATTTAGTCCCTGTACTTTTCAAATTTTGAAATTTTAGTCTTGACCCAAACAGTAGCAGTTAAATCCATTTGGTTAAATTCAATTACTAGTACTATTCATACAGTTGTAGATTTAGTCTATTTTCTCCGACTGGATCATTCTAAGTCCCTATACTTTTTAAAATTTGAAATTTCAGTCGTAACATAAAATGACTGTTGTTAATCTATTAACTGGATTTTTAGTGAGTAATATGTGGAAATAATAAGCTGACATGACATTACACATGATAATATGTGTGGTGCATCAGATTTTGGAAATAGCAGAACTTTACTTAATGAATTTAACGATTATTGTTTGGTGAGGATTGAAAATTTAAAATTTAGAAAGTACAGGTACTAAAAATGACCATATAGAAGTATAGGGATTAAATTCTAGCTTTTGCCAAGTACAGGGACAAATAACAGAATTTAACCAATGTAAAATGAATCTTCCTCTTTTTTTCAGTTTTAACACCTACATTTCCTTGATCCACCAAGGCTCTTACAAACATAGCTTGGTAATTTCTTTCTTGTTTCTGTTTGCGACTCCATTGCATCAACTGTCTCTTTTCTTGCCCCAAGTAACCCAAAAAGTTGTAACGAACAAAACTTCCAAATAGATTTCAGGTTTTGGAAAACGAAATATGGTGAAGCTCTTCAATCATTATTGTTATCAACTTACCTGTGTCTGAATTTTTTATTTGCACCAAAACTTATGGAGTATATACACCAACAGATAGCCGTAGACCAATTACAAAGTACCTTTGTGAAAATAACATGGATTATTTTCTTTGTTATTATGATTTATGATCAGAGTTTTGGTGTATTTTCTTCTTCATTTTCCATATTTGAGTTGCAGGCTAATGCTGAAGCCGACACATTCTTTTGTTTTGTTGAGTTATTGAGTGGATTCCGAGATCATTTCTGCCAGCAACTTGACAACAGCAATGTGGGAATTCGCTCCACAATTACTAGGTTGTCACAACTTTTGAAGGAACATGATGAAGAGCTTTGGCGTCATCTAGAGGTCACAACTAAAGTAAGATATCATTGCAAATTTTAAACATCTTTAGCGGATGGTAATTTTTTCGGCTTAAATGCTAACCGTTGTGTAAAAATATCACAGGTCAACCCCCAGTTCTACGCATTTAGGTGGATCACTCTGCTCTTGACACAGGAGTTCAATTTTGCAGATGGTCTTCACATATGGGACACGCTTCTTAGTGACCCTGAAGGTCCTCTGGTATGATTGAAAATTTTACCTCACTCTTTATCTCTAGAACATTGCTCGAAGCTTGTTATCTTGCTGGATTAAATGTTCCAAATTTTACCATTATTTAATTTTTTTTGGGAAATCAAGGGAGGAGATTTGTGATTAGGGGGTGGTGCCACTCCCCCAAAAATGGTGAAATTATAGTTTGGTCCCTTTAGAAGCTATAAAGTTATAAGTTAAATACAAATGACAAAATTGCATTGACCAAAAAAAATTCTGGCATCGAGAAAAACTTTTTGGCTTCACCCCAGATTTATTTAGGTGTAAAAAAAAGTATAGGAGTGATAAAATTTAGGTGCTTTTTTTTAATATTTTTTCAATAACACTTGATTTTTGCTGTTTTTAGATTGTATTTGAATTTATTCAAACACCAAACTGAACCAAACATGGATGTATTTGCAGGAGACATTGCTTCGGGTATGCTGTGCGATGTTGATTCTCATCCGTAGGCGGCTGTTAGCCGGGGATTTTACTTCAAACCTTAAGCTACTCCAACACTATCCGTCAGCAAATATCAGCCATTTGCTGTACGTTGCGAACAAGTTGCGCACACAAGCCATAGGGTAAAAAAGCTTTTAGTAACCACGTATTTGTGTCGTGTTTTCGTCATTAGTCCGTCCCCCTCCCCTCAAACCCCATTTGTTCTTTTATTTGAGAGAGAGAGAAAAAAAAAGCATTCGGTGCTTGTAATGTAAATTGGTGGGTGTAAATTGGTTGGGAGTAACAGCTAACATGCAGGCAGGGAGAACATTCTCTTTCTGTTTGTGTTTCATTAGAATTGTTGTGTTGAAGTTATGTAGTATTTTGTTTTTATGGTGGATTGATTCATTTTTGCAGTGTAAGATTTTTTTTTTTAAACATTGCTTTTATCATTGGTAAACAAAGCACTTTGTGCTTGCAAAATTTTCAGATTTGGCATTAAATTTTTCGATGTTGATTGGAAAATTTCTATTTCGATTGTGCACAGGGAATTATATTTTCGTACTTATTTCCATGTAGCATTAAATAAATAAAGACATGTATCTAGTTCGTGCAGTTCTCAAATGTCAAAATTTCAATCAAAAAACAATTAATGAATAATTAAATTCACTAAATCAAAATTTAGCACGTCTCTAACCAATCCATAAGTCATGTAATTTTAATCCTTAATTTGATTTTTTCTGTGAATATTATAAGAAACAAATTAATATGATATTATATATTACATTAAGATTTTTAAAACAATAAATTTTAATAATAATCGGGATAATTTAAAAAAATACAAAAATTAAAAATATCAAATTAAAATATAAAGCCAATATCTAATAGATTTAACTCAAGTACCTCAATAGTATTGAAGTCAATTTCTTTTGTTTATTTGTTCTTTTTCATTTGCAATAGAATAGACCATCTATTAAAAATTTAAGATAGCATATATGTGGGTGATATACAAACTCAATACATATTTAAGAAGCACAATCGTAATTCTGAAGATATTTTAGGTCAATCAGATATCACACAACACAATAACTCTTCTTTTTGGTGGAAAACTACGGTGGTAAAGTTCAGTCGTAAAACAGTAACTCGAATATAGTAATTACCTCCTCAATTACATACGCCAACCAATTTGCACCCACGACCTGTCAGTGTTGTCCACATTGCGAGTAAAATAGCCTGCAGAGCCCAATGATCTCACAGCATCTCCAACCAAATATTCGGAAAATAATTATTAGCTATTCTATCAATTTTTAGCATTCTCTTCTCACCATATAATGTGCTAAAACCAATCCTTTTAGGTAGAATCAGTCCAATCATTGGTCTGAGTGATTCAAATTAAAAAAAAATTATTAAAAGATTAAAAGATCATTAGAACCGATTCTATCAATCAATACCGAGTTCTCAAGCCAATCAATTGTATACCTTTCACCAGATCGATATTCATTTGATCCCATACTGCTAATGACCATGAAAAAAAAATGAGAATAATATAACTTTTGACCCTTGAACTTGGTAAATAAATTCACATTGACCCTTGAACTTGATAACTAGATCCATTTTGATCCTTGAACTTGAAAATTCTATATGTTCGATGATGTGGTACTCTCGAGTTTGGAAAATAAAATTTTTTTAGATAATGATGTAGTACAATTTCAGAGTGTCATATTCAATACTATAATAACTAAACCGATGATTGAATAAGTTAGACCACCAGTTCTCGATTCAATCAGTTCGGTTGTTCAACCGTCGAACCAACAATAATTAAATAATTAATTATAATTTCATAAAACTCTAAAAAGAATAAAATCGATTTTACTTCGCTTTTTAGATTTTTATGAATTTTTAATTATTTATTTAATTATTGTTAGTCCGACGGTTGGTTGAATCAAGAACTGGTGATCTTACCTGTTCAACCGTTGATTAAATTATTAAAACATTGAATATTCTGAGATTGTATGACATCATTATCTTCTTTTCTTTTCAAGTGATGATATGGCACAATCTCAGAGTGTCATATCTTCAAACTTTCAAAATTTTCAAGTTTAAGGATCAAAATGGACTTAGTTGTCAAGTTTAAGTACCAAGGTGAATAAAAAAAATACAGGTACTAAAGTGAACTAGTTCTCAAGTTCAGAGGCCAATGTGGACCTACTTGCCTAGTTTAGGGGGCAAAAGTTACATTATCCCCATTTCTTTTCACAATCATTAACAAAATAGGCTTAAATGAATAACAATTTTCAAGTTTAGGGGTTAAAGTGAATCAAAAAAAGTTAAGGGGTCAATGAGGACCTACTCGCCAAGTTCAAGAGCCAAAAATTACATTCTCCCTAAAAAAAATCCAGAATCTGAATTCATATTTGAATTGACACTAACCAAATGACCCAAACAATTAACTTGAACTTAAAGCGAAAACAACACAAAATAATCCGAATCCAAATAACCCAAAGTTAAAAATACTTGACTCAAAATAACTAAAAATTTTAAAATCCTAATTGATGAGATCCAAATTGACCTCAATCAAAACTAACCCAACCATCTATATTGACAGATTAACTTGCAAACTGAAAAATACTACAATGGTGCATTAAGGAGATATCAGTCATGAAGCTTACCTCAAAAATTCAACATGGCCAGATAAATCACTTCCTTTCTCTAGTTTCTAAGATGTATGTCACAGAATAATTCAACGCAAAATTTTCATATTTCCGTTCTACGTGTTGAATTTGTTTCCATCAAGGCTTCTAGGTCTCTATTCACTTCATTCTCCAACTGGCTTTCTAAAATTTCCAAAACATTATCCGGAGGGCATTTGTCTGCAGGATTGCTAGGTGACATTTGACAGAAGCATTCCGGCCAAGAATTCGTATAAAATGATTCCGGTGGCACCCGCTTGTGAGGCCCACCGAAATTCGTTTTGAGCATGACACGCCTAACTGCTTGTTCAAAACCAGCAGTTTGTCCATTCTCTCGATCAATGAATATTGGAGCAAGACCTTTTCTGTCCGGCCTTATTGTAGTTCGAAAGCCATAATAGAGACGGTGACCAAGTAGGTTGTTGGCAAAGTTGCTCGGTCCATCATACGTTGGCATAAAAATGTCTGAAAGAAGACAGACCATGTAATCAACAGCCGAGCCTAACAAACCCCGTGTGTTTGCAACTAGTTCCTCTGAAGAGTCCACAGAACTGTGATTCTCAAGGCGAGGGAAAAGATCCCGAAATGGTTTCATAAAACGTTCTCCACCAAATAGTTCACCAGCGGCTAAGTATATCCATGTAGAGTTGTCAAATCCCACAGCACGCAAGACAAGACCAACCTGCAGTTCAAACATTCATTTATGTATAAGCATCATCTCTCTATTGCCACTCTGTGTATAATAAGTCAAGAGAGGGAAATCATTGAAGGAATGATTAACAAGATAGATTACCTCCTCTGGAGTTAGAGGGCATTTGCCAATGGCCCTTCTTTCATTATAAACAAGTCTTTTATCTGCAAAATTGTCCTTTCTATACTTCTTCAATACACTTTGCTCTTCTGGGCTAAATATATCAAAGCACCTATAAAACATTCAACCCCATCAGCCAATCAAGTTCATTATGTATCAAGAGATTTGTTATGTCAACCTATGCGTTTTTGCCAATAATCATTTGCATGTATGACTTTCACAATTAATTTGGGGTTTATACATGTAAATGGTAAAGATGGCTGTATTGGAAAATAATTCACAGAAAAAATTAACAGATTGGATTCTAATCCAAGTCATTGAGGATCAAAAAAAAATGAAAAATAACTCTAGCAAAGCGCATGTTTATGTTGTTATTTCGACCAGACAGTGTGCGGGAATAATAATCATTTTATATGTTTGAACAACAGGTGCATGCATGCCTGTAGTACCCTTTCCGCCTCATGTCAAAAGACCTCTTACATTATATTTTATCTAATGTGTAAAGATAAGCACAAATCCCGAGAAAAAAAATTATGATCATTGCCCTCAATCTATGGCAACTATAATGAAGTAATAAAAAAAATACACTACGATAAGGGAAATAACATACCCGGCAAATGCAAGCATATCCATCTCAAAACGAAGATGTATCGACATGAAATGACCTCGTGCACGGAGTTTATCAACTATTGACTCACTTAACCTCATAATATTTGGCTTGAACCTTAAAGCATGATAATTAACTCTACACCTCAAACGTTGATACTCAGCATTGTCGATTTCTTCGGCAAGGCGATGTGAAAAGGGAGTTAGATAAATAGCACCGTGTTCCTTCATTTTCTTGAGAGCAACTGTTGTATACCAACTTATAGGAGCATCCCTGGGGGGGCGAATCTAAACAAAGTGAGAAAGAAGGAAGATCAGAAAAAGCAAAAAAATTCAACAACTTTGAAGATAAAATTATCTGCATGATTAATACCATTAAAGCTATCAATATTTCACCTGATGCGCTTTTATCTTCTTGGTTTTGCCATTCTTGTGAATTTCAGGTATGCTTTCCACAATTCGTACATCATACTTCAATGTCTGGATAAAATGCTCAACATCATAGATACCTTGGAAGCCACTGGAGAAATAAAGATTGTATCAGTACATTAAATTTGCAGAAGATCCACAAGGAACAAAGACAAGTGGCCATCTAATTTCAAATAAATTGAAAGATTGACAAGATTACCTGTCGTCATGCCAAAAAGAGTTTGCATCCAGCTCAGGCAGTACAAGTGTGGCATTCATGATTCGTGCAGCAAGAACCGCATTACAGATCTAAAACATCAAAAGTGATAAACTTACTATTTTATTGAGGTACACCGTTGAAGCAGTATCACCAAAATCTAATTATAGTTTAAACTTGGAAAAATTTAACATAACAATTCATTAGATTAGAGTTTTTGGACAAATTTAAGACGAACCGCACTGCGTTGTTGATTCAGACCGCCATTGCAACGAACTCGAAGATAACCATTAGTTTCCTTTGGAGGAGCTGCCAGAATATAACAATTAGAATTCTAAGAAACTTGCGTCTTTAGCAAAAACCAATTCAAATAGATTTGTTTTTCTTCCGAGAATGTTTTGAGCAGTTACGGGGCCAATCAGATCGTGGAGCAGATGATGGCCTCCAGCCACCAGACTTGGCACTTTCCCAAAGCTCTTCGACATTAATCTGAATAAATATATCAGATGAAATAAGGATCAAAGGGTCAACTGATCAATACTGCTGCTGAACCAGTAAAAGTTAGAAAGGATGAGAATATATCCTAATCACTGGCTTAGCCTACACATGCAGAGAGTTCAAATTAATACAACAACCAGTCTCATGCACCATTATCTGAGTACAGAGCACCCTAAAATAGTAACAAAAGCCTATCAATAAATCTGGTTAGAGTAACCATGCATAAAAACAACTTAAGTTTCAGAAAACTGACAAATGATACTCTCATCCTTGCAATTAGCATAACACCAGACTAAAGCAATAGATAAAGCATTTTTACTTTGACAAATTTCATGTAATAAATAGGTCAATGCAAGAATTATATGCAGAATACAAAAGCCTATAAGAGACTATCCACTACCAGCCAAATGAAGGTTTTCACAGGCACCATCCAAGAGAATCTCCTACAGCATCTATTCAATGCATTACATAATAGAAAACCCTCTCTTTTTATTTAGGTCCCAGCACTCTAATAAATTTTTGTTCTTGACTGGGACCGTAAATAATTAAATAGAAGGGGTGGGTTTCAAAAGAAAAAACTGAGACATTATCTAAAAATTAAAACCGCCGGTCAAACTGTCAAACATCATAAGTACCAGGCTTTCTACCATCTTTTTAGCATTGAATATGACATTAGCATTACTTAATACTCATTCGTCCGGTAAACCTAGCTGCCAATTACAACAAACAATTCATTTTAATAGCATTTCTATCTTTAAGTTTTAACAATCCAAAAACAAACTCAATACACTTTCTAATCAAACAGAGGAATTAAAGCAACAAACAATCACTAAGCAACATATCAAAATCAAATAAACAAGAACAAGAAGCTTAAATTTACTCCATTTTAACTCATTAAATTTCCAAACTGAACCACAGACATCATTGCAAGTTCAAACTCTCTGATATGCCTAGCATTTTTCTCAAAAAAAAAAAACAAACATCAAAATCCACAATCCACAATCCAAAAATCAAAACAGATCACACTCTAAACACTACTACTAACCTCAGAAGGCTCGAGAGATCCGCGATTTCCACTAATCGTGGCCGAAAAGAAAACCGAGAACGTGCAGATCAAAAGCACCACAACAACAACCGTTAGCTTAGCGTAAATTCCCTTCGATCCTCCTCCTTGCTTCCCATGCTGCCTATGCAGCCCCGGCCTACAAAAGAAATAAAAAAAAAGGAATGTTCAACAATATGCCTGCTTGGCTCAATGGAAAACGAAAGAAATAGTTAAATTTACCTCCGCATAACTAGGAATGGAAAAAAGAGAACAGTGTTACCTCCAGATCTGAAGGTTTTAGATATTATGTTGAATGTTATTTTGGATGGGATTTTAGTAGTCGCAGTGCATTTTGAGTGTAGTTTTGGAGAAGGTAAGGATGGTAATTTGGCGGTTGTTGGGTAAATCCGACAGTTTGTTTAATAGGCCTTCGTTTAATGGGCCGGGTCGGATTTTTACCCATAACCTTCAAATTCAATACGGGCACTTTATATATAACACCTGTCACTAGATAAGTGGTGCTGAGGATTAGATATAGGGATGAAGCCAGAAAATTTGTTTAGGGTGCTAAAATTAAATTGTAATTTTTACGATAGTAAAAATATAATTTTATCATTTTAATAGCCTCTATCTTTATAATTTTTTAAGTATTAAATCAAATTTTTATTATTTTTAGGGGGCTAAAGTATAATTTTATCTTTACTAATTTAAAATTTTAAAAAGTTTAAAAGGCCTAAATAGAAATTTTTTTTATTTTAGGGGAGCTGAGGCTCAGCCCCCGTTTCGCCCCTATTGGCTAATTTATTAAAAAAAAATTTATTCTTCCTTGAAATGAATTTCAATTTAACTATAAAAATGTATAAATATCAATGTAAAACGAATTAATATCTTATTATTTTTTAAAAATTATTTAAATTAGTCGATTGAGTTTTAGTTTGATTGGTATAGATATTGTTACCAATACAAGAAAACGTGGGTTCGAGGTAGTGTATTATCTTCCTATTTATGCGATAATAAGGGGCTATAGAAAATTCTAGGCATGTGTTTAAAAGAGTAGATACGATCAAAATCTATGATAAAATTGTTAAAAAAATTATTTGAATTATAAATACAAATCAAATTAGGTTTTTGTTAAAATTTTATAATATTTAAAAATAAAAAGTAATAAATACATTAAAAATCTGATAAATCGGTTGGTTACCTTTACTAGCGACATTTACTTGTTATTTTTGTTTAATATATATTTTATTATCTAAAGTAGGCAAGTGTCACAAGTGAACATGCAGTCATGCAACCACTAGTGTCATGGGTTGCGCATGGGAGCCCGCAACCATGACACATCTGTGTGAACCATCAAGAAGGCAGGAGGTCATTTGGCCCAATCAGACCGGCCCGTTGCTTGAAGAGATTGAAGGCCCATCTACAAGTTAGACAAATATCTTAGATAAGATATGTAATCTTAGAAGATATGATTTTATATTCTTAAAGGTTTGGTGGTAGGTGGCCTTTAATCATAGCCGTTGATGTACTTAATTTTGCACCGTTGGATTTGGGGAGGCTCAACTATAAATAAGAGACCTCTTCCCTCATTGTAAATCACTTGAGTTTTGAGTAAGAAGAATCATTGAGAGCATTCACTCAAACTTTTCTCTCTTGCGTTCTTATTTTCCTTGGCTTGTTCTTGTCTCATTTTTCTTTCATCTTGTTGGCTTTGAGTTGCTTTCGCTTGAGTTGTGTTTTGGGAGGAATTCTGTTGAATCCTTCTTTTGTGGAAGTTAGGCTGACTTAGGCGTTTTGGAGTAAGAAACTGCCTAAGGCCGCACGGATTCTGAGGCAAGAATCTTAAGTCCGTGACAGTTGGTACCAGAGCCGTTCGAAAGCACTTTTGAGATATGTCGAGAGAAGTTGGTGAGAATGAGCCAATGGAGACCCGTGGGAGGGTCAGGAAGGCTAGTCGATCGAGGGACATGTTGTC
The DNA here is from genome assembly GCF_007990345.1 of Gossypium hirsutum. Classification (NCBI taxonomy): domain Eukaryota; kingdom Viridiplantae; phylum Streptophyta; class Magnoliopsida; order Malvales; family Malvaceae; genus Gossypium; species Gossypium hirsutum. Next base: position 3,098,925 of record NC_053438.1, on the reverse strand, counting down.
GAGCTTGGAAAATCGAGTGGTCAATCTCGAGGAGTCTGTTGGTGACATGAGGGAGACACTCGAAGTGGTCTTAACCCGTATGGAGGAACTGCGGGAAGACAGCAAAGTATTCGTGCTTGACACTCTTAGATCCACTTCGGACAAGCTGACAGTAAGGGACGAAGCTCTTGAGGCCCTGGTGACTGCCATGAAAGAGGAGATTGCTGAGCTTAAGGGGGAGCTCACAATTTGTAAGGTCGCTTTGGGAAATGGGATGTTGACTTCAAGATCGAAGCAACGCCATGTAGATGTTCCAAAACCCGAGAAGTTCAAGGGGGCTAGGTCTGCGAGAGAAGTGGACAACTTCCTGTGGGAATTGGAGCAATATTTTCGAGCAATGGGCATTGAGGATGATGCCACTAAGGTAAACACTGCTTCGATTTACTTTACTGATGTTGCTCTCTTATGGTGGCGACGTAGGTCCACGGATGAGAGACGTGGAGGAACGACCATTGGGACTTGGGAGGAGTTCCAAGGAGAGTTAAAGAAGCAGTTTTATCCGCAGCATGCTGAAAAGGAGGCTCGTGCTAAGTTGCGTCGGCTTTCGCAACAAGGCACTATTCGAGATTATGTGCGGGAGTTTAGTGAGCTGATGCTTCAGATCTCAGACTTGAATGAGAAGGAAGCATTTTATATGTTTGAGGATGGGCTAAGAATGTGGGCTAAGCAAGAGTTGCGCCGCCTAGGCATCACCGATTTGACTGTAGCTATGGCTGAGGCAGAGAACTTCTACGAAGCTGGTGGGAGAAAGTTTGACAATAATGATGCTTCCAAACCCAAGCCAAGACCCAAAGGCAATGGTGGGGGAGACAAAGAGCAAACAGAAAGGAGTGGCGAAGCCCCAAGGAATTATAATGGTAGACCAGGGGATAAGAAAGAGCCAATGAGATGCTTTCTTTGCCAAGGTCCACATCGGTTGAGTGTTTGTCCAAAGAGGGCCGCTTTCAATGCTATGGAAGCACGCGAAGAGGCCAATCCTGACACCAAAAGTCTTGGTACGATATTGGGCGGTGTTGAAGACAAGACGAGTAATGGGCTGATGTTTGTGGACATCATCGTGGCAGACAGAAAATTGAATGCCCTTGTTGACACTGGTGCATCTGATTTGTTCATGTCTAAAGAGATGGCGAAGGAACTCGGTCTCAAAGTGGAGGAAGATTCGGGTCGAATAAAAACGGTAAACTCAGAAAGTATTCCCATAACGGGTGTGGCTAAAGGGGTGGAACTCAAACTTGGCGAGTGGACAGGCAAGGCAACCATTAAGGTAATCCCACTTGATGATTATGATTTTGTGGTAGGATTGAGTTTGTTTGACCGACTTAATGCGTATATTCATCCTTCCGAGAACTACATGATGATCTCTGATTCGAACCATCGTTATATGGTGCGAATGAAAAGAAAGGGAAACATGGAAGGCAAAACATTGTCGGCAATCCAATTTGCCAAAGGAGTACGTAGAAACGAAGTCTCCTATTTAGCCACCTTAAGGAACAATGCGGAGGAGAAATTCGAAGAAGAAATCCCAAAAGAAGTCAAGCAGTTGTTGCAGTCTTTTCAAGATGTAATGCCCACAGAGTTGCCCAAGACATTGCCACCAAAGAGGGAGGTAGATCACAAGATTGAGTTGTTGCCTAATACTGAGCCACCAGCAAGGGCACCATATCGAATGTCTCCACCTGAGTTGGAGGAATTGAGGAAGCAGTTAAGGGAACTTCTAGATGCCGGGTTTATTAAACCTTCCAAAGCCTCATTTGGAGCGCCGGTGTTATTCCAAAGGAAGCATGATAGGTCCTTAAGATTGTGCATTGACTATAGGGCCTTAAACAAGATCACTGTGAAGAACAGGTATCCCATTCCTCTCATTGCAGATCTGTTCGATCAACTTGGTAGCGCGAGATGGTTTACTAAGTTGGATTTGCAATCGGGGTACTACCAAGTGAGAGTAGCCGAAGGGGATGAGCCCAAAACAGCCTGTGTGACTCGGTATGGGTCTTTTGAATTCTTGGTGATGCCGTTCGGGTTGACAAATGCTCCGGCAACATTTTGCACCCTAATGAATAAGGTATTACAACCTTTCTTAGATCGCTTTGTGGTTGTTTATCTTGACGACATTGTGGTGTATAGTAAGACGCTTGAGGAGCATGTTGGACATCTGAGAGAGGTGTTCCAAGTCCTACGGGAAAATGAACTGTATGTCAAAGAGGAAAAATGCTCATTTGCCCAACGAGAGGTGCCTTTTCTTGGCCATATTGTAGGAGGTGGCATGATCCGAATGGATGCAAGCAAAGTCTGAGCAATTTCCGATTGGGAGCCACCAACCAAGGTAACGGAATTGCGGTCCTTTCTTGGTTTAGCAAACTACTATCGACGTTTCATTGAAGGCTACTCCAAGATCACTACACCCTTGACGGACTTATTGAAAAAGGGCAAAGTATGGGACTGGGACTCTCGGTGTGAGAAAGCTTTTGACCAAGTAAAGCAAGCAATGGTGAGTGAACCTGTACTTGCTTTACCAGATTTTACAAAGGCGTACGAGGTACGCACGGATGCCTCAGACTATGCAATTGGGGGAATATTGATGCAAGAAGGACATCCAATTGCTTTCGAGAGTCGAAAGCTGAATGAGACAGAACGGAGATACACGGTCCAAGAAAAAGAGATGACTGCTGTGGTGCATTGTTTGCGCACATGGAGGCACTATTTGCTGGGTTCCAGGTTCGTGGTATTCACTGATAATGTTGCAAATAGTTATTTCCTAACCCAGAAAAAGTTGTCCCCCAAACAGGCTCGTTGGCAGGTTTTCCTAGCAGAGTTTGATTTTAGCATGGAGTACAAGCCGGGGAGTGCCAACATTGTAGCTGATGCGCTTAGCCGAAAGATGGAATTTGCAACGATAAGCCAACCCAATAGTCCCTTATTGGAGCACATTCAAGAAGGGTTGTCCCACGATTCCACGGCCAAAAATTTGATTGAGCTTGCTAAAGAGGGAAAAACGAGGCGATTTTGGCTCGAGGGAGAATTATTATACACTCAAGGACAACGTCTATATGTGCCCCAACATGGGAACTTGCGAAAGGAAGTCATGAAGGAATGTCACGATTCGAGATGGGCTGGACATCCAGGCATGCACCGCACTTTAGCTCTCTTGGAGGATCGATTTTATTGGCCTCACATGAGTGACGATGTGGAGACTTATGTGAAAACTTGTTTAGTGTGCCAACAAGATAAAATCGAGTTGAAGGCTCCTGCTGGGTTGCTACAGCCTTTACCTATTCCGGAGCGCCCATGGGAGAGTTTATCCATGGACTTTATTGTAGGTTTGCCTAAATCTGATGGATTTGCAAGCATTTTTGTTGTGGTGGACAGGTTTTCGAAGTATGCAACTTTTATCCCCACAACCAAGGAGTGTCCTGCTGAGGAGGCTGCTCGCTTGTTTCTTAGACATGTGGTGAAGTATTGGGGAGTGCCACAATCTATCATCAGCGATCGAGATGGGCGATTCACAGGACGATTTTGGACGGAGTTGTTCAAGTTAATGGGTTCAAACTTGAACTTTTCAACCAGCATGCATCCACAAACCGATGGGCAAACTGAACGAGTGAATGCGTTATTGGAGATATATCTACGGCACTATGTGAGTGCCACACAAAGGGACTGGCCAAAGTTGCTAGATGTGGCTCAGTTTTCTTACAATTTGCAAAGAAGTGGGGCGACAAACCAGAGTCCGTTCGAGATAGTAACAGGACAACAGCCACTTACACCCAATGCTGTTGCGACTCGTTATGGGGGACCGAATCCAGCAGCCTATCGATTTGCGAGAGATTGGCAAGAGCAAAACGATTTGGCTAGAGCTTGTCTTCACAAGGCAAGTAAGCGCAATAAGAAGTGGGCGGATCGAAATCGAAGGGACGTACAATTTCAGGTAGGTGAACCAGTTCTTGCCAAACTACACCTGATTTTGCGACATGATGGGTTGCACAAAGGACTCGTTCGGCGGTACGAGGGGCCATTTCGAATTGTGAAGAAGGTAGGCAAGGTGGCCTACAAGCTTGAGTTGCCTGAAAAGCTTAAAGTTCATCCAGTATTCCACGTGAGTATGCTTAAACCATTCCATGAAGATGGAGAAGACCCAAATCGAAGCAAGTCTGAACGAGCACCAATGGGGGTAAAAGCCGCCTATGATCGAGAGGTCGAGAACATCGAAGCGGATCGTATGGTCAGACGTAAGCACTACCGACCGCGGCGCGAATACTTAGTCCGATGGAAGGGATTCCCGGATAGTGAGATGAGTTGGGAACCTGCTGAAGCCTTGTGGCAATTCCAAGACAAGATAGATCGATACCATGCAGAGGACGCGACGAGGGCGTCGCTAGATTTGGTGGGGGAGAATGTCATGGGTTGCGCATGGGAGCCCGCAACCATGACACATCTGTGTGAACCATCAAGAAGGCAGGAGGTCATTTGGCCCAATCAGACCGGCCCGTTGCTTGAAGAGATTGAAGGCCCATCTACAAGTTAGACAAATATCTTAGATAAGATATGTAATCTTAGAAGATATGATTTTATATTCTTAAAGGTTTGGTGGTAGGTGGCCTTTAATCATAGCCGTTGATGTACTTAATTTTGCACCGTTGGATTTGGGGAGGCTCAACTATAAATAAGAGACCTCTTCCCTCATTGTAAATCACTTGAGTTTTGAGTAAGAAGAATCATTGAGAGCATTCACTCAAACTTTCTCTCTTACGTTCTTATTTTCCTTGGCTTGTTCTTGTCTCATTTTTCTTTCATCTTGTTGGCTTTGAGTTGCTTTCGCTTGAGTTGTGTTTTGGGAGGAATTCTGTTGAATCCTTCTTTTGTGGAAGTTAGGCTGACTTAGGCGTTTTGGAGTAAGAAACTGCCTAAGGCCGCACGGATTCTGAGGCAAGAATCTTAAGTCCGTGACACTAGGCTATACATATATGGTAGATAAGGCCATCTTGACTTGTGTCATGAGTTGTGAAGGCTCCATTTTTTATTTAATGAATTACCTACTATTCCTTACTCTCTATACAACATAAATGAAAACATTCTCAAGCCACCTCCTAAAATGATGATTATCAAAGTAATATATTAAAAAACAGGGAATAATTTGCTAGAAAGTATAGTAGAGAACCTTATATTAGGGTAAATTGCATTTTGTTAATTTACTTAGAAAAAGTGTAAATTAGTATTTTCGTTAAAAATTCTATTTATATATGTAGTTAAATGATGATTTGAATTTTTTTTTATTTTTATTTATGTAAGTGATGTGGGATTAAAAGATGAGTAGATGAGTAGGTTGAGTAAAAGAACGATGGAGACATTTGTATTAGAAGTCGGATTGAATTTTGCTCCTACTTAAAAATAGGTAAATTAATCATTGTGCTTTATACAAAGAGTAAATATATCCTTTTGTTAGAAAAATTATCTATTTCTACTTTTAAGTGATGACGTGATTGATGGAGCAACCAAATACTTATGTGTGGTTTGCCACATGTGTCTTATGCTGATGTGGCAGATTTTGTCACAATGCCACATCAGCAAATATTTAAAATTGATTATAACCATTTGTTCAATATCATTTTGGACTTTCTTTATAATTTTATTAATTCTAAAAAGATTCTTAATAAATTTTAAATAATTCTTTATGTTTCTATAATTTTTTTTTGATAAAATTCTATAATTTATTTGAAAGACCATATACAGGATGAAATGAATTAGGACAACCATTTATCTCGATTCATCATGGAGGTGATTTTTTAAATAATTATAAACAATATTTATTTTAAGGATTTATTAAAATTTTAAAAATATTATCAAGTTAGCATGAGGTATACATGCCATGTCATGTGTTAGTACTTGGTTCTTTCGTTAACCACATCAACATTTAACAGTATAAATGAATAGAATTTTTAATAGAAGGATATAAATGTCTTCATGGTACTTTTATCTTATGGTGCTCATCATTTAATTCCAAGGCACTTATGTTAAAAAAAAATGAAAAAGCCAAATCATTACTTAACAACATGGAAGGGTCAATTTGCACTTTTTATATGGATTAATTTGCTCATTTTTAGTAAAGGGGGCAAAATGAAATCCGCCTCTTACTATAGGGCTTTCCATGATACTTTTATCGAAATAATTTACATTATGATGATTCTAAAATTCAAGATTTTTAGGCTGTAAACATCATCAAAATTTAAATATATAAAATTATTATTATACATCCATCCGTATTCAACATATTCTCTAATTCTAGTTAAATTATTTAAAATATAATCAATTAAAATAAATATATATTAAATAACACTGAAACATTAAAAATTAAACAGTTCTTATTATTGAATATTTAATGCAATAAAATTGTTATACTTTTCAAAAAATATACTTAATCCTTTCACTTTTGCAATACAAAATTAACAAAGAAATAAGATTCATTAAAATAGATGAAAGTTCCTTAAGATAATAAACAGTTTTATTGCATTGAATCTGAACTGTCTAACTTCTAGAGTACGTTTGGTTCGCTGTTATGGAATAGAGGTGTAATGGAATAGATGCGTAATGGAATAGATGCGTAATGGAATAGAGGCGTAATAGGTAATTCTTTTGTTTGGTTGAATGGAATGGAATAGAGGCGTAATGATATTTCTGTGTTTGGTTGAATGGAATAAAGGTGTAATAGCATAAGGAAAAAAACTAAAATAACTAGAATACCCTTAGCAGAATTTTTTTTAGGTAGATGATTATTGTTATTATTATTAAATTTTAATAAGATTATTAATATAAATAATAAATAATTTAATCATATTTTAACATAATTATTGTTAAATATAATTTAATAAAATATATAATTTAATAAAATTCTTAATATTAAATATTCTTATATGAATTTAATAAAATCATAATATATAATACTATAAAATATAATTTTAAAAAATAAAAAATCATTTTATGTAAAAACTCAATTTTTTATATGAAAATAAAATTTATAAAAAATTATATTTTGTGAGAAAATTATTTATATTTATAAAAAACAACATATTATCTAAAAATTTAGAGTCTATTTTATTTGCAGATTTAAAAATTGATGAAAAATAGATTTCATTCAAAAAAGAAATATTTTTAAAAATTAATTTACACTTTTAGAATGTATACGACATTTCTTAAAAAGATAAAAGCCCGATTTCATGTTTCATAAAAAATATATTTTGGCAATTAATTTGTCAAATAAATGTATATTAAAAAAGTTTATAATGTTGGTGTAAGAACATTTTCGATTTAAATATTGAGTCAAAAACAAATACATTATTTGAGTAGAAACTTTTTTTTTAATTTGTTTGAACTATTTAATCGGAGGTAAATATATAATTTTAAACAAAAATAAAAACCTTTTAAATTTAATAATTTATACTCAAACCAATTGCCGATCCTCCTTGAATGGTTGAAATGATGAAACCAAAATGAAACAAAATACGACCATTAAAAGCATAAGTACCAAAATGAACATTAAAACCAAAAATACGGACTAAAAAATATATTTACCCATCGATATAGTACCAAAATGAGATGAACCACCAGTTCACGACCGATGGTTAAATCCTGTCTTTTCTTTTTAAACTCTGCTCACAGATACAGATTCACGGGATGAGAAAATGCATCAGATTGTCTCAGCAAGTTTCAAGACATTATCCCACACTTATCCAACTATATTCCTTTTTCCTCATTTTGGGTTAAATGTTCCAAGGTATTTTCTACAATGAATCCTGTGGAATATGTAACTAACTATCCAGTCTTTCCAAATGCAAAGCTGGAATGAGATGTTAATATATACAGCATACATTAAATAAAAATAAAACAACAATGGCAAAAATCTTGTTTGTCCACAAACCTCAACATGCTGCATTCCAAAATAAGTTGCATGAGGCAAAATCTCTTATATCAATGCACATTGAGCAATGGCCAAAGCAGCAGTAGACACACTACATGGTGGTTTGCCTCTTTCATGAAAATTTTGATTCCATCAAGAAAACCAAATGATCTGAGTTTTGAAGCCAGTGTCATTCTACAACTCGACTCCTACTCCTTCCAGTGCGGCTGCCATTGAAGTAGATGCCTCTTCAAGTGTTCGCTTCTTTTGAACAGTGTTGAAGGCCTCAAGAATATCTCCTTCCTGCCATTGATCATAATCTTCCACTTCCATACCACACTCCAAACCAGCATTTACCTGTCCACAAAATTATCAACTAAATATGAAACCAAGGAGAATTCCCGCATCCCCTAAATTATCAACCATACAATTTTAGTAAGAAAGCTGAAGATATTGATGCTGATATAGCCATTTTGCATGACGATTGACCTAGTCTCTCTTGAAAAAGCATCTTCAAACATGATCTAGAAGTACAAGACCACAATCCAACTTTACCAAACATTAAACTTCCTGTAACAGAAGTAACTTCCATAAACATTTCTCAACATAATGAAAAGGATTAACAAAACCAATGCAAAAGCATTAAAAGCAATGCCACTGGATCTTACATTACAAAAATCAGGACAAAGATCGGCTCACTGACAAGTAAAATACTAAGATCAAAAGATGTTCCAAGGCATTGAATTAGAACCATTTCATCAGACAAATGAACAGGAGAAGCCCACTACAATTAGATGCATCTACTGTTGATACAATATATATACTATAATCAAAATCTATCCTTGGCATCCCGTGAAACTGAAAATTCCTAATTATTATAGAAAGCATAGTAAAGAAAATAGATTTAAAAAACACTTTTTAAATTTAAGAAATTTCCTAATTGTCAATCATACCATTCATACTAAAATAAATTTAAAAAAAAACACTTTTTTTGGTTGGGGAAAGGATCCAAAAATACACTCAAAGGCAAAACACTTCCAACCACAAAGGCAATCAAAGATGAACATGAGTTCAGTCTATCATTCAAAATTTCAGTTGAGGATCACCCAGCTTCTAAGAAAATCGTCAATGCAGGTTGCTATCTTTACAAAACAAACCTTACCACACTTCATATAGTCCAAGTTGGAAACAAGTACAAAGAATTCAATATTTTGTTCATCCCACTGCTTAGCTAAACTCGACTTATTATTAATCAAATATATAATGATCTCCCATCTAAATATTCAACATAGAAACTTCTGGTTGCGGATCTTTTTATATGCAATTTTATCCATTGTTTTGATTTTTTTTCTGTCATCTTTATGTCAAATTACTAGGCAGCATATCAAACCCATCAAATCCTCCCAAGCACAATTATTAGATAATATTTACATACTTATCTGTAGTAGCCAATATGCCAGCAGATACATATGAGAAAGACATGAAAAAGTTTACTGGAAGAGTCAGCATGCATTAAAATTTCATATTAAGGAGAGCTGTTGATAGAAACGTGAACAAAGAAAAAAAAAGGGTACTATCAATCAGCAGTATACCTCTTTAACAATTTCCTTAACCCTTTGCAATGAATCAAGAACACTGACATGGACTGTGCGACCATTTCGAATGACACAGATGCCACAACCATCCACTATCTTTCCCTCTGTTACCATACATCCAGCAACACGACCACTACCACTGCTGAAAACAGCCCGAACCTCTGCAGAGCCAATTGGTACTTGTTCCTATCAAAAGAAGAGCAGTATACTGAAAGCCAGCAAGATTTTAAACAATCAGAGTATTTCACCAAAATCCGAGTATTTCACCACATGGATATATCAATAATCACACAAAACTTTCCATTCAGCTGATATACAGAGATACCATGGGTTTACCTAAAACTTCCAATCAAAATCCATTTGCAAATCATACCCAACAGAACACGAACAATCCCAACTATTTTAAAGAAAATATACCTGAATGCAAGCACCTAGCAGTATGAAAAAGAAAACATATATGCATACACGAATCTTGACAATGTCCACCGTATATGATCATGAAACCCAAATCGAAAAAAACCTTAGCAATTAGCAAATCGGTTGAAATTCTCCAATTCTTCAATTACTATCAATATTAACAAGCATCCTAATTCTTCATTGGAAATGATGCTTGAGGCATAAAGATTTATACCCAAATCAAAACCTAAAACTAATAAACTAAGTACTGATCATAATTTCTAGCTACTCCCAATATTTTTATTCAAGGTAAATAAACACTTAATTAGTTTCAGAGTTTGTACGAATTTAAGGTAACATTAAATCACCCGTATTCCAATACATCAACATCAATTCTGGAAGCACATAAAGAAAGAAACCCCAATAGTCAATCCGAGAAATCTAGTTGCAATTTAGACTTAGGAACAAAGTTAACAACAAAAACGAAAAACACAATAAACGATCTTGATAACAAAGAAAAAGCGGACGAGGCACTTACATGTCCTCTTACGAGCAGCAGGGAAAGCACAGGCAGAGCAACGGCTCTTCTGGAGATGGAAGCTACGGCGGCCACACCTAACGCAGAGAGTGTGGGTCTTGTTCCTTCTTTTACCAAAACTCCCTGTTCCCTTTCCCTGCACATTACCACTTTTTTTAATTTCATTTTCAAATATACAAGTAGATCAAGGGGTGGAAAAAGAGAAATAAACAGAGATAATCCATGAAGAAATAAAATGAAGAAAGTAAAAGGAATGAACGATCAGAACCGATGGCAGAACCGATGGAAGGGAAATGAAATTACCTGGAAGGGAAACGTGGGAGACTCGGAAGCTTGATGAGGGCAAAAAATGGAAAAGAAAAGATGAAAAGCAAGCGGAATCCCTAATCCGCGCTGAGGGGCCGTAATAGCTATTACGCGCAATGGAGTTAATCGGCCAGTAACCGATTCGGGCTGTAATGTGATTACAGCGAACCAAACACCCGTTTGGTTGTGGGCCTGCTGCATAGGGAGAATGCATGCCTATTCTCCCAATATAAATTTTATTAAATATATGTACTAAATTGAACTAATAAATAACACTGATATCACATTAAAAATAAGTCAAACTCAAGTACCAAATTATTTATTTGACATATAAACTAAACCTAGATCCCAAGGTGAAAATATCATACATGCATAAAAAAAGGTAATAAAAAAACCCAATAATTTCCATCAAATTTCAAAAATTTGAATTCACGTCCTTACAACTTTGAGTTTCTAAACAATGCATCAATCTTTGTTTTTTTTTTATGTATTCTTCCTCGGTATATATCAACAAAGATGCGACGACGGAAATGAACCATGTCTTCTTGTTTGAAAGGAAAGTAATCACCATGTGTAAGACAATCACCATATTTCATCACGAACACCGCACAATCTACCAAGCTTTACGTTGTAATACAAAAGAAAAGAAAAATAAGATAACGAGTAAATAAAAGATAAAAAAGCTACAGATTTTTTTAGAGATGAATGCTTACTTTTTTTGCTCTGGAATATCATTACGCACTAAAAATGGCCATTCCTTTGCATCAACATAACCCAACTTTGGCAGTAGAAGAGTTGTAAACCATTGTAATATTATGTCTTTTTCGACATTATAAGACCTTATTCGAGAAGATGCTATTGGATCCAACCATGAAATCTTCTTCTCTTTGGTATCCACATAGAAAAGAACCCAATGTTTTGATAAACTCATTGGTAGAAACATCTACAATTACATATCAAAAAAAGAACAAGGAAAAACAATTATTGTTAGTAACAATCGACGATTTAAATTACGATTGATTTTTCTTACTGTAATGTAAACAATTACATCCCAAGTATAAACTAAAAAGAAAAAAAAAATCAAGAGCTTACTTTATGTACACCCCTTAGCTCATCAACTTTAACCCAAGCTAATACTTCTTGTTCTGTTCTTGGTCCTTCTATCAATTGAGTCTGATGATTGCAAAAATATGATAGTTTATATATATATATATATATCGAAATATTGATAGATTTTGACAAGATAAAAATTCTTACAGCTATTTGTGAGCCAAATGAATAGTGATTGATGTATACATTTGGAAATTTGTCAGATCTCTTCTTAAGCAATTCAAAAAACGTATTAACAACCTGCATCGTAACATAAAAGATCAATACCATCGATTTATTTACAATCAGATTCATACTAGATTGTAGACATGATAGCACTGAACACAACATGAGAAAAATATATATAATGCATAACACAAATATATGATTATGAAAATGATATAAATATACAAATTATCGAATTAATTTATCCTTGATCATTATACATTCGATAGTTACTTACCAAATCCTCAATATAGTACTCTTCTCGAGTTTCATCACCTTGGGGCACCATGAGTAGAGGTGCTAATTTCTCACCCTGGATTTTAAAATATTTATCTCGTCCAATCATTTTTCTGTGAGATATAAACGTCGTTATATAGCTAGCTTATGATCATCACTTCATATTCTAATATTAACTTATCAAAACTAGCAACATACCCCTTCAACTCATTCTTTTGCCATTTATCTATCAGTTCATTCTCCTTTTCAGTAAACTCCGAGAGTAAATATGCCTTAATATCCTATAACAACAATAACCAAATAAAATCTTGATGTATGAATAAAACTAGAAGAATGTATGTATATTTATAACCAAATAAATGAAGTATGAACCTGTTCAGACCATGATCCTTGCTCTTTTAATGTTATTTCAACATCAGACTCGGAAGATGAACTCTGAAGTTGATCTGATTGATCATTGTCGGATGATGAATCACCACTCGAAACGTCCTCAACGTTTCTTCCATGATTAAGTTCTGTAACAAAAAGCTTTGCTTAATAATTAAGCCATTCCAATGTTGAAGAAAATCATTATTCAAGTAGTTGATTTAGTTGAAAATACCTGATGATGACTTTTCTTGGTGAATGGCCCGTAAAGAAATAGTTCCCATCTTTTCATTTCAAGTAAAATAATAACATTTATTCTTTAAATAAAGAGAAAAAAAAGAGAGTAAAAATCAACATTCAACCTCCTACCATTTTGTTGGAAGCTTTGGATTTGTTTCCACTACTAGTTTCTCCATAACACCCATTTCTACTACTGTTCTCTGTTTGCAGCTCTTTCAGATTCAGTCCAAGATGAGAAATAAAGAAAAAAAAAACCTTGTCAAGAAATTCAACTACAATTTAATAGCAAATTAAATAAACAAATTAACTAATGTACTTACTTCCTATTGAAATTTCTCCAGCAGGTTCATCTGAAAACATTGCGACACCATTGAATTAAAATAAAATGTATTACCATATGATATTTCAACAGTTTAATTAATTTTAAGTTAAATACTCATATTAAGATTGACATTCGAGTTTGAGTAGCATAGTAGTTAATAATAAGTATAGATTAATTACCATTGTTGTTGGAATCTTTGTCAATATCTTCAGTACTAATAGCTTTCTCACAATTCGAAGGTTTGGATTTTTTTCTGACACAAGTGTCTTCATCCAGCTTCCTTTTTCCTTTATCCTATGAAATGAAAATGCATTAAGGTAATTCAGTTTTCAAGGCATACGAAAAAAAATTCAATGGAGACAGCTTCTAATCATATTTTATGTACAATGCCTACCATAGTTTGTGTGGGTTCATGATTTTCTCCATCATCTGTGATAGCAAATCAACACTGTTAAGTGATAAGATAATGTAATACTAAAGAACAGAGTACACCCTAAATAAAGTGTAGGAAAATATAATTGAAGGATCTAAACAAATTAAGAGTAAAGACTTACTTCCTTTTGGAGTTTCCAACCAGTTTTCACTGCATACCAAAGCTTCCATGCTCTCAGGATTCAAGATATTGTAGGCTGGATTATTGATCGTGGCCTTAATATTTGAACATGGTATGAAAATTGATACTGGAATCGCGAGGAAATCTCGAGCCATCTTTGCAAGTATTGGAAACATTTGAGATTTATCAGACCACCAACCAAGTATGTCAAAGATTGCTCCATCCATGGGAATTAAATGTTCATCTAAGTAAAGCTCAAGCTCTGACTTCGATGAGGCCTCGCTTGCAGTTACAAATTTACTGAAGGAGTCCCAAATAGAATTATTTCCAGGCCAATTGATATCATCCAAGACTGAAGCGGATGTAGTTTGATTTTTGGTTTCATTGGCATACTCATTGTAGACATTCGTAAGAACTTCACGAAACGTGTTCAATTGCACCTTACTATCATGGCCATAAATCACTTTATATGAGAACTCCACAACTTTAAATTTTAACCTTGGATCAAGAACAGATGCAACAGCTAATGCCGAATTGCATAATCTCCAATAGTGGTCGAATCTCCTCTTCATCAATGTAACAAATGAAGGATTGCTTTTTTCCAACTGAAGAAATTTCATGTATATGTCACAAAGCTTTAGAAGGTACAAGCTTACAGTAAGGGATTGAGTTCCTTTGATATCATCAAAGCATCTCAAACAACTCTGTAGAGCTGCTGCATTCTCCCATTCCTCCATTGATGGGTTTAGTTTAAAATTGCCATCAATTTGCTCCAGTTTACAAAAGATTTCTCTTGATCTCAAAGCACTATCAAGTATGCCAAAGTCTGATGCCAGCTTGAGAGAAAGATCATCCCATGATTTCCCATCTTGTAGCTTCACTTGATCTACAGCTTCTTGGAATTTCAATCTTCCATGTTTTGTTTCAGTGACATATTCAATGGACTTCTTTAACTTAAAAAGTAGGTCATCCATCTCACGAAACCCATCCTCAAGAAGAGTGCAATTGATGAACCAATGAGTTGAAGAAAGGGAGACTAGATTACTGAGACAATTTTCTTTTATCTGTTGAACCATACTGTCATCCAAAAAAGAGTTATCCACAGTTATGGAACATACTTTATTGCCTATATTCCACTCCGAAACTAAGCTCTGAATAATCCCACCAACAGCTTTTGTGTCATTGATATGCTCCAAAGTTCTCAAACCAAGAGTCTTCATCTTTAGTTCCCAACTATCATCAATAAAATGTGCTATCAAACAACAATATGCAGTCTTTCCATGATTGTTCTTCGACAAACTTACTGTCAAATTTAATTTGCAAGCAAGCTGATCAAAATACAACTGAAGTTTCTCTCTCTCTTCATTATAGATGCGATGTATGTCAGATAACAATTTATCTCTTGATTGAAACTCATACATTGGCTGCAAACCTTTCACAAAATTCTTGAAGGCTTCTTGACCAGCCAGATCTAATGGATACTGCTGCCTAATAACCATTTTCACAAGAGCCAAGTGACTCCTTTCTTGATCAAATGTTGAGCTTCTTTCATTGGTATCAACTGGAAGTATCAACTGGCTTTCTTGATTTTGTTTTTTCTTTCCAGGACATACTTTCGAGTGGTTATTCAAGTGTGTGGTTCCACTCTTACTTGACCCAGTAAGCACCTTGGGGCAGTGTTTACATTTGGCTACTTGTTTTCCTTCTTCTTCAGACTTATGAAAGTCCACCCAAACCTTTGACCTCAACTTTCTCTGTTTGTTTCGTTTTGTTTCCACAATCTGAGAGTCATCATTGAAAATAATCTATGAAAAATGAGAATAATAAATCATGTATATTACTTTATATGATTTCAATATTTTATCCAAAGGGAAAATAATATAAGACTATATAAGGTAATGTAATTACCTGCTCAATATGCGCATTTATTTCTTTTGCACGAATGCCCCTTGCTTCTTCAGCTATTTTCAAAGGCATTGCCGTGTTTGAAGATGTAGGAATGCTTGAAATGGCTTCTTCTTGAAACTTAATTTCGGGGCCTTGAACTTTTACTGTTACAAACGTTGTCTTCATATGTTTCAAGTCATCGAAGATACGAAGAGCTAAGGATTTTGATATTTCACTCTCAGTTGGAGGCCAATAAAATTCTACGACATAAACTTCATCACTTGTGTGAAGATTTTGTAGACAGATGGCAAGAGCAACATCTATGTTACAATCCTTTAACATGAAATATTTGAAGTCTTCTACCTCAGTAAGAGATGGTTCAAAATGATAGCCATCCCTTGATTCAAATGCTTTCTCAAAAATGGGGACACTGATCATGCGTTCAAAACCAAACATAAAATCATAAGATTTCCGATCTTTCACATAACAATAATTACTTTGGATAAAAAAAGTGTGTTTCTTGTTTGGATCCGAGATAGTTCCATTCATATTGTTAACCTTAGAAGCCCATGTTAGAGCCAATGAAAGTTTGTATTTACAACATAAATCTTTTGATATATTATGTATCTCGGCAAGTGCAGCTAATCGATTCAATATCGAACCCTGTAAAATTATTAAATAAAAAACAATTACCACAAATAAAATTTGAAAAATTGAAATAACTAAATGAAAAGAATTTTGACATTGTACTTTTAATTTGATAAAGATAATTAAAATTGAAAGGTGACTTTTTTCAGTTAGTTATTCATAAATTTAAACAAATTAAAAACATAATGTCATAATTATACTTATTCAAATAATTTGATTTTCTCTTACATAGATAGGTATTCATAAGTTAAAGTTGGATTGAACCAAAAAAAAATTAAAAGCTCATCTGAGTCAAGTCTAGACTACCTAAAATAGTTAATTTTATTATTTTAAAAATTAAAATATTTCAAATATGAGTATATGAGTATTTTTATTTTTATAATTAAATTTAAATAAAAATTATACTTTTTATTGTAAAAGAATAATTCAAGCCGACAGGCCTAAATGCATTTAAACATGTACAAAGATAGACTATATTTGCTTAGTCTTGGATAACGTGAATCTTAATAAGGATTAAATAAATTGAATTAAAACTTTTAATAAAAAAGCTAATATTTTTTTATTAAAATTTAAATATTTTTGGTATACTAAAATATAGTAGTTGAGAGTTGGCTCAAACTTGACTATTAATATGATCAATAATTTATTTACAAAATTTATCAATAATGAACAATAAATATTTTGTATGAAAAAAAAAAGAAAGAAAGAAGAGGTAAATGTAAAAGTAATACCTCTGGAAAAGGTTGAAGAGGTTGAAGAGGCAGAGGATTTGGATTGAAACCTACAAAGATATTACATTCGATGAAAATGCTATAATTAGTCAAATAAAGAAAGGACAAATGAATCAACTTTTATTAATTTGGTCACTTTCTGTTTAATTCAACTGATAACTAATAATCTCCTAAATTATAAATTAATTTATATTTTATGTATCATTATATTTACATTTTTCAGAATATTTAAGCTATAATCAGTAAATTAGGCTGGAAAGCTTCTTTTTTCTTTAGATGTAAATCCGGCTAAGTTGTGAAGATATTTTTGCAAAAAAAAAAATATAAAATAGCCAATTTTATTTGCTTTAGGTTACATCTTAATATCTTATGTTTGAACGTTTTAATCACCTACGTTTTGTTACAAATTAGTCACTCTACCGTTAAGTTGGCATTTAAAATTCATTTGGACTATCTTAGGGAAGAAACTACTAAAATGTAACATTTCAAATATAAATAACAAAAATATAATTTAAGACAAACAAAAATGATTATTTTTATAATTTGGTTGTTGAACCATCATTGTAAAATTATTATATAATTTTAAAAAAAAATACCTTGATCAAACTTATAGTTGGTGGAATTGGAATTGAAGTGTCCATCTTCAACTTTGGGTTTCCATGCGGATAAGAAAAACATTGGACATCCCTTGTAACCTAAAATCAAACACTCTTCTTCCTCCCTCATTATTTTTAAGAAACTATTATCCTCAACGCTAAGATTATCTTTCCTGTGGTTTAATGGAATTCGACTAAAGCCAGCAGTTGAAAAGAGATGTTGCCATTCTGTCAACGTTGGGTGCCGCCTAATTATATTATTACCTTCCCCTGCCTCTATGTTGAACTCCCACTCCTTTTTCCCATCAAGATAACGGTCCAACTCCTGCCAGTAATCAAGAGTCTTCAACGAATACTGAAATGAATCCTTGAAACACGTCAAGAAATCGGAGTCGCTGTGATTAGAATAAAAGTCTAGAATGATTACAATCGTCGGATTTATCTCCTTCAATCTTACTAACTCTCTCTTCATTGCTTTTGCATCTCTTACCAACTTCTCAAGTTTAAATTTATAGTAAACCACCACCATTTCATCATCTCTTCTTCTTTTGAAATCTATTTCACATTCATCCACTTCTGCCAAACTATTGCCATAAACCACTTTCAACTCATCCTCCAACTCTACATTAACTTCCTTGGCATCCTCAGTCAAAAACTCCATTTGGCGTGAGAACTCTACATATTCTTTCAGAAATGGTGGAAGTATGTAACTTACACGGACGCGTAGACGATCGCAGAAGAAGTTCGGTAGTGTACTAAGAACTGAACCCTCAAAACCGTAATACGGGATGTTGAAATCAATGAGGTGCAATCGCCTGTTTCCCATCAAAGCATCATCGATAACTTTTTTTATGACGCCATTAATATGGCAGCTGTTATATTGATAATATGGTGCAGGGTCCACCGGGAAAGTGAAGTAGGAAGAAGCGGGATGCAGTCCGTAGGCTCGGCTAACCAGAGCGTACGCAAAGTATTTCACCACTATGCTGTCATCTCGAAACCAGTAGTGTCTCTTATCAGCAAGAATCAAGATAACGAGAAGGAACGCATCGGCGCTTTTCAGATCCCGATTTTCAATAGCTTCAGCGCAGAATAGTAACAATCTCAAGGCGGTGTCGGAAAAAGAATAATCCATGAAAGAAGGTGAGATTCAACAGAGTTTGAGTAAAGCAGAAGAGAAATATGGTAGAAAGGTAAGTGAAAGCAGCAAGATGATCACTCAGGTTTCCGCATAACAGAGCGGGTAAGGGTTTTGTTGGCCTGTTTTAGCAGCTAATGGCGTGTTTAGGGTTTATTATTTTAGTTTAAAACAAATTCTTAAAACGGTGCCGCATTGGAACTGACCCGCTCGGTGACCCGACCAGGGGAAGGATCGGCGCGTCTAGCCTTGATGGTCTATTTTGTTCCAAGTCCTCCTTTTCTGTGTTTGATTTCAATCTAGTTTATGTTGCTTCTTTAAATTGGGTTGTATAATTTCCTGCGAATTTCATTTCGGTCCTCATGTAACGCTGCGTTTTAGGAGGATTGGAAATATTCCCGTTTTGTTCCCTCATGTTATTCGCGCTCTGCACTTTAGTCCTTTTTATTTATTTATTTCAAGTCTGTTTGTTGCTCTTTAATTTTATTTTAATCCCATCTTGACCCATCATTTTTTTTTCCTTCTACTTCTGTTTTAATTCAAATTCAGTTCTTATTAGTGTATTTTTTTAATTTAATTGGTTCTTGTTTTTAATATATTTGTTTTTAAATCTAGCATTACTTAATATTTAAAGTTAACATCGTTTTAAAATTTATCATTAGTATTATTTTAAGATATAACATGTTATTATTTTAAATTATTATTAAAATTATTTAAATTAATCATACATTAACATTTCAAATTCATTATGTATTATGGTTTTAAACTTAACATATTATTATTATTTAATTCATCCTTAATTATTTTATATTTTTTATGAAAATTTGATATATTTTGTATACGGTTCTGATATCTTATAATATGTATTATTACTATTATGTTTTACTTTATATGTATTACCTATATAAAATTAATATATGTATGTTATTTGCTTCAAACTTATTTCAAATACTATTATTCAACGTTTTTTTATTCTATTTCGAATCTATTTTATACTCACGTATATAATTTATTTTAAAGCTTTGGTACATAGAATCTATAAATTAAAATTTCTCCTTTGTTATTTTTAGTGTATCTTTAAAAAAAATTATTAATAATTCATTTAATGTTTGACCGTTGATATTGGTATTTATATGATATATGATTGAAATTATTGTTGTTATGCTTGTTTGTATTTGTTTATTAATTATTTGTTATTCATTGGTGTACATTTTGTTTCCGAATAGTCCTTTTTGCGTTGCACGTAAACATTCAATCACATTACATTGTTTAAAAGATTATATTTTTATAAGTTTTCAAAATACCCGATGTCTAAAGATTCTCGAGAAAATTGTGCCCTAACTTACTGGGCTTCAATTTCTTTTTGTTGGATTTAGATGGCCGAGTATCTCTTTTCCAACAAAATTATACACATTTCAAAATTAAAACTTATTCTCGGGAATTCAAAGTATTACTTAATCTTTTTTTTAATTACTTAGGTTTTAAATAATTTAACTAGAGTGGGAGGATTGGTTAAATATGGATGAGTGTGTAATAATAATTTCAGTTTAAAGTCCTTAAAAATTAATGAATGATGCGACCAAATTTTATTAATACCTAAAAATCTTGATTTTTAGTATCATCTTAAGATAAAAACCAAAATGCGTGAGAAAAATAATTTTAATCATAAAGTAAATTTTTATATCAACTGGTAAAATATATTGCACTATTAAGGAACGCAAATTAGAACTTTGAAAGTTTTAACTTTAAAGACAGCATTATTAAAAATGGCAACATCAAACCCCGAGCAGCATAAACCGTAAAACGAATATTAACAGTAAAAAAATAGATTAAACTTTTATATAAAAGTTCCTTCTTCCCTTGCTTCCCTCCCAGCCAAACATAGCATGATGCTTACAGCTGAAGATGTATAACTAATAAGTTGTCTTCTTTTTTATGAATATTTATTTTTGGGTTCCCCATTTCTCTCTGCTCCAATCACATTTTTACTTTTTCCATTTTTGGGTTTACATTTATCTAATTTGAAAAATTACCATCAAAGATACAAACCAAAACCTTCTTTCTAATTTTCATTTTTAGATTCAAAGTTGCCCCATTATGTGTTCTTGTTTCGTTGGTACAGAAACTGGGGTGGGGGGAGGGGCTGGGGGTTTCATGCAGCACCCTATAGGAAAGCTTATTTTCATGTTTTTAATCTTATTTTCTTTTAATTTCGTCCACAACGGGAATCAAGAGGAAAGCTTCATGATATATCAATTGTATAATTGATGTTGAATTTAAATGGAAAATCTATATATCTGCAGCTACCATAAAATATTGGTGGATTTTCATTTCTCACCAATATTATGTTTATTTTAATGTCTTTGAAGCATTAATTTTTTTTCTTTATTTTTCCATAATGATTTTAATGATTTTGTTTTATTTGAGTTGAGATAATTTTGAGTATCAATGACCCACCCATCATAAAATAAAAATAAAAATGTGAAGCATCATTTCCTTTTCCAGCCATGAAAGAGGTTGTTCTCGGTCATGGGTAGGTCAAATTACGCCTATAATCCCTAGAGGTATTGATTTTTTTTAATAATTTAAGGAAAAAAAAAAGATTTGGCCATATTGCAGAGATTGAATCCAGCCTGAGTTGAGCAGAATTAGGTATATATATTTTATTTTCAAAATTATTATTTTAGATGAAGTGTATTTATATATTTGTCTGGACTTCATATTAGATATTTATTTTTTTAATAATTAATTTATTGCTTTTTAAAGGTTTTTAAATAAAATAAAAAGAACTATGATACCACATGTGAAAAAGAAAATTTTTAATATGCCTTGATTGAATTTTAAAATTTTTAATATCGTATCAATTACTTTATTTTATCAATTTAATCATTAATTTAGATTTGACATATTAAAAAATAAATAAACGGTGTTTTTAAATTTGATTGATACTGTCTTTTATGTGAATTCAAATTATACATATATATTTATAATTTGATCATATGTTTTAAATATGCTCCACATAATATTTAAATTGCATTTAGCGCTTAAATTGAGGACTAAACTGATAAAATGATTTGTTGATACAATACTTTAAGTATTCAATTAGAACATTTTAAAATTCATGGGCCAATTTAGAATATGAGTTGTCTGTTTTTTTTTATCAACTTCTTTTATTTTCCAATTTTTTATAATATATTTTCTTTGTTGTAAATTTCAAACAGATATGATGGGTTGAAAATTGACTATTGTTTGAGGTAATTTACCTTATTCATTATATTTATTTTACATTTTATAATAAACTAAAATACCAATATTTTACATCTAAGTTTCATTTTATATAGTTGGATTGGCATAAGCATTATTGTTAATGCAGGAAGATACATGAAGATATTATGAGTAGTTCTAAGTAGTATATTTAAAAAGTTCATTAAAACGAAATTATTCATAAAAAAATATATTAAATATATATTTATTAAAAAAAGATTTACTTATCTTAATATTAAATTATTTTACATATTTTTATAATTTTTAAATATGATATATTTGTTATATTGATATATTAATCTTTTAAATTTGAATAACATATTGTGTGGTTGTATCATATTTTTGTTGCTAGGATCAAAGCAAGGAGCCCATTGAATTTTATAGCTTATTGGGTAAAATAGAGCAAAGCTTAACCAAATAATATGCAACTTCTGCAATAAAATAGCAGGTGAGGATCACATTTTTAGATTTGATATTCAACTTTATTTTATAATAATTCTCCAAATTTCCCAATCTTTTTTAGAAAAAAAAAAACACTTGGGTTCCTTCCTTTTGATTGATTTTTCTTTGTTAAAGTTGAACACAGAGCAAAAGCCATTTTTGCTTTCTATTTGAGGCGTCATCATCCTAGTTGCCTTCAAACGGGTCAGCTATGGCACCTAAAAGGAGCATTGGAGTGCCGCCGCCACCGCCACCATCCGTCCCTGCCGGAAGATTGTTAAGTCGACAACAATCCGTGGGTAAATTGAAGAAATCAAGCATAATGAGTAGTCTGTTTAGAGAATTGAAAACAAAGTTGGAAGGGTCAAGATTGCAAATTAAGTTGTCTAGTAGGACCAAGAAGCAATTTGGGGGTTCTGCTGGTGGAAAAGAAGGATTGGCTGCTTTTTTACGAGAGCTAACAAAAAGGTAGCATCTCTTACTGTCTTAGTACATAATATATATATAAAAGCACGACTTAAAAAACACATAGAAAAATCTATTAATTTTATAATTTAATTTATTTAAGTGATTTCATCTCCAAGAATCAATGGTATGAAGGGCAAAGCTAAGAAACTGCTTTAGGGGCAAAGATGAATCAAAATATTTTGAGAGTTAAAAGTACAATTTTATCATTATATTAATTTATAATTTCATAAACTTTAAAGGGACTAAAAAGCATAATTACCATTTTTTGAGACCAAGGCTACTGCCTATCCCTATCTACTCTCCCATAAATAACATCAAAGCTTGTCACTAAGCTTTTCCATCTCTTAAAAGCTCGATTATGTTAGGATTTTTGATTCACTAGTAAGATTGTATCATTGATTGTGAGATGATATTACTAAGTTATTTATTACGATCTAATTATGCACCAATCCCTAATACCCTTAGACTTTTAAACTTTAGTCCTTCTGCTTTTAAGTCTAAGAATTTTGAATCCTTATACTTTTCTCTTTTAAAATTTAAAGTTTAATTAATTACACTGGTCAGACTTTAATTTTTAAATCAAACCTTTGAATATGAAAATATACTATATTCAAATTTAATGAAACTATATTAATAATATTATAAAGTAACTAAATTATCCCGAAGTAAAAACAAAAAGATTGAATTTCAAATGCTTGAAAAGCACAGGGATTAAATGAAGAATTAAACCTTTATCTGTTTGTTTATTTGGTTATGGTCTTAGATCACCATTCTTCCAAAAAATTGAAGAAGATGCTCAAAACCATGCCAAGACGATATTGGAATTAAAAGCAGCCATCAATTCTTTTCAAACAAAGGACATGACTGAACTCATTAAGTTCCAACAACATATGGAAGCCATTCTTGAAGTTCTAACCGATGAAAATCAGGTCAGTATATATATATATATATAAACATACATGTATGTGTGTGTATATATATATATATCAAAATTTTAACAAATAATTCATTATTCATTCCATATATGCATGGATCATTTTGATGTTATAATGAATATCCTCTATAGCTGAACTTGTTTAATCAATCATGATTCTTAATGCATTAAGGTGTAGGTGCTTGCAAAGTTTGAAGATTTCCCTATCAAGAAATTGGAAACAATAAGGGCAGCTGCAGCATTGTACTCTAAATCAAACTTGGTTGTTTCCAACTTAAAGAATTGGGAAGTGAAATCACCTGCTGCGCAACTGTTGAACAAATTTGATTGCTATTTCACCAAGGTCGATTTTGCTCCCATTTTTCATTATTCTCTTGTATTATATGATTTTCCAATTAAATGGATTTTTTTTAAAAAATAAAGGTTAAAACAATATCAACATTTTTTTCCGATTTAGTCCCTGATTTTTTTTCCCATTAGTCCTAAAAATATCACTTAAAAAATTATAAAAAGAATTAGGTGATTACGAGACACAATCTTTAAGTACCACGCCATTACAAGGGATAAAATTGTAAAAAGTTGTCGATTTCAAGAACTAATATGGATAAAAAAAGTTGAGGATCAAATTAAGAGAAATTATCAAATTTAAGGACTAAATAATACATCATCCCAAAATTAAATATGTTCATTCATTTTTTGTGATAATTTTATTCCATTTCCATATATATATGGGTGATAAAGGTTAAAGAAGAATTGGATGCATTTGAAAGGACAAAGGATGAGGAATCAAGGAACTTCAAGAGCCATGGGATTGATTTTGACTTCAATATCTTTGTTACTATCAAAGAGTTGATGGTGGATGTTTCTTCCAACTGCATGGAGCTTGTCCTTAAGGTAGCCATTTCTTTGGTATTTTATCCAAACTTTTTAATGTATTCGTATACTATACATAAGATATTAGTATAGGTTTCAATTCTATAAAGATATAAACAAATTTGATAAAAATAGAGTATATTCATACATCACACGTACAAACTTCACTTAATCTAAATAATATATATCAAATACCGATAAAAGTATTATGAAGACCTCTGTATTAAGAGTTAAATTACAGTATTTTCTGCTAAAAAAATAGACAAATTAGTCTCTAGACGTTTGATCAAAAAGCAAAATGGTCCTTCTTATTAAAAAAAAAAACCATACATTTGTACTGTTAAAAACTGAGTTAGCTAATGGAATAACAAGACAATAACACATGATGTGTTACGTTTATCTTATGTTGACGTACAATGATTAGTTTTTAACAGTGGAAACTGCTCAAAATTTTAACAAAATGATCAATTTGTTCTTTGATCAAACATATAGGGATTAATTTATCTATTTTTTGAGTAAAAGAGACAAAATATAATTCAACTTCTAGTACAAAGACCTCTATAATACTTTTATCACCGCTCCACTTGAGATGAATAATATCCTTGAACAGGTCTATTTGTCCTAAATATGTTTGATTATCTTTTCCTTCTAGGAATGGGGAGAAACAAAAGGTGCAAATGATGCAGAAAAGAAAGCAAATAAAAACTTGCTGTGGAGAGCTTTTAAATTGGCATTTAGGGTTTACTCATTTGCTGGTGGGAACGATGAACGTGCCGACAAGTTGGCTAAAGAATTGGCTAATGAAGTTTTGTGTGGTTCTTCTTCACCTCCCAAGCCCTAAACAAATACCCCAATATTCCATCTTTAATTTATCTTTTTTTTTACAAATTATTGGTTAGTTAACTAGCTGAAAACAATTTCTACACTTGTTTTCATTTACCTATCGATATGTAAATATTATTTTCTAAAATAAATTTCATGCAATATATAAAATTTGATTTAATATATAACACGTTTTGATGTAAATTTCAATGATAAACTCCAACGGGAGGAGGTATTGTGGTGTAAATTTCAATTTTTATAAGCATTTCATTGGGACTAATCATTGAAGCTTGGAAATAACTTGTTGAAATTGTTGGTATTGGTTTTTCAAATGTTTAGAATAATTGTTTGAAAAAAGAGACAAGTTCAATAAGGTAGGAATACTTGAAGAAGTAGACTCTAAATGTGTGCACGATTATCTATAAAGAGAGTTTTAAGTTTAAGGCACTTTAATATTGAATAACACAACACAAATGATGAGTTTTGTCAACTAAATCCTATTTTTCAATTGAATACGGACAATATTAACCTTGGGAGAGAGATTGCTATAGTTGGATTTGAACCAAAATACATATTCCACCATTGATTTTAATCTCGTTTGTACAAATACTCAATCAAGTTATTGAAATAACTAATTTCATTATCACCAATATTTTTTTTATCTCATTAAGCTAATCTCACCACCAATCTAAGCGAAATCTAATAAATATTTGATACAATGGGATCCAATAAATAATTTGCTTTGAATTCATCTAAATTTGTTTAATATATTCTCAATGAGATCAACTTACTTCATTGTTTTATGTTTTTTCAAATGGGATCTTATACTCACTAAACTTCCAATAAAGATAATTTTCATTTTTGCCCCATTGAAATTATTATTATTCAAAATTCTATACATTGAAATATTAGATTTAATAAAACATTTTTCTTTATGTCAATGTAGAAACTAAAATGAATGAAAAAGAGTTTACTCTGACAGAATTTAAACTATTAAAATTACACATTAAAAGCACTAATCAAATCCGACCTTAGCTCAGTTGGTAGAGCGGAGGACTGTAGTTGGCTTAAGCCTTCAGTTAGATCCTTAGGTCACTGGTTCGAATCCGGTAGGTCGGAATATTTTTGTTCATTTGAACAATTCAACATTTTTCGCATTTGCTTTTTTCTCTAATCAAAACAAGAGTGGAAAGAAGACTTCATTAGGCAAAAATTTTGTTTATTGGTTAAGAATAGATTCGAAGAGTCTAATAGTATTACCATTTGCTCCTTATTTTTAAGGTCAAGTTACGCCAAATCCAATTGCTAATAGCTAGTCTAAAAAAAATAAACTTACTTGTAAGTAGCACAAGTATCAGTCAAGAATATATTTGAAGAATCGTAAAACGACTGACCCAACTTATCTGCTTGATAATCTGCCCCCTCACTCGTTTAGTGCGACGAAGTTGGATCGGTGGGGGATGGACCAGCCTGATTGATTATCTCTTTAGAATGTTTTTTTCGTCTCTTCAAAAGCCGAGTTCTATTTGTTTTTAAGGTAGGAATGTTTGAAGAAGTAAACTTTGAATGCGTGTATAATCATCCATCAAGAGAGTTTCAAGCTCAACACACTTTAATATTGAATAATACAATACGATGGTGAGTTTTTTCAACTAAACCCTATTTTTCAATTGGATATTGACAATATTAACCTTATGCGTAAAAGATTGTCATAGTTGAGTTTGAATCAAATTACATATTCCACCATTGATTTTAATCTAATCCATATAATACTCAATCTCGTTATTATAATAACTAATTTCACTATTATCGATATTTTTTATCTCATTAAAATTAATCTCACCATTCATCTAAAAGAAATCTAATAGATAACTTAGTAGAATGGGATCCAATAAATAAATTGCTTTGAATTCATTTAAATTTGTTTGGTATATTCTTAATGAGATCAACTTGCTTCATTGTTTAAGTTTTTTTCAAGTGAAACTGAATGATTTAATGTATTCACGAGACTACAAGTGAAGATAAATTTCATTTTTTCTCCTTTGAAATTATTATTATTCAAAATGCAGATATGAGATTTAATTAGAAACTAAAATGTGATGTAAAAGAGTTTATTATACTTGACAGAACATATCTATTTAAAATTTATGTTAAGTCAAACAATCAATTCCGACCTTAGCTCAGTTGGTAGAGCGGAGGACTGTAGTCGGCTAAAGCCTTCAGTTAAATCCTTAGGTCACTGGTTCGAATCCGGTAGGTCGGATTATTTTTCCTTTCTGCCCACTCAACATTTTCGCATTTGCATTTTCCTCTGATCAAAACAAATGTGGAAAGAAGACTTCATGGGGCAAAGACTTTTTGTTTTAGATTTTCTGGGTATTTTTTTTCATTAACAAAACAAAAAAAATAGCAGAGCACAACCTCAAATCTAATTGTTAATACCGAGTTCAAAAAACAAACTTACGTATAAATATCATAATTATTATATTTAAAGAATCGTAAATTTTATATTGTTAATGATTAAACTTTTTACATTTAAGGTAAAATTGTTCATCACTACAATTGCCTCTTGAGATTTCAAAAAACGCAAACTCAAATAATTACATACCTTTTGACAGGTCTACAAACTTATAAAATTTAATTTAATGTTGTCAAAGTTTTGAACTATATAATTAAAAAAACATAAAATAAATTAAAGAAAGTTAAGTTTGATGTATATTAGCATTTATTAAACATAAGTTAATAAACGTTAAAACTTTAATATTTTGTTTATTAAACATAACTTATATAATTTAAGCAATTAATAATTGTAAGTTTATTAATCTTAAAAGAAATAAACTTCAACGTTTTATTTTTTTCTATCTCAAAAACTAAATGTAAGTTAGAGAAACTTATATCAATAAGGAATGAAGTATAAAATTCTCATTCGCATTTAATTTTTGGATTTTATAAAATAAAATAAAAATTCCATTAAACATCATTTTGTAAAACCAAATTTCAACAGTGTTTACATTAGTTTCTTTTTTCTTTTTTTATTCTCACACTATTGTTATAGTTGGGTTTCAATCAATATATATTTTACTGTATCTCGCTATTTATTTTAATTTTAATTGATAATTTTACGGTTCACATTCGAGGTTTGTGGTTATTCCTCTAATAATGTTGTCTCCTTTCTTTTGGGAATGTAATGTTCCCTATCATTACACTCAATCACTTATTTTTTTTAATTTTTAGTAATTTTCTTATATTATTTTCTAATATGATTTATTATATAAAATATTTATTTTAATCTAATATCATTAATATTTATTTTCTATTCTCAATTTAACTTATTAGTCCATCCCTTAATCATGCAATGAAAATGGCAAACGATGCATTAACTGAGTAATGCCCAAGGATTATCAGGATTAATTATGCTTAATAAAATGTAAACTATTAATTAAACTTTAAAGCATTTTAAACAAACCGACCTTAGCTCAGTTGGTAGAGCGGAGGACTGTAGTAGGTTGCAACCTTCCGCTAATCCTCAGTTCGCTGGTTCAAATCTGGTAGGGCTGAGGGCTGTAGTCGGTTGTAAGCTTTAGCTAATCCTTAGGTCACTGGTTCGAATCCGGTAGGTCGGATAATATTTTTCCATTTTTTATTCAACTTTTTTTGTATTTGCTTTTTCAATTTTTCTCTTTTTGATATATTGTTTTCTCTAATCAAAACAAAAGTGGAAGAAGATTTCATTAGTTCATTAACAAAACAGAAAATTAGCATAGCGCTAACGCCAAATTCAATTGCTAACAGCCAGTTCAAGAAATCGTTTCCTTTTATCAACCAGTTGCTTAAATCCAGGAAAAAGAAATGGTAAGAACACCTAACCTTTCCTTTTCTCTACTTCAATCTGTTTGGTTCCTAGAAAGTAATTAGGAAGTAAATAAAAATTGATTTTTACGTCACGGACCAGTAGTAGATCAATTGGTTTACGTTTTTCTTTTCTTATTGAAGGCAAAATTTGTCAGTTTTATCTTTCTTTTCCCCTTTTGTTTTCCTTTCAACTTTTTTACTGTATTATTTTTGGATCCAATTGCTTCTTCTAGCTTAATTTTTTAGAAGATATAATTAATTGATTATATTGAATGGATTCTTTATGTCATCGCAAAAGCTTAATGCATTCTTTAGTAATTCTTCTTATTGATTTAAACTTAAAAAAATTTAGGCAAGCACATTGAGGCTGTATTTGACTTGCATAAGGAACACGCTTGAGGCTGCTATGTGTCTCCAGGTATGCAAATCAACTTTATCTTGTGAATTTTTATGAATAGATTTTGTGACTGTTACCTGATCGAACTTAGTTTTTATATTTTACTATAGAATGGCTTGGAAAAGGATGTTTAGCCATCAGCTTTTTGCTTGATATAATGCTCATAGATTAAGAGCAGAGGATTCAACGTAGTCAGATGGGAATGGTTAGAGATGTACTATGTTTGTTATCTTTCCTAGTGTTGGTTTATAAAATGTTGTATAAATCTGCTCACTACCAATGACTAATGTGGTTTATTGGGAGCTCTTTTGATTCACAATCTTTGGGTCCTGAAGTCCTTCTGGGTGTGGGTTTTGAATAGAGGAGGCTTCGTCCAATTTTCAGTGCATGTATTCAGTTTCCACATCTTCACAAAATTTAAAGCAATTCCAACCTATATTTTTCGTTCTAGATTACTTTTGGTTTAAAATTTGAAGATCTTTTTGTTGTTATGGAGCTTTTGGATAATCTTTTGTGTCTACTAAGATAATTTATCTTTATTTTAGTTACATGGTGTATTTAATCTTTACGGACTGTTGTTTCCTTTGAACAACCATATGCGTAATGAAAGACATTCGAATTATATGTGTTGGCTTGGCAAAGACCTTCATTTGTTAAATTTTGTTTTCTATGTGGTATTGTTCTCATTAATCTTGCTCTGTTATTTACATGTTGGTTGCAGAATTTTCCTTGTCAAGAAGTTGAGAGGCACAATAAGCCAGAAGTTGAACTAAAGTATGTCTATTTATTTCTCTTTCATCTTTAATTTCATATTTTAGAATTCGACATTTTATGACTGGATAAAGCTATGTAAAGCGAAAGTGCTCAAAGTACTAAAAAGGTGTGAAAAATGAAAAAGAAATGCTGAGAAACAATGCTTTGTTGTGTGGAATTATATTATCATTCTATAATGAACTTGCCACTTATCATATGCTGATCATAGACTAGTCTTAACTGATTTAGTTATGCTCTTACATTTAATTGGCAAGTTCTTCCTCAATTGACAAGGTCTTGTTCATATTTGGTATTCATAGATTTTCTTCTTCCTTTTTTTTCTAAATGGTACTAATGTCAAGGTGTAGGAGCTCCAGTTAATTTTGATTCATTCAAGCTAAATAAGCCCTTTGGTCTTTTCAGAATGATTTTTTATTCTTAGATGCAGGCTTTGTTTCAAGTCTTTGATGCCATTCATGTATGCAAGCCTTTTATCATGTTGTTTTACTCTTGCAACTCTCTTATCCTGTCTTTTTCTTTAGATTGCTTTGCTCCCATCCCTCCCAAGACATTAGTCTATTCTGAAAACTCTAGTTTCTTCTTTTCAGAAACAAGACTTTCAGCAAGGGGCTACATGGACCTTTGCTAGCATGTCAATAGTTTCCACTCATCTTTGTTTCTATATTTTACCTGATATTTCAAGCGTTTAAAGCTTCTGATCTGCATGTTTATTCATGTCAGTAGGAATTCATATGATACTATCTCCATTTTGATGGTTAATTGACAAGTGTAATGAATGATGCCTCAAAAGAAATTCACTGAAAAACTTAATAATTTGATTGAAATATTTGTTGTTGACTAACAAGCAAAGTGGAGAATTTACCTCTGTAATCTAATTATGAAAGCTTTCATGTTCTGCACCCTTGTATTCTGCACTTCTGGGCATACTAATTTTTTTTCTATCATATTTTGCAGGACAAGCCCAGAACTTCTGCTAAATCCTGTAAGAACCACCTTCCTGAGTTAACAGACATGGGCATAGTTTTCCATGTTCCTTTTTTATCGTTAATTTCTTATGTCCTTTATATATCCTATTGGTATTTTATTTTAATTCCTTTGCTCATCTTTAGTCCAAGATGATTGTCTCTTATTACCATATACTTTTTCTTTATACCAAATGAACAAAACAGAAAGAAACAATATAAATCAAGAAGCAAATGCAAATATTATAAAGCAAGTAGCCAAAGCAACAATGAAATGGAGCTATGTTTTGTGTTCTTCATTTTTCACTGTTACTTTTGTAGGTTACTTTGGGCTCTCCATGGTACATGAATCCACCTAGTATGAATTTTTGTTTTTATAGTAATCACTTAATTTCTTTAAGTACATTTAACTTGTTTTGAGCTTGGAGGATTCAAGATTTTAATTTGGACAAATTAAGCCTGAATATTACCTTTTCTAAAATTATGAGTCCATAGGAGTTTGACATCACCGACCATGCAATTTTATGGTTTCTGGTAGAAATGATTTTTTGTGGTTTATTGTTAGAATGAGAAAATGGCTTGTTAGTTGTTTTTTATGTTGCTAGTTATGGATCTTTTTAATATGCTCGCTTGCAATGCAGGTTTTGATATGCCGAAATGAGGCTGAGAAATGCTTAATAGAAACATCTATCAACTCACTACGGATAAGCCTCAAGGTAAAATATTAATAATCTTTCCCTGGGTGTTTCTTGGTAGAGCTAATTGCTGCACTGAGGTCTGAGTATTTTTCCTGCTTTTAGATTAAATAAGCAGCATTGCATGCATGATGGTGACGACTATTTTAGTTTTAGTATGATCATATAGAAATTTTCAATACAAACCATTGGGTACCTTTTTCTTTTACCCTCCAAATTAGTTAAACTCATTATTAACTTTTTTTTCTCTCTTTTCTAATGCAAGTTCTGGACTAACTCATATGGATGCAAATTAGCTTTGTTTGAGATATCAAGCAACAACCTGTGACCAATGGTTCAACTGGAATACAGAAAATGGATTTGATTTGGCTTAAACAATTCTTCTTGCTTCTTAACTTTGAGAGGACCTTAGAGCACAATCTATCATCTTTTGATGGGTGCTTGCCTTAAGTTAATGGAAAATGTTTGTTTTGCAATTTGCATGGTACCAAATTTGGTTAGAATGTTTCATTATTGATACTCAGCTTACATGCAGAGGCATTAACTGATCTGGAATAACATAGCATTTTATATCCTTTTCATTTGAATTCATTTCTTTGAAAGCTTAGAATTGACCTATCATTGTCACAGAAGTTTGATCTTAACTAAGATCAGGGTAAATTTGCAATCTTTCTTCCATTTCATCCTTATGTATGGATTATCTTCGTCTTATATAGGTAAAACAAGCAGATGAACTGGAAAACATACTAGCTAAAAAGTTCCTTAGATTTTTGTCTATGAGGGCAGAAGCATTTCAAGTTTTGAGAAGAAAACCAGTACAGGTACTTGCATTTGATCTCATAGTTGACAACTGATTTGCCATATAAATTTATGTTGCTTGAAAAATTCATGTGATTAACGACCAATTTACCTTGAAGAATATGATTATTTTTACAACATTTTGTAAAAGCGATCATGAAAATCATTATATTTTGCCAATTAAAGGTAAAGACTTTTAACTGTTTCCTTTTTATACACACTATAACCTCTTAAACTGGGTTAAAGTACGTGCCTTATATCTCAATAACACAGCTCTTAAATTTTTATTTCATTCATGAATTGACTCTGCCTTATGTATAATTTGATTTCCTTTTTCATTACCATTTTGATACTTATTCTGGAAACACTTTATGTTTGATTATAATTAACATATACTAATTGGATGAAACAGTGAGCAGAGAAAACATTATCATGATGAAACTGGTTTGTCTGTCATTATCATTCTTTTACCTTTGTTCAAGTTAATAAATGTTAAGCTGGTAATAGGTTTTTGTAAATGTAACCCCGAAATAGCTCTTATTTCTTCCTTAAGCTAGTAAAATTTCTAGTTTATTTTCTAGAGTGTGTGTGTTTTTAATTTTAGTAGTTGCTTCATTAACAGGGTTATGATATCAGTTTCCTTATCACAAACTACCACTGTGAAGAGCTGCAGAAACAGAAGCTCATTGATTTTATTGTGCAATTCATGGAGGTAAGAACATTCTTAACCGTATCTGTTTATCTTTGTCTTCCAATTATAGATAGTGGGTCCCTATTTAATCTTACGTAATCGACCATAAAAAATATTGATAAACCCATGACTTCTTTTCCTCTTTAAGACTTCCAAATGGTCTAAAGTTTCTACTCCAGAGTGTGCAACCTCATTATCTTTTCACACTTTTATAGATGCATTCCCTGAAAAAGTTTAGAAGGATTTAAGGAAAATTGCTTCGAGTGACTTGTGAAATTATTCTGTTGCCTGATATTTATGTTCGCTACTGCTTGCCACTCTGCATTCTACTTCCTCTATCAATTTGATTCTGGAACTTATGTATTTAGTGTTTTGTGGAATTCTAGCTAAATATGTCTTTCAATCTTTCTTATATATTCTCAAATTTTTCTTCCTTACTCTGTATTGTATATGATAATTGGATCTGATTCCTCGTTGCAAAATCATATTCATGCTAAACCCTCTATAACCCCCTAAATATTTCATGGCTACCATTGAACTCGTTTTCTTTTCTTTTCTTTTCTTTTTTCTTTTTTGAATATTCCACCATTAAACTCTGGTATTTTGATTTAAGGGCACCATTTTGCTATCCAAAATTTAAGTACAATTTCCAGCTTTCCTCTTGTTAGAACTGAGCTTAAGAACAGAAATGCTTGTTTGTGGTTATGTTATTCTTTTACCATTTCTATGTCACTCGGACTGGATGAAAGTGTCTGATAGCAGTATGTGTTAGATATGGTCGACCTTTTACAAGTTTCCTTTGTATTTCGAGAGTCTCTCAAGGGTCATATCTCTGAACCTGTAACCAAATATGCATTTGATACAAGTACTTCGAGAACAATAAAGAACTTGACCAACATAGATTTCAGCTCCATGCCTGGTTTTGCTAAGATGGATTTAACCTAAATAAACTCTTGGCCTATCACTATCGGAGTTCTATATTTTGTCTGTTCGAAGCATGCTTATGTCGATAACCTTTGAAATGATGTTCTTTTTAAATCTCAGGATATTGATAAAGAGATAAGCGAATTGAAAATGTCGGTGAGTACGCGAGGGAGGTTGGTGGCTACGGAGTTTTTAAAGCAATTCTAACATCTTAAATATTACAGTAGTATTATATCTGAATGAATTCTGGGTTTCATTGCCCACAATTGTGATCCTTCATAGATCAGTAGCCATTGTTAGGTATACTTTTGATAAAACAAAAAGACAGAATTCTCTTCCTCTTTTATGTACTCATGTTCATATGTTTTATGTTGATAGACTTTGGGGGATAGCATCTGCCTAAATATAAAATTTAACTCGATAATATTAAACACTACATGATTAAATGATATAAAAAAGTTTTTTTTAAAAAGGGAAACATATAAATTGTTAATTCCGTGGGATTTTGTAAGTTTTCTTATTTCCAGGAAAATTAAGTTTGGGAATTGGGATTTAAGTGATTAATCACTGAAATAAAGTTCTTGTTCTTACTATATATTTCAACAATTATGATTTAGGATTTCATTTTGCTGGTTTTAGGTTCAAATATTGGATAAAAAACATAAATTCATTGAATACAATTTGTATATTTATATTGTATTTGAGTCGCTTATTATATAACGTATATTATTAATAAACTTAATATATCATACTCATAATACCTTTTTTTTTTATAATTGAATCATCAAAAATTATAGAGTTAAAGACAAATTACTTGATAAACAATACTATCGTTGAGGTATGTCAAGTTATTTGTTTAAGTTGAAAGTTTGTATTTAAACTATTAAATTTAAAAAAAGTAGGTTTAAAAAACGCAACGAATAAACATTTAATCCAAAACTATATGGAGTCAATAGGGAATTATGACGCGTTAATAACTGACTTTGTCATATTTCAAGTATAATGTATTTAGAGTGATTGTAACCACTTAATATAATAAATAAATCAATTTCGGATGATCCAAAGTGGCAAGCAAAAATTAGTGGTGAGCAAAAGTTGACAAAAGAATCAAGCATTCACCAAACTATAAGGGACAACAACAAAATCTTACATGTATAATCAAGACTAAAAACTCAATGAACAAATTATGAAATATTTTTCTTATATAATATATTTATAATCTATTACATTATATTTATACAAATATATATATGGGTCTTGAAGTCTCACCATGCGTGGTTGTCATGTGTGAATTTAGTTCAATTTGCTGACTTTAGTTTGAATTGTATTAATTCTTAGTCTAATCATGTTGTAATAATTTTATTTGACTTTATGATTCTTCAAACAATGTAGGTCTGTAACAGTTTAATAGTTACGATTTTTCATACATATATTTATATTTATACTTAAATACAATTTATAACGCTTTTAAAAAAATTACTAAATTGCTGAACATTAAAATTAAATGGATTTGGACCATCCATCCACAAATATAAACCAGCCCAAACCCAAAATGGATTACAAACACCTAGTATAGGGTTTTGAAGGGGTTTCCTTCTCCTTTAACCTTTTGTCTCTTTTATCATTTTTTTTTATTTTCTGGTTTTGCAATCGATTTTCCGGTAGGTAATTCTGATTTCAAGCTCCGCTCCTCCTGTAATTATTATTGGTAAACTCGCAAATCAATGTAAAGTGCCAAGTACTAATTTTTTTGCTTTATTGAATCTTTGGGTGCAGCTAAATTTTGTTCAAAAACTGGTGCAAAAATGCATAATCTTCGCCACCTGATATCCCGTCTTTCATCCACAAAGAAACCTATATCCATTCAATTCGAGCCATTTCAAGCTTTGGGTTCACGCGCTTTTTCCTCAACATCAGATGGTTCCGATAATCTAGGCTGGGGCACTGCTTCCTCGTGGTCCAGTCGCTTGACCAAGGACCATTTCGACGGAACCATAACTCCCCAAGCTGGTGCTGGAGATGCCGATCAATCCATACAGCTTATGGATATTGAAAATGTGTCTGATGCGGTAAAAAAATGGAATGCCGACGACAAGAAGTTCAAGGAGTTCACTGATGGATGGGAAGATCGACTGCTTGAAACAAGTGTTTTGTTGAAACAAGTGCTTGAACCTGGTGCTAGAGGGTCTTATCTTAAAGACTCTGAAAAGGCTGAAATGTATCGTTTGCATAAAGAGAACCCTGAGGTTTATACTGTTCAGAAATTGGCCAAGGATTATAGGATTATGAGACAGAGAGTGGAAGCTATTCTTTGGCTTAAGAAAGATGAAGAAGAATTGGAGAAAAAAAATGCTCTTCCTCTTGATGACTCTGTTGAGATGCTTCTTGACAATTGCCCTGAGTAATTTCCTCACTTCTTTTCCTTTTATTTTTTTGCTAGTGTTTGGAATTTCTATCCTTGTTTCATGATTTCAATGGCTCTTTGATGCATTAAATTGTAAAATTTTGTACTGCTAAAGTTATGGTCTGTTCAGTGATGATGATGGTATTGAAAATGATAGAAACACAACATTAGTGCATCTTTTCTTTTTCATCTGTTCTTTTAGGTTGTTAAGCTAATCTTGATAGGGTATTAAGTGTGATCGTGTCTGCTATAGCTTGCTGTTTTTCTCTAATCTAAGTTAGATTTGGGTGTTAGTGTCGGAGATGGATATATGTCTCGTACGGGTATGTTCAACTTTTTTTGTCTAGTTTCTGGTAAATTTGGAGGAACATATCTGGATGGCTTAAAGAAAAATGATAAGTCGGAACAAGATATGCTCTGGGTTCATTGTTGTTTGGTCTCAAAGTCGTGATTGTTTTTGATTGTTGAAATTACTCTCCGTCATAGATTTGTGCTTTATAATTTAGATTGGGCTGAGAAATAGTAGAACCTTTAAAATGATTAGGGACCCATTTGCCTAATACGAGTGTAGTTGAAATTACTCGGTCATACATTCGTGCTAGCTAATTCTTGAAAATTTACGAAGTCCTCATTTTAGGTGCCTTTGTCCTACAAGTGGCACATACACGGTTCTGCTCTCCTCTTTTTTTTCTTTTTTTTTTTCCCCTTTTTGGTAAATTTCCTCATTTTTCTGCTAGGGGACCTTTCTTTCATGCTTTTAATGTACTTGGGTAGCTCCTGATTTCGCTTTCTGTGATAATTTCTATCATATGATGTATTTATAGATGTTGTATTTTTGCACTTAAAAATAGTTTTTGAAGGTATAAAGACTGTATAAATAATTAAAAATTGTTAATAGCTTAGTTGTGAATGCAATCCTATTTTCTGCTGCAGATTTTTAAATGCCCACGATCGGGAATTTCATGTAGCATCCCTTCCTTACAAACCTGAGTTCAAAGTTATGCCTGAGGGTTGGGATGGCACCACCAAGGATCTGGATGAATATCATTATGAGATCTCCAAAAAAGAGGATGACATGCTGTATGACGAATTTGTTCAGAGGTTTAACTTTAATAAAATGAAGGTATGCTGCTGCTTTACTCCATGCCTTCAAAGAAAGAAACATATTAGAATTGCGATATAAATTTTCACTTTTCATTTTGCATGTTGGAACTTTTTATTTTGCGGCTTTGGTCACATTCACATTCTTGTTTCTCGCTCATACACACATCCTGGTGTTTGTGCATGGACTGCTTTGGTTTGGCTAGATTTACCTTTATATAGGCTAAGTGATGCATTTATCTGGGAAATGTCCGTATTGAGAAATATATAGAAAGAAAAGAGGTAAGAGTGATTAGATATTGACAAACTAATAGAATAGTGGTTAGCTATGTTACCCAGACGCATGCATGAGCGTCGGGTATGAGTATGTTCAACCTTTTCAAGTTTTCCAAATCTCTTAACAAAACTAATCAATGGAATTTTCACTAGGGATTCTCTTCTGTCCACGAAGTTATCTCGACTACCAATGAAATGAATCTTTACCACCCTCTCTACTTTCATTCTATGCCATCTTGTTTCAACTGTTTCGGCTTTCAGATTAAGCCCCTTGATCTTCGTTGAGTGGTTGCCTTCCTTCCTAGGATATTCCCAAGACCAGGAGCTGTTTTCTTAACGGCTAGGTTAAACTTTTTACATTGAGGCCAAAGGGTAGTATACGAAACTGGCCAGACAAGATAACACAGTGCTGGTAGGGCAAAGGATGGTGCCCTCATTTCTCCTTCATTTATGCTTGCTTGACATACAGCAATTTAACTGTCTAGCTTACTGTTAATTCTGTTTACATTTTTCGATAATCCCTATCTGATCTTTGTATATATAGATGGCCGGTGAAGTGAAGCGACACAAGTATAGTAGGAGGCGCCCCACTGAAGGTTGGAACTTCACAGTGGAGAAAATGGGAGCAAAAGGGAAGCGCGGAGGTGGTGGTGGGTGGAAGTTTGTAAGTTTACCAGATGGATCAAGTCGACCACTCAACGAAATGGAGAAAATGTATGTAAGACGAGAGACACCACGCCGAAGACGTAGAATTCTCCCATGATGATTTAGCCTCTGTTGTGCCATCGTCTGCAGATTATAGTCATTCTCGACATCTTCTGTTTGTATGATTTAGAGTCCAAGCTGGTGTCATTTTTATATCCCAAAAGGTAAGCATCTTTTAGGAACAAACATATACAGGCCATAAGCACTTTATGCTAATTTTGAAGTTCAATTTGAGGTTAACATTTGATCCTTTACATCGTTTCCTATAATTATTTGTTAAAATGCAGCTGTGGACTAAATTTGATTATTTTGGAATCTGAATGTTGGTTAGACCTTATGAAACTCATGCATCAAGGTATATGCTTTATTTGTTCATTCTCCATTCATGTTCTGTGCCTTAGCCAATCTCCCACGCATGGAATGAAAAACGGAACCGGCCCATCAGACCAGTCGAATCAGAACCGGTAGATTGTTCAGTCCTAGGTCATATTTGAATCCGTCAAAAACTGGATTCACTGAATCCTCAAGGAAGGAAAAAAAAATCCGGAGATAATCACAAACTTTAAATATGAATCTGAATAAATATGAACATGAAGCAAATACGATAATTTGGAGTTAAGAATTCCATTAGAAATTAAGTGGTTAATAATATTGAACATGATATGATTACATGAAATTGATGTGATTTTTTTTTAATATATATATTAAAAATAGTAATTACATGAAAAAAAAAGAAATATGAACATGTTAAAATCTTTTAAGCAATAAATTATTAAATTGTCAAAAATTATGTAAATATAAAATAATTTAAACACCATTGAAATAAGATAAAAGTGCATGTATATGATACATGCTAAAAAATGAATATGAAGTATGAAATATAATATTTCAAATATATGATTTTTTTTTAAAAATGGAATATATTATGGGATATATTCGTATTTAATGCTTATCTGAGTTTGTATAATATAGGTTAATTCATAGTACTACTAACCATGCTCATTGCAGCCCAAATTTTTGGTTCTCCTCCCGTCAAACTTTGATAACACATCTTTTTATTAGTACGACTTATCGAAAACAAAGCAAAATAAAAAAGATAATTTAAAAGTGTTAAGTATTTGTTTTACTTAGTCTTCCTAATGGTTCATTTATATTTTTATATAACGCACAGTTTGTTGATGTAATGTACTAGAAGTAACTAGACATTATGCGTGGTGACACGTTACCTCCTTAAGGGATGCACGTGTCTTAGATACTCCTTAAAAGATTATGGGCAAGAAAAGTGATATCATGCAAGTGGTGGATATTCATAACAAATAAACTCTTGGGGAACTCGCCAGATTGATTGACGAGCCTACGTGTCAAACGTGCAGCCACGTTTTATAAAATTTTATATTATTTATATAATAAGATGCTAGAAGTTCTATACAACTTTATATACATATAGACATTCATAAAAGTTTATAAAGATTATTGTTATCTTATCCTTGGTTGCTTTTATTTATTTATTTTTGAACTTGTGATCGTTAAATTGGGTGAATTACAATGGTATCACCCCCACTTTCTTTTGATTTATAATTTGGATTAAAAAATATCCCCATTACCATGTTCTTGGGCTTAAATGGCATTGGTACTTTGACCTTCTTTTAACAATCTCTTTTTATCAAATTTCAATGCACAAGAGATGGGCAATGGAAATGAAGCAATAGTAGCTATGATTCCTCTCAATAATTTAATTTAAATTTTTTTGGAATTAAAATATTTTATTTTAATTTACTAAAATCAAATAATTCTATATGAATAAAGCTAATAAATTTATTCATTCAAAATTTTTAGATATTCAGTAGTCACATTGAGTCTCAATTAAATTTAAAATCGAGCTAATTCTGACATTTAAACAATAGATAAAACTCTCTCAACATTATTCTTTTTCTCTATTCACATAACTCCAACTCGAGACATTACTTAAAACAATCAAATTCCTTCCTATACACCCTTTATTGAAACTTAAACTATAGGGTTTAGCTTAGATTCATGCAATTTAAAAACAACATGCCACATACTTGAGCTTTTTTTTTTCCTATTTTAAAGCCACAATACCCATGAAATTTGTTCACAATGAAAAGTATTTTTAATTATTAAACACTAAAATTCCTACATTAGTTTATAGTCACGGTATTTCCTACACAAATCCCAAAGCAAAGAATTGCTTCTTAAAGAGGCCATGCATCGCCAATCCTGTAAACAATAAACAAGAAAAAGAAATACTAAATCCCCAAAAGGCTATCTTGCAGCTAATTACAACCTCATCAAAAGCAAAGTATATACATACATACATATATATTTACACACATATATACATAATCATGATTTGAAGATCCAAAAACACCTTAATTTCCCTTCAACGCCCAAACCCAAAGCCTTAAATTGTTTAATATGTCAACTCATTGTCCCATTTTGCCTAGTTTCTTCCTCATTTTCCTCGCATTCTTTGGTTACACCTCATATGCTTACACTTTCACTGTAACAAACAACTGCCCTTACACGATATGGCCTGGAACGCTGTCTGGTGCAGGGACACCACAGCTTTCAACGACAGGGTTCCAATTAGATTCAGGCCAAAGTGTGAGGATCCCATCGGTTCCTGCAGGTTGGTCTGGTCGGATATGGGGTCGGACAGGGTGCTCGTTCGATGCCACTGGTGTCGGGCTTTGTCAAACCGGGGATTGCGGGGGGAAACTTGCATGTAATGGAAATGGTGCAACTCCACCGGCATCGTTGTTTGAAATAACATTTGGTGTTGGGAATCTACAAGATTTTTACGATGTTAGCTTTGTTGATGGTTATAATTTGCCGCTTGTTGCTGCTCCTCGTGGTGTTTATGGTGCATGTAATGCTACTGGATGTGCTTATGATCTTAATATGGGTAAGAAACTAAATTTTTAGCATTGTTAAGTGGAGAGACATAAACTAAATTCAGGATTATAATAATATTTTAAACTAAAAAAGTGTGAAATGAGCTTCAATGCCTTGGAATTCTAGACAAAGATAAGTTAAGGGCACTTGTGCCCCAAATCCTATACTTGAGTTAATCATAAAGGAAAAAAAAGGATCGTAGAAGAATATGATAGGAAAGAGAGAAACCTATCGCGAGATAATACTTGTTATTTTATCAAGGATGAAGTCGGAAAATCTTTTTGGAGGAGTCAAATTTAAATTATAAATATTTTAGAGTTAAAAATTTAATATTGTAAAATTTTATAATTTCTCAAAGGGATTAAACTATGAACTTTTCATTTTTGGAGAGGACATAATTGAAATTTAAATTTTAAGAGAGATCGAAACACAATTTTATCGTTAAATTAACTAAAAATTTTACAATTTTTAAATGGACTAAAAATAAAAAATTTCATCTTGAGAGGCAAAAGCACTTGCCTACCCCTCTAGCTTCGCACTTGGATTTTATTCTTCCTACTTTTTATTTATTTTTGATATTTAAGTATCTTGACATAATGGGTTGACTTTATACTATCTTGATAGGTTTCATTAATGCTTGACAGCTAGCATGGTTAATAATGAGATATAATAAATTTAAAGAAATAAAATATCTTTATATGAACAATATGTTTGGAATTTGAACCCTAATATGTATATGTATATATGTATATGTGTGTGTGTAAGGCAGGTTGCCCTAAAGAGCTACAAGTAGTGGGAGGTGATGGGGAAGGGTCAGGGAGAGTAGTGGGATGCAAAAGTGCATGTGAGGCATTTAGACAAGATCAATATTGTTGCAGTGGGGAATTTGCAAACCCAACAACATGCAGGCCTTCCTTTTATTCTTCAGTTTTCAAGAAAGCTTGCCCCAAGGCCTATAGCTATGCTTATGATGATGCTAGCAGCACTTTCACTTGCAAGGCCCTTGATTATGTCATCATTTTCTGCCCTAATTCTCAATCTCAAAGGTACCTATTTGTATACATTTATATATGTATGTATGTTCATCTCAAATCATTTATAAATCTCTAGCTAAGACTTAATGGAAATGCAGGGCAAATAGAACAAATGGTGGGTTTACACCACCATCCAACGATGATGGTACCGAAGGCAAAGTGCAGATAGTTTCCAACTCATCAAATCTACCATTTCCCTTTCCAATCCTCATCCTTCTTCTACTTGTCAATTTGTTCTTTTAAGAACGCCTGCGCTTAGCCTTTGAGGTTATGTTACTTGAACTCGAATTTGAGTGTTAGGGATGACGTATATCCTTGAAAAGTCATATCTGTACATGCATATTTCAATACGATGGAATAACGCTGAACATGATGAAAAATTTGGAGGAATACAGCATATATCCCCCACTTGTTTATTTGATGGGCAATTTGTTCAACCACTCATTTGTAATGCCTACAATTCCCATTGAGAAAATGTGTCCTCTATATAATTTTACCTTTTAGTAGAGTTGCTCAAGAGCTGGCTTACCCGTTAAGGCCCGTCCGAAATTTGAAAGGGTTTGAGCAAAATATTATAATCTAAAAATGAGGGGCAAAAAAATTAAGCCCGTTTAAAATATGGATCCGGCTCGAGCTTGAACATTCAAGGCACAAGCTCAGTCTGGCCCATTTTTAAGTTTATAATACTTTATATTATGTTATTTTTATATGTTATGTAATTTAGAACACATTAAAAAAATAAAATTATACTAAATATATAATACTACTCTAATGTAAACATTAAAATAATGTTAAGATAACTATATAGAAAATATCAATAAATAAAAATTGTATAAATTTATTTAATATTAAAATAAAATAAAATATATATATTTAAAAAATAATATAGACGAGCTTAAAATGGGCTTGGGTTAGCCTTTTGCAGATATGGGTGTGTTTGGGCAAAATTTTAAGCCCATGTTTTGGGCCGGACTGAGCTTGTGCA
Organism: Gossypium hirsutum; assembly: GCF_007990345.1. Taxonomy (NCBI): domain Eukaryota; kingdom Viridiplantae; phylum Streptophyta; class Magnoliopsida; order Malvales; family Malvaceae; genus Gossypium; species Gossypium hirsutum. The sequence goes on along the minus strand of NC_053438.1, from coordinate 3,054,818 downwards.
AACATAAAGTATGTTAATATTATGCTTAAACTCGACCCGATCCGGTCCATAAACACCTCGACCTTTGAATTGGTTTTATGGAATATTTAATATTACAACAGATTTATTCCGGGAAATAATTATGGGATAATTAAAAGAAAGCTCACAAAAGATCTTTGAATGGCCGAATTAGGGTCCAATTTTTTTTTTATTTCCTTATCCAGTCATAGGCTGTAAAGCCCATATTTATTATTGAAAAGTTTTTAGAGGATTTTTGATACAATGAAAAAATTCAACTCTTTAATCTTTTATGGTTTTTGTCAATTTAATTTAATTTTTTAGTTAAAATTATTCATTAAATTTTTGGAAAGAATTAAATTATTTTTCTAATGAAAATATTGATAAAAATATTAATTTTTTTAATGTCGTTGACATAACAATTCACGTGTATTTCATGATGACATTACATGATGCTATTTATCTTATATGTCATGTCAACAAATGATTTAAAATTTATAAAAATATTCAGAATTCCAAATTCCAAATATATATACAAAAGAAGTTCATCGAGTTTTTAAACAATCAATATGTAGTAAACCTAAATTGAAATGTTTAAAATATTAACATTTTATTCTGTATTTTAATTAATAATAATAATTTGGCAAAGCTTGTGATCAAATTCAATTTTTTTTAAAAGGTTGAGAGTCAAATTTAACTAAAATATAATAGTTAAATTGAAAAAATATGTAAACATTAAGAACTAAATTTTACATTATTCTCATTTAAAAAAAAACTTAAAGTATATTATTTATATTTATAATTAAATTTTAAAAATATATATTTTTGATACTCTTGTTTTACCTATATCCGAGGTTGAAAAAAGCACACCAAAAGTCAAAAGTGAACACATTTTTTTTCTGGAACGTGGTAAAGGCTTTTTATTCTTGATAAAATTAGCTGATCAATTAAGACTATAAATAAATAATTTTGACATTACAGGAGTAACTATATTGTAAATAATCAATTTTCAGTTCAAATAAAATATTAAAATTTTATATAAAATACGAAAAATTATTTACTGGATTCGTTACTACCGATAATTGAGAAATAAAAAAAGTTAAAGAATTTTCTTTTAAATCAATTTAAAATTGACTTTTACCAACAAAAATATATTTGGGTTTAATTGATTTCTGTATTTTTATATTATTTTTAGTAAATTTATAATTATTTATTTTATACATACAAACTTCAATCTTCAAGTACTGATTGGGGCACTGTTTTTGTTTTTAGAGTATGTTTAAAGAAGTTCTGATTTTTTTGACTAATCTTGGACCCCCACTTGCTGTTTAACCATTGATTTATCTTAAAAGCATCGTTGTTATCTTTGAAACAATAATTAGAAAATAAATTAATAAAAAAATTGGGTACTGAATGAAGCAACAAACGTCAAATCTGGATCATATTTTTTAAATAATAAAAGCATTGATCTGATATTTTGAAAGGGGCTGCTTTGTTTTGTTTTGATTTGTTCAGAGTGGTTAATTAATTTTGATTAGACAGTGAAGAATTTTAATTAATAATTTTATATTTATTCTTCTAACAATGATTAGATTAGAGGAAAATTAGAACTATTTTGCGTACTAATCCTATAATGTTGATTAATCCACAAATATATATATATAAAGAAAGATTCTCTAACATAATTGTAAAATTATTAAAAAATAAATATTAAATATTTTAAAAAGCATTTTTTTATCAATATAATAGAAATATTAAATTGTTTTTAAAGCTTTACAGTATTTAAGAGTAACAAATCAACAATCATATTGCTGAAACAAATGATGGATTTGTAATAATATTATAGAAAAATTAAGTAAAAATAAAATATAACAAATTAATTTTTTTAGAAATTTGACTGTTATAACGAAATATTGTTATAACGAATGGTTGTTATAGAGTGGGTCAACCTTATATTTATAACTTTTAAAAGAGTAAAAAATTTAAACATGTGCTATAGAAAAAAATTTAAACATTTTTGTTGAAGAATTATTCTTTTATATTTATTTGACTTTAAAAAAAATTGAAAGCATTAGAAATAATTAATAAAAAATTAAATTGAAGCAGGGTGGTGCAGAGCGGAGATGAATGTATTTAATATTCATAAAAATGTTAATGGCTTTTAAAATTGTATATCTATAGTGAGTGGCGTAGCAAAACATACCAATTGTGAAGTGGTAATGAATTTGACAACATCTGTCCCGTCTCACTCCATTGTGGAGTCGATTTAGCATAGATGCACTGTACCTCCTTAATAGTTTATATCTAACTCACTTTTTTATAATTTTAAGGAGACGAAATATAATTTTATTTTTACTAATTTTAAATTTTAAAAATTTTTAAAAAAATTAAATAATAATTTTTCATTTTGTGGGAACTAAATTCGCTTCCAACCAATCCACTAATTTCAAGAAGTTCAAAAACTTTTTTTATTGAAAATATTTAATTTATAAATTAAATAATTAAAAATGATAAGTGTCGCATCATGTTACAATCATAATTTTCATTAAACCTTGGTGACGATGGAACAACAAAGTTAGCTTTTATGCAGGGGTAGCCACCAACCAAAGCCCCCACCACCACACTCAACTTCTACATGATTTTACGTTCATTATGTGATATGTTGAAAGCAAAATATGAAATCATGTAAAACATTATATTTCCAAAAATAAACAAGTTTTTAGGGTTTTTAAATGTGGTCCGTTGTTGGTCGACATATATTATATGATATAAGCTTAAGGAAAACCCACTTATATGCCCATCAAATTATTAATTTCAATGACTCATACTTCCACTTTGGTTTTTCCCTTTCCTATATTAGACAACTCATTATAATCCATGCATAATATAGTTCAATGGAATTTTGTTCCATTTTCGAATGTTTTGGTTCAAATTATATTAAGTTTAAATAGAATTTTGTAACATGGTTAAATTTTGGGTTTCCATTCTTCTATTATTATTAATGCTATGCTTTAATCAAAATCACTACCATCACTAAAAATTTCTAATTACTTAATTGATATACTTACGATTCATTTTGAGATTTGTAATTGTCCCTCTCAATAATGTTTTTTTAAGGTTCGATTCCTATTCTCCCTTTGAAAATGTAATGTGTTTTTACAATTGCACCAAACACTTGTTAGTTGAGTTGATTTTTTTTCGTAACTAAAATTTCATCTTTTAGATGGCGTAAGCAAACCCTGCCCTGAGATTATTTGAGAGCGCAACTGCCTAAAACCCAATAGGAAGGAGCCCCAAAAAATATTTTTTAAATTTTTTAAATGTGAAAAAAAAACTAAAATAAATTAATTAAATACCTAAGATTTTAAATTTTCACCATAAATGTTTCATCTCCTATGGTCCTAAAAATTTTCCAACTTTTATTGTATTACATCCTATAATTTTTTTTAAAAGGGGCTCAATTTATTATTTCATTAAAGTCTCAAAAATATCAAGAACGAGTTTTGACATAAGTTTTTTGTTAAATTTTTTTAAAAAGAATTGAATTTATTGTCAAATATGGTGCAAACCAACCCGAATAATAATAATAATAATAAAACCATAGTATATTTCAACTTAATTAATTTTCATAATTATAGTTTTTATTGATCTTTTTTTAGTGAAATACAACTTATCGGGAGCTTTTTCTTTGCTTTATTCTTCTTCTATTTGGGAAATGAGTTGGGAGTCATTTCAAAAGAGATAGGGATCCGATGCTTTAAGATAATATGGTGGGATGGATGGGAATAAATATCCCAATTTCTAACCCTAATATTAATAAAAGTTACTTTGCCTACGGTTAAAACAAGAACAACCCTATTTTTGCTTCTATTTTTGTCCTTTCCTTTTTCCTCCTTTTGTTTTTTTCCAATGCAAAATAAAATGATATTAAAATTTTACTCGCACATATTTAATATAACAATTAGTCAATTATCATAATCGAATCCTTAAGAACTTTAAAATATCATGTTCGAGTCTCACTATGCATAAATACTATATGAAGGTTTCAGCTCAAATTTTATTTTGATTTAAGTTTTATGATGTGTAAAATTCATCCAAATTTATTTTACTCTAAATCCGAATATAATTACGATCAAACGTATATTATTTGTACTTAAAATCGTACAATTATCAATTATGATATTTCTAAATATAAGACTGAATCCGGTTGACAATTCAAAACACTTACGGGCTAATTTTCCATTTAGATATATTTCATATGATTTTTTTAACATTAATCTCATTATAGTTTCTTATCATATATACTCTTTTTGATACAATGTCTAGAACTACTTATATAGCTCCTCCCCAACCCTTAAATAGAAGAATAATGCGTTTCAACGCATTTGAACCCACATCCTCTTACACTGACAAAAATATCGATAAGAGCTGGATGAAAAATATAAGTATACTTGATTGAAATGGTATAATATAGGGGTCTTTTAATATTTTAGGCATGCTTAATTCAAATCATGTATAATCTTTGTTATATGGAATAATTTGGACCATCCATATTAAAATTTTGATAACTATCTTCATATCTATTTATTTAGCAAAATAGTCAATAAAATTATTAATTTAGTCAAATGTTGTATATATTGTTTAAGGTTTAATCTTTGTGAAACTTATTTCCCATAAAAATCAATGGAAGCTTTATTTGTATGAAAAAGAATTGCAAAACCTTATGCTAAAAAGGATGTTGTTTAAATTTGATTCCTTGATTTTATAAAAAAATATAAAATTATTTTAATCCTTGAATTTGTATTGTTTATCAAATCAACCTAATGTTTGTTAGCTTTGCTAATGTAGCATACATATGGATTGCCACGTGTATGTCACATTAGTAATTAAAATTTTTAAATTATTTTTTTAATTTTAAAAATTAAATTATTTTTTATGTGACATTCACGTTTATACCACATCAACAAAGTTACAATGTTAACTTTTCTATCTATTTTAGAGTAATTTGACAAAAAATACAAGTATAAGACCTAAAAAAATTAAACAAGGAACTAAAATAAATTTTTTTGATAAAATTAAAGGGCTAAATAAGTTATTATTCCATTTGATTTTAATGTAAATCATGAACTAAGCTTATCATCTAAATCTCAAACCATTTCTATGCTTGCTTTTTAGATTAAATCCTAATTTATTTTTTTTAATAATATAATATAATATATAAAAATATTGAATCAACCTTTGAATTTTGCTTTAAAATTGTAACATGATTTAGATGAAATTTCGGTGGAAAACTTACTGAAATTTAGAACATGTGCACTTTTTTCTCTCTTTTTAAGGTGGTCCTTGCGAATCTTATTCCACCCAACATCCTTTAATAATCTTGAATATCTTTTAAACCAAGCAAAAATAAAGCTGCCACAATTCTAGCATGCAACCAAAAAGAAAAATAATATCATCTCATCTCTTAAAATTCAATTAAATAAATTTATTCAATCGTTTTAATTTTTTTTAAATCAAAACCATTAAACTATTTAAACATATTTTTAATAATTTTATTATAAGTTGTAATAATATCTATTCTTTTTGATACAATACTTAGAACTACTCATAATCCTTCCCTAATCCATAAATAGGAAGATAATGCATTTCAGCACAATCAAATCCACATTCTCCTGCATTGACAACAATGTCCATACCAGTCGAGTAAAAACTCAATTAACAGATATTTTATTAAATTTAGATAAATTAATAAACTTGAATATCTTGGGGTAAAAAACTCCCTTACCCATATTGTAAACTCTTAAAAGTAAATAAAAAACAACATTTTTTTATGTGTTACTTTCAACTATATAGAAATAAAATAAACAAAAATGGTGTTAAGAAGTTATTTTCTATATATCTATCAATACAATGTTAAATAGCATCCAAAGTATATGTATATATGTGTGAATGTAATTAATATTGATAGTGTAGTGATTAATGGTCCCCAAGAAAAGCATCACAAAATAATAAATTTTTTTCTTCACTTAAATCCAAAAAGTCAACTTCATATCCAACATCCAAATGGCTAATGCCTTTGGGTCCCCCCATTGGAGTGGGAAAGAAAAAACCATAATTCGCTTAATTTATTTATTTCTAGTCATTTTTAAAAAATTTTCGATAAAAAATAAGCATAACACAAATTAAACTCGTATCAAATAAATATCTAATAAGAATTTTATTAGATAAAATCAACACTTTAAATTCTTATAACTTATTTTACCATTAAAAAAATTACTCTAACCCCAACCTAAATCTATTTGCCTTAAGAGAGGACTATATCTTTGCATGGATTTATTTATTTTACAACTAATTATATATATGGGTGAACTATAAAAATAGTCATTTTTATTTGCTTCAGATTATATTTTAGTTATTTATGTTTGAAATGTTACGTTTTAGTTACTTACGTTATCGTTTTGTTACAAAGTGGCCACTCTACCATTAAACTCCGTTACCTCCCTAACGACAGTTCTATGTGGCAGTCCAAATGGGTTTTAAATGTCAACTTAGATGTCTAGTTATTGGGATGAAAATAAGTTTTTAATTAAATAAATTTAATTTGAATTACCACGTAGGACATCTAAGTTGGCATTTAAAACCTATTTGGATTGCCAAATAGGGCTTCCATTAGGGAGGTAAAAGAACTTATCGGTAGAGTGACCACTTCATAATAAAACAATAACGTAAGTGACGAAAACGTAACATTTCAAACATGAGTGACTAAAATGTAATCCAAAGCTAACAAAATTGACTATTTTTATAGTTTGCCCATTACATATATAATTATTTGTGTATGTAATATATAAACACAAAATGATATTATATTAATACTAGTGTTAATATTTTATGAAAATCGGATTAAATTAAAATATGATGTATAATATTATGAAAATATTTTATGAAATCCACGTATAAAATTATATATTAAACTAAACTTAATAATAACAATGAGTAAATAAGAGGTTTCAGTGTCTGAGCTAAGCAAACCCACAATGTTTGTTACAGTACTGTCTCGTGAATCTACCGTATTATATTTTATAAATATAAAATATTTTAAAGGCAATTATAATATAATAAAATATAAAAATATATAATTTAAAAACAAATTATAAAAAATAGAAAGGTGAGGTGAGAGAACCTGCCGGGGGGCAGCTTCTTGTCTGATAATATATTGCCGTGAGGCAAGTCATGGGTGAAGTTGGTGAACGGTGGACCAATCTTTCCTTTGTTTTTTTTTAGATACAGCAATGTGTGTTTGTTATCTAAAATAAGTATTAATGCTTAATACTTACTAATAAAATTTAGTTTACTTTTGTGGATATTGAATTTAGATTTCATGTATTAATTTATTGTTTTTTTATTTTTTATTTAACTTGTAAAATTGGATAAAATATAAAAATATTCATTTAATTATTTAGTTCGTTTTATTTTGACCACTTATGTTTTTTGATTTAGTCATTCAATTATTGGAAATTAAGTATTTTAGTCGCTCTTGTTGTTAACTTAGTAATGAAAGTCTAATGTGGACTTTTTTTATTGACCTAATAATAAATTTAGCCTGTGATATTTATACATTCTATCAATTTAATCTTAAATCTAAAAAATTTAACAAATTTAGACCTCAATATTTTCAAAATGTGTCATTTTAGTTCTAATTCTAAAATCTATAAAATATAATTAAAACTTTTCAAAAATAATTTTATATTTACTTTTTAAAATTTGATAATTTATATTTACATTTTCTCATTAACCATGCTTATTTTCTCATCAACCAAACATGTGAAAAAATAAAAAATTAAAGCTATTTTTTTATTCAACCTCTTTTGATTTAGTCCCTTTTTTCTTTTGTTGCATTGTTTGTCTCAAATGCTTAATTAAAACCCTAAAAGAAACTTAAAATTAACAAATTTGTAAACCTAGAGAAATGGTTGGGTTGACGACATCAACTCCGACAACTTTACTCTTTACTACAAAGATAGTACTAGTTCCAGGCTCTAGTGTTCCCGTATCTCTATCATTTTTAACTTAACCATTAAAGAGAGATTGTAAGTTAAGACCGTTGCATTTGATATTTTCTAACTTTGTCAATTAAATGAAAGAAAGAATAAAGTGGAAGATACTCTTGAAAGTTATTTGGGGTATAGAATTTTTATTTTTACTTTTTAAAGTTTATATATTTTATATTTACCTTTTCTTAAATCAATACTTTAATCAATTCTCTAAATAACAAATTTTGAAAGCATTGGTATAAAAGCCCTTTGAATTAACTTAAACATATTCTCAGAGATGAATCTAGGGGTCTAGCAGGGGCCTCAGGCCCCTTAAAACGAAAAATTATTATTTAGGCTCTTTAATTTTTTTTAAATTTTAAATTAATAAGTGTAAAATGATAATTTAACCGTTCTAAAATTATAAAAAATTGATTTAATCATTTAAAAATTATAAAAAAATTAAAATTTTATTCAACCCTTAAAAAATTGTTCTAGCTTCCCCGCATGTTCTGAAACGCAAATTTAAATGCTGCTCTAATTTACCTTCTTCTTATAGCAACTCGAGAGTCTAATTCATCTATAAAATATTTGTTGATAATATTGTAAATATAATTATTACACAAAATAAAGACAAAAATCATCTGAATATATATGAACCGTAGGATTTAGGTGAGAGTGGGGGAAAACCGATCCCAGCTGCTCCTCGGCTACTCTTCACATCACATGAGCCTTCGTCAACCCTAAAAACCCCATTGCTTTCCCAAAATTTGCTTTTTGCATCTGCATGTTTTAATTTTCCTGTTAATATTGTTAGAATTAGATAGAATTAGTTCATCGGATCAGTTGAATTAAAATTTGATAGAACTATGCTCGATTAACTTACGAACTAGTACATATTAAGCTAACCGATTTTTCAAAAAAGTAGTTGAATCACTTCTTTTTTATTTTTCTAAATTTTTAATAATTTATTTAATCAAATCGATGGAACAAAAAACCAATCGAGTGATTAAATTAACTACCAGTCTAATTTTGAAAACCTAACCCTAATCCTTTAATCATATCATCTAATTGATTTGATTAATTTGGATAAAATAGTAATTTCGTCTCATCTAAGTTGTTATTTATAAATAATTTTAGAAACCGATTCCAACTTAAAATATCTTTTTTAATTCTAATTACAAATGTTCAAATTTAGAGAATTTTGTAATTCCAATATTTAATAAGATGTCATCCCTTCTCATTAGGGGAGAGCAAAATTTGATTTTATTAAAAAAATTGAAAAAAATTTTAAATTTTGAATTAACTAGTTCGAGTTATTGAAATTATTCGGATTAAATTAAATAAAAAATTAAAATTTTCGGTTTAACTCAAATATGAATTACACAATTTGAGTTATCCGAAAATCTGAATAAGAAAAGACAAAACTACGTCGTTTTAATAAATGTCTACCCATCAACCTTACTTATGTAGTTAAATAATCTTATACTTTGTCTACTAGTTAAATAATCAGCCCATGTAAACGCAACATTGAGTATAAATAATAAGATTCGTTAACTCGATTTGAAAAAAAAAATTCAAATTGAGTTAGGTTGCTAAAATAGGATTCGTCAACTCGACTAACTTAAAATATTTTTACTCGAATAGGCTCGACTCGACCGAATGCTCACTCCTACTTTTCACAATAGGAAAATATATTTTATTTTTCGTATTCTTTTGAATCACATTTTTGGACTTTAAGATTGTTGGGCATTCTTTCTTAAAGATGCTAATTGTTTCGTGGCTTTTTCTTTTTAAATCAATCGGAATTGCATTGAATTTGATATCAAATGAACACCAGTTTGAAATTCAAAATTGATCATTCTACTCCCAATATGTTATCATGATAATGATGATGACCAACATGTCATGAAATAGGCAAGCATAATTTAGCAAAGCGAAACGGAAAGTGGACTGAGCATATGCCTCGGTTCCCTTTCCCATTTATGGTTATAGGTGCATTCATATTTTGTTTAAGTTGGATAATTGTTGTAATAATTCTTTTTAAAATATTATATATTCATATTATATTTATGTTATTTTTTCATATGTTTTTTTATTAATTGTGTTTTATTTCTTTTTTTTCGCATGACATGAACATTTTATCAGATATAACACTTAAAGCAAGTAAAAGAAGATTAAGGATTTCGTTCAATTTGTCAATTAAGTCTTAACTTGATTAATATGAGCATTGTTGTCAACGTAGGAAGATATAGATTTGAGGGTGCTGAAGCGCATTATCCTCTTATTTATACGTTCGGAGGAACTATTAATAATTTTAAATATTATGTAAAGAAAATCTAATTAGAAAAAATCTCATTCAAACTTTAAAAGGTAAAGTCATAATTAAAGCAATTTCAGCCGTCGAAACCTACCTAATACATTGTCAGTTACATAATAGAGTTATAAATATATTTTATTTCTCATTAGATCTTTCTTAAGTAAAATTACTATGAAAATCCTTATATTAATAGTTAGATTACATTTTACTTTTTTACTCAAAAAAGACAAATCAATCTCAGTACGTTAGATCAATTAATTAGCAATTGATAGAATAACCAACAGTAACACATGATATGCTACATATACATTATGTTGACATATATGGACTAATTTTTAATTGTGAAAATGGATAAAATTTTTAACAGAATGATCAGTTTACTCTTTTATCTAACGTATAAAGATTAATTTATTCATTTTTAATAAAAAATTAAAATAAAATTTAACTCTTAATACATATGCCTCTATAATATTTTTACAGTCTTCTTTACCATTTCCTTTAAATAAAGTTGGTACCCAACCCGCGGCGGCCATAACGAAAATTTCAAGATTTGGCCAACAAAACCTCTTCTTTTCTCTTAATAATAATAATCAAAAGTATGATCACCATCATCATGGTTTTTGACTAAAAAACAATTACACACAATGGTGGGTGGCTTCCACCACCATAATCCCATCATAAATTTTGCACTTATAATCTTTTTGTACTCTATATAACCATTTTATTTTATTTTATTCAACTAAGTATAATCTTTAAAAGAAAATTATATATATATAATATGACTAAACCCCAAGCTAATTATCCATATTTATTTTGGTTCAAATTTAAATATTATTCTCATTATCAGCTTCATTATATTTTATAATAATTAATATAAAGTGCCTATAAATTACAAATCTTTGCTCACACGGCATCTATCCTTTCACAAATGTGTGGAAGTCACTCAAAAATATATTCTCATATCCACTTTTTTTTTTTAATTTTTTAATTTATTTTTAGTTGTACTCCCACGCGTTTTGTATTTTTTTAAAATTATTTTTTATTACTTGTTACTAAAGTAGGCATGTTATCCGTGACTAAGCAAAAATAAAAATTCTAAAATATTTCTAATTATATTATATTATTATATGTATTTTGAAGTTTATATTATAATATTCAATGAAAGCGGAATGGTTGCCTTTTATTGTACGTTTTAGGTGAAACATTTTGATTAATAATAAAATATACAAAAAATATATTATTTGAGTTATTGTTAAGCTAGTTAGAATTCTTTATTTTATATTATGTCGATTAAGGTTTAGCTCGATTGTATTGATATTGATATTGTTATCAGCGTAGGAGAACGTGAGTTCGAGTGCGTTGAACGCATTATCTTTCTATTTAAAGGTTGAGGAGGGAGTATGAGTAGTTTTAAGTATCATATCAAAAGGAGTAAATATGATAAAAACCTATAATACTACTTCCTGCTTAATATATTCCATTTTTATATAGTTTATGTATTTTTCATATCTTACTATAGAAGTAATTTTATGAGAAATTTCTTGATCCAATGGAGTAATGTAAATATTTAAATAAACAAGACATGACAGAATTAAAAATATTTTATATAAAAAATTATATTATATAAATATCCATGTATATATATATATATAGTGACATCTATTTTTGTACAATTTTCACCTTTACATTTCCCTATCAATGCACTGGAAGATAACACCATGGCTTTACATTTCTCAACATCACCAGCAAGGCCCTAGCTTATCTTTTTCCATTCTAGAGTAAGAAAAAGTAGACACCAATGGACCGACATTCATAATTTTGAAAACAAACAAACTATCTATGATATAGAATAATTTTATCATAAAGATTGTATAAAATAGAAAAATAGTAATTTTATTATAAAGATTACTAATGAATAATTTTTGTAGGAAAGATTATTAATGAATAATTAATATATAAAAATTCACAAATTTAATAAAAAGGATTTACAGAATATATGAAAATAGTATCAATACATTTGTCATATCTATGACACTATCACGTGTAAAAGTATTATGGATGTCCCTGTATTAAAAGTTGAATTGTATTTTGTTTTCTCTGCTCGAAAACTGGTCTAATTAGTCTATATACGTTTAGATTAAAAAACAAACTGCAAGGGAGAAGCCAAAAAAAATGTTAGGGGGCCAAAATTAAATTGTAATTTTTACGATAGTAAAAATGTAATTTCATAATTTTAATAACATATATATTTATATTTTTCAAAGGATTAAAACAGTTTTTTATCATTTTTAGGGGACAAAAATATAATTTTATCTTTACTAATTTAAAATTTTAAAAATTTTAAAGGGCTAATCCATTTTAAGGGGATAGGCCCTACCAACCCTCTAGTTATGCCACTGGCAAACTTATCCTTTTATTAAAAATTCATTCCATTTTTACTGTTAATAATTGTTATTTGCACATCTGCATGAGGTACACGTGGCACGTCATATGTCGTTGTTTGATTATTTCGTCAATTATGTTAGTTTTAACAGTACAATTTGAAAAAAAATTTAACTGAAACGATCAATTTACTTTTTGGTATAACGTATCGAGACTAATTTATCAATTTTTTAGTATGGGAGCAAAATAAAAATTTGACTCATAATATAAAATTCTGATGATACTTTTTATTATCCACTATCACCCCATACCTAGATAATTAATATAATCCAAGAATATAAGTTATAATATGATTATAATGTAATATTATGATATAATTAAAATATATTATAAAATATGATAGGTTATAAAAACCAATAAACTATAATATAAATACATGAATATTTGAAAATTTATATAATAAAATTTATTAATAATTTTTAAAATTTTTATTAGTATAAATATAGTACTATAAACTCAAATTAATACAAACCATAGCAGATAAAGAAGTGTCACTGCTTGTCGCAAACCATCACAAGTCCGTTCAATAGCCACCAGATGTAGAAAAAATGTCTACCTAGGTGAGGATGAGGCCACTTAGGGCCTAGGGAAACTCCCTCCTCCATTGCAGTAGGTTTAGAACGATACACTTTTGAGAAGAAAGACTCCAAAAGGTAGTGAAAATCTAATGAATAGTATTAGAAGCTTTGAAAGAGACCGAAAGCCTGCAGAAATGATTAAAACCTTATGAAACTGAGTAGTACACCAGAAGCTCTAGAAGAACTTAGCCTTGTGTAGAATTGCATAGGCTAGTGTAAAATATTCTAGAGACACAATTTTGACCGTCCATGGTAATTAATCCTAGTTGTAGGATAAAAAACTTTAGCCTATATAAAGGAAACGCCCTCCTTTTGAGTAGTAACATTGCATTTGTATGTAGAGAGATTTTAACTTAGACACTCAATAACCCAAATCCATTGCATTAACTAACAAATAATCCTTTATTACCGTTTATTAATATTTAAAATCTATATAAATATAAAATAGATTTAATATTATTATAGACACATAAAAATAATTGTTGAATATCAAGAAATGATAAAATAAATGATTTTGATGATTTTTAGGGTTAATAGGCATAGGTATTAATCACAAAATCTAGGGAAATTAACTAAGAAAGAATAGAACATTAGTATAAATCAAAAGCTTTTAATTTGATGAAAACTCTATTAACTTTTTTATTTCACTTCAATTACATTTTTTCTTCAACAATTTCACAAAAAAAAGCACTAATAATAAAAAAATCATGAAAATATTAACTTGTTAATTTAAAAAATACACATTCTATGACATTCTTTAATTATTTTCAATTCAAAATAGTTTATATATTTTTAAAATCAACTTCAACCCCTCGAAACCACATGACTCTACCATGCTTGTACTCCAGTATCAAATATATCAAAATATTGTACATAAAAACAACCATAAATTAATCTAAATAATACTAAAAAATAATATTCATTAAGTTTATTAATTTAATTATGCCTTCAATCCATTAACTTGTTACAGTTTTAAAACTTGAGCTTTTGAATTCAACCAATTTAGTTAAAAAATTTAAACTCTAATAGATAATATTAAAAATTAACTTCTGTTAAATTTAAATATGTGTTGTGAATTAAATTTTAAATCAAAATTTTGAATATTAACATATCACATATTTAAATTTAATGAAAATTTATTAATAATGTTATTAATTAAATTTTAATTTTTAATTCAAATAAGTACATTGTAATTAAAAAATTAAGTGTTAAAGATTCAACACTAAATTTAAGTTTTAAAATATGCTTATTATGTTAATTAAATTTAAGTATGAATATAATTAGATTATTTTAAATTAGAACAATATTTTATCCACCATCTGTTAGGAGTGAGCGTTCGATTGGATTATGTGAAAATTTTTCTAGTTGGATTAAGTGATCGTATTTTATAATCCTAACTCGATTTAATTTTTTTTCCAAATCGAATCGAGTAAAATTGTTCTAGTTAAATTAAAAAAAAAAGTTAAACATGTTAAGTTAAAATCTTGTTACAATATAGCTAATGTCATGTTTGAGCACATAAATTTGAATCCATATATATATATATATTTGAGAACTCTTTCAAAGCAAAATAAGATAAAAAATACAATACTTTAATATGATAAATTTGAATTGTTATTTTACTTCTTTAAGTATTTTGGAAATTTTAAATTTTTATTATATATCCTTTAGAATTTTTAATTTTTATATTTTTAAATATATGTATGAAAATTTGTAAATTTTTTTTATAAATATTTTCAAAATTTTCAAAATTTGAAAATTTTTTAATTTTTTGATTTTTTTTTACTTTTTTTTTGAAAGGGATCAGTTTGCTCAATTTTGAAATTGGCAGGACCAAACAAGTATTTACACCAATCTATTATTCGAGTTATTCGATTTGTAAAATTCAACTTGACTTGAACTCGAAAAACCGAATTAATTATTCAAGTTGATTATAAAAACTGAATAATTTAATTTGATTAACTTGAATTTTAATTTTTTCTATTTTTTCGAGTCGAATCGAGTTTTGTTCACCCCTATCGTCTATACATAAGTCTCATGCACTATCAATGAATAATAACATGTCACCTAATCATTAAATTAAACAAAAAATACAGAGGACTTGTAAATAAATACTAATAATATTAATTCTTATAAATAAATATTAATAACTCTCAAAATTAGGATAATGGATTTAAGTTTTTGGGTCTTAAGATCTCGTCATTAATTTTTATTTAATTATATTTAAATAAAATTATTAGTCTTTATTTATACATTCTCCGTTATTTTTTATTTTATTTAATAATTTATACAACTAATATATATAGTGTTACTAAAATAAAATAAATTTAATTCTATATTAAATTATTCTTATCTACTTATCTATATATGGTAAGCAAAATTAAACTTTTTTTTAAATTTCTCTAAATTTGCTTTAAAAGTGGGTCCAATTCCATAAAACAAAAAAACCCCAACTGTCACGTCTCCTCTTCCCAACTATTGACGACTTCCTTTGTCTTTGGCCAACAGTATTTGTAACTCTCTTCCTTTTTTTTTTCTCTCCCACTTCCACTTTCTTTCTTTCTTTTTCATTTTTTTTCAATTTTCATTTCTTTTAAGCCTCTTTGCTCTTTTTCTTTGTTTTCACTTTATTTTCCCAGTCCATAATGCCTGCCCATTTCATGTTTTCTTGATAAAAAATCAAGGGTCGGTGCCAGATAAAAGCATTGTTTTCTTCATTTTTTTTCTTTTTTCTTTTGGTTGTCAAAATATGCCACCACCATCACCACCCACAATTTCTTCCTATTTTCTCTCTATATTTCAGTTTTTTCTGAGTTTTTTCTCTGTTTTTTAATTTATGGGAGCTTAGTGCAAGGGGCTAGCTTTTGAGGCTGAAGTGGGAATTTCAGAAAAAAAAATCTGATTTTGATCCTTTTTTTTATCAGAATTTTGAAGAAAAAACTAATTTGGGTGTTCATAGAAAGCTTTGTGCTTGGTTGCTATCAATGGAAGAAATGAAAATTTGGTTGTTTCAAGTACTTTTGAGATTATGGCATTCAAGGCATTGAAAATGACAAAAAAAGAAGCTACCCAGTTTTTCTTTTAAGTACTTCAACTATGTCAATTGTACAAATATGGTATAATTCTGGCTTTTTTTTTTTGGGAGGGGAATTCAACTTTAGCCCATGCAAAGGCACAGTCTTCAAGTAGTTTACTACGTTCAAGGCTTTGATCACTTCCCCAAGTTGATGATTTTGCATGTCTTTTTGTTGATT
The DNA here is from genome assembly GCF_007990345.1 of Gossypium hirsutum. Taxonomy (NCBI): domain Eukaryota; kingdom Viridiplantae; phylum Streptophyta; class Magnoliopsida; order Malvales; family Malvaceae; genus Gossypium; species Gossypium hirsutum. The sequence continues at coordinate 3,038,197 of NC_053438.1, read as the reverse complement.
TTCAAGTGTTTAGAGATAAAGGGATTCTCAATCTGTAATCTTCAGTTTCAATTGATCTTTCCATTGAAGTGAATATCCAAGAAAAAAGGGCTAAAAAAAAGAGAGAATTTTCACAATTCTCTTTGAGTCCCTTAGTGAGGAATTTGAGGCATTGGTCAAGGCAAAAAGACAGGTAGTTTAATGATACCTTGGCATCCAAAGAAAGTTTTTGCCTTTGAAGCTTGTGGCTTACACTGCTTAGGGAAACTTGAGTTGTTGAAATTGGAATATTGTTATATATATTACTCTTTTATGGTAACATATTAGCTACATTTTTGTGACTGTTATTCTCTCCTAGTTCTTTCTGGTTTTGGGTTTTAAACAACTCTTTACTTCAAGTACATTCATTTCTTCATCCAACAGCTTTCTGATTTTACAGTTTTTGTGACATTATTGGACTATGATTTAGGTGCTGCATGAGGGAAATTAGAGCCATATTTGTGTAAAAGAAGAGGTTAGAAGGAAAGGGTTAGCAATGTTTAAGAAAAGTTCAGAACTGATGTCTTTAAAACCTGATCTGTTTATGTCTGGTTTTGCATATCAATGTCACGAGTCTCTCATGAGTTCATATGCTATTTGGGCTGATCTTATTGCAGTGATAGTCATATGGTTATTTAATACATTTATCTTTGGTTTCTTGTCTGAAACATTGATTTACAGAGCTAGTTTTTTATTTATGTTTTGTCTGTCTTGACAGTTTTGCTTATGTTTCTTTATTATGTCCTTTTAATTGTTGATTCCATCTGTTTATCAGATTCGAAATCGCCTGTCAGCAAAATTTTTTTGATTACAAAAGCATTCTTGTCTCAAATAAAGACTGTATTTATCATGGCGAAAAGATCGAATAGACGCCCTGTTCGATACGAAAGGGATCAAATGGGTTGTATGTGGGGCTTGATTACTATGTTCGATTTCCGCCATGGTCGATCAACTCAGAGACTGCTTTCAGATAGAAGGCGCGGGAACAGAAATGTAGTCGGTAAGTGATTTATAAATGGCCTTTTGGATTGCCCTTATATTGTTAAAAGATTATTTAGCTTGTTTGTATCATTAAATATAAAATCGGTAGTATGTGCCCTACACAGGAATGTTCATAGAAGAACAAGATCAGCATAGATTCTTAGTTTTCTTTTTGATTTTGCAGGTATGGGAAATTCGGGAAATAAAATTAACATGTCAACTAGTTCGGGTGAAGATAAGGCAATGGCAATGGATACATGTAAGCCAAGCGTAAAGAAACTTCTCGAAGAAGAAATGTCAAGAGAGCATGCTACAAAGGAAGAGGTAAACAATACTGAACTTGATGCAAAACAGTTTGATTCGGGTGAAGGAGACAATGAAAGGAAGAACCAGAAAAGAAGAAACAAAACTCGGAAGAAAAGTTCCGGTGGCAGTCTTGATGTTGATGCTGCTAAGACCTTGGTATCAGAAATATCTTGTTATCATAAATCTGAGCAACAAACTACAAGCAATCTTGACATAGAGAATCTTGTAGAAGAGCTCTGTCAGGAAATGGGTCAAAAAAGAATCGATTGTGTGAATCGTGACCAGCCTGTTGAAGGTCACATGCAGCCAAACATGAAGAGTTCCCGTTTCGAAGAAATGAGCGAGGCTATCAAGTTCTTAGTGAGCCAAAAGCTTATTAATAGGAACCAACTTACTGAAGGTGGGGAACTCCAAGCCTCAAAAGAAGCTATGCATGCACTTCAAATTTTGAGTTTAAATGAGGAACTGTTTTTGAAACTTCTACGAGATCCAAACTCATCATTGGTCAAAAATTCTAAGAACTCGCCAAATGCTCGAGATGAGGAGTCTAAGCCCTTTTCCAGATCCAACTTTTCAGAGCAAGAGCCTGTTGGTTTAAGACAACTGAATGAGACTGTTAATAGAAAACAGCGTAATTTCTTTAGAAGAAAGTCCAAGTCTCTGGAAAGAGACTTATCAGATGAACAGAAGGTTTCCGAAGCTTCAACTAAAATTGTAGTTTTGAAGCCTGGACCGACATGCTCACAAACTGCTGAAACTGGAAGTAGCATTGGTTCGTCACCCGAATCTAAGAACATCATCAGACGTCGTGAAACAAATGAGAAAGTTGGTTCCCACTTTTTCCTGTCTGAAATTAAAAGAAAGTTTAGACACGCTATGGGAAGAGAGCATCATAGAATCCCTGCAAAAGAAATACCGAAAAGACTTTCCGGTGAGCGGCAAAGTTCGAGTGACAATGGAGGATTAAAGGAATATATTGGGATGAATTCTCCTACTAAAGACCATTTCTTTATTGAAAGAATTGCGAAACCTTCCAGTAGTGTCAAGAAAGGAGAAAAGACAAGCAAGCTAAAGGGCCCTGAATCGAGTACAGAATATGAGACTACTCATTTTTCCAGGCATTCAAACATCTATATCGAGGCAAAGAAACATCTCTCTGAGATGCTAACCAATGGGGATGACATTATGGATCTTTCAGGCAGACAGGTTCCGAAAACCTTAGGGAGGATTCTCTCTCTCCCAGATTATAACTCATCACCCATCGGCAGCCCTGCGAGGAACCCAGAGCCTAGTTCTATAGCTGCACAGTCAAGATTCGCCAGCCCGGACAAGCTCCAGAAGTTACAAAACAATGTGAGTAAACTAAGTCAATCCGCAGAGGAACCAGAGAGCCGGCCTGGCGTTTCTGATAATAAAAACGGTGATGAAGTCCGAGGTGATAATGCAATTTTAAACAAACTCGACGCTTGTGTGAATGATGATAAAGAGGATCAAAGTCATTCTTCTTCTACTAAAGATGAAATGGGTTGCGAAGGTATTATTTTATAGTTATTTAATTTTTGATGGCAATCATGAATATCGAGGTTTATTAATATTTAACCTTGATAAAAGTTTATGCAGGTGAAGTCATTGTTGTTGAGGAAACTGAAATTACGGTTGAAGAAGAAACCGAGCTCTTGGATGCTTCCTCTGAGACAAATGACTATTCAATTACTAGAGATGACAAAAATGTCGATATGTCAGAAGTTTATGATGAAAAGCAATATCCGGAATGCTTGAAACAGGTAAGTGTAATGCCATTTGCTAAGTATTGTAATTATGAAGTAGATTGTAATGATGAACACATGCTGCTTACGCCCTTCGATTAATATCCGATCTTCCATCGGGAATATGGAAAATATATCGCCCATTTGATATCATCATGGTTTTCTATTATTATGTTGAAGGCAGAGTTAAAACTCCATAAGGAAAATATTTGCTCTTCCGATTACCTTGCTGGTGTTCAATTTGTTGTATGCATCGCATGTGTTATGTCTCATCACTCTCATCCTACCGATTTTCTTTTCTTCTATCTCCAGGATTTAACCGAAGAGGACCAACAACTGTTTTCTCCATTAGCTTCTCCATCAAACTCATCATTAACCAAAAAGGTTGAAGGTCTAGAGGAGCGACCGAGTCCCGTTTCTGTTCTCGAGCCAATATTTGCCGAGGATGTTATCAGCCCTGCTAGCATCAGATGTATTTCTGGTAAGACATATGAGTAAAGCCTTCTGTTTTATTTCATATTCTACATTTGTTTTTAACCTTCTTGTGCCACATTTTGGATGATGCGGATTTTTTCACCAATCTTCAGGTGAAACATCCATGCAACCACTAAGAATTCGATTCGAAGAACATGGTGGCTCTTTAGCCACAAATTGCAGTAATCGTTTTAAAACTTGTATGGATGATAAGGAATCAATATATGAGTACGTAAAGGCAGTGGTAGAAGCCTCAAGTTTCGAATGGGATGAATTCTACATCAGGTCACTTTCTTCGGACATGCTTCTTGACCCTTTGTTGCTTGATGAGGTAGAATACTTGCCCAACCAACTTTGTCATGACAAAAACCTCCTCTTTGATTGCATTAATGAAGTTCTGGTGGAGGTTTGTGGGTACTATTTGGGTTCCCCTGGCGTATCGTTTGTTAAAACCAACATCCGTCCTATCCCAAACTTGAAAAAGACCATTGAAGAGGTCTGGCAAGGGGTTTATTGGCACATGCTCCCAATGCCATTGCCTCGTTCTCTGGACCAGATAGTTAGAAAAGACATGGCTAAGGCTGGAACATGGATGGATCTTCGACTTGACACTGATTGTATTGGCGGTGAAATTAGCGAAGCCATATTCGAAGACTTTGTTGAAGACACTATAACAAGCTACTTAAATGTAAGTCTGGAATGTGAATATCATGCTGAAGGACTACAAGAGTGATATCAACTTGTAAGAGGTGACTGACTCGATTTTGTTCATACTTCATACCAATAATGCACCTCTCAATGAGTCAGAATTGGAAAAAGCAAGCTAATCGAGGTCTCAACCTAGCAAGAATGGCTTAATTTAACTCTCCTTGAAATGTTTTATGCTTCTTTGTAACCTTTTCCATTCAAATCATGTCAAAATGGTAGAAATCTTACCCGCATCAAATAACCAATCAACATGGAGTTCTTACAAGTGAGTTTGAAGCTTCCTATTTCATGTGCAGAGATCCATTGCAATGCAAACACTTGATTTCAGAGGCCTTGGTTTAGTTTAATCAATAACTACACTATACCATGGTGTCATTTCTCCTAGTGCAAGTGATGATAAACTTTTCTTTATTACCGGGTAGAGTTTGTAGATTTTGGTGTGTATTTGTTTGTGTGTGGATGGTGTGTTCTTAACTCTGATTTCATTTATTCTTGGGTTTGGTTAACTAGTGTTCTTCCTTATATCTGTGTGCATGGGGCATTTAGACCTGTGAGTGCTTTGAAGTGGAGTGATTGACTACTATGATAGATTTCATACACCTGATATGTATGTATGCATGTAGAAGCTACGATTGTTGAAAATAATAATAACACTGAACATCTTGAAAGAATACATACATGAGTTAATTTCACCATACATCCCCAAACTATAACCTTCATTCTAAATTGGTCCTCAAACTTTAAAACATTTTAATTACATTCCTCAATCATTGATGTTATATCAGTAAGGTCTTTACATTATGTACTACTTTTCTTTAAAACTTTCATTTTAAATTATAAGAGATTTGATGTATCATTTAATAATTTAATTAACAATTTTAATAACATAAGGACTTAATGATATGAAGATGTGATTAGAATGTTTTGAAATTTAAGGAATGCAATTAACTCTATATATATATATCAAGAAAACCCTAAGCTATTTGTAAACTTTTTTATCCTTTTATTACCTAAATAAGTCTATATTTTGGTACGTACCTAAATCATCATCATGCCATCATGTCTACGTTGACAACTAAAAAGCTTGCAAATGTCAACCAAACTTAACTTTAAGTGGGCAAACACGGTCACCTATCAGAGAAGTGCAGGCCAATCATTTACTAGAAACTATCCCAACCACCATAGTCGGTCGTTGTGTCATTATCTACACATTGTCAGCAACTAGAACAAAGAAATTCAAGTCATTAATGGAAAGAAAGTGACATCTGAAACGTTTTTTAAACAGAACCATTCATCTGAAACCGACAAAGGACGCCACTGAATTACTTAAAGAGGATCCAAGTCAAATTTCACCAAATACCCTTCTCTAATGGAGAGGCCCTCAAGAGATGCAGCATTTTCCACCATGCCCAAAGACATATCCATTATTCATAGTTTTATTGTCTTAATGAAATGATATTAATCCAATTCTTATTCCATAAGGGATGACATGTAAATGATAAATGCAACTTCTCAACATATAAGAACTTTTTATATATATTTTTTTTCTAATACAGTGATCTATAGAACAAAAACTTCAATTTTTCTTGCATATTTCCATTATGGAAAGTGTTTACAAGTCATTAAATCCAACTAGGAAGTACATGGAATTTTGCTACATTCAAGGATTTCAAAGCTACAAGTTATTTCGGTTTTTTCTTTACCTGTAATTGGGAAGTCAGAGGAACTGCTCTCTTCTTAGAAAATGCACTACTTCTACTATCTAAATCCTCATCACCATCATCTTCATCGACCCTGTCTTTACTAGAAGGGATGGTAGAATCCTGGTTTTTTAAAACTTTTCTTTTTCCAACACCCAACTTAGCAGATAGTTTTCTCTCAACTGGGTCGTTAGAGAGTCCAACTTTTGATTGACGTGGAACTTTTGCTCCGAGTCCAAGCCTGTTAAAAACCCATCAGAACGGTGCATGAATACATGACACGACTATGATACAATACAGTCCCACTGACCTTTCTGGCCGAGCTTCTGGTTCTGCTTCCACTACTTCATATTCTGCAGATCCATTCATTTTATTTATCCATTGTTCGGCCTGCATATCACTTGAGTCAATATTAAACTAATAAACTGGATGATGGTCACAAAAAAGAACCGTAACTGGAACAGCCAAGGGCACTAGAACTCCTATATTCCATGAGACACAATAAGGTACAAAAAAGATGCTCACTTAGTGAAGTGCAGTACATAAAGTGTTTTTTGTATGTGTGTCTATGCAAATATATGGAATAATCTTAAGATGGATAATCATGATAATGAACTATAATAGTGATCCAATTCAATCCCACAAAAACATGCTAAATCTTCTTTTTCTTTTGTTGGCCAATACGCATGATTCTATTATGATCCAAAGCTTTTTCTTTTTCTTTTTCAATCAGTTAATGTCTACAAGTAGAAACTATTATCATAATCACAAATTCCCCAATAAACACAGCAAATTATTCCATCTAGTGACCAATGGAGAAACCCAATCAACCACTAAATAGATTGAAGCAATGTAAACCAGTATAGGATCCTAAAGACTCCAAGGTCTTCTTCAAACATCTAAGTATATTACCAAATCTCGCCATCTTCATATCATATATCAGTAACAAAGCATTCTTTTTTCTTTCCGAATACCAGACAATCGCAACTGTTCAAACCCAGATAATTAATTAATTCAATGATGAATACGACTTTAACATAGTCAAAACAAGAAACCCAGATCATCATGTTTATCGAAAACCATGAAAAATTCATCAATACCATTAGAATTAAAAGCGAAAGAGATATTTACCAGTTTCAATGCGTTATTCAGAGTAACTATTTTAGGAGGCCCAGATTTCTTTGGCGTTCCCGTGGCCATTGGTCTATTTTACATGGACTCGGCGGCACTTCAATATGACGGCGGGGGAGTTCAGTCGGCAATGACAGTCAGCAGCTAGAAGCCTAGAAGATGAGGAAGAGCAAAGTGAACAAACTAAAGATTAGGGCTTTTCTTTGAATTACGATTTGTTTAGAAGATTTTAGCCCAAAAAATCTTGGGCTTTTGTTTTAGAATAATATTTGATTAGGGTTTAGTCTTTTTAAATTCCAATTCGATTAGGGTTCGTGGTGTTTGTTTTACACCAATACTAGATTAGGGTTTAGGTTTTTGAATTCCAATTTGATTAGGGTTTGTGGAGTTAAAAATAGTATGCATCAAATAATAACAACATTTTGCTTTATATTATTTATAGTGTAGGTTGAAGTCCTATCCTCCCCTCAATTTGTAATGTAATAATAAAAAGTGGTTATTAATATTAGAATAATAGAATATGATATCAAAATAAATTACTTATTTTTAAAAAAATTATATTTTTTAATTAAAATTAATGTTCATAAGGCAATCATGATAAAAATAATAATATAGAATCCAATATCTCTTGAACAACATCTTAGATTTTTGTGTTTGAAAAAGCTTTTCTTTATGGTCCAATTTAAATTGATTTTAAATTTAATTAAAGTTAATATAATTGCTTGAAATAAAAAATCATGCACCAAAAAAAATAAACCTGATAAAAATTCAATAGTGGAATTTAAAAATGGAATGAAAAATATTTCTTTATGGTGATGACAAATTAGAACGGGAGCAAAATGTGACTTTTCACATGGCAGAAGACGTGCCAAATTCTTATAGTGAAGAAGACACAAGTGTTCCTCAATACTATGGACGAGTATTTGTAAGAGAATGATCCTCTCTTAACCTTAGATATTAATACATGTACAATACAGGTTTCATCTTAGTTGACCACTTCGGATACACAATATCCTTCTAAATAGGGACGGCTATTGGATGGAGATTATCAAACAAAGTCCTACACGTGAGCATGAAAAGAAGGATCCATCACCTGTTTTTGGCAAGATAGATCATAAAAATTCCACATATTATGCATATGTGCGCTCATGAAGAGCGGTCTTGACGAAGTGATGGCCTTTGACTTGGTAATCACCGGCTAGGCAAGGGTGGCGAGGTACTTAAAACACTGTCCCCGTTTCTATCACAAAAACATTGAACTAATTTATGTAAATGAGTGTGTCCAAAAATCCATGACATTCCCATGAAAGCCATTCATTGATTTGAAGAGATGGAGGAGATGAAAGCTTGATAAAGAAGTTAAGGTGTTAAAATGTGGGACCAAATGACTTCTCATTCCCCATTGCTAAGCAAAAAGACTAGTGTTACAGTCAAAAAAAAAAAAAAAAAGGAAAGCCCCACCAACAATATCAACATTAAATTATCATTTACATCAAATATATATAATTTTTCCCTTTTTAAAGACACAAAACAGAAAAAGAATTGTGAATCCTATGCCTGTGACCTTCCAAAAACAACAGCTAGTTCCAAAATCAGACTTTGAGGGAGTTTAACATGGTCGAAGAGAGAATTCCTCACCTGAATATGCACCAAATGCTTTCACTGGCTCTTTGGTTTTTGAATCTTGACATAAGGGAAAACACCCAAGAAGTAGACAACTTTCGGATTCCATTCTCGTTGCTGAGCACGACAGAACATCAGGAACGTGTTGGCGAAATACGAGTTGAAGCCCATGAGGATGTGCCATAGACCATGACCCTGAGGGTTGAAGTGCCAATGAGATATCTCTTTGCAGAAGACTCTGTCAGATAGCCAACAAATGCTCCCCAGAAGCAAGGTTGCTACATATAGCTTTGCAAGTCGCTTTGCAGAGACATCTTTAGTGTAGATGTAGTATTTGTACATACGAGGGATGCAGAGAAGGCAGAGAATGATGTAATGCACCTTGAAGCCAAATCCAAAGCGGAAGAGAGCATGGACCACTGCATACAAAGCTCCGTAAAAGAACAAGAAAGTAGGCATTGTACTGCGATAATGCCAATCGGGTGAATAGAGGATGTAAAAGTACAGAAGCATTTCCCACACCATTGGTGTTTCATCACCTTGCTGTTGCCTGAAATAAGTTGAGATTTTCACATTTCAAATCAACTTGGCAAATAGATAACTATTCTTTTGTAAAGTTCTTAATTCTTAGAGCTACATAACAAGAGCAATGTTTTCTCAAGTTCACTTTCCATAGGTGCATAATTTCCATCAAGAGTAAAAGCTTTAAGTAACAAAAATAAACAAAACCGTGAGTAAAAGAAATTATTTATTTGCTGACATGAAGTCATGCCAACAGAATATTTACTGGTCTAGCTGCCCAGCAACAATCAGCCCTGAGTGCAATGAACTCACAAACGTAAATATAAATGTGTCTACAGGATCTGCATATTCAGTGCCCCTTTAAGATAGATCCTCTAATTTGCAACTTAATATGTAATTCATATCAAACGAAAAGGCTTAACGTTATTAAAGAACATCTTGATTAGATTATATATTTTCTACATAACCCATTCATCCTATCAAAACCTTCAGCTACATATCAAGCTAAAACGACATCCAAGCATTAGAAACTGTGGGAATGGTAAAAGATTAGGCATTATTCCAGTCCAATACATATCCTTGGATATATGTGCTAAAGAAACCATAAAACAAAATTAACTATACACAACATTTCTTTGCCGAATTCCCAGACTACTTGATGCAATAAAAAGAGGAATATTTATTTTCAAAAATGGGAGTAGGAACAGAAAAACTTGCTTACTGTTGTATTTGTTAACTTTGGTGTCAGCATACTGCAGCAAGTAAAATAACTAACTCCAAAAACAAAACCATCATAACAAGAAAAATAAAATGATCTTCGATCAGACACACAGTAACAATTTTCTAAAACTGAATCTCTATTGGAGAGACCTACATCTAATATCAGAAGCTTTTGGGGGAATATAATGGAAGTGTATGAAGTGAAAAAAAATACTTACACATGCTGTAATGTGGAGTGGTATATCATGCTCCCAATGGCAAGTATCATGTTAGATATATGAAGGACACTAAATCTCTTCTCAAAACGTTGTCTCAAGGCATTTACAAGGCCGATGAGTGCCAAAAGAATGCCTGGGACATTGGATATTGTGTTGAAAAACTCGGCAATGTAAGATGAGTAAACATAGTTTTTCTCACACCAGTCAGTGGATGTGACAGGACCCCAAAAGCTTGACAATCCATCTTCCATTTTACACTGAATATACCAAAAATGTATGATTGTTCAACTGAGTCACCTTTTGCAAAAATGTTGAGTAACTGTCACAAACCCTGCAATTAGAGTCCACAAAGAACTAAGATTACAGATAAACATAAAAATGACAACCACATAAACAAGAAGAACAATGTTTAGCTGAAGGATGCTTTTTTTTATCAATATGAGATATATACAGAAGCTAACTACACCAATTGAGATGAGCACGTAAAGCAACCCTTTTAATAGTTGGCCAAATGACCAAGGGCCCTCAGGCATACCCGCATAGGAAGAAAAAAGGGAAAAGAAGAATAGAAAGAATCAAAGCAGTTGATATTCAAGCCTTTAGTTTCCTAAGAGAAAAGTGTTCTCAACAACTCTCAGTATAAGGTAAAATCTTATATATCAGCTTCCGCAGAACCCCACATTAAGGAACTTGTAAATTCTTTTATGCCAGCTATATTCTAGATTCCCTGCATTTATCTGATGCAATTTTAAAGTTACTACTAAATTTCAACCCCTTTTCAACTTATTCAATGGCAGTCTCTTCTATTTTACAGAAATCACCAAAAAAGTTGCACCCAAAGCCAGGTATATATCTAGAGTATAAGTAAAAAATAGCAACACCGGAAATACTACCTAGAATCCATGTAAAACCAGCATTCCCCATCATGATTTTCAATTTTCAATACAATAACTATTTTAACTTTGTTTCTAGCTGTCCATCTCTATTTAGGTCCACTGATTTCTCTGTGAGAAAAGACGACTTCATAATCCACAGCAGTTCAGAATTAAAGGTAAAACTACTTATCCTCCTATAGATATTATTCTAAAGATGGAATGAACCATAAATTTGAAGTCCATGTCCTGTCTAACATCGCTATCTAATATGGAAACAGTGACATCACTACGTAGCACATCCAAGATAATCTAGACAATTCGGCCCATAAACAGACTCCTATAAGCCTGCAAGAACACCGATCTTATCAAATTCCAATAAACTATAGATACTAGAGCAGATATTGCAACTGCATCTTACTTTAGTTCAAGGGACCCAACATGAACTCTGAGATCAATGTACTAGTTAGTATTACTACCTATTCGAACCTGTCTATTCTAAAAATTTAACTCAGAGAATAGATGCATTAAGCCTCTAGCAAATAAAGAAACATAAGTAATTAACTAATAAATATCCCAAATACCGACTGAAATCCCATTCCTTAAAACCTTCCCTAAACCCTTTTTGACCTACAGAATCTGGCCAATGCTATCTTCTTAAAGATCCAGCAGTTCAAAGTTCTATCCAATCTTCAAGCAATGCCTTGAGCATAAGTTCAAAACTGGCCTCAGCATACTGCATATCTCATAAGAACACACCCCCCAACAAAAAAATATATCCAACCTAATCCTCAGAAAAGATACCCTAAATTTATAGCACTTAAATCCCCCTCTTTAAACAACCTAGCATTGCCTATCAATCAGATTTCTATTTTATTTTTTCTATCATAAAAAAAAATCCAACTTTGGCAGCAAAATAGTATAAAAAAATTATAAATTTAAGAAAATAAAACATCTCTCAACTATCCATAACATCGTAATGTACTACCCTTGAAAATCCTAAACAAAAAAACAAACATCCCATTGAAATTTGACCTTACCCTTTAATACCCATTCCTCAAAAAGTAAATCAAAAAGGATTTTCAACAGCAAAATTCCTCATATTGTACCATAAAATATGAAACAAAAAATACAGAAAAAAAATGAAAATGGACATGAAAGTGAAATAGAAACTAACCTTTTATAAGAAATCAGATCTGGGGTTTCAAAGATATCAATTAAACTACAGTCTTTTGGAGTATTTTTTGGGTGTTTCCCTTGGGGTATTTTTATTTTATTTTTATACAATGTTAATAAAGGGGAAATAAAATAAAGAATAAAAAGATTCGCGAAAGGAGGCTAAAAGATGCAGTTGGGAAGATGGAATATTGACGGGGAAGGCAATTTGTGGACGTTGGATCAGAATGATGAAGGGTTGAGATTTTTACCCTGAAAGTTGGTATCGTACGGTCCATGAGGATTTTGATTGATTAATGATTTACTAAAAGGAATTTCTACTTACATGAGTTGGCTTCTTCTTAGTTTTCATCTAACTAATCTCCCTTTTTTGGTTAACTATTCTAAGTTTGGATTATGATTTCTTTTTTTATTTTTTTTACTTTTATTAGTAGTTATAATTTGACTCTCTGAATAATTTTTTCTTTTCTTCTTGAAGAAGAAGTTATATAGTTTTTTTAAACAAAAAATTATATATATATATTTAAGAAGTTAATTATAACCCAATTATTTAAATAACAATAAATAAAATTAATGTTAATAAATTGTGATCGGGTTAATAATCAAAATATATTTTAATCTAGAATAAATTTAGTTAGGGTTGATATTCCATACGTCGTGGGATTTATAAATTAGAACAAAAACTAGCCAGAACTCGTTTAGGATTAGAGTTGTCCATGAGTCGGATCGGGCCGAGTTTGAGCTGAGTCAAGTAAAAATTTTAGGCTCGTTATTTTAGGCCCAAGATCGATTTGAATAAAATGCTAAAGCTCTAGTTTGGCTTGTTCGTATTAAATTTTTTTGTATTATTATTTTTATATAAAAATAAATTTAAAAATACAATACATCAAATATTCTAAAAACATCAAAATAAATATTTCTTAACAAATAGATTTTTTTAAAAGTATACTTCAATAACACAATGCATATTAGTAAACAAATACATCTAAAATAGTAACAAAATTAATAATAAAATAAAAGTTATACAATATCCAAACAATAACAATAAAATAATAGTAATATAATAGCAAAATAATGAAAAAAATAATAGTAATTTTTTTTAAATCGGGTCGAATCGAGTTGGGCCCAATACAAAAAAAAGAGCTTACTCAAGGCCTAATCCAATTAGAAAACGGGTCTTGCTTTTTTATCCAAACGTATTTGTCGCACCTATATTTTGTCCAAACCTTTCCATTTTTTAAGCGAATTTCAGTCCAATCCATGAACAAGTCCACCTAGAATATACACAACGAGGAATTAGAATTCAATATCTCAAAGTTTCCAAGCCTCAGCTTTTCTTTTTTTTTTCTTTTATTAAAATAACTATTTGTGTAGGAATAGGTGATTTTAGGACTACAAAACGATTAAAAGAGACTTGATCATAGACGGTCGAAAGAGAAAATGCCACAACTGACCTAATGAAAAAGGCAGCAAGCAAAGGTCATACTTAGCCATATCTAATACGTATTATGACCACATCAATCATCCATTAAATATTTAAAGGAAATATTTTGGATATTTCAACGATTATTTTATAATAATTTAAATTAAATAAATAAAGTGTAAATTTATTAATAATTTAATGACATTGACATTTTCCCTAAATAAAATTAACCTTAACCAGTAAAAACTAGAGGTGATCATGGGTTGAGCGGCCCGGCCCGGCCGACGGTTCGTCCGAAATATGAGAGGGTTCGGGTAAAAATATAGTCTCGAAATATGAGTTTGGGCAAAACTTTTTTAGCCCGGGCCCGACCGAATATATAATAAATATATATTTTTTATTTTTAAAATACATTTCTCGTTTCCCATTAGACATTTAATATTTATATAATAAATATTTATTTTTTTTTATTTTTTTTATTTTAAAATATTTTTAAAATACTTTTTTATTTTTTATTTTTAAAATACATTTTTGAATATAATAAATTAGTTGCAAAAAGGACGATTAAGATGATGTTTCTTCGGTTGCTTTTTAGGATACTTCCTTTCTAATTGTTTAAAATTTATTTTAACTTACCATTTATATTTTGTTATAAAATTAAACATGTCATTGATTAATGTATGGATATTCTAGTTGGTTGATTATATTTTCTAGGTTTTTTTATACAATTTTGGTGTTTACTAAAAAAAAAGGGTCGGGCCGGGCTTGGCTCGGGCTTAGGAATTTTTTCGGGCCGAGTCTGGACAAAATTTTAGGCCCATGTTTCGGGTCGAGCCTAGGACGCGGGCCGAAAATTTTTTCTGGGCCCAGCCCAAACTTGACCTGGCTCGGCCCATGATCACCTCTAGTAAAAACCAAAAGGTAGAAATAAAAAAAAACCCCAAAAATTAGATTTATACTATATTTTGATTTTTAAACTTCAAAAGAATTTAAAATTTGATTTTTATTGTTTTTAGAATTGAATCCAACAAGTCATTTGGATTAGGACCAGTCAAAAGAAAGGGAAAGATTGTTTAACCAGTGAATTGATCAAACTAACCCGCTAGAGTGGTTGAATCGGTTATCGAACTAATTAAATTAATTTATTTTATTTTTTAAATTTTTAATAATTTATTCAATCAATTGAAGTAATCAAATTAAAAATTAATGATTTAATTGATTTGGCTATTGATATGAAAACATTAGAATTTTGATAGTTTTAATTTTAAGGTTTTTTCTAAAAGAGGATTATTTTTTCTTTTTTATCTTTAGTTATTATTTTAATCTTAATTTTTTCTCAAATTAAAATATCGACCCATTTGAAAAGGAAGGGAAAAATGAAGAAACTATAAACTTCAGAAACAAAAACCCTTGCAAATTAAACCCTAAGCAAAACGTTGAAGGACAAAAATGGGGAAGAAGAAAAACCAAAAGCAGCAACCATCAGCCTCAAAAGACGATCTTCTCAATACGCTCGGAGACTTCACCAGCAAAGAAAACTGGGATAGCTTCTTTACCATCCGTGGCAGTGATGACTCGTTCGAGTGGTACGCTGAGTGGCCTCAGCTTCGTGACTCACTTCTCCCTCTTATTCAACAACACCCATCACCCTCTTCCCCTTCTCCTTCTTCTTCGTTGCAAATATTGGTGCCTGGTTGTGGCAACTCCCGATTATCGGAGCATTTATACGACGCCGGATTTGGTGATATAACCAATATCGATTTTTCCAAAGTTGTCATCTCCGGCATGCTTCGACGTAATGTAAGGGACCGACCCAACATGCGTTGGCGGGTTATGGACATGACCCAAATGCAGGTTTTTTCTTATTTTCTTAACTTGGGTTGTTTTACTTGTTCAAATTGTTTGAATTTGTTTGCTAGTAAGTTCTAATGTTATGGAAGTTTCTCCCTTTGGGGTGCTCAAACAGGGAGTAGCATTCTTAGCTGAAACTTAACTTATAAAGGTGCATTGGGCACGTTCAATGGTATATACTAAATATCCATCAAATTAAGAATTTATATGCCGTTTTAAACTCTTGAGTCATATTGTGCGTCTAGAACAGGGATGATTAGAGATTATTTAGAAGTTTATGATTTTCATCTTACATGATATCAGCTGGAATACTACTGCATAACTGTTATTTATAACATTTATTGAAGTCTGAATTCCTATAACAATATTGTCTCTTGTGATGGAAAGTTTTGAGTCAGATGGACTGATGTCTGTCAACCTATTGCCTTAGTGCTTATGATGCTTCTTAATGAAGGAGTTCTTTTTTTTTTAAATGTCCTAGTTCCATCTTTAATGGTTTCCTTTAACTTCTCATTTACCTGATATAACTATGTTTACCAGTTCCCAGATGACACTTTCAATGTTGTTCTCGACAAAGGTGGATTGGATGCTTTGATGGAGCCAGAACTTGGCCCTCAGCTAGGGACTAAATATTTGTCAGAGGTGTTGTGGAGTTCTGATTCAGCTTATTTCATATAACATACTATAATTGTCATGGTGGGTTCAAATTTTTTGTTGGATTCATAAGAGTTGCATTTATCCAGGTCAAAAGAGTTTTGAAGTCCAGGGGAAAGTTCATTTGTCTTACCTTGGCAGAATCCCATGTTCTAGGTACTTTGACCTTAATGCAAAAAGAAATTTTTTGCTTATATTGAAGAGATAGAAATAAAGGTTGTCTTGGTTTAGAGATGGATATTAACCATTCATTTACCTGCTTAATTATTATTATTATTATTTAGTTATATTTGTCCTACATTTTTTTAATCAATTACTGGCTTTGCTAAGGTACATGTTGCTTTTTATAATTTTAGGTTTGCTTTTTCCGAAGTTCAGATTTGGCTGGAATGTTTGCCTTTATGCTATACCTCAGAAACCATCTACTAAGCCGGATCTCCAAACTTTTATGGTGGTTGCTGAGAAGGAAAGTTCCAATGAACTTCACCAGATCATTTCATCTTTCGATCATTCTTCCCTTGCTTGCAATCCAAATCAGGTACTCAGGGTCTAGTTATTATTATTATTATTTAAAAAAAAGCATTTTGTAACGTAAATTGAGTAAAATTGCAGTAGTCAACCATTGAAATGTAATAATGATCGTGCTTCCTGTAATGGTTTCTTTCGTGTTTAACTAAAATGGAAATAGGCAAATAAATTTCCTCATTATAATATTTCATTACCAATGTAATCTCCATTGTAAAATCTTGGAGCCCAAGTCCCTTTAAAGGTTTTGATATTAATCTATGAATCTGTTTTTAGACTTCTGGTCTTCTTGAAGCCCTTGAAAGTGAGAATCAAATACGTGGAGAATACTTGAATGGCTCTGATGTACTGTATTCTCTTGAAGATCTGCAACTTGGAGCTAAGGGGGATCTGAAAAAACTTAGCCCTGGTCGTAGAGTTCAGCTTACTCTGGGTGACCAAGGGGTCTCACACTTTTGTTACAAAGCTGTATTGCTTGATGCTAAACAACAGTCTGGGGCATTCTCTTTTCACTGTGGTGTCTTTATTGTTCCTAAGGTATGGTTTTAACTTGTAAATACTTACTAACATGAGAAATTAGAGTATAGGGAACTTGTGGATAGAATCCATAATAATAAATACAACAAAAATTCACATATTAAGAGCCTTCCAGTTTTCTTTCTTCTTCTATGTTTGCCTGGAAAATGGAAAATATTGTTGTATTATTGAATATAAAAGGCAGTTAGGATATCTTTTCTTCCAGGCACCCATAAACATGTATGCAGAAAAAAGCTAAAGGAGTTGGACCTTTTCAATATTGCACTTGTGTTTCTTGGAATATGTTTTACCATATTAACATGTGTACCCAATTTGGGGCAAGTATATTATTCTGTTCGAAATATGTAACTCAATCTTAGATTTCAGACTCGGTCTCATGAATGGCTCTTCTCTTCAGAAGAAGGACAATGGCAGGTGGTTGAAAGCTCAAAGGCTGCTCGTCTAATAATGGTAGTTTTCTTAGAACAATTTAATACATGGTTCAAGGTCAGCTTTTAGGAGGCTCATTGTCCAATGGAAGTATCTAAGCTAAATTTTGTATAATGAATGAAGGTTTTATTAGAGGCCAGCCATGCTAATGCTGGTATGGAAGATATTCAGGTATGCTACAGAGATATAGCTTCTGTTGTCAACTTCTATTATTGGTTACTAATATCTTTAGATGATATTACTATCCCTTTCAGAAGGATTTGTCTCCTCTGGTGAAACCATTGGCACCTGCTGATAATGATAAAGGAAATCAAATTCCGTATGTTCATGTTCACTTCATAACATTTCCCATTAGCTATTACCCTGTTTATGTTTTATTGCAATGGATGCTAAATTTTGTTTGCCTATTAATTTACCTTGTGGCAATTTTTTATGCTTCACTGCTCTTATTCATTCTGTGAGGGATTTTTGTTGTCTTCCTGAACCAGGTTTATGACAGCAAGTGATGGAATCAAGCAGCGAAGCGTTGTTTACCAGGTTTAATGATTTTACAGTGTTATTTCTATTACAATGTGTTTGTGGCATTTTCAGCACCATCTATGAGAGTTTTTGTTATTATCTACTTTCTTCATTGTTATATAAAAGGGCAAAGTCTTGGTGATTATCTGAATTCTGGTATAAGTGTTGTCCAATGTTCTTGCTGGATTAGATAGATTGCATAATAGTCCTTTCTTCAACATCTTTGGTGTATTTCCTTGTTGCCCTTGTTGTTATTTGAAGTGCAAAGTAGCATATGAATAAACTATATTTGGAGCTGTAGATTAAAGTATGGAATTGAGTTATTTCCAATGTTATAGCTTCCATAGGTGCTAATCCTCTTCCTTGACCACTTAAAAGCTTTGAAACTTGGATTTGAGGGCTTGGTATAGCATAAATCCCTCTAAAAAATTTCACTTGTTAAGATGGTTTTATATTCATATAGAGTTTGCATAGGGATATCAAAGTGCATCAATGGGCTCTATGGTCATAATTCACGAATGTTGCATTGTATCTGGTCATTTAGTGTCACTTGCTCTGAGTCTGTAGTGATTAATCATTTCCCTTGCTTAATCATTGTGTTGTAGTTTTACAAAATATTAACTGGAACCATCATGTCAAGTATGTGATAAAATAATCAGTAGTGTTTTAGTGGGTGGTTCTCTTGTCTCTATTTATAATTCTAAATTTTCTACCTTGGCTGCTAAGCCATTTGCAATGTTGTGCATAGCATGTATTCTTTTTCAGAATGTGGTTGCTTGGTTGATGCCTTCTTATTAATTGAATTGTTTACTTTTATTTTGTACAGGGATCATCTTCTTTAACTGGTCCCGTTGTTATTGAAGATGTTGTTTATGAAAATACTGATGATGATGTCAGTCACTCTTTACCCTTCCGCCGCCTTGTCTTCGAAAGAACTGAGGGCCTGGTACAGTCTGAAGCTTTGCTAACTAGGGATGGATTGTTTGACAAAAGTGTTTATGGAACAGAGAAGAAGAAAGCCAGTTCATCTTCCAAATCCAAACGAAGAGGAGCCCTCAAAAGAAATAATGGTAATATGTTTTCTTTGAAATTTTTGGGTAGAATAACTCTTATATAATGTTGGGTGAGTTTGTTTGAGTTGTAAAACTTCTTTCACATTGACATGTGGAATCCCATGAAACTATTCTTTTAGACCATGCTGTTTTTTTTTAATTACTTTTTTTAAGAGATAAGAGCAAGGTGCAGAACTAGGAATTAGTTTCTGGGAATGCCTTTCTGCTACTGTTTCTGTAATCTGAAATTGTGCATTTGAATGCGAAGTCATGTTGGACTGTTAGATATTTGTTCCAACAAGTTTTTAATGTGATTTCTGTGTATGAAGTTTTCAGTAGTGGAGGTAAAACTGTTCCTTGGACCATAGTGTCCTGACGGTGAAAAAACAAGTAGTGAATTTGTGCTTATATGCTAGGCTGACAAACAGTTGACCGTTTGCTATTTCACTGTTCATTTGGTCATGTCTAGCTCATTGTTTTTTTGTTCGTTGGTGGTTTTTGGGTGATTCCTAAACTTTGGTTGACTTTGTTACCAAGTTGGATGGATGTGTTTTTGGAGAAATAATCTACTGTCTTGGAAGACAATGGTCTTGCAGACTCATTTCTCATGAATTTCTACGTTTCTATTGATGTTTTAGATCTATGGTGTTGGGCTGTTGTCCTTTCTTATGCTTCATTTTATATAATTCCTGTGCATTGAATGAACTGTTGTTTCTTTTGCTGTATTATTATTGGTAAAGGGGGGAAATATGGTGCTATTTTCAAGAAAATTGGACAGAAATCATTGAATGAGCAAAATTCTGAGTTCTGTCTGTGTTTTTTATTAGTCACTGTTTATAAAAGCAGAGCCACTTCTATCATGTCATTGAGCAACATTTTGTATTCAAAGTACAGAAATTACCTTCCATCTACAAGACTCTTCTTAACTTTTAAATTGTTAGAATGCTGACTCCATCACCTTTCAACTACTTGTGTGTCATTCTGATGTTGTTTTACATGATATCTAGAATCAAGCGGCAAAATGAAGGTGTATCATGGTTATTTGGCCAGTTCTTATCATACAGCAATCATTTCTGGGTTTTCTCTGATTTCATCCTATTTGGAAAGTGTGGCATCATCAGGGAATAGGGTAACACTCATTCTCTTTTCTTTGTGGAATATTTGGTAGATTTTTGCCCTCCACCTATTTAGATATCTGTAATTGCTGTTTTGCTCGTCTTCATCGGATGTTGAAAATTTATGGTTGCCAGTTTTAAGTATATTTGGTGGTCATTTGATGTGATTGTTGTGTATTGGGAATAGACCTACTTTAGCCAACTTTCAGATTTGGAGGTCTAATCTTTGTAGCATAATGTTTGTCTTGTTTCAAATCGTTGATGCTTATTTTCTTTGATGCACTGCACTACTGCTCATGTCAGAAGTCATCTTTCTCAGGTTAAAGCAGTTGTGATAGGTCTTGGTGCGGGCTTACTTCCTATGTTTCTTCATGGATGTATGCAATCTATGCAAATTGAGGTAATTCTTACGTTACCCTGTCAAAGACATGTTAAACTGTCTTTCAAAAGGAATTGCTTTGTTAAAAATTTTATTGAATCTTCCGATTGATTTTGAAGTTGACTTCACTTGATGGAAATAGTGCAATGGAATTTTTATGCACAGGGAGTGGAGCTAGATCCTGTTATGCTTAACCTTGCAAGAGACTATTTTGGTTTTACTGAAGATAAACGAATGAAGGTAACTGACTGTATCTCAGTGCATTTTTAGTTTGAAGTGATTAATCCTTTCCTGAAAAATTAGTACCATTGTCACTGAATAGCTTGTTTCCAATAATTATCAAATTGTTTTTGTTTCATCCTTAAACCTGGCTTCAATATAACTCAACTTGGGAAATATTCTTGATTCATAATTTGACCTTCATAGGCGTTTATGGTCAATGATGCCAAACCTTCCAATTATTGTCATTAGAGGCTGGATTGTTTGGTCTAATTAGGAAACCTGTGAGGCCCTGAATATTATCAAGCCTTGACTGAAAGTTTCTTATGAACTTTCTTAAACCCTCTTAGGTCAATTGTCTAACTACACACAAATATTTATGTTATTATCAAGACGTCAGCCGTATAGGAAGTATCTTCAATGTCTTAGGTATAATAATAAAAGTTGGAAAAGATAGAATGAATATGGTAGGAAATTTATCTGTTTCACCTTTTCAAGAATGCATTTGTAAAAGAATTGTAAGATGACAGATATAATATATATTTTAAATAGAGCTTCAAATATTTTCGCCTTCCAATTTTTTAGGTACATATTGCTGATGGCATCCAGTTTGTCCGGGACTACAGAAACTTATTTTCAGCTGGCAATGAAGTGCTCCTTTCTTCCAACGGAAGTTGCAAACTTTCAGATGCTGAAAGCAGAAGTACCGCTATTGACATAATTATTGTTGATGTGGACTCTTCTGACTCAAGGTGAATTGCTCTATTAACGGCTACAACAATTGTTGTTGCAAAGCGGAAAGCTTTTAAATACATCTTTTAATCACCTCTGTTGTATTGTCTTTATAGCTCTGGACTGAGATGTCCTGCTGCTGATTTTGTGGAAGATTCTTTTCTTCAAAACGTAAAAGATACTCTTTCCGAGCAAGGTCTCTTTGTTATTAATTTGGTCTCAAGGTCTCCTGCCATCAAGGATGCAGTTGTCTCAAGGATGAAAGAGGTGAGATTAAGAACATAAATACTCGCTAATCAAAGTTCATCTCTTGTTTCATGGTTCTATACTCTCTCTATAAATCTAATGTAAATATATTTAAAAGCTTCTTATTACTATTTATTTCTATGTTGGTCCGACTCTTTTTTCCTTAAGTACCCATGTCCGACCTTTATCTTTACATGGATTCAAGGATATGACCCTCCTAGGAATGTTTACTGCATCCCATGTAGTCTAATGCTACTATTTATTTTTATAAATTTAACTTCGTTGATTGTTTTAACCATCGGGAACTTATTATGTGGATTTAAGAATTTAGAAAGCTAACAGTAGTTCTTGGATTAACTAATTTTTCGTTCTCCATGCTTACAACATTTATGTAGCATCGAACTATGCAAATCTCATTGCAATTTGGTTATGTTATGCTCATCATTCAGGTTTTTAGCCACTTATTTTGCATTCAGCTGGAGGGAGAGGTCAACCTAGTACTTTTCGGTCTTTGTTCGGAGTCTCACATTGAGGAGGATTGCATACCTGATGCTGCCCTTAAACTTGATAAATTGCTCAAGTCCGAACATCCCGAGATAAGCCAGAGCATCACAGATGCAGCAAAGAAGCTCAAACGTTTAAAGTGAAGACCGTTTGATAATAAAGTTTCCCCTTTAATGTATTCTCAAGTAACTCAGAGAGCAAGCTTTTGCAGATTTTGAAGCAAATGGCATTGAAACTGGGTGACTGAAGATTGCGCCACAGAATGAGAAAAGTCCGAGGTGGGTTTTTATTTCTTTTCTTTGAATGGTATGCATTCTGCATCATCTCCAGTTTGGTTGTTCGATGTCTTAATACTTCTGTCTTGCATCGTTTTTGCATACATTTTAAGCATTACAGTCGGGGGCCCGAATTTGAAATATACCCTCTTCAATATGTAATAGTATTAACCTGTAAATCACACCACTGGGTGTACAAAATTCGACAGGATTTTTATTTGACTGACTTAATCGGTTCATTGAGATTTGAGACCATTGCCATGTTTTGTATTCCTTGAATAACTAGAGTGCTAGTATTGAAAAACATCCTAGAGGCTACAATGAGTATTTCATTCAATGGTGCGAATATTTATACGCTTGGGAGAATTCTAGTACATAACCGATACCGGATTCATGTTTCTTCTCTGACTATTGACATTTTTTTCCCACTTCAACGAGGGTCCATTTTCTTCAGTGGTAGAATGTTAGTTCCCTGTCTTGTGACTGCCTTAGAACTGGAAGGACATGAAAATGTTAATATTTTAAATTGCAAGGAAGTTCCCATGATGGCAACAAACAACTGCTGTGGGTGTAATCTATATGATTTGAGATATAATCTGTATATGTTTATAAACTTGATAAATGTTCACTTCCCTGTCTTGTGACTGCCTTAGAACTGGAAGGACATGAAAATGTTAATATTTTAAATTGCAAGGAAGTTCCCATGATGGCAACAAACAACTGCTGTGGGTGTAATCTATATGATTTGAGATATAATCTGTATATGTTTATAAACTTGATAAATGTTCACTAACATATATATATATATTAAATGAACTAACATGAGTTCGATTTTATTTGATAGTGAGGATGGAAATGAAGGAAGAAGGAAACTAACATGCCTAAGATCAAGCTTGTAATATGATTCATATAATACTAAATTAATAAAAATTAAAATTTATTTAAATTTGAAAGTCTTATCATGCACAATTTATGATGTATGGATGTTCAGTATGGGTTATGTTTGAACCAATGGTTTGTACTTGTGAATGTACTTTGTAATGGTAAACTTTCAAATTGAGGTTTTCTGTTTTTGGATCGGGTTTTAAGAATGATATTATTATATTATATATATTTTAATTTCTATTTTTTTTGTATAAAAAAGTATGGATATTTATCCAATTCATGAGTCAATTTCACTTCATTTACTCTAGTTTTGAAAAAAAATACAATCTTGGGGCTTTATCGAGACTAAGCCTAGCGATTTTATACTAGTAAAATATATAAATACTATACTTAGTCAAAAGAAAAAAAACAAAAATTATGGTCTTACAAAATGACAATTACTTAAATGCATTCATATTAAGAAGAAAATCAAAGGGTCAGCAAGTCAACTGTATTTTAATTTCAATTTGCTCCACTCAATTTCTTGTTCATACGATTGTACTTGTTAAATAATGAAGTACGTTCATGGGTGGACTTACGCAGTTAGGCTGAATTTAAGTAAACCAATAGCGTAGACTATTGACTTATATTAACAATGGGTAAATTCCAAGAGTAGTCACTCAACTATGCACTTCGTTTTATTTTGATCACCGAGCTATTAATTTTTTAATGTAATCACTCGAATTTTCAAAATTAAATATTTTTGTTACTCTCCATTAGTTTCTGTTAGCTAAGGGGCAGAAAGCTGATGTAGGTTTTATTATTATTGGTATAATAGCGAACTTAGTTCTTCAATGTTTAAACATTCTATCAATTTGATCATAAATCTAATTTTTTCATATGGAGATGAGATGGCTTGGGGGGGTGTATTGTCAAGAGTAAGAGAGGGTCTAATTGTTTCTTGATGTAATTTGTTTAATTTTTTAAATTTAGGATCAAATTGAAAAAATGTATAAATATTGGAGGGCTGAATTTATTATTAAGCCAATTAAAAAAAAGCTCAAATAAACTTTTCGTCTCACACAAGAGCGACTAAAATATTTGATTTTGAAAAGTTAAGTAACTAAATCAAAAGAATAAAATTTTAGATGATCAAAATAGAACGAACTGCATAGTCCAGTGATTATTCTTATACTTGACCCATTAAAAGTCGATAATGACATTGTAAATCCCTTTCGACAAAAGAGAAAAGTATAAATTAGATAAAGTTCTAGACAGATTTTAAATAAATTATAATTGACTTCATCAGATTTGACCATAAATTAAATACTCAATTAAAATTCGTTGGAGATTTTTTCTCCCTTTCACACAACAAATTAATTACTGGATTAAATTTCGTTTAAGATTTCTTGCCATTTACAATAACATATTTAATAACAAGAATATGGAAGTGAAAGAATAATCAATCAATGAAGGAAAAAAAATTAAGAAAATGTAAGAAAATAATATAATGAAAATATGATAAATGTACAATTTTTAAGATAATTAGAAATGAAATATTTTTAAAAAAAAATCATTAACAACATAAAAAAATTTAAGCCCGTTTGAGCCATGAAATTGGGCAGGTAGGTTCTTGGAAGATTGTCAAAATAAATTTCCAAAACATTTCCTTAAAATAATAAAAAATTGTGTTAATTAATATAACAGGAGCGGGAAATTCTTCCCTCAGTTTCCATCCTTTTGTGAAAGCAACTTCCAAATATAATTATTAAATTAGGAAATAAACAGAAGTACTTACCATTTTACGCACTTTTCCCAAAGAAAATTACAAAGAAAATCATCAGTCTTTCACTATAAATACCAACATCACTCGAGCACAAAATTACTCATCTCTCTCAAATTCCACTCGTTAAAACACACACACACACACAATGAAAACCCTTTCATTTTCTGCCATTTTGCTTGTTCTTCTCTTCATTTCTGCTGGTAATCTTTTCTTTTATTATTCATTATGTGTTCTTTTTTTTTTCCCTTCTGTTGCAACTCTAAATCTAATTAGATTCGAAGCCGGAAATGTTATTAAGCCGAGATTAAATTTTAAATTTTTATGAGAGTTAAAATACAATTTTACTTCTGTACTGACTTGTATATTCATGGTTTTCAAAAGGTTTAAACTGAAATTCCAATATTTTTGGGATCAAACTATAATTTTACCATATAGTAACTTTAAGATTATATGAATATATTTATGTTTTTTTTAAGCAACCCTTATATTTTGTATTAACTTATACCTTTAAATTTTAACATTTTTGAAGTCCCTCCGTTCATCCTTAATTAGACATTTATGTTTTTTTACGAAGCAACCCTTATTTTCTTTTAAAGTATATTTTAAGTTACTAATTTATGTAAATTTTTTTGGGCACAGGCACTGAGTTAAAGATGGCAAATGCAATAGGGAGTTGTGATGTTTTTGGGCATAGCGGAGGGTGTGAAATAAATGAATGCTTCAATGCATGCAGGGCCAAGTTGGGACAAGATGCTCATGGATTTTGCTACACCATCAAAACTCCTAATGATACTTGCATGTGTCGTCATCCTTGTTAATTTATTTAAGAAAATTAATAATTAATTTCCCTTTAGGATTATTTTTGGGTTTTTATTTCTGTAGTTGTGTTTATGTTTTTGGTATCTAGTTTTTATCAAATAAATTTATGTTTTTAGGGTTTTAATTCTACTAATGGTTCATTTTTATCAAATAAATTTATGTTTTTAGGGTTTTAATTCTACTAATGGTTCATACTTTCCATTTTATTTAGTCCATAATTGAATGGTTAAGAGTAAAATTTATAATGAAGGTCTCATAGAGAATACAAAAGTTTATATAAAAATTATGGTTAATGTTTAAATAAAATTATTAGTATTTACTTATAATTTTATTTTTTATTTAATTTAATGATGATGGATTATGTTATTATTCATTAATGGTGTATCAAAATTATATGCCATGAGTAGTACGAAGTGTAAAGCTGCTTGGACAACTTTATCGCAATTTATTTTCATGATTAAAATTGAATTTTCATACCACCTAGATGCCTTAAAAATAAGTCAAGCTTCCTTGATGGTCGGTTGTAGGGTAAATTTTGTTATTAGTTTTTATACATAATGGAAGTTGTGAATTTAGTTCTTTTAATTTTTAATCATCGTATTATTTTGATTTTATACTTTTTGAATTTTAAAATTTTAGTTATGACCCAAGTAATACTAGTTAAATTCGTTTTAACTTTAATTACTAGTCTTGTACTATACGTATAATTGTAGATTTGGTTCATATTCTCCAATTGAATCATTCGAAGTCTCTATTCTTTTTGAGTTTTGAAATTTCGGTCTTGATGCAAATGATAATTATTAATCTATTAATTGGGTTTTAGTGAGTAATATGTGGAAATAATAAGCTAACATAACATTACACATATGATAATATGTTTAGTACGTCAAATTTCAACAATAGCAGAATTTAATAAATTCAACATTTATCGTTTGGTGAGAACTAAAATTTTAAAAATTGAAAAGTACAAAGGCTAAAAGTAATCAAGTTTAAGAACAATGATTAAATCCACAACTTCTGCAAAATAAAAGGATTAATAGTAGAATTTCTCGAAAACAAAACCCTAAAAATTTTCTGCATCGGTGGGCATCCGATATCGACACAATGGACAGAGATGACTATTATTGAGCCACTTCTCGATACAATCTTCATGAAAGATATGAGAACATGGCATGCAAGCTACGACTTCTAACAATTTTTCCATACAAATCACGCACTTGAAACCATCGCCATCGCCATCACCTTCACCAAGCTTCGCTTTTGTTAAAGCTTGGATCGATTCTTTCATCGCGGGAATGAGCTTCGGATCTTCTCGCATTGACAATTCCATTGCTGCTGTTGCCGCTATCTCGTCATCTCCCCTCATCACGATCCTTTTAACTCGAAAAATTATCATTACCATGTTGTCAAATCCATTCTTGTTCTCTTTCTCTAAAATAAACTTTCCGTCGGAGAAAGCAATATCCAATATCCTCTCGAGGCTGCCTTGATCGACCCATCCGGCTTCAAGTAAACGACGGTTGAGGTAATTACGGTGTCCATCGGAGCCGAATACGAATTCTGGAAAAACGAATTGATCCTGGTAATCCCCTTGCCAATCATCCTCGAGAAACGTACGAATTTGAAGCATAAATCCTATTTTTGATAAGTGACGATCCTTGTTTGGAGTTAGACAATGATGTACCGTCAATTGAAATTGTGGTTGCCTACTCGCCATTGATAACACTGGTATTTTCTTCAAAAACAAATGGCTGTTTTGATTGAGGAAAAACTTTCTTAACCCTAATTTCGCTTGATTGAAAACAAATCTAGTAAATTGAATTAAGATTACATGTATATATTAGCAAAACTTGAGCTTATAGATTTGGATAAGGTGAATTTCTATTCGGGATGGCCTAATTTAAAATATTATAAATAAAATTTTATGATGTAAAATTCACTACTGAAATTGATCCGACCTAGAAATGGTTATGGGTCAATTTTGGGTCGGGTTGATATAGAATTTTAGATATATATTTTTTTGGTTTGGGCTCAATCCTATTTAAAAAATAAGTCTAAATTTTTTTCAAACTCAATTCATATTAAAAATATTAAACTCGAGTCCAATCTGGCCCGCCCATAATAAATTTTTTAGATTATATTTTTTATATAATTCATCAAATATACTAAACATATTAAAATCAATGTTTTTCAATAAATTGAAAAAAATTATAAGTATAAGCATGTGATTTAGGTTGGACTGAGCCTAGACAAAAAAAATTACTGAAGGTATAGCCTATTTAAAAAATGGGTCTTATTTTTTTTACCCAAATACTCATTTTTCAAGTGAGTTTTTGAGTGTAAATGAATGACTCAACTCATGATCAAATCTAATCCGATCTAATTCGAATGAGCATGATTATATAAATAATTTATAAAAATTTAAACTTGGCACACCTCACATCATCACCTACATTTGGATTTAACCCATTAACCCAATAAATAATTCATGCAATTACTTTTAAAAGGAATACAAATAAATTTTGATATTTGTATTTTTTTCCTTTTCTATTTTAGGTTAAGATTATTTTTAAGCATGTTCTTTTACTAGCATTGGTGAAGGATTTTTTTTTAAATTGACATATGTAAATGTTTTTCTTTTTATCTCACACGTAGAACTATTTTTTTTTTGTTATCCATTTTATGAACAATAAAAGAAATTCATTGAAAATTTTAACATGCATAGTAGTGCCAAAATTCAAATTATGTAATTGGAAAAGAAAAATTATAAATATCAATATATAAAAGGAAGGTTCACAGGTTCTTTCTTCTATTGATACGGGCACCTCTTATGGTGTTTTTTTCATTATAGATTAGTGGTTAAATTTCAATTTTAATCTCTCTAATATATCTAAATTTGTGATTTAATTTCTATATTTATTGTTAACTTTTTTATTAAAATATTACATGATTATATATAATTTGAATGCTTTAAGAGTTTTAGAGATTAACATGTAACTTTTCATTTCTTTTGAGTTTACTTATATAGTTTTCTTAAGAACGCAGCAACGAAAAGGAATATTTTATTTTGATGAGTTCGAATTTACGTTTTTAAGAAAAAAAATCATAATCAATATTTTTAACATTATTTTTATTATCATATGACTATCAAGTAAATATATTTTTTAATTTTAAAATATCACTCCAGTAAATTTAATATAAGAAGAGCGTTAAGAGTTATTGTTTCATCATGTACTTAACACCTTTACCATTTGTAACATTGCTATTAATCATGACTAAAGGTAGTTATGGGTCAAAATAATTCACCGTTCAAAACATTTTAAAATCTCTTACCTAAACCATTTTACTATAACAAAAATAATGAAATATTAAAAGTGTTTTATATTTGAATTCAGATAACAAATATCTGTTTTATTTAAAAAAATTAATTAAAATTGGATCAAATTAAAATTCACCTTATCCAACTCCCAACTGAGCTAAGGACAGGTCTAACAGTAGCATCTCTGCTTTACTTTTCTTTTTCCACCACACAAATCATCTCAATGACAAATTTCAGCAAGCATTACCACTGTATCCCACCCCCTAGATTTCCCACTCTATTTGAGGACTCAGCCAAGTTTGCTTTAATCAAAGTGAGAAGAATGTGAAATCAGGGCATCCAAAACAAAACCAATACTCCAAAATCCACAAGCCATTCTCATTTTTGAAAGATTACTTGCACACACATTCTGAAAGGGAGCAACTTTTGGGAAGTTAACTACTGGGAAGGAAAGAGAACAAGCTCTACATTAGTTAATCTCTTCCAAACCCCAAAAACAAAAGACACAGAAAAAGACTAAAACAACAGTATCCACATCAAATATGAATATGTGCCCAACATGAGTATGCTAAATTCTTTTCTATGTTCTTTAATATAGTTGGAGGATCCTGGGGAGGATAATAACCATGTATGAATATGTTCTGAACATAAGTACTAAACATGAATGCTTTAGGAAAAGTGAAAAGCGGAGCAACCTAGAGAAATATACTTATAAGCTTTTAGAAAGCACATGTAGGTGCTAAATAAATGAACTCTGTTTAGGGTTTTAGTTAATGAGGAACATAGCACATGGTTACTTACAAGTGTATCTGAAAAAAATTGTAGTCAAGGTTATAACCTGGATGCTTAATTAGCATCCAGAGACCCAAGTTCAGTTATTAGTTTCCAAAATCAGAATGAATGCAATTAAAGCAATCCGATGAGTTTCTTCAGCCGATAAAGAGTAAGAAATGGATGTAACATAGAAACTGCATCCATAGCCATAACCAGAGTGCAAGACAAAAGAACAGCGCATATGTTCAACATATGAACCTAATGGTTGAAGAGCTTGATAATGTCAAAAGCAAGAGCTAGATTAATAGTTTCAGAAATCCTGGGATGCAAGCAAGTGAAGCAATCCCATTAAGTTTGTTTAGCTGATGAAGAGTAATAAATAGATAAACACAAAACAACGCATATGTTCAACAGATGAATCTAATGGTCGAAGCAAGAACTTTGTGACGGTGGTCATGTAATATCAAGTATTCATAGTCAAGCAAGAATTGAATTAGTAGTTTCTCAAAGCAATTGAAGCAACCCATTAATTTTGTTAGCTAAAAGAACAATCAAAGGGTCTTAAACAAATCAACTACAGAACAATGCACACCAGTTCAACAGATGAATCTAAATGCAGAAAAATGCACAAACAATGACCGATTAATTCAATTTTAGCCTATAAAATTACTTAAGCGTCAGAATTGGTTGAAACCCCATACCAGAATCATCGAGTTAAATTCTACAAAAATTGTATGAAAATACAATACATTAGTAATTCAACAGCAAGAGAACCTCATTTACAGTAACGATCGGCTTTCTTCTTAACACGATCATCGAGGGCTTGTTCCACTGATGTGGCTTTAGGGTTTTTAGGGTCGTAACCGAACTTCCTAGCCTCGACGGGGAACAGCTCCTCGTACTTCATCTTTTTAGCAGCGTCGATGGTGTAGATATCCGCTCCACCAGATTCAGAACCTTCGACGGAAACGGTGGAGGCGTCGAGGGTAGGCTGAGTATCATCTTCGGCGATCTTTTTCTTCTTGTGCTTCTTCTTGCTTTTGTCGATTGATTTGCGAGTCGCTAAGCTTCCTCCTTTGAAGGTTAATCTACCTCCTTTCACTTTCTCGTATGCATCCGACATCGTTTTGCTATGAATCAGCTTCTTCTCTTCTTTCTGTATGATTGATTTTCTGGGATTTACCTGCAATTCGGTGTGGATTCCTTTTCCTTCAATTTAGGGTTTTGAATGCCCCCAATCGAATTAGGAATCCTTTTAATTGTTTTGGATTTGCCAATCCGTGGCCCGTACGCGCTCATCTAATAATAATATCACAAGGATAGTGAAATTAGTTTCGAAAAAGGAAAAAGGATGATTATTTAATATATTGATAGTAAAAAGGATAATATGTATATTTAAATTATTAAAAAAATTAAAAAATAAATCAAAATATATGGTAAAATTTCAATTTTGTTTGGGATTAAATTTTTTTATTGTTTGTGTACCAGATAATTATCCAAATTAAAAATAGTTGTGATATTGAGATTAGTTAACCTAAGGTGAGTTTAAGTGTTAAAGGATCGACAATTATTAATTCAATGCTGGTGTTCTTAATGATTACTTTGGTTTCTATGTTCTGTTATGGCTAAATGCTTGATGTCTTCAAGTACCACTTTTGTGGTTTAGCCAAGAAAACAATAGCTGAATTATCGTAATACGTTTTTAATGGCTTAGAAATAGAATCAACAAGTTCAAGTTCTGATACAAAACTCTTCAATTATGCATTTTCTGAGGTTGCCTCAAAACAAGAAACGAGCTCAACCTCCATGGTAAAAGTAACAACCAAGGTCAGCTTTGTACTTTTCCAAGATATAGCTCCGATAACTAATATAAAAATACATATAGATGTTGATTTTTGTGAACCAACACACCCAGTGAAATCTGAGTTTAAGTAACCAACTACCTTTAAGTTGTTAGTTCATCCATACATAAACATGTAATCCTTGTTCCCTTTAAAGTACCTCATTACTTTCTTTGCAACTTTTTAGTAGTTTAAACTTGGATTACTTATCTTCTTAACATTTCAACATAAAATGCATTATCAGGTTTAGTACAAGCCTAAGCATATATTAGGTTGCAACAACAAAAACATATGAAATGTTTTGCATTTATTCCATTTGAAGCTCAAGTTGAACCTGTCACCCTTTATAATGGGTGCTACACTAAGTGAACAATCCCGACCTTCATCTGAAATATCTCAAAAACCTTATCGATATACGTTTTTCTAAATAGACCCACAAGATTTTTAAATTTGTTTTTAAGGATCATAATGTCAATAACATAAGATACCCCACCCATATCTTTCATATCAAAATTCTTAGAGAAAAATTGTTTCACTTCATATAACAAACTCTTATCATTGGTAACAAGTAAAATGCCACCCGCATACAAAACAAGGAAACAAATTTTACTCCCACTAACCTTCTAGTATATGGATTGATATATGATGTTTTTCACAAAACCTAATGAAGAAATGACATCATGGAATTTTAAATGCCATTGGTGAGAGACTTGTTTGAATACATATATAAATTTATAATCTTGCATATCAATTGCTTACCATTACTTGAAAACCTTTTTAATTGTAAACATTCTCCTAAAGATCTCCATAGAGAAATTTCATTTTCACATCCATTAAGTCAAAATGGGCGACCAATGCCATTATAGTTCAAAGATAATCTTTTCCAAATGGGGGAGAACATATCTTTGTGTAGTCTATTTCTTTTCTTTGAGTGAATCTTTTAACAACGAGTGTTGTTTTATATTTCTCAATATTGCTTAAAGAGTTCTTTTTATTTTAAAGACCCATTTACATGGCCTTTGCACTTTTAGGCAATTTAACTAGATCCCATATGTAATTAGATGCCATAAAATTTATTTATTCTTTTATGGCATTGCGCCACAACTCATATTATCTACAACTCATGGCTTGTGAAAATGTTTCAGGATCATTTTCAGCTCCAATGTTATGGTTAAATTCTTGTAGATGCATAATATCATCACCAGGTATTGCTAATTTTTTAGTCCTAGTTGATCTTTATAATTTTGTATTAATATTTTCTTGGACATATTCTACGATTGGTTGTTCAATAGTTTATGGTAATTTTTGAATAACATGATCTATTGGACTGCCACCAACAACTTGTAGGAGCTCAATGATTGGTTGTCTAAGAATCGTTTGTATTTGAGGAGTGTTGTGAATAACAACCAAACTTTCACTTGTGGCGCGAGTTATTTGTAGTGTAAGATGTGTTCGGTGAATCAAATAGAATGATTAGTTCAAATTATAGTCTACCATACATGTTTGATTAACTTTTACATGTTTTTACTAAGTGAATGTTCAATTGTAAGACATTCATCTATACAATTGATTTCAAAAATTATCAAAATCTAGAATATATTGAAAATAAGGAAGATTGTTGGAATATTTTCAAAACATATATAATTTTCTAATGGCTACAAATGAAATGTGAATAACAAAAAAGTTGGAACTTTTGGCCAAAAGTTGTCACTTTACATGGTGATAAGTTATGCCTTTTGAATACAAAAAGTTATATCACTTAATTGAATAGTTATGTCTTTTTAAAAAACGTGTTCATCCATAGAATGTATCTATTGGATAGTTATGTTTATATACTGAGACATTATAACTGTAACACCCTAAACCCAACCTAAACATCCAGACTAAGTCCAGAGAGTTACAATATCGATTCTAAAATCTCACAGTTATAATGCAATAAAACTAAACCCTTCATCACATAATATCCACCATATTAATAATTAAGTATGCAATCTTCCCAAACATCATATTGTTATAGAATACCGAAAGCTCCTGATAGTAGTATTTAAACGAAAGGTAAAAGCTTGACCGAGTTCCTGTCGTGCCGACTTGTTCAAGTTTGAGAACCACCTGAAATCCAATTGATAAATAAATGAGTTGTGAATTCAGTGTGTAAAGATATTCATTCAATTGAAATACATTAATGAAAGATAATTCTCGAATTACAAGATTCGATTAAGCAACAGAAGGTTTTTCAGTTCATATATAGAATAGATTAGTTATAGAAGCGGAAACAGTTTTAGTTTCATTTACAGAACAGATCAGATTCCTATGCAGGAATTCCTACCCCTAATCGCTACACACCATCTTCGGCCATCGTAACACACCGTTAAGGGCGTTAAAGGCCCAACCAACCCTACACACCATAGAGTGTCTGTCTGACACGATTACAGATACGCAGCTTACCTGCTAAATCGAAATGCAACAAAGTACCAGATTTAGAATCATCCGCATTGTGGCTTAGCCACTAATTCAAAGCAGAGTACTTCCTTCTTCACAATATCCCAACCCATGCAAATGCAGTTTACACATATCCACAACATGCACAGTCATTCCAGATTATTCCACAATTAAATAGTATAGTTCAATATCAGAATACTATCACAGAACACACATACAATTATGTTATTCACGTGTCAGTCACAGAGCATCAGAGAGTTCTTATACAACCAGATTCAAAACATTCATACATTGAGGAGACCAATATTAGTGTTGGACAACACTCACATCCTCAAAAATAGGATTCAGACCTTATTTTTATGTCACACAGCCTGGACACACACTCATATCCTTGCCAGTGTAAGCCACACGGCCTAAACATATGCCTGTGTGGTTCCAAAATGTAAACAATGAGTTACACAACTTGGACACACACCCGTGTCCTTGCTCGTGTGCCTCACACAGCCTGGACATACGCTCGTGTCTGTTGCCTGTGTGAACCCTGTGCTAACATGGCCACGCATGGCCTGGACACATGCCCAAATGTTTAACCAGCAACAAGCACATTCCTGACACAAATTTACACAGAATTGCACTTAACTATATAACGCATGGATAGAGATTGTTTTAAAAATAAAAAAACTTTTAATGATGCGGCTAGAACTCCAAACCTTAACACAATAGTAGAACACAAAACCATAGATACATAAATTAATTACTACAAAGTTTCACAATTACAAGAATTTCTATAAATAAAAATGAATTTTCATTTGCAAGGCATACAAAATAAAAATATACAAAAATTAAGTTCTTTGTGTTCTAGCTCAATCTTCTAATATTTCTAAATTATTCTATAAAGAATTAGCGCAAAAATTCTCCATTTGAATATTGTATTCGAAAATTTTTTGAAGTTAAACTCAAATAATATGCGAAAATAGTTGTCCATTTATTCAATCTTTAATGGTGGTTATATAAATAGGCCAAACTTTAAGCACTGTTACACATAATATATCAAATTATTAATTTGATCTGGGTGGCCCCAAATCAAAATCATTACTACAAATACATAATTCTGCAATTCAAGTACTATCAGATGATCATTAATTCATGCTAACATTATTTAACTCCTTCAATTCCATCTCCTGTTATGTTCTTATTTTGTTTTTGTTTTTGATATGAAACATCTTAATGGTTCTTGCCATGGCTCAGACAGGTACATTGCCAACAGATGCCTGCTGCTGTCCCTTGTCTTCTTCGTTTTCACCCGTTATCTCCTCCAATGATCTCCCCTTAGGTTCAGGCACCAAAAGAGTGAAAAGCATGCCCAGACAGTTGACTGCACCAAGCACCAGCAGTGCATTTTTAACTCCGATACCTGTATGGTAACCTTTATCAACCTTATCAGGATGTGTGCTTTGTGCAGCATACAAGAATCCGAATGAGCCTACAATGGCCCCAGCTTTTCCGGCCGCTGCTGATATCCCGTGGCAGGTTGATCTCAGCCTGGCAGGGAAAATCTCGGCCGGCACAACGAAGGTTGTGGCATTGGGTCCGAAGTTCGCAAAGAAAAAGGTCAATGAATACATGATGAGGAAACCGGCGTTGTGAGTTTTCCAGTGTTGGTAAGGGATGGCAAGAGCAAACATGAACACAGACATGAAGAAGAAGCCCATCAATTGGATTACGAACCGGCCGATGTGATCAATGAATGCTACGGTAAACCAGTAGCCAGGGACCGTGCCACAAAGTGCGATTAGTGTTTGAGCCTTGGCAACACGATAAACCTCGTGAGTTGCACTCATGGTTTCAGCTTTTGGGAGCCACCCAATAGCACTGAAGATATCTTTTTGGAACAGATTGGAACTGTAAAAGGCAATGTCCAACAAGAACCAAGTTGAGGTTGTTCCAAGCAAGTGTAATCCATGGCGTTTGGCAAATTCCTTGCTGAATAGACCAAAAGAGTTGGATGGTTCTATCCCTATCTTATCCACCTTCTCTTGTTCCGCATTGAGATCCACCTGCAAGACCTTAGACATGTCTGCAGCTGCCTGTTTAGCATTTCGGGCTACCAGGGCGGTGTAACGAGCTGTTTCAGGCATCTTCATTCTCCAGTAGTAAGTGAGAAGAGCTGGAATTGCACCAAACATCAGTATGATCCGCCAAATATAGTCGGCTTGGGGTGCCGTTGAGTGTTCTCTGTCAAAATTATATGGAAGGGCCTT
Organism: Gossypium hirsutum; assembly: GCF_007990345.1. Classification (NCBI taxonomy): domain Eukaryota; kingdom Viridiplantae; phylum Streptophyta; class Magnoliopsida; order Malvales; family Malvaceae; genus Gossypium; species Gossypium hirsutum. The sequence continues at coordinate 3,001,419 of NC_053438.1, read as the reverse complement.
GTAGGCATGATCAAATGCAGCTGACACAATCAGAGCAACAATCCCACCTGTTAAAATTCCGAATCCTTGCATTGCAAAAACCGCCGCAATAAACGCTCCGCGAGTCTTCTTGTTGGCATATTCAGACATGATTGTGGCTGACAAGGGATAATCACCACCGATTCCAAAACCAAGCCAAAACCTGAAGAAGCAAAGGGTTGCCATTACACCATGTGGAGACTTTCCGAAGGAAAGTCCAGAGGCAATGGAACAGATCACCATGAGCATCAAGGTGAGTCCATAAACTCGTTTTCGGCCTAATTTATCACCGAGCCAACCAAAGAAAAGCTGTCCAGCTAAAGTTCCGCAAAAGGCCACACCATTAACAGCAGCTGCAATACGAGGAGGCAAAGTTCCAGGCTTTGCAGAATGTGCATCGAAGTAGTAAATACGACCGAGCAATTTTGTGATAAGAGAGATGCTAAAAAGGTCATAAGCGTCAGTGAAGAAACCCATTCCAGCAATCACAATTGCAGTGAAATGGTACCATTGTGTCTTTGCTGCATCCAACGCATTAAGAACTCCAAGCTGGTTTTCCATTTCTGTGTTTTTTTACCTGAAACCAGATCAAATAAGAAATTAACAAAACATAGGAATTCTGGGTTTTCTCTGAATAAACAATCCCATGTCAAATAAAAATGGAAAAAGCCCCAAGTTGAACAACCATGAAAACAAACTGTTTTGGCTTTTCATTTTAGGATGTGAACATCATTTTTCACATGCAGCGGTCTTTAGTAGTTCATTTTATTACATAAATTCTTAAAGTTTCAGAATTTCCTGACCTTTAGAAGACAAATACCTGTTTCTAGGCACAGGCAAAAGGGAAAACAGGGCCCGAGTTTGTAAGGTGATTGAGTTGTGAGTTGATTGGTGAAGGAGAAGTCTAAGGTATTTAAATACATATAATCTCTTAAATCCCCAAGAATGAGCTTTGGGCATCAAATGGCATATACCCTTTTCGTTCCTTTCATTATTACCAAGAAAGTAAATAGAATTTGACAACAATGGCGTTGCTGTTTCTTCTGTATAATGTCTTTATATTACCCATTTTTCAGTTCAACACGGCAACAATCCTAGACAATGTCAAAACCAAAAGGGACAGCTTAATTTTAACACTGATTCGTGGGTGTTTTTTTTTCCCCTTTATTATTTCTTTATTTTATGTCAATTTATTAGTACATAATTAAATTTCTTCTATATATAGCTGGTGAAAGCGATTCGAAATATGGTTTAATTTTGCTTTCAGACCCTATACTTCTTGAGCATTTAAAATATAATCACTCTACTTTTATTTTCAATAATTTAATCTATCTACTTGTTTGATTTGAAAATTAAAACCTAAATGATAACCTATTAATGGATTTTCATTAAATTTAAATATGAAACATTTTAATCTTTAAATTTTGATTTAAAAAATTAAAGTTCAATTGATAACATATATTTAGTTCATAGTATTACCAATTGAACTTTAATTATTAAATCAAAAAAGTAATGAGATTAAATTATTGAAATTAAAAGTAAAGAGACTAAATTTTAAAGTCCAAAAAATAAAGGGGTTGGGGTATAATTAAACCTTCCAAATTGAACATGAAAGGAATGTATTAAAATTTATATATGGTGTAGGTTAAACAATTAGATGAATTATAGAATATATTGCGACCATCGTATACCAATTTTATCCATAAAAACAAAACATAAAGTACAAAATCATATATATATGATTACAAAAGTTTAAATACATATATCTATTTAACTTTGATGGGAAATACCAAGCAAGTTCTTAGGAAACAGCTAAATGAATCAAGTCATTTTGCTCCCCTAAGATGGAAAATCTAGTCCACCTGATTGACCTAATTACTTATAATCATGAAACTGATGGTTTTTTTGGGGGTTAAATGATGCTATTAGTCCCAGAACTTTGTATAAGTTATAGGTTTAGACTCTAATTTTGTAGAAGTTAAAATTGTTTGGTTAATTTTTTATGCTTGTCCTTGTACTGTGCCTAAGGTTGAGTTGGATCATTATTAGTCCCTATTTTTTATAATTTTTTTGAAATTTCTGTCTTGATATAAATGACAGTCAAATTTAAATTCATAATTGACTTTTTTTTTTTATAACTAATACATGGAAATAGCAAGCTGACGTGATATTATATATACGATAATATGTTGTTACATCAAATTTTGGAAATAGCAAAATTTTTGCTTAGGATTGAAATTTTAAAATTCATAAAGTACAAGGACTAAAAATGACCAAATTAAAGTACAAAGACTAAATCTACAATTTATGCATAGTATAGGGATTGATGACAGAATTTAATAATTTTCTATTGAGATTAAGTAGGGTTTGAACTAAAATTTGAGTCGAGCTAGATTAGATCTAAATGGGGTACAAAGCTCTCCTAAAATTATCTTCTTCACCCACAAGGCTTGAACCCGAGACTTGAATTAAGGGGCATTGAATTCCTTAGCAATTGCTTCTTAAGGACATATAGTTAATTATTATTTATTATTCACCACTGAGAATGACAAAAACTATGATATAGTTCTTTTCAAACCTTTGTAATTATATGCTTTAATCTGGCAATTGTATACAAGGGTTTGTCTACTTAGACCTTATCTTGACAGTGCATATTGTATTGACCAGGAAAACAGGACTAGGACAAAAATAATAATTTTTTTTGAGGTTGTCAAGGCATACATAGACCCACGAACACAAGAAATTAGAGACAACAATATTGGGATTAATTTATTTTTTGAGATTATCAAAGTTGATTTAGGCATATGAATACAAAAGAAATGAGAGGGGCATTAAAGTTTGGATATAACATTGTTTTATTAGGTGGAGGATTAATTGATAAATTAATGCCATAGGCCAATGATGAATCTAAAAATTATAGATAATACACTGATAAAGGGTCGGTTTAATTGATCCATTTTCTTTTATAGGTTCAATTGATGAATTGTTTGTATTATTCAAGTGCTTTTGTTTTCGAATTTTACTTAACAATTTTGTATACCTCACTTGACTTGTCGGGTATGATACAAATTGCTATGGCTTGAACAATCAGTCCATTGTCAATATTTTTCAATGAAACTAAAAATGGTGGCAATCCCCCTCTAGAGATTGGGTATTGGTAGAAGTGAAAGTCCAAATTTTTCTTGAAAGTGATAAGTTTGAGAGTTAAAACACAATTTTATTAATATATTAATTTTGTAATCTTACAATTTGTAAAGGAGTTATAAAGCAATATCGGAATTGATCGATATATTTCTCGAAACAAACAAAAAGGAAACGAAAGCTGAAACATAAATCATGGATCAACTAAGTCCTCTTGGAGACTTGCTTAAGAGTAAGAAAGATGAATCTCATGTAAATACCGTTGAATAAGGTTTGATCCTATTAATGGGGATTCCGTAAATATTCTCATTCCAAAAATAGAAAGTTCGAAACAATTGTGATTTTTTTGGAGATTGGATGCAATTACTAATTGATGATCTGGCATGTACAGAATGAAAACTTCATTCTCAATTCTACGAGAATTTTTATGAAAGACTTTCATTTGCTCCTCTTTGATGGAAGTTTTGTTTTCCTAGAATGTATTCTAATTTTTGGCCTAATTCTTCTTCTAATGATCGATTCAACCTCTGATAAAAAAGATATACCTTGGTTATATTTCATCTCTTCAACAAGTTTTGTAATGTGCATAACGGTCCTATTGTTCCGATGGAGAGAAGAACCTATGATTAGCTTTTCAGGAAATTTCTAAATGAACAATTTCAACGAAATCTTTCAATTTATTATTTTAGTATGTTCAACTCTATGTATTCCTCTATCCATTGAGTACATTGAAGGTACAAAAATGACTATAGTAGAGTTTTCGTTATTTATATTAACAACTACTCTAGGAGGAATGTTTTTATACGGTGCTAACGATTTAATAACTATAAAAGGTAGGGGGAAAATGGTGCTCTCTTGCCTAATTCCTTTCATCCTTGAATCCATCCACCATTGAGTTTGTTGACCCTCATTGCCTTCTCTAATTTTTTGTACAAATTTTTTTATGGGTTGTGTTAGAGTTGTGTGACCCAAATTTTAAGAGATTGCTTACAAGTCAAGTTAAACAAAATATATCTTCTTTCTAGAAGATTTAGTATTTATGAGTATAATATATTTAACATTTATTAACATAATATATTTGACTTTGATTAGGATTAAGTTTTTTTAACCTATAAATAAATGTAGTCGAAATTCCTCTTGTAATCATTCGAATTCGACACAGTGAATTTTCTTCTCCTCTACCCGTGGTTTTTTCCCGAAAGGGTTTCCACGTAAAAATCTGTATTCTTTATTTTTATTTCCTTTTCTTTATATCGTCATTACCGACGTTCTATTTTCACAGATTGAAATTTGGAATCAGCAAGAGACACATTAATGTATTTCTCGCATTTGTTAATCAGAAATTGGCACTCTCTCCTCCATAACAATCACTTTTGACTAAAGTGCATCGTTGATCTCTTCAAGAATCTTCATTTTCCTTGTTTTTAATTATGAATCCTTATCCTCTTTAGTTATTTTTTGAGTTAGCCCATCACTATTTGCTCCATTAATTCTAAGGTCATTATATCTATTTTCATTCTTCAAGAGTTCAATCATGACCTAATTATGTATTAGCACTCAAAGAATTTAGGTTACATAACATAAATAAATCCATGAATTATCATTATATAATACTAGTGTATTAAGTGACACTTTATGTCTCATTTACATTTTTGCACCAAAGTGTACCCTCATTTACTTTTCTTGATGAGTCAACTCATCACTATCTTCTCCATTAATTTCAGGTAACTGGTAATTGCATCTCTCTTCTCCAGTTGCTTTTTTTTTTCTCTTTCTTTTAAGTTTTTGACAAGCAATTATAACCAAACCGAACTTTTCTTTAGTTTTTAACAATCTCTTCAAGTCTTTAGTTTCCTTAATTTTAATTACCGACACTTATTCTCTTCAAATTTTCTTTTGAGTCAACTCATCACTCTCTTCTTTATTAATTTTTGAGACATTATATCTATTTTTATTCTTCAAGAATTCACTCATGAATTAAAAAATCCCATAAATTATCGCCATTTCACTTATCATTGGTTCTTAATTTTTTTTATAATAAAATAGCGTAATAATTACAACCTAGCAGAAGTAACATTTGAAGTTGAAGATAAAGACTTTATATTTAAATGAATCTAATCAGCAGCTTTAGTGGGGACTTGAAATACTCGTGGACCATATGAGAAATCCTTCATGATTTTTAAAATTAATTAATTAATTTTTAAAATTTTTGTTAAACTAAATATTGAATAAATTTGTAAACAAGATATATACCCTTTATAAATTTAAACATTAATTATTTAATTATATTTTTTATTACAATAAAATAAAATAAAATTAAATATTCAATTCTATTTTTATCACAGTAAAATATTAATTTTTTAATTAACATTAGCATTGAAGTCCTTATAAATTTAAATTCCTTAATTTATTATTTTTATTACATTAAACATTTTTTTATTTTTTTTCTATTTACATTAATATATATTTTGATTACTTCACGTGCAACCTGAGTTAAGAAATATAATAGTAACTAAAATATTTAACTAAATATTATAATTATCATGAAAAATATTTAAATGGATAAAGAACATAAGTTCAATAAATAAATAATTATACAATGAATAAATTAAAAACAAAACAATTTAACATTTAATTTAATGAAGGGAAAATATTTGGAGTATTAACAATAGAGTTTTTGGATTTCACAAGGAGGATTATGGTGATGACAAGTGTTCATAGAGTATATTAAAATATTAAAAAAATATGTAAAAGAAATGAAACACATGATAATTTTCAACTTTGCTTGTGTAATTAAAAAAAACATACTCACAGTGTCCCAAATATTAACCCTTTAATGAAATTATTTTATATTTTATTAATTAATTTAATAAAAAATAATTAATAAAAATAATTGATTAATAATTGAAAAAAAATATTTGATTCAGATAAGTATTTTTAAAAATAGCTAATTTTTAATTTAAACTTTAAAATAAAAAAATTAGTTGATATTCAATTTAATAAAATTATTTAGATAACAAATTTTATGTGGAATTTTATTTTAATAAATAATTAAGAAAATATAATTTAATAAGGATTTTAATAATAATGATAGTAAAAATAAAAAAAAGTCATTATTATTTGGTTTTCATTAAAAATTATTAAGGGCATAAAAGATATAAACGTTCACTATTTTATGTTTTAGAGTTAGTTCTTAATAATAATAATTTAATATATTGATGTAAATTTTTTATCACAAGCGGGTGATTTTACCATATATTTTATTTATTTTTAAAAATTTTAAACATAATTTAAGGACACGTAAAAAAAATCACAACCTGAATTAAAAAAAATTCTTATAATAATAATGTATAGTCTCTATATGGAATATAAAATATAATAAAATCATATAAATATGAATAATATATGTACCTAAAATATATTAAATATTAAGGAATTATATATACAAAAAATATGTTTATAAATAATTTATAAATATATATTTTAAAAACAATATTATACTATTACTTCAATTCCTTGTCCTTGTTATGGTCTTATTCAGTTTATGATCTTAAACATCCTAGTTGAACTTGCTATAGCTCAGACTGGAACTTTTTCAACAGAAAATCTCTGCTCATACCCGTTATCTTCTTCATTTTCACCTGTAATATCTTCCAATGATCTCCCCATGGTTTCAGGTACTAAAAGAGTGAAAAGCATGCCCAGACAGTTGACTGCACCAAGCACGATCAGTGCATTTTTAACTCCGATACCAGTATGGTAACCTTTATCAACCTTATCATGATTTGTGCTTTGTGCAGCATACAAGAACCCTAATGAGCCTACAATGGCACCAGCTTTTCCGGCCGCTGCTGATATCCCGTGGCAGGTTGATCTCAGCCTGGCAGGGAAAATTTCAGCCGGCACGATGAATGTGGTGGCGTTGGGTCCGAAGTTGGCGAAGAAGAAGGTCAATGAATACATGATGAGGAAACCTGTGTTGTGAGTTTTCCAGTATGGGTAAGGGATGGCAAGAGCAAACATGAATACAGACATGAAGAAGAAGCCCATCAGTTGGATTGCGAACCGGCCAAGGTGTTCAATGAAAGCCACCGTAAACCAGTATCCAGGAACCGTGCCGCAGAGTGCAATAAGTGTTTGAGCCTTGGCAATTTGGTAAACCTCTTTAGTTGCACTCATGGTTTCCGCTTTAGGGAGCCAACCAATTGCACTGAAGATATCTTTTTGGAACAGATTGGAACTGTAAAAGGCAATGTCCAACAAGAACCAAGTTGAGGTTGTTCCAAGCAAGTGTAATCCATGGCGTTTGGCAAATTCCTTGCTGAATAGACCAAATTGTTCTCTCCCTATCTTATCCACCTTCTCTTGTTCCGCATTGAGTTCCACCTGCAAGACCTTAGACATGTCTGCAGCTGCCTGTTTAGCATTTCGGGCTACAAGGGCGGTGTAACGAGCTGTTTCAGGCATCTTCATTCGCCAGTAGTAAGTGAGAAGAGCTGGAATTGCACCAAACATCAGTATGATCCGCCAAATATAGTCGGCTTGGGGTGCCGTTGAGTGTTCTCTGTCAACATTATATGGAAGGGCCTTGTAGGCATGATCAAATGCAGCTGACACAATCAGAGCAATAATCCCACCTGTTAAAATTCCGAATCCTTGCATTGCAAACACCGCCGCAATAAACGCTCCGCGAGTCTTCTTGTTGGCATATTCAGACATGATTGTGGCTGACAAGGGATAATCACCACCGATTCCAAAACCAAGCCAAAACCTGAAGAAGCAAAGGGTTGCCATTACACCATCTGGGGACTTTCCAAAGGAAAGTCCGGAGGCAATGGAACAGATCACCATGAGCATCAAGGTGAGTCCATAAACTCGTTTTCGGCCTAATTTATCACCGAGCCAACCAAAGAAAAGCTGTCCAGCTAAAGTTCCGCAAAAGGCCACACCATTAACAGCAGCTGCAATACGAAGAGGCAAAGTTCCAGGCTTTTCAGAAAGTGCATCAAAGTAGTAAATACGACCGAGCAATTTTGTGATAAGAGAGATGCTAAAAAGGTCATAAGCGTCAGTGAAGAAACCCATTCCAGCAATCACAATTGCAGTGAAATGGTACCATTGTGTCTTTGCTGCATCTAACGCATTAAGAACTCCAAGCTGGTTTGCCATTGCTGTCTTTTTTACCTGAAACAAGATCAAATAAGAAATTAACAAAACATATATAGGAATTCTGGGTTTTTTCAGATTAAAATATCCCATGTCAAATAAAAATGGAAAAGGAACCAAGTTGAACAAAACTGGTTCAGCCATTTAAACAAACTGTTTCAGCTTTTCATTCTGGGATGATTACTGGAACATCATTTTTCACATGCAGCACTCTTAATTTGTTGTTCATCGTATTAAATAAATTCTTAAAGATTCAGAATTGCCTAACCTTTTGAAGCCGAAGATGGGGACCTAGCTAGTTTTAGGCATAAGGGAGAAACATGCCTGAGTTTGTAAGGTGATTGAGTTGTGTGATTCATGGGTGATCAAAACCAAAGGTATTTAAATATTAAGTCCCCAAGAATGAGCTTTGGGTATCAAATGGCATATACCTTTTTCATTCCTTTCATTATTAACAAGAAAATCAATGGAATTTGACAACAATGGCGTTGCTATTTATTCAGTATATATATCAATACAATAATTCGTCTCGTTACATTGCCCATTTTCAGCTCAACACGAAAACTATCCTAGATGATATCAAAGACAAAAGGGACAGCTTAATAATTTTAACACTGATTTGACGTGTTGCTTTCTTTATTATTTCTTTATTTTATGTCAAGTTACGGGTACATAACTAAATCAAGTAAATTGCAAAATTAATTATAGTTAGTATTTTCTTTTTCGTTTTTCACTCAATTACTCTTAGTTTATTTCGGTTAAATGATTAACGATGATGCTCACTTGTTATTTTTTTTATTTTCCACCTAACTAAATTATATTTATTAAAGTCCTCGTGTAATGGTAATTTAGTAAAACTAGTTAACTTTTTCTTTTACGATGTAAATATTAGGGGTGTTCAAAGTTCAGTTAAAAATAATTTAACTGACAGAATTGATCTAATTGGATTAACCGGTCAATGGTAGGATTAGTTTGGTCAGAGGTCAATTAATGATATTTTGGAATTTCGGTTTTCAGGTAATTCGGTTCAAATCGAGTAATTAACCGAATTAACCAATTAATCGAAATATTTATTATTTTCAAGACTTATGTAGTGTTTCTAATATCTTATTTGTTGTTTTCACCTCCATTTAAAGTTTTTTGAAATATTAAATAAAAGAAAATGAACATTAGCAATGTATTTTTTTTATAAGTTTTATACTTATTTTAACCAAAACATATAAATTAACTGAAATATTTTAGTTTGATTAATGTATTTAAATTTTTTTTGACTCGATTAAAGATTAAAAATTTTTACATTTCAGATAATTCGATTAATAATAAGTCGATTCGAGTATTAACAAAATCCACTTAACACTCCTAATAAAATCGCAGGGCAAAAGGTACTTTCAAGGTGGAAAAATGCAGGCCAAAAGGACGGACAAAAAACAAGAAATCAAGAAGAGTATAGCAGATCAAGGTTGAGAAATCAATAAGAAATCATGAAGCTAAAAATTAGGACATTTGATAATCTTAGAGTTTAGTTTCGGTTGTTTTATGTTTTAAGAATGCTTTTATTATTTCCTTTTCTTTTAAATGGTTATATATATATATTCTTATGATTATTTATAGTATTTCTTTTTATATTTTTTATTAATAAAAAATATGGATTTATTTAATTCCTTGGTAAACTCGATGATTAAGACACTTGTTTTGTAAATTCTGATACAACACATTCTATCCCTAAGATAGAAGTAGTCCAAAATTAATCTAAGGCTCTGGAAGCTACGATAATATTATTCCAAGAAGAAATTATTGATGTTCGTTGAAATGGATGTCCATTGAGACTAAAATGAAAAAAAATATTGAATATCTACAAATCATAACAATTTATCTGAAAAGAAAAATGACTTGAAAAATTACATGTTGCGTCTTTTTATAAACATTTATTAAAGAACTAAGACTAGAAGATTCTTTAATTTAAAGAATTCTATTGCGTTGTTTGTTCTCAATGAAAATTGATTATAAAAACTCACTAGGTAAAGTTGAAATTGGATGTCTTGCATTTATGAAATGAATATGGATTTTGATAGATGCATCTACATGATAATCTCATGTGTTATCAATTCGTAACTTGTTATTTGTGAGCTTGTTTGTTGAAAAAAATATATTTTCTGATTATGTAATTAAGAAAATTCTTCTTGTTAATGTTAATGAGTTTATATCTTAAGCTTTTAATGATTGTTGTGTATAAATTAAAATAAAATTTGTAAAGCTTTTTATTTATATGCAAAATGGTTTAGAGAAATTATTGATTGAATGTCTCCGGTTAATATTTAAACTATTATTTATGAGAACGAAAGTTCCTATTCCAACATAAGATTATGTTGATTTACATACTACAACACTTGCACATCAAGCCATTGAGTAATAATAAATACTTCCCTTTGACTAGAAGCCAATATTTTCCAATTTTAATTTTTTTTGGATGTGAGATAATGTTTCAATTACTCCACCACAACGCACAAAGATGAGTCCTCATGAGGTTGGAATCATACATTGATATGAGTCTCCTTATATTATTAAATGTTTTTGAGCTATTAATTATAAATTTAGTTACGACATGATTATTAATTACAATGAGATAGTTTTTCCAACGTTCGGGGGAGAGAATAAACATTTGAATGAATAAAATATTTGGAATGAATTATTATTATCTAATATCCTCGTACAAAACAATGTGAACTAAAAGTTTATAAGATAATTCATTTTACAAATTAATTGCCTGATGCATTTGCTAACCTGCATAAAGTAAACAAATCTTACAAACCCATTGAAAAATACTCTAATTTCAACAGCAAGTCCCAACAGGTAAACCCTTTAGAATAAATTAAACTAATGCATACTTAAAGCATGATAGATCAATTAGTTTCAAAAATGAAAATTTTTGTAAAAGAAAGTAATGAATTTAGATGGTTACATAGTGGAGACGAGTGCTCCTGAAAAGACTCAAGACATAACTAATTATAAAACTTAAGAAGAGATTCAAGAATCTGAACTGAAAATGAAAATGATAAAAATAAAGAGATCTCGATAAGTTGTGTCAATACGAGAAAATATGGAACCGAGAAAAACTTATCAACAACGTTCTTACTTATAATGTTGCTATCAACAGCAAAAGAAAATGAGGATCCTGAGCCTAAATCTGTTGAGGAATATAGAAATAGAAAAGATTGACCAAATTGAAAAGAGACAATTCAAATAAAATTAAATTCGCTTGCTAAACATGAGGTTTTTGGACCTATAGTCCAAACACCTAAGGATGTAAATTTGGTAGGATATAAATTGATGTCTGTGTGAAAACAAAATAAGAAAAATGAAGTCATAGGATATAAAGTGCGACATGTAGCACAATGGTTTTCACAAAAGCCCTAAAGATGTAAAGTTGGTGGATATAATCATGTTTAAATATCTTATTAGTTAGACAGTACGTGAAAAACTTGATATGCGTCAAATATATGTTGTTACAGCCTACCTATATGACTCATTGGATGGTGAAATTTATATAAAAATCCTTAAAGGAATTAAAATCCCAAAAGGATATAGTGTTCCCCTAGAAAATTGTTTTATTAGATTAAAATAATCCTTACATGAATTAAAATAATCTAGATATATGTGGTATAATTGTCTTAGTGAATATTTGTTAAGAGAAAGTTATAAAAATAATGAAATTTGTATGTGTTTTTATAAAAAGGTCTAAATTAGATTTTGTGATAATTATTGTTTATGTTGACGATTTAAATATTATTGGAACTCTTGAAGAGCTTCAAAGTACAACAAATTGTTTAAAGAAATAATTCGAGATGAAAGATATTGAAAAAAAAATCTGTCTCGGCTTGTAGATCGAACATTTAAAGGATGAAATTCATATCCATCAGTCAACTTATACAAAAAAGATCTTAAAGAAATTTTACATGGATAAAACATATCCATTAAGTACCATAATGGTTGTAAGATCACTAGATGTTAATAAAGAATAATGAACTTTTTGGTCTTGAATAGGGGCATTAATGTATCTTACAAACAACGTACGATCTGATATAGCATTTGCTGTAAGTTTGTTAGCAAAATTTAATTATTTTCCAACACATAGACATTAGAATGAAATTAAACATGTATTTAGATATCTTAGAGGAACAATTGGAATGATGTTATTTTATTCAAGTGATTCAAGATCTCTATTAGTTGGTTATGCTGATGCTAATTATTTATCAAATCCACGTAAAGGTCAATCTCAAATGAGATATTTATTTATGTTTGGAGGTACTGTCATATCATAATGTTCAATAAAACAAACATTAGCTGCTACCTCTTCCAATTATGTAGAAACAATTGTCATGCATCAAGAAAGCAAAGAATGCGTTTGACTAAGGTTATTGATCCGGAATATTTAAAAGATATATGTGATTTGTCTCTATAAAAAAAGATGTCAACTATGTTATACGAAGATAATGTTATGTATAACTCAAGTGCTAAGAGAAGTGGGCACTCATGCGTTTATGCTTCTTTTTTTTTCACTTGGTGACATTGGAGTCCTTGCAAGCTTCACATTATCCATCCTAAATTTCTTAAATTAGTGCTTGACATAGTTTTCTTGTGACAGAAAGATGTCGTTCTCAAGTTGCTTGATCAGAAAACAAATGAAGTAGGATAATTCTCCTACCATACTCATCTTAAACTCGTTTAGCATTATCTTAACAAAGCTTTCCCCTGGCACTAATATATGTGAAACCAAAGATTATATCATCAGCATAGATTATTCCATGTTTGATGAATCTGGACACCTCAATATTTCTCTCATTGATAAAACCCTTCTATGCCATTAATTGCATCCTTTAGTAACTTGCAATATCAGCTAATTTAGGTTTCTTTGCTATTGAGACAACAATAGAGTTCTTTTATTTGCCAGTAACTTCATCCTTTTGGAACTTGCTTTTGAGACAGCAACAGAATATGTATAGTGGGAGAGTGAGTAGAGAGGTTTAGGTAACATTAATGATTGAAACAATTTGCTTTCTCATTTGCAAAATAAAATGTTGCTTTGAATATTTTTTTCTTGTATTTTTTTTATCAAAAATTGAAAGGTTTTAAAAGTTATAAAATTCAAAGGTGATGGTAGATGATTAATTTTGTGGGATGTTCAATGATATCATAGTTTACAATTTATTTTTGATATATAACTGCTTCAGTTTCTTGTCCTTGTTATATGGTCTTATTTAGTTTATGATCTGAAACATCCTAGTTGAACTTGCTATAGCTCAGACAGGAACTTTCTCAACAGAAAAGCTCTGCTGGTGCCCATTATCTTCTTCATTTTCACCCGTTATATCTTCCAATGATCTCCCCATGGTTTCAGGCACCAAAAGAGTGAAAAGCATGCCCAGACAGTTGACTGCTCCAAGCACCATTAGTGCATTTTTAACTCCGATACCAGTAGGGTAACCTTTATCAACCTTATCAAGATGTGTGCTTTGTGCAGCATACAAGAACCCGAATGAGCCTACAATGGCCCCAGCTTTTCCGGCCGCTGCTGATATCCCGTGGCAGGTTGATCTCAGCCTGGCAGGGAAAATTTCAGCCGGCACAATGAATGTGGTGGCGTTGGGTCCAAAGTTTGCGAAGAAAAAGGTCAATGAATACATGATGAGAAAACCTGAGTTGTGAGTTTTCCAGTGCTGGTAAGGGATGGCAAGAGCAAACATGAACACAGACATGAAGAAGAAACCCATCAATTGGATTGTGAACCGGCCGAGGTGTTCGATGAAAGCGACTGTAAACCAGTATCCAGGGACCGTGCCGCAGAGTGCAATAAGTGTTTGTGCCTTGGCAACTCGGTAAACCTCTTTAGTTGCACTCATGGTTTCAGCTTTCGGGAGCCACCCAATAGCACTGAAGATATCTTTTTGGAACAGATTGGAACTGTAAAAGGCAATGTCCAACAAGAACCAAGTTGAAGTTGTTCCAAGCAAGTTTAATCCATGGCGTTTGGCAAATTCCTTGCTGAATAGACCAAATTGTTCTCTCCCTATCTTATCCACCTTCTCTTGTTCCGCATTGAGATCCACCTGCAAGACCTTAGACATGTCTGCAGCTGCCTGTTTGGCATTTCGGGCTACGAGGGCTGTGTAACGGGCTGTTTCCGGCATCTTCATACGCCAGTAGTAGGTGAGAAGAGCTGGAAGTGCACCAAACATCAGTATGATCCGCCAAATATAGTCGGCTTGGGGTGCCGTTGAGTGTTCTCTGTCAACATTATATGGATGGGCCTTGTAGGCATGATCAAATGCAGCTGACACAATCAGAGCAACAATCCCACCTGTTAAAATTCCGAATCCTTGCATTGCAAAAACCGCCGCAATAAACGCTCCGCGAGTCTTCTTGTTGGCATATTCAGACATGATTGTGGCTGACAAGGGATAATCACCACCGATTCCAAAACCAAGCCAAAACCTGAAGAAGCAAAGGGTTGCCATTACACCATGTGGAGACTTTCCGAAGGAAAGTCCAGAGGCAATGGAACAGATCACCATGAGCATCAATGTGAGTCCATAAACTCGTTTTCGGCCTAATTTATCACCGAGCCAACCAAAGAAAAGCTGTCCAGCTAAAGTTCCGCAAAAGGCCACACCATTAACAGCAGCTGCAATACGAGGAGGCAAAGTTCCAGGCTTTGCAGAATGTGCATCAAAGTAGTAAATACGACCGAGCAATTTTGTGATAAGAGAGATGCTAAAAAGGTCATAAGCGTCAGTGAAGAAACCCATTCCAGCAATCACAATTGCAGTGAAATGGTACCATTGTGTCTTTGCTGCATCCAACGCATTAAGAACTCCAAGCTGATTTTCCATTTGTCTCTGTTACCTGAAACAAGATCAAATAAGAAATTAACAAAACATAGGAATTCTGGGTTTTCTTTGATTAAAAAATCCCATGTCAAATAAAAATGGAAAAGGCAACAAGTTGAACAAAAGCTGGTTCAGCCATTAAAGCAACCAGTTTCAGCTTTTCATTCTGGGATGTTAACTGCAACATCATTTTTCACATGCAGCGGTCTTTTAGTAGTTCATTTTATTACATAAATTCTTAAAAGATTTAGAACTGCCTGACCTTTAGAAAACAGACCAAGGGTATTGATTTAGGTTGTGGTCCAATGGTGATCAGAACCAAAGGTATATAAATACAGATAATCTCTTAAGTCCCCAAGAATGAGCTTTGGGCATCAAATGGCATATACCATTTTCATTCCTTTCATTAATACCAAGAAAATAAATGGAATTTGATAACAATGGCGTTGCTGTTTCTTCTGTATATCAATACAAGATGTCATTACATTATCCATTGTCAGCTCAACACAGCAACAATCTTAGACAATGTCAGAGACAAAAGGGACGGGTTAAATTGGACGAAAATTGAAAATAAGTCTAACAAGAATATTTATAGAATATATTGTGATTATAATATACCATTTTTCCCCATGGAAAACAAAACAGAAACTACAAAATCATATATATGATAACAAAAGTTCTTGATGATGACCAGCTTACATAAATATATTTGTTTAGCTTCGATGGAAGTTTCCAAGCAAAGTTCATAGGGAACGGCCAATGAATAAAATAATTTTGCCCCTAAATCTGACTCACCTAATTGGATGTCAAAATTCAAACCATATCTGTTGTAGTATATATTTGACAATTATTTGATTCGCTTTATTCGTTCTACTATATCAAATTACCATTTGATTTATATATATATATATACTAATTTTAACCCACGGTGCATATTTTACCTAATGAACATAATAAATATTAGAAAAACTTACTATAATTAATAATAATATTTAATAACATAAAATAATTAGGTGAGTCAGTTTTGATTGCTACCATTTTAAAATAATTCATATAAATTATAAATTTTCGAATAATTACATATTAAAATAAATTTTAAAATCATAAATTTAGTTGTTAATATTTATTTATTATCACTTTTACTCTAATTTTTGAATCATTTTGAATCATTTCGATTCTCAATTATGAATTGAATAGTTAATTTTATAGTGTCAAATTTAGATCTTTAACAAATATTTATATATAAAAAGTAATATTAGTTTAATATCTTAAATCTTAAATCTTAAATCTTAAATTAATATTTAATTGCTGAAAAAAAGTAAAAAAATGCGTTTAGATTTAACAAGTTTTATTTAATAATTAAAAGTTGAAATCCAAAAAGAAAAAACAAAAATTAATATTTAAAAGTTGAAAGATAAGCCTTTTAAAATATTTAATATAATATTTAGTTTCAAAATTTTTTATTTAATTTATTTAATTAAAATTTGAATTGAAAAAAATATTTATAATTAAGACTTTATAGTAGAAAATTTAAAAAAATATGAATTTACCATTTAAATAGTTAATTTTAAAAATTATTAAGGACAGATATGTCGTTATTTTAATTAAAACGTGAAAAAATGGAAACGTGAAGTACATATATAATTATTATGATATAATGCAGGAGGATGTGGGTTCGGGTGCGCCGAAGTGCATTATCCTCTTATTTATGGGTCGGAGAGTGACTATGGGTAGTTTTAAGTATTTTGTAAAAAAGAACAGATATGATCAGAACTTATAATGAGATTGTTGAAAATAAATAATTTTAAAAATACAATGGTCCTTGCCATTCGAATGTTACCTTAATTAATATTTAAGAATATTCTTCAAAACGTTGATTGAGTCTTAACTTGATTCGTATAGGCTTTGTTGCCAATGCAATGGACATGGATTCGAGTACACTGAAGCGCATTATCCTCCCATTTATGGATTGATGATCGAATATGAGTAATTCTAGGCACTGTGTTAAAAATAACATATATAATCAAAACCTATAATGAGATTCTCGATGTTAGTAATTACATCCTTTATTATTTTTAAAATCAATTGCCTATTCAAATTCAAATTCTAAAGCACTTATACCCTTGATTTTATCATCCATAATCGAGTAGAGTAGAGTGTGTTAACTGTAAAGTGTGCAATATTCACTATCGCCTCGATTCATTGTCATCATGAAATTTAATTTTGATTATAATTAGTATAATTAAATAATTTATAATTAGGATAGTGAAATTTAAATTAGAATAAATGGTTTAAGAGTGAAATATGAGATCACAAAATTGTGATTAAACCAAAACTTCAGTGGTTAGTTAATTATTTATTATCAACAGCTACTAATGACAAAAGCTATGGTATATAGTTATTTCCGAAGCCTTTTTAATATGTTCAATGCAAATATATACAGAAGTTGTGTATACCCAAATTTGATTCCTACAACGTATCTTGACAGTGAAAATTGAGTTGCCAAAAATATTGGATATTCGGATTTTGATATTATCAGGCTTTACTTAGACATACAAACACACAAGTAAAGGGGTATTCAACATATCAAATTGTTTTATTAGTGTAAAAGAAGAGGATTAATTGATTTATTTACGCTATAAGTTACTAATGTGGTATATATGGGAATTGTCACGTTAGTAAAATAAATAAATATTAATTTTTCCATCTCTTTTGGGTGATTTGGTAAAGATAGCTAATTCAAAAGAATAAAGTAGATGACTAAAACATTTTTTTTAAATAATCTCATTATAAATTATGATCATATTTGTTCTTTTTAAATACAATGCTTAAAACTACCCATATCCGGTCCCGAACCCATAAACAGTAGGAAAAAATACTTCAAAACACTCGAACTCATGTCCTCCTACATTAATAACAATATTCATTCAATCGAACTAATATTCAATCATTTTTTTAATTAGAACTATTCCAAGATTAAACACAAACTAAACCATAGATATCATCTTACGAAAAAAGTTTCCTTAATTAGTCGGTCAAGATTTAAAATTCCCGATCGGCTCACCTAATCATGAGACTGACGACGACTCTTAAGTCTTAATCCATTTTATTCTGTTCTTAAGGGAAAAAACTCTTAAATATTATTTATTAAATTAATGGACGAAAATGTCAACATCTAGCATATTGTTTTTCACACTTCTGGAATATGTTTATAATATTATATAGTTGAATGCAAATAGCAAGCAATTGTAAACAAGGTTGTCTCTAAAACATAAATAGACAACATGCACTGAATTGTCAAAAAAACAAAACAAAAACCGGATTTGGACAAAAACATTTTATTGTTTTTATCCAAACCTATTCAATGTTTATTGTAATTAAGTTTATTTTAATATTTATATATTTTTTAGTATTCATAAATTTGAATTTATGAGAACGAATCTCAATTGTATTTAAATTCATATATTAAAATGGACTTAATTCAAGTATAAAGTGAAAAAAAATATGAATTTCATGTGTTGGTCTGATGATTAGGGTATTCACTGTTCTAGATGTAGCCTAAGTTCGAGTCACGTTAATATTTATAAAAAATTGCATTAACTCAATCACAAATTACAACATCTCTTTAAATAAAAATCCTTTAAATGTGTAGCAATTTTTTTTAATAATCTTGTTATAGGTTCTAATCATATTTGCTTTTTTTGGTACAATGTTTAGAATTATCCATAGTCTCCCCAACCCATAAATAGGAAGATAATACACTTCAGAGCACTTGTATCTACATCCTTCTATATTAACAATAATTCCCATACTAATCAAATTAAGACTCAATCAGTGTATAGCAACAATTTTTAAGTTTTCACAAAAGAAATTACACTTAAAAATAAGCATAGTTGAAGCTCAAAATTGAAAAAACTGTTCATTATTGATTGCAATTAATCGTGTCTATTCGAATTTGATATTTCAAAATAAAGTATATGAATCAAATAATTTAATATAATTAGATTCATTAATGAGTTATTTTATTCGGTTTAACTGAAAAACTTTAAAATCTTTTTTTTTGGTGAATTATAATAATAATTAAGGTAGAGCCTAAACAGCAAACGTAACTAGTACGACTCGAACCCAGGTCATACATGAGGCAGTGAATACCCTTGACTATCAAACCATCATGGGGTCCAAAATCTTATTTTCTTTTAATTTTGAAGAAAACTAGAGAGAAAGATTTGAATTAGCTGTTCTTAAATAGAATATTCATGTATTTATTACCGAATTGAATACTTTGATATAATTAATTTTGGGTTGGAAAGGGTAGATAAGAAATTTTTTTTAGTTAGATCGGTTGGATTAAGAAATTATAGGAAATCTATTTTCTTTTAATTTTGAAAAATGAAAAATTTGAATTTATTGTTCCAAAAAGGACTACTCGTTCCATTTCATGTTCGAACAACACAACTGATAGAACAAAAGCTCTAGTGCAGTTAATGTTTTTCTGATTGGTATGTTTGATTGAAAGAGCTGATTGCATCTACCTATAAATAGGCCTGACTGCCGCACATTGGTGAAAGGTTTTGGAGTGTTTTTCGGTTGTTTTGTAGAATCTTCTTGGTTGTGTAGTTTGACATTCCTTTTAAGTATTCCTTGGAGAGTTTACATTGATTGTAAGTGAAGTAATTGGGAGCTGTTTGTAACAATTTAGGTTCAATATTGACCTGCAAATATACATGTGTGTAAACGGTAGTTTGAGTTTTAGCCAATAATTGAATCGAACAAATTGTTAAATAAAATCATTTTCTTTGAGCGAGGCTTTGCGGAGATACGATTGTTGATCCGAATTGCATTAAAAAATATTGCATGTTATTTCTTTCCTTACTTTGCATTTTGTTCTACCTTGTTAAAAATTCATTCTTCTTAACTTCAGTTCCAACATAAGATTGGACGAAACTGTTTTGAACGAGTGCAAATTGAGGCTTTTCAATTGGTATTAGAGTAGACTTTAGATATACATGAAGATCCTGAGTTTGGGTTTTCATTTTGGAATCCATGAAGGATGATGGTTTGATTACTGAACCACCGTTGCTACTTAGTTAAAAAAACTATGCATATTGGAAGGCTTGTATGAGGGCTTTTATCATGTCTTTTTGTGAACTGCTGGTGATGGAATCACATGTTCTTAAGAAAGAAGCAAATACACTACCAAAGAAAGAAAGGTTACTCTTGGAAATTCGGAAGCTCTAAATATCATTTTTAGTAGAGTTAATTTGGATAAACTTAAAGTCATTTCTACGTGCGGATCTACCAAGGAGGCCTGAACAATCTTGCGAAATCAACATGAAGGAAATGATGTCATATGCATGTCTAAGATTGGAACAATCAGGTTTGGAAATTTTAAAATCCTTTATTTTATGCAAGATCATGTTAGATTTCTAATAAGACTTTCTGTCTTGGTGATCGTTTTCTTGCGGATAAATTGGTACATAAATTGTTGTGGTCTTTACTAGAACGGTTTGCTAATAAAGTCATGACAATAGAAGAGAGAAAATATATTATCACTCCAAAACTGGATGAGTTAATAGGTTTACTCCAAACCTTTAAACTGAATTTGGAGGAAGCAAAACGAATGAATATTAAAAAGTATATAGCATTCAATAGTTAAAAGGTTGTTCCAACAATGAAACAGACAACGGAGGCTATTGATGAGATCAATGAGCAATGAGCCTTAGTCACAAAGAGCATGAAGAGATTCTCTAAGAAATGAACCAAATGAAATTTTGGTGGGCAAAAGAAGACTCACATGAAAGAGGAAATAAGTGTTGGTTTTTAAATCAGCAACAAAGTTTAAAAAACAATCAAAACCGATTGTAACAGTGTTTGAAGGATTAAAACAGAAGCAAGACAAAAAAAAAAAGGTGAATGAACAAAGTGTTTTTTTTCATTACTTGAGTAAGAACATTGTTACATACATAAATAGTTCAAAATACGTTGAAAGAAAACAAACCTTGCTTGTACAAGTATCTAAAGGTTTACATCAATATAATGACAACCTAAAATGACTACTAAATCAGCTAAGCACACAATTTACCTTAGCTGATCAAAGCAAAAAATGATTACAACATTAACTAGAAAAAGTCAACTGAATAAAACAAGCTACTGTCGAATTACACCATGAACATTAGCATGCTTCTGCTGTGTTCTTGGTTCTCTGCCTGCAACGTCTGCCTAGCATGGTTTCTTGCATGTTGCTGCTGTTGTTGCCACCTTTGAACAATAAGTGTTTAAAGTGTATCAAAACGTTGTTAAAAGGGCTGTTTGTATCATCCTATAAATATTACATAATTCGAAAAATACATTAAAAATGTACAGCCAACGGAAAAACATAATTTTTATGATTTTTGGGCATTCTAAAACCTATATATGACAAAAATAAGAAAATAGGAGTGTGTCGTCATATAATACTCAAGAAAATATCTTGAAAAACACCATTGAAGCTGATTTTGAAACAGATTTTCATCAAGATTGAAGATCCCTTTTTGATTTCTTTTGAGATTATGATGAGTTTATTTGTTTATTGTGATTATACTATATTTTGGATGTTTTTATTTGCAAGCATGAACTAATTTTCTAAACACCTAGGGGAGATGAACCCTATGATATGAATTCTATCTTTTGATTTTTATTTTACGTAATAAAGATTTAGATCTTGATCGTAATTATATGTGCTTAATTCTTGGTTTAATATTTCTAGACTATTGATCCATGTTTGATGTGCTTAAATCAGATGATGAATAGACTATGTTTAAGAGTAAATATAACGTAACTGAGTGGAGTTGCATAAATCTGAGTGCATGTGCTTAAATCGATTTAAGACTCCTATATAATCCCCTTTGGTTACATCGTTTACATGCACAGTGCAAATAAAAGGCTTATCATAGTGTTTTTATTTTGGGGGTTTTGAAATTTTGCAAGAAATAGATAACCAGAAACACAAAAAGGACATCAATGTTTCGCCTGGTCCTATCCCTGTATTAGAGAATAGAAGTAGTTAGTCAGTTATGAGGTTGTTACTCAATTCAGAAAGTCTATATATACTGTACATTAAGCATTAAGAAGTAAGCAAATTTGAATAAACAACAAGAAGTTTATTCTATTATTTTCTACATTTCACTCTCTGCTTCTCTCTGTTTGGATAGTTGTTTTCTTCTTTTATCTAGTTCTTTCATGGTATCATTCGCCAATTGATTCTGGTCATTGCTTCTCATGGCTTCCGCTGATTCAGCGTCTGGTGAACCTAGCTCCGGTGTATTTGCTGCCGATCGAGTCACAACAGTTCTTCCTCGACATGAAGTGGTCAAACTCGATGAAGGTACTTACCTTCAAAGGCGTAAACAGGTAAAACTGATTGTTAATGGATATGGACTCGCAGGTTTTTTAGATGGCACTGTTGCTCCGCCATCGCGATTCATCGTTCTACCCGATGGATCTCGTGCTCCAAATCCGGCGGCTCAGGTCTTTATGCAGCAAGATCAACTGCTGATGTCCTGGCTTTTGTCTACTGTAACTTCCTTTCATCAATCCTCCTTTGATGATACTTGCACGGCGTGCGACATATGGAGCATGGCCGGTAATATTTTTGCAGCTGATATGGGCGCCAAGCAGTCGAGGATTCGGCATGAACTACACTCGTTGAAGAAAGGTAATCTTTCGATTAAGGCGTATGTTGCTCGGATTAAAGATTTGTGTGCTATGTTAGATGCTTCTGGCTCTCGTATCTCCGATGAAGAGAAGATTGAAGTGGTGCTTACAGGTTTGCCGTCGGAGTTTGAGGCGGTTATCTCCTCTGCTCGTTTGTCGCCTGTAGTTCTGCCGTTGCAACGTCTGGTGGATGTGTTAGTCGATTGTGAGAGTCGTCAAGATCGAGTGTTGCAGGAGGTCAGTTTGAACGTGAATCTTGTTGAAAATGAGCCATCGGTGGAAGGGGCCGGTCATGGAGGTCGTGCGTCTGTTCGTGGTCGTGGTCGGTTCATCAGATCTCGTGTTCAATGCCAGATCTGCAGTCGGTTTGGTCATGTGGCTCAAAAATACTATTATCGGTATCACCGAGACTCAAATAAAACGTCTGGCGTTGAAGGTTTTGATTCTGGAATTTTTGTGCAAAATGGTGATGAACAGATGGTTGCTCCTCATCAGAAGAGTTAAAGAATTTTTTATGGTCAAGGGAGTCATGCTGGTCAAAATAGATATGTTAGTCAAAATGTGTGTGCTGGCATGCAAAATAGGCCATTAGCACGTGGGCCACATGTTTCCAATGCACAAAATGATGCCTACAAGCCCAATTTGTCTAAATTCGGTCATGATACTAGGCAAGGGTATAATGGAGACACTTTACACGAGTTTACTACTGGAAATGGACAGTGGCGAGGTTCTAGTGGAAACAAAACCCATGAACTAAATGTTCAATTTAATGATGGGCCGAATGTTCAACATTCTTCTCATGGGCCGAATGTTCAGTTTAATGCTGGGCCGAATATTGTACCATCCTTTAATTTTGTTCAACTTGATCAAGATGATCCCGGCTCGCCTGAACCGATTGGTGATGGACTAGGTGTTGGTGGTCCGGTTCTGAAATTTACCAAACCGCGTGCTCGGGTCTATACCGGATCTAACCCATGTATTGGGCTTCCACGGCTAGGGGATTTACATGCGTCTGATTATTCTGATCCTTCAGTATCAGATTCTCATGTTAATACGGCTCAGCTTGGATCTAGTAGTGGTAATGATGATTCGTACATTCCAGTGTGCGGTGGCACCACATCTTGGTATCCTAACTCGGGAGCGAGTCATCATGTCTGTCGCGATGTGTCAGCTTTACGTAATGTCACGCCATATTCAGGTAAGTCATCTCTTTTAATGGGTGATGGTACTCCTGCGGTAATTTCGTCAATTGGTACGGCTATTTTACCTACTCAAGATAAATCGTTACGGTTATCAAATGTTTTATGTGTGTCAAGTATACGGAAAAACCTCTTATCTGTCTCACAGTTTGCTCGTGATAATGATGTGTTTTTTGAGTTTCACCCTACCTATTGTGTTATTAAGGATACGGTGACTCGGGAGATATTGCTGATGGGCCGCATTCATGATGGTCTATATTAGTTTTCTATCTCAGCGGTTTCTACGTTGCCTACAAATGCTCCATTTGTTGCTCATTCTCAAGTTCCACATACAGTTTCAACTACTTCTGTATTTGCTTTATGGCATAATCATTTAGGCCACCCGTCGACTTCTGTGGTCAAAGATATTCTAAATAAATGTAATGTTGTTTCAAATAAAATTGGTCTGGATGGTATATGTACTGCGTGTCAAAAAGGCAGGTCACATAAGTTGCCTTTCTCCCCTTCGACTACTAGCTATCGTCCTTTTGAATTGGTTGTGTCTGATCTTTGGGGTCCTGTACCTGTTGCATGTGGTGATAAGAGATATTATGTTTCGTTTATTGATATGTGTACCAGGTTTACTTGGGTTTATCTTTTACGTCAAAAAGCTCAAGCACTTGAATGTTTTACTCAGTTTCAACAGTTGATTAAGACACAGTTTGGCAAGTCTATTAAGCAGTTTCAGAGCGATTAGGGAGGTGAATATCGTGGTTTTACGTCCGTCTTAGAATCTCAAGGGATCATTCATCGACTGACCTGTCCGTATACTTCAGAAAAAAATGGAGTAGCTGAGCGAAAACATCGTCACATTGTTGAAATGGGGATTATGTTGTTGGCTCATGCAAATTTGCCTATGGAATACTGGGGGTATGCGTTTTGTTGTGCGGTTCATCTTATAAATCGACTTCCCACGGTTGTACTTCAGGATAGTTCTCCGTTTAAGGAACTGTATGGAAGCGATCCGACCTATGATCATCTTTGAGTGTTTGGTTGCTGTTGTTATCCTTACTTACGTCCGTTTGTGGGTCATAATTTGGAATTTCGGTCTCAGCCGTCGACTTTTTTGGGCTACAGTCCTCGTCACAAGGGGTATCAATGTCTTTTACCAGAGGGTAAGGTTATAATTTTAAGGCAAGTAGTCTTTGATAAGCAGAGGTTTTTGTTTACTGAGACTAGTTCAGACAAGTTTGTATCAACAACCGGTCAGACTAGTTCGACAGTTGTTCCTCTTGTGTAGCCATCTTCATCCTCGACTCTTGAGCCATGCATGATGGCACCGTCGGTACAAGGGGTGTCGTCTCAGCCTACTGATCCTGTATTAGATGTTAGTGTGGAACAGCCCCAGTCTCATGATCCTTCAACTGATGTTAGGACTGGGTCGGGTAGTCTTCCAGCTCATGATTATTCAGCTAATGATGGAACTGAGTTGAGTGATCTTCCAGCAGAGCATGGCTCGGGATCCTCAGGTGATACCAATGCTCTTTCTTCGTCTAATATGGGACTGTCTGCAGGTGTTTCGTCGGCATTTGATAGTCAGATTAGTAGGACAGCTGTGGGCAATACTCACCCAATGGTCACTCGCGCTAAAGCAGGGGTTTACAAGCCTAAGGTTTTAAGTGTTGAAGCTGTTGAACCGACTACAATTGAAGAAGCTCTGGCTACTGTTGAGTGGCGCACTGCTGCGCAAGATGAGTATAATGCTCTTATGCGTAATTCCACATGGGAGCTCGTTCCTGCTCCATATAATCGAAAGGTCATTGGGTGCAAATGGCTGTTCCGAATCAAGAAGAATTTTGATGGCACTATTGCTCGATATAAGGCTCGCTTAGTTGCAAAAGGTTACTCTCAAGTTCCGGGTTGTGATTTTAAGGAAACGTTTAGTCCAGTGGTCAATCTGGCTACTATTAGAGTTATTTTGTCTATTGCTGTGTCTAGGGGGTGGTCGCTTCGGCAAGTGGATGTGAATAATGTGTTTCTAAATGGTGACCTTGACACTGAAGTTTTTATGCATCAACCTCCCGGTTATGTTCAATATGGCTCAGATGGTAGACCTTTGGTGTGTCGCTTGAAGAAAGCGTTGTATGGTCTTCGTCAGGCTCTTCGTGCCTGGTTTGAAAGGCTAAAAGGATTTCTAGTCTCTATAGGGTTTGTAGTTTCAAAGTCTGATGCTTCATTGTTTGTTCGAGTTGTACCAGGTTCAACATTGTATGTGCTTGTGTACGTTGATGATATTATTATTACTGGAGACATGCCTTCTATTTTAGAGTGGTTTGTTAATTTGCTGAATAGTGAGTTCTCGCTTAAGGACATGGGTGATCTTCATTATTTTCTTGGGATAGAGGTTAATCGTTCTTCGTCAGGTTGCCTTCATCTTTGTCAGAAGAAGTATATACGTGATATTCTTATACGTTGTTCGATGGAGAATGTGAAGAGTGTTCATACACCGATGGTTAGTTCCTCTATGATGACTCGCGATGGTGGTGAGCGGTTACAGGATCCGACTGAATACAGGAGTCTTGCAGGAGCATTACAGTATGTCACTCTTACGCGACCTGATGTTGCCTATGCTGTTAATCGAATATGTCAATTTATGCATTGTCCTACTTCCGTTCATATGACCGCTCTGAAGCGCATTTTGAGGTATTTAGGTGGTACGATTGATTTTGGAATTGTGTTTCGTCCATCCACTAGTTTGTCCTTAGTTGGATATGCTGATGCAAACTGGGGATTAGATTTTGATGATCGGAGGTCTACTACTGGATACTGTGTTTATTTCGGACATACACCTGTGTCATGGTGTACGAAGAAACAACAGGTTGTTGCTCGGTCTACTGCTGAGGCAGAATACCGAAGTCTTGCTGCAGTTACTAGTGAGGTTACGTGGCTTTTATCGCTACTTAAAGAATTACATGTTCAGTCTAATAGTGTTCCTCAAATTTGGTGTGACAGTTCTGGAGCGGTTGCAGTTGCTGCAAATCCTGTTCTTCATTCAAAGTTTAAGCATGTTGAGTTAGATTTATTTTTTGTTCGTGAAAAGGTTGCTGATGGCACGGTTGCTGTTAGAGAAGTTCCAGCGTGTGATCAGGTCGCTAATGTTCTCACTAAGCCACTTTCGTCGTCGAGTTTTACTCGTTTTCGGAGTTTTCTACGGGTCTTGCCTGTAGAGAAGATGGATGAATATTAGAGAATAGAAGTAGTTAGTCAGTTAGTGAGGTTGTTACTTAATTCAGAAAGTCTATATATACTGTACATTAAGAATTAAGAAGTAAGCAAATTTGAATAAACAACAAGAAGTTTATTCTATTATTTTCTACATTTCACTCTCTGCTTCTCTCTGTTTGGATAGTTGTTTTCTTCTTTTATCTAGTTCTTTCACGCTGTAGGCTGGGTTTTGGATACCAAGTTCAAAAAGGGTGGTACTGAAATCAAGCAATATATTGAAAAATATGGTATACAATATAAGTATATTAATATACTAACATTTTAAATTGAAACATATCCAATTATTTGAGTCATCAAATGATATGTCTAATAATTTAATAATGTGCGTGAATGTGAGTTGTACTTGAATATATAATATAAAAAATAATTTGGATTAATAAATTTAACAATTTGTTTGGATTAAGTCACACACACAAAATAAAATAGTTATATATTATTATTTACCATCGTTGTCTAAATTATTAGTGATCAAACATAATTATAACTTATTAGGTTTCAGTTATTAAATAAAGTATAAGCAAAATATATGCGGATATTATAGTAACTAATTTTTAATTAATGATGGGCCAAATAGAAAATAAGATTAATGTGTAAAAGTTATATATTAGGGTTATAGCATTCAAATTACACATACATAATTTTTCTGACATCACATCTTTAGAAAAAAAGAATCACCTTCTCTAAAAATACTTATTTGTCAATTTGATGTGTGCTGATTTAGGAGATCAAAACAATAAGACTCGAATATTTCAACATATTGATGGATTCCAGTACACTTTTGCATATGCTTTTTTTTTATTGTTGATCTAACATGACGGAACCTGATTTATTGAGTTGTATATAAATTTTTTATTAAGTTATATATATGTATATTATTTTGTTGATACAGGAAACCAACAAGAAGAAGAGGATGACAGAGAGGAGTGTTAGTTCACTTGCGACAAGCAGAGAGTCGGAGTCAGGAAAAGGAGAATGAGGAAGAGGAAGAGGAAGAGGAAGAGGAGGAGAAGGAGAATGTTAGGGTTACTGTTTAGGGTTTTTCAAGGTTTAAGGAGGTGATACTTGTTTCATCGTGCTCTAAAGTTTATATAGAGAGTTACCCCTTGTCCTATAGTGCCATGTAGCTGACAATGCAATGTTTTGCAAGGTTGTGCGTGTTGGCCAAATGGTAAGGCTGTTATAGGTTAGTTGTCGCGCGCCGTGTAGGATACTGTGTGGTCCTCATCTGACATTCTCGTCCTTAAGGTTGCACGAGGTTGTTTCGCCTTAGTGGTCTCCACGTGGAAGCATAGTGGGTCGTCACCTTCCCCCTCTCCTACTAATGTTCCTCCTCAGTTTGCTTCACCTCTTCCTCTTATTTACATAGGGCCTCCTCCAACTTTGCAATTTGGGTACAATCCCTTTCCCGATCAGCCAGGTACCCTTTGCAATGGTCCTTCAAATTATTCTTTTCTTTGTGTAGTGAAGTCATGCCCTCCTCAAAGTATTCAACCTAGACCCTCCAGATTTTACCCTCCTCTCGAGCCCTAGCAAAGACAACCTCTACCTCAGCCACCTCCCCTCTTGCTCTATGTCCCTATTTCTTCAACATGTTTACCTCTTCCGAGGCTTTCTCCAAGGCACTTGAGAACTTATCTCTTTTCTCCTAGACCACAAGGTAGTGCTTTGAAAGATAGTCCAACTCTGTACAGATGGCTCAAAGGTGCACAAGTTTTCAAGGGGCATGGTCCACTTAATGGAGAAAATCAAAATCGTGCCCAAACTTCGGCTCCACAAGTATATACTTGTGCCTATTCGGACTCAAGTTACTAGCCTTCCCACACAATAGATTTTCCATGGAAGGGGACCTCTATCATCTAGATAACAACAATAGCATAAGGTGTGTTTTCTAGTTTAACTGGGATAGCCCCTACAAGTTTTGAAAGGCTATCATATAGGGGACCTCATCCCGCTCATGACACAAGTCCTTGCTAGCTGCATGCTTTGGAGCTATCCCATAGTAATTAAGCACGTTACATGTGAAATGGTGGGGTAGGAAGTGAAACCCTACCTCCAACACATATAAGGGTATAGAACCTAGGCCTCCTCTGCCGTGATTGGGCCCCCTCACTGTATTTAGGGAAAACACATTATCAGAGATGCTAAAATCATATCGATGGTGGTTTGGCTCCAGTGCCATGTAGCAGAGCAACCATTGCATTCCCTTTTCTTGACGGTGCACTCAAATGAACAAAACACCACCACCTCCCTCTCCAACCAAGGGGGCTCTTCGTCTTCTTTGTCACCCTATATGAAGTATTGATCCCTCCTCCCCTATTTACCCCGACCATTGTCATAGACTTAGTTAGAAAAGAAATTAAATACGAAAATTCAAAGAAATTGAACCCTTAACCTCAACAGAAGCTTTAACCGAACAAGAAACGACGATGGTGAAAGAGTAGTGAGAGAAAATAGAGAACAACACTTAGAGAATTTTGAGAACGACGAAAACAAGAAAACTTAAATAGTTAAGGTGTGACGGCCCAATTTTTGGTGGTATTGAAAAATATGGTTTCGAAATCCTATTTTCGTAAATCAAGTCTGTAAATATTAAATATGAATATTTATGAGGATAATATTAAAAACATTGCAATATTAAAATTTTCCAACTAGGAAACCTTAGGGATTTTTACCATATATAAAAATAATTTGGCCAACCTAATTAAATCTCCAAATCAAGACACGGCTGTTATTTTTTTTTTCCTTTTCTTTTCTTTTTCCAAGTTAAAACGGCTGTTTCTATTTTATTTTATTTTATTTCATTTGTTGCATGAACTCACAAGAACCAGCCAAGCAAAGAAAACTAAAACTGCAACATCACATTTTACTCGATTCCCTGCAAATCCAACTCTTATTTCTTCAACGAAACACCCCAAGGCACGTGTGTTCTAACCCATGTTTTCTTCTTTTTATAGACTCCTATATTAATCCTCTTTGCTTGCATCGTTTACATGCGCAGTGCAAATAAAAGGCTTATCATAGTGTTTTTGTTTCTGGTGCTTTGATATTTTGCAGGAAATGGATGATCAGAAAGACATAAAGGACATCAAGGTTTTGCCTGCTCCTATCCCTGAAGGTTGGGTTTTGGATACCAAGCTCAAAGAGGATGGTACTGAAGTCAAGGTATATATTGAAAAATATGGCATAAAATATAACTATTTATATATTTATATTTATATTTCATAGTTCTTAATAAAAAATTTAGAGTGACAAAAATAAATTGGAGTAATGAACTTCGCATTGGAAGCTTCGCATAACTCGTGCCGTAGTTGGATTAATTAATTATAATAATAATTGAGGAAATTGCAGTGCTACTTATGTCCAGCCACTGAACAACGATTCTACACATATGAAGATCTTATGCGATATGTGAGATATGCCAAAGCTGCCAAGGTTTCCATCTATAGTCCCGTAAGTTTTAACTTTTTTTTTCCCCTTATTTACTTCTTTATTTTATTTTAATTAAAAAATAGATTCGAAAGAATTAACTAGAAATGCATTGGATAAGAGATTTTCAAATTTGGATCATCCTTAATAATAAATAATAAAAGGGTAAATATATTGTTTGGTACTTGTGTTTGGTTTCGATGTTCAACTAGGTACCTAAGTTTTTTGGTTCAAATTTGGTATCTGTGTTTGACTTCAGTTTTGTATCCCATACAAGTACTTAAGTTTTGCTTCAATGCTCAGTTAGGTACCTAAGTTTTTCTTTTGTCCCCATTAAGTACCTATGGTCTTTTTACTAGAACAAAGATTACAAATATTTATAAGATCGCATGATGTTGTTTGGTTTGAGCACCAAATTGAGACAAAAAAACTTATATACAAAATTGAACATTAAAACCAAATATAGATACTAAATGATATATTAACTCACAATAAAATTGTTTTTCCTATAGATAATATTTTGATAACTCGGCGAATAATGGTCTAGTTTTTGATAAAAAAAATTTATGAAATTTGGTCGATTGACTTGACAAGACCTGGCTTGTGAACCTGTTTGCAAAATGTTGAATGCATACATATTTATTTATTACGATTATGTTTTAAATTTATTTGGGTCATTATTCATTTGTATTTATCCTTGTTTGACAGTATTTTGAGGGCAACATGAAGAAAGAAGGCTATAAAAGGTTAAAGAAAGAAGGCGAAAGCTAGTATTGATTTTAGAGAGGAACAAGAGGATGAAGATAGAAATATGAGCCAGCTTGAGTGAAATCTGTGGCAAAATGTTGTGTTTAATTAACAAATGTTGATGGATTGTGTTTCTATTTTGCAATGTTTGGGTCAGTTTGAATTTCGTATTATTTTATGTAGTGAGTTTAATGATCAAAGTTTGGTTTTGGTTTCAATTGAAATTGTTTTCCATTGTTAATTTCAAGGTTTCTTTTTTTTCATAAATTTTAACGGGACTGAATCTTCCATTCAAGTGGTTTTCTGATCATAAGTCTTTCTCTAATTGGAGCACATGCTGCAATTTCATATAAATCATGTCCCTAATTCTTTATTAATCAATTAAACAAGATCTTTTGAAAGCTATGAGAAGCCTCATCCGTAATTTTCACCCATAAATTGTCAAACATAAAGTTATAATCCTATTCTTTCTTTCCCAAATCATTAAAAATAATCATAAAGTTAGGGATTGTGGGTTTATTCAAACAGTTTGGAAATCAGTGGTACCAAGGAGTTGTTGGTGTTGTTCCAATAGAGTCGGAAGCGTGTAAATTATTGTACTAAAAAATCACACAAAGTTCAATTCCCAGGGAAGAGAGGTGGATCACAAGGATCTCTTAAATACCAAGTCTTTCCTTAGTCAGAATATCCCTTTTACAGTAATTTAATAGCACAATTAAATACTACTATTATACCCTCAAATATTGAAAGAAAAATAGGACAAGAAAGAACACAAGAGTTTTAACGAGGTTCGGTAAATTATACCTACGTCCTCGGGCACTAACACCAGATGATAACTTTACTATCTCCAAGATATTACAAACAAATAGAATTCCTTAAGAATTCTCAAATGGGAGAAGAGAGAAAACTAAGAGAGAAAGATTGGTTGGGATGAATTGAAATGAGAAATGAGAAGGCCTATTTATAGTTGAGGTTTAAGGACCAAACAATAAATAGCCCATTATCTCAAGGACCAAAAAAAAATTATCCCATGCCACTTTTTCAAAGTCAACTTTAGGGTGCTAAACTTGCACCACTTGGATTGTTTTCCATTAAAATTGTCTGCCATTAATCATAATGTTAACAATCTCCACCTTGAAGATTTGATTAGGATAATCACATCTTCACACACTTCCTTCAACTCCCCAAATTTGATAAAGCTATCTTTTGTAGTGCCTCCAAATGCACTCTCGAGCGCCATACACCTGAAGGTGCTCAAATTCTCAGGATGTTAATCAAGTTCAAATAATGATTAAACTTGATTGTTGTTACCACCTTGGTTATCATATCTGATGGATTATCTGCTGTTGGAATCTTCTGAAGTAGAATTTTTCCTTTTTCAAAGACTTCCCGCACAAAGTGATATCTTACGTCGATATGTTTGGTTCTTGAATGATAGACTTGATTTTTCGCTAAATGAATAGCGCTCTGGCTGTCACAATATAAACTTATGTGACTTTGAACAACTCCTAAGTCTTTCAACAATCCATTAAGCCAAATAGCCTCCTTAACAGCTTCTGTAATTGCCATATATTCTGCCTCTGTAGTAGACACAGCTACTGTAGACTGTAAGGTAGACTTCCAACTCACTGGGGCTTTCGCAAGAGTAAACAGATACCCCGTAGTTGAACGACGTTTATCTAAATCACCAGCAAAGTCGGAATCAACATATCCAACTACAAACTGACCAAGTGCTTCATCCTGTTCAAAAATTAAACCAACATCTACGGTTTTTCGAAGATACCGTAGAATCCATTTCACAGCTTGCCAATGTCCTTTTCCAGGATCATGCATATACCTGCTCACAACTCCAACAACTTGTGAAATGTCAGGCCTCGTACACACCATCGCATACATCAAACTCCCAACTGCATTAGCATATGGGACTTTCGCCATATATTCTCTTTCATCTTTAGTCTTCGGAGATAATTGAGCACTAAGTTTCAAATGAGAAGCAAGTGGGGTACTTACATGTTTTGTGTTTTCATTTACACCAAAACATTGTAATACCTTTTTCAGATATTGCTTCTGATTTAAACAGAGCTTGCCTCTCGGTCTATCTCTACTTATCTCCATGCCAAGAATCTTCTTGGCCTCACCTAGATCTTTCATCTCGAACTCTTGATTCAACTGAGCTTTCAGCTTATCTATCTCATTTTGGCTCTTCGAAGCGATTAACATATCATCAATATACAAGAGTAGATAAATGAAAGATCCGTCATGCAGTTTCTGCAAATATACACAATTGTCATATTTGCTTCTTGTGTACTTCTGCCTTCTCATAAAGCTATCAAATCGCTTGTACCACTGCCTCGGGGATTGCTTCAATCCATATAGCGATTTGTTCAGCCTACAAACCCAATTTCTACCACCAGCATCTGTGTATCCTTCGGTCTGAGTCATATAGATCTCCTCTTCTAACTCACCATGCAAGAAAGCCGTCTTAACATCAAGTTGAGCTAGCTCCAAATTCAACTGTGCTACCAAGGCCAACAAAATTCTAATGGAGGAATGCTTCACAACAGGGGAAAATACATCATTGTAGTCAATTCCCTCCTTCTGAGCGTAGCATTTAGCTACCAATCTTGCATTGTAGCGAATATCCTTCTTGCTAGGAGATCCATCTTTCTTTGCGAATACCCACTTGCATCCGATTGCCCTTTTACCTTTCGGTAATTGCGCCAACTCCCAAGTATTGTTCTTCCGGAGAGACTGTATTTCTTCATCCATGGCGCTTTTCCATTTATCACTTTCTAAGCTTTGCATTGCTTCTTGATAAGTGATAGGAATATCATCAACAACGGGAAGGGCGTAGGCCACCATATCAGTAAATCGAGCAGGTTTACGAATTTCTCTCCGTGGCCTTGCAACTGCAACTGGTTCTGGTGTACTTAGTGGTTCTTAGGTCAGAACCTCTTCAACCTCTAATTCCTCCATTGTGGCTGGAGAATTAGACTTATTAACTGGGCAAATCCCCATCTGCTCAAACTCCACCTATTTTGGAGTACACTCCACCGGCTGTGGAGTATTGCTCGTCTGAATATCTTTATCTGCTACCTTTTTCAATGTGGCAGATTCATCAAAGGTAACATCTCTGCTACAGATCATTTTCTTTGTGCTTAAGCACCAAAGACGAAATCCCTTCACTCCAGAAGTGATTCCCATAAAGAGAGCTTTCTTTGCCCTTGGATCTAACTTTGACTCCTTCACATGGTAATATGTAATGGTTCCAAACACATGTAAGGAATCATAATCTGTAGCCGGTTTTCCAGACCATACCTCCATAGGAGTTTTTCTTTCTAATGCAGATGATGGCAAACGATTAACAAGATGGCCAGCGTATGTCACAGCCTCAGCCCAAAATTGCTTGCCCAACCCAGCATTGGACAACATACATCGAACTTTCTCCAGCAATGTTCGATTCATACGCTCTGCCAATCCATTCTGCTGTGGTGTATCCCTAACTGTGAAGTGTCGAACAATACCATAATCTTGGCACACATCGAAGAACGGATCACTTTTATATTCCCCTCCATTGTCCGTCCTAAGCCGCTTGATTTTCTTGCCAGTCTGGTTTTCGATCATAGTTTTCCATTTAAGAAAAACTTTAAGCACTTCATCCTTAGTTCTCATGGTATACACCCAAACTCTTCTGGAAAAGTCATCAACAAAAGTAACAAAGTAGTGTTTTCCTCCCAATGAAGGTGTCTTGGAAGGCCCCCACACATCTGAGTGAACATATTCCAAAATATCTTTTGTATTATGGATAGCAGTACCGAATTTCACTCTCTTTTGCTTTCCCAGAACACAATGCTCGCAAAATTTTAATTTGCAAGCCTTTGCACCTTTTAACAATCCTTGCTTTGCCAGAATTTGCAAGGATTTTTCGCTGGCATGTCCCAACTTCATATGCCACAACTGTATTGAGTCCAATTCTTTGTTACCGGAAGCTGTAGCGACTGCTCCAATAACTGTACTACCTTGGTAGTAATACAAGTTATTTTTCCTGATGCCCTTCAATATCACAAGTGCGCTAGATGTCACTTTCAAAACCCCATCTCTCATAGTAACAACTGAACCATTGGATTCCAAGGCTCCCAATGAGATGAGATTTTTCTTCAAACTGGGCACGTACCGAACATCAGTCAGAACTCTGGTTGATCCATCTTTATTCTTTAATTGGATTGAACCTATCCCAACAGTTTTACAGGCATTGTCATTGCCCATATAAACAACTCCTCCATTTAGTTCTACTAAATTAGAGAACCACTCCCGGTTAGGGGACATATGATAGGTACAACCCGAATCCAATATCCACTCATCTGAATGGAACGACGATGATGATGCAACCAGTGATAGTTCAGAGTCACTAGTATCATGCTTAGCAACACAAGCATCTACAGCAGTTTTTCCCTTATTCTTCAGCTTTGGACAATTTTTCTTCCAGTGGCCTTTCTCATGACAAAAAGCACATTCATCTTTCCCGAGTCTGGACTTTGACTTTGATCTCCCCTTTTGAGTTTTCTTCCGAGTGTATGAACGACCTCGGACTACTAAAGCTTCTGTATCTTTGATTGAGTTTTTCTGTTTGTCCTTCTTTCTCTGTTCATAACTGTATAAGGCCGCACAGACTTCGCTCAAAGATATATCACTCCTGCCATGAAGTAGAGTAGTTTCTAGGAACTCAAACTCCTCAGGAAGTGACCCCAACAGCATCAAAGCCAAATCTTCATCTTTGAATGTCTCATCCATATTCAGCAAATCAGTGACTAACTGATTAAATTTGGTGATGTGATCATTCATTGTGGTACTTGGGACGTATGTGAAGCGAAACAGTCTTTTCTTCAAGTGGAGCTTATTTTGACTGTTTTTCTTCAAAAATTTTTCTTCAAGTGCCACCCACAACTTATTTGCAGAAGTCTCCTTTGAAAAAGCATACCTCTACTCTCGAGAAAGGCATGATCGAATTGTGCCACATGCCAACCGATTGATCGCCTTCCAATCTTTCTCCTGTATATTATCTGGTTTCTCTTCATCAATGGCAATGTCTAGACCCTGCTGAAAAAGGGCATCTAGAACCTCACTTTGCCACATACCAAAATGGCCCGTGCCATCAAAGATCTCCACGGCCAATCTTGCATTTGCAATTGTCGGTCTTGTCCACATGGACGATGTTGAAGCTCCTACACCGACCGTTTTCTCCATAATCTTTCAATATACCTAAGAAAATCTTTTCTGATGTGGAAGATCAGTTTAAACTGCAACCACAGAGCATAGTACGATTAACCTTCGGCTCTGATACCACTTGTTGTTCTAATAGGGTCGGAAGCGTGTAAATTATTGTACTAAAAAATCACACAAAGTTCAATTCCCAGGGAAGAGAGGTGGATCACAAGGATCTCTTAAATACCAAGTCTTTCCTTAGTCAGAATATCCCTTTTACAGTAATTTAATAGCACAATTAAATACTACTATTATACCCTCAAATATTGAAAGAAAAATAGGACAAGAAAGAACACAAGAGTTTTAACGAGGTTCGATAAATTATACCTACGTCCTCGGGCACTAACACCAAATGATAACTTTACTATCTCCAAGATATTACAAACAAATAGAATTCCTAAAGAATTCTCAAATGGGAGAAGAGAGAAAACTAAGAGAGAAAGATTGGTTGGGATGAATTGAAATGAGAAATGAGAAGGCCTATTTATAGTTGAGGTTTAAGGACCAAACAATAAATAGCCCATTATCTCAAGGACCAAAAAAAAATTATCCCATGCCACTTTTTCAAAGTCAACTTTAGGGTGCTAAACTTGCACCACTTGGATTGTTTTCCATTAAAATTGTCTGCCATTAATCATAATGTTAACAGTTGGAATGTTTTCTTTAATTTGTTGCTCATTCGTTCGATTATTTGAAATATTAGGAATGAAGATAAATTAGAGTTCCAGAATAGCGAATGGACTGTTTTTTTTTCTATTGTTAGCTGGTCCCTTTGGAAGAGTCAGAATGACTTCATATTCAATCAGGCTAGTGGCAGTAGCCATTATCTTCTAACATTGGCCGAAGCTTGGACGAGCTCTTTGTATATCGAAGGAGCGACTGAACATTGGCCATGTAAGTCTATGACTAAGAGATAGTGGCAATTCCAACTCATGGATGGTTTAATGAATGTGGATGGTTTGGTGTTAGCGACTAGACCGAAGGTGGCTATTGGTGGAGTGATGAGAGGGTCAAATGGAGGATGGATGGGGGGTTTCGACATGATGATAGGTATGTCTAATATCTTTCAGGTTGAATCTCGGGCAATGCTTGAAGGATTAAAGCTAGCTTGGGCACAGGGCTTCTGTCAAGTGGAGCTAGAGAGGGATAATGCTTTGCTAATTGACATTATACAGAATGGGTTAGCAACGGGAAACAATTATAGCGAAATTAGGCTAATACATGACCGGTGTCCTAAAGATTAGGGCGTGAAACTCCAACATATTTTGGGGGACAGTAACAAGGTGGCAGATTGCATCATCAAAGAGGCTAGAGGAGGAATGGAATAGTTGATTATTCATGTGGATCCACCGGCATATGTGAGAGATTTATTGGAGAAAGATGTCCATCGCGCAATACGTATAATGGTTGATGGAAAATAATAGTGTTGTATTTTTAGCCTATGGCTAAACTCTTATTTATTTAACCAAAAAAAATAATTTTAATATCAATATTTTTATTTTATAAATATTTTGTGATTTGTATAATTTCAATAACCTATTTTTTTCTAAATTAATTGTTTATTCAAAATGCTACTATTTTAGAAATTCCTCATCTAAATTTTTTTTAATTACAAGTCTAAAAGTATATTAATTAATGTGAAATCCCATGTACTTAAATTTGAAATATCAACCAATGAGGTAGTAAGATTGAAATTTTGGATCCAAAATCATATTGTATAAAATTTGTTTAAGTTTGTGGTTTAAGTATCAAGAACTACAACATGTGGACACAATCCAGATTTATTCTTGTTTAGGTTTACATATATCTTGTTTTTCAATTCATTTGTGCACTATAGTAATTTGATTATGAATATAATTATTCAAACATGTATTATTTGTGAGTACTTTGTATATATTATACTTCCGAATAACTAATCAATATATCGACGATGAAAATTTTTAACTTTAAAATTAAAAATTGCAATATATCCTATTTATTTATATTTTAATTTTGTGAATACAACTTGAAACATTAAAAACAAAAAAAAGAAAAATTGAAGCATTAAGTTGCCAACTAGGAAACCTGAGGTAATTTTACTACATATATATATATATATATATTTGAACAATCTCATTATAAGTTCTGATCATATTTATTTTTTTATATAATGTTTAGAACTGCCTACAGTCTTTCCCTAACCCATAAATAGAAAAATAATACGCTCCCATAATCTCAAACTCACATTTTATTATATTGACAATAATACTCATATTAA
Source organism: Gossypium hirsutum (assembly GCF_007990345.1). Classification (NCBI taxonomy): domain Eukaryota; kingdom Viridiplantae; phylum Streptophyta; class Magnoliopsida; order Malvales; family Malvaceae; genus Gossypium; species Gossypium hirsutum. Next base: position 2,962,363 of record NC_053438.1, on the reverse strand, counting down.
TCAAATTAAGATTCAATTCATACCATATAAACTTAATTTAACCAGCCTAATTAATTCTCCAAATCATGAAACGGCTGTTTCGCCCTTTTCCCTTTCTTCAAGATAAAACGGCTGTTTTTCTTTCCGTTTTATTTTATTTTATATTAAACGGCTGGGTTTCTCACCAACTCCAATGGTCCACAGTTATTTAATTTTGTAATTTCTTGCATGAACCCAAAACAACCAGCGAAGCAAAGGAAAAGGAAACTGAAACTGAAACTTTTTTAATATTCTTTGACATAACTTTAAAACTGGTTGAACAAGATCCTAATGTCATATTGTTTAATTAAATTTAATTTTTGAAACTGTTACATAACAATTATTTTGATTTTTTTATTATAAAAATATATAGAATCTAATCTTCGAATAAAGAAAATAATGCAATTTCAAATCTTTCAATAAATGAAAAACCTAGAAAAGATTTTTCCGTCTTGTTTTTTCTAACTTGGACATGTTATTGTAACTTCCAAGCTTGGTAGTCGAAGCATGTCGATCAAAAGACCAAAGTCCTGAAAAAATCTAATCCGAGAATTGAAAATACAAACTAAATTGAACTAATGGAGATAACTTTGTCAATTCCATGTCTCATGTAGATGTACAACTTTATCTCTCTCTAATACCTATAAATTCATTTCGTGTTCGTTTGTTTTTGAATCATTTGATATATTTTGTTTGATTTTTATTTTATTTTATTAAATACATATGTTTTGATTTTTGATTTATAATTTATTTATACTTTTTATATTTTTAAATAATTTTTATAAGTTTTTTAATCCAAAAATAATTTTTAATAAATTTTCTTTTTAAATTTTTTTAGAATTAGAGTTAAATTGAAAAATTTTGTAAATGTACTTGATGGTTAAATTTATTAATGTTTTAGAATTGGAACTAAAATGATAAAATCATTGAAGACTAAATTCGTTGACTTGTTTAGATTTAGGATCAAATTGATAGAATGTGTAAACACTGAAGGGTTAAATTTTTTATTAGGCCAATTAAAAAAGTCCACATCAGCTTCCATCACTTATCTAACAACAACTAAGGATAAGTGAAATGTATGAATAATGTGACCAAAGATGGTTCATGGTTGTGACATTTAAGTTTCGGGAATCTTGGATTTCCTATCTTGAAGTTATTGTCAAAAGCAAAGATGATGAATAGATTGCTAGAAATTAATCCTCTTGATCAACTATGTGAAACTTGTTTTAATGGAAAACAACACAGACAAAGTTTTGAAGTTGGAAAATCTCAACGAGCCAAGAGACCATTGGAGGTTGTACACTCTGACATAGCAGGTCCTTTTGATATACCTTCACGTGGCAGAAACATGTACTATCTTACTTTTATTGATGTTTTAATAGAAAAAGTTAAATATATCTTCTTAAAACAAAATCAGAAGCACATGACAAATTTATCGAGTTCAAATCTGTGGTAGAAAAATAGAATGGATATTATATTAAGATACTCAAATCTGATAGAGGAGGTGAGTATACCTCGAATTCATTTGAAAGCTTCTACAAAATTGATTTGCTGAAAGAAAGAGCTGCACTATTCTTGATATGTCAAGAAGCATGGTTAAAGAGAATCATTTACCAAGAACTTTTTGGGTTGAAGCTACTTAATTGTTTATTTGTTAAACTGATGTACATGTCCAACCAAAATTGTGCAATACAAGACACCAAATGAAAGTTTGAGCAATCAAAAGCCAGGAGTTGGACATCTCAAGATTTTTGGATGCATTGCATATGCTCATGTTCTTGACCAGATGAGAAAGAAGTTCGATGAAAAAAAAGTGAAATGCATTTTCATTGGTTATGAAAAAAGAAATAAGACATATAGACTATACAACTCTTTCACCAAGAAAGTTATTATTTTAAGAGATGTTGAATACGGTGAAGCTGATTACTAGAGATGGAGCGAAGAAGAAAAGAAAATTGAAGGATTGTTTTTCAGTTATGATAAAGACAACGGCTTCATCAATCAAGATGAATAAGGTGATGATCAAATTACTCCACCAAGTCTTGTTGCAACAACACCTACAACATCATCATCATCAACCAATAGTAATATGAACAGCTTAGAGGAAGCACCTGCAACAATGCTTAGTTTACACGATATTTATGATGCCACAAAACTAATAGAAACAACACTTGGTTATTCTTTATTCTGTTTAATGATAGAATGTGATCCAATAACATATGAAGAAGCAAATGAAGATGTCAAATGATAGAAGGCAATGGGTGAAAAAATTACAACAATAAGAAAATTTGGCACGTGGGAGTTAACAAGTCTGCCAGAAGGATATAATCCAATTGAAGTCAAATGACTGTACAAAAAAAAGACTAACAAATAAGGAAAAGTGAAGAAACAAAAAGAAAGACTAGTTGCCAAAGACTACAAGAAAAGACATGGAATGGACTATCATGACGTATTTGCTCCAGTCGCTAGAATTGACACTATAAGGCTTCTCATGGCAATTGCAGTAGAAAATAAATGGAAGATTTATTAGATGGATGTGAAGTCAGCTTTCCTTAATGACTACCTAGAAGAAGAAGTTTACATCGAACAACCACCTAGGTATAGCAAACAATGACAGGAAGACGAAGTCTATCACTTGAAGAAAATTTTATATGGACTAAATCAAGCCTCAAGAGCATGGAGTTGGTGAAAAGTCCATACAAGCACGCCTTATATATGAAGAAAAATAGAGTTTGTGATATCATGATCGTGTGCTTATATGTGGACGATATGATTTTCATGAGAAACAATCCAGGTATGTTTAATGACTTTAAGAATTTGAAATGACAAATATTGGTGACATGCCATACTTTCTTGGAGCCAAAGTGAAACAAATGAAAGATAGAATATTTGTGTCCCAAAAGAAGTGTGTAGAACATATTTTAAGTAAATTCAGAATGAAAGATTGCAAGCTAGTAGCCACACCAGCAATAGGCATGAAAATAAGTGTTGATTCAACTAGAGAGCCGGTAAATCTGACGTTTTTTAAAAACATCGTTGGAAGTTTAAGGTACTTAACTATCACATGACTAGACATCATGGACGTAGAGGGATTAGTTAGTAGATACATATAGAAGCCAAAACAAGATCACCTGATTGTAGCAAAGAGAATTTTGAGATATTTCAAAGGTACAATGGATCATAATTTATTTTATACACACTCCCAAAGTTCAAAATTGGTTGGTTATTCAAATAGTGGTTATAGTAGTGACTTGGATGAGTGCAAAAGTACATTTGGATATTTATTCCAGATTGGTTCAACAACATTTTCATGTTCATCAAAAAAACAACAAATAGTAGCCCTCTCAACATGTGAAGTAGAATACATGGTTGTTGCTACGTGAATATGTCAAGTAATTCGGTTGAAGAATATTTTGGGGGAATGTTCTACTATACAAGAAGGTCCAATTATAATTTATGTTGACAACAAGTCTATAATATCTCTTACAAAGAATCTAGTGTCTCATAATCGAAGCAAACATATCGATACAAAGTATCATTTTATTTGAGAGCAAGTGAAATAAAAATATGGAGTTAGTTTACTACAAAATGAAAGATTAATTGATAGATATTTTTACAAAAACCTTTGAAAATGGATGCATTCCATAAATTCAAAGAAAAACTTGGAACGAAAAGCTCGATTTAAGGGGGAATGTTAGATGCCAACCCAACTTTTCAAGGTCAGCTAAACATGGTCATGAAAAGTTGGAAAATATTAGCCTACAACTTCGAAAAATTAGTAACGTGGCAACTTGCTAATAGTTACTTAAGGGCTAAACATGATGAGTTGGCTAGGCATGATTGGAAGCATTATCCATAATAATGGATAAGTGTAACAACTGGATTTCATGAAATAATGATCCGCAATAATACATTATCTAAAGTTGCAAAAATAAGAGCTTCAATCCCACTTGTAAATAATCCAAGAAACATTACATGTATAAGGACAATTGAAGGTACTAAAGAAACAAGAACAACAACCATTAATTTATCAGCTAATATATTCCCAAAATGTCGAAAACTAAGTGATAAGGGTTTTGTGAAATCCTCTAAAATGTTAATAGGTAAAATAATAGGAGTGTTTTGAATGTATTTACTGAAATACCCCAATCCTTTTTTTGAAAGATCCGCATAGAAATATGTTATTGATGTGAGTAAAGCTAAAGAAATAGTAGTATTTATATCATTCGTGGCGGTGGGCCAACTCTCCATAAGGTAATTGTATAAGTTTCCGAGGTAACAAAGCACCAGACCATTTAGAAACAATAATAAATAGAAACATAGTTGCAATAAAGGGAACACATGGACTATATTCTTCTCCAATACAAGTTTTGCTTATGTCTTGAATGAATTCAAGAACATATTTGAAGAAATTTTGACTGGCGGTTGGAATGGTTTGTGGATTCCGAACAATGATAATGGCAGAACCTAATAGGATATCAATTACAACCTAAAAAGTAATAAGTACTTGGGCCTGGACTTGGAAACCTGCTATTGCTAATAGAAATGTTAGTCTACTTCCACACTAGAGATATCCTATAACTCGTTTAGTGCATTGATGGAACATGATATACCATTCATATCGTCCTTTGACATAAATAGAACTATACTTTTAAAAAATAAATTACATTGATTCAATCTTCTCTTGCATACTCAAATTCAATATTTTTTTACATCGACGAAACTAATCACACAATATTCATAGTTTTTTTTGTGCGATTCAGGATATAATAATTGATTCCATAGATTTATGTAGTTCCAAAAAATAATTTACTTATCTTATTATTAATCAAGAATTTCGTATATAGCTAGAACGACCTTCACAAATTACAACCATTAATTTGTTAAGAATTAATCAAATTGAAGCTATAGCGTCATCATTTGCTGGAATCAAAATATCTGCGAGATTGGGATCGCTATTTGTACCGATTAAACAAATTATTGGAATTCCCAAAGTGATACATTCTCAAAGAGTCGTATATCTTTCTTGATGATCAATGATGATTACAATATCAGGAAATCTTGTCATATATTTAATCCTGCCTAGATATGTTTCCAAGTGAGATAATTGTCTTTTCAACATAGTTGCATCTCTTTTCGGAAGACGATTGAGTCCCCCATCTTTTGTTCTATTCTTAAGTCCCTAAACTTATGGAGCCTTGTTTTTGTAGTGGGCCAATTTGTTAAAATACCACTAAGCCATTTTTTATTAACATAATGACATTGAGCCCTTATTGCAGCCCATACAACTGAATCAACAACTTTATTTTTTGTACCAACAATTAATAATTGTTTCCCCTTGCTACATCAAAAACTAAATCACAAGCTTTTGATTAAAAAAAGATCAGTTCTAGTCAGATTTGTAATATGAATAGCTTTACATTTTATAGAGATATATGGCGCCATTCTAGAATTCCATTTCCTAGTACCATGACTAAAATGAACTCATGCTTCCAACTTCTCTTCCAAATTTATGTTCCAATATCTTCTTTCCACTCTCTCTCTCTCTCTCTCTCTCTCTCTCTCTCTCTCTCTCTCTCTCTCTCTCTCTCTCTCTCTCTCTCTCTCTCTCTCTCTCTCTTCTACTAGGGATTGGTCGTTTATCCACGAGCCAAGCCATTACTTTCTATTCATTATTCTCTTAATCCCTATTAACAAATTAATAACTCAAATGACCATAGCAAATTATCTTAAGAATCATGAAATTCTATACCTATAAAAGAGCGGCCTGATATATCATGAACTGTTTGAAATGCAAGAGTCAAATAATTCTCAATGGTGGAAGAAAATATCTCTCATTTCTCCCCTGAATAAATTCTTTTTTTTTTGTTTCCAAAAGAATGTTGTTATGTTGTTGTGATTGGAGCAGTAATCCTTTAAATTCGGTATCAGCGGGTATCATACCCTCAAGCACAATGTTTTCTTTTAAGCCTTTCAACCAATCAATATGACCCCGTAGAGCAGCTTTTGCTAAAACTCAAATAGTTCCTTGAAAACTTGCTTAAGATAAAAACTTTGAGTGTTTAGAGATGCTCTCGTTATTCCCAATAAAACGGCTCGATAACAAATTGCTTTCTCTAAAGCACGCCCCATTTGTTCTGCTCGCAATAATCCAATCAATTCCTCAGATAAAAAAAATTAGACATTCCATCTTCTAAAACCAATAGTTTTGATGTTATTTGACATATAATAATTTTTATATGCCTATTATGGATCTGTACCTCTTGAGATCGATAAACCTTTTAGATCTTATTAACCAAAGAGAGCCAACTTTGCGCTATAGTTAACTTAGCACCAATAACGAATCCCAAAGCATTCCAAGAATTCTTGTTATACATTCGTTCTAGCCCTCAATTCTCCTTTTTAGGTCATCTATTTTGAATCAATCGAATGCATTTCTAACACTTGTTCCACTTTTGGAAGGCCTTGCGTTATATTACCCAATCTTGATTTTTCATATATAAATAAAACTAATGTATCTCTTTCATAAAGGATTTCTCCATAATGCCCATGGACAGTTGCTCCCAGAGTCGCCATATAAGGCTTATCCGATCTTATTATTATAGAATCAGCTTGAACAATAAAAACTTGAACCAATTTTTGGCATGGTCCGCTTTTGGCTATACATGCATTTTCAAAAATAAATTACCCAAGACTAATTATTGTGGACGTTTCTTCACAATAATTATGATGATAATGATGATAAGGAAAATACCAATTCGAATTGACTACATACAAAAAGATGTTACAGCATGGATTGAAATTATAAATTTTGCCACTTTCAGCTATTAAATAATAGTTAAGTACTTGAAAAGCCTGTTTTAAATTGTCAAGCCCCAAATATATTATATGGAATCTGACATTAATCCTCGCATTCCCACTAATTGGTGCACGTGAGATGCATTTCTTTTAGCTCTTGAAAAAGATATTATATGGAAGGGTTAAACAGGTCAATCATCCTAAAATTAGGATTCATTTATTTTTGCAAACCATATCTCAATAGATTGACATAATTTTTCTATCGCATTGATCATTTGTCCTTGGGGATCTGACAATAATCCTGTCATTCCCACTAATTGGTGCACGTGAGATGTATTTCCTTTAGCTCTTGAAAAAGACATTATATGGATTGGGTTAAACATGTCAGTCATCCTAAAATTAGGATTCATTTCTTGTCGTAAACCATACCTCAATAGATTGGTGTAATTTTTCTACCGCATCGATCATTTGTCCTTGGGGATCCGACAATAATCCTGTCATTCCCACTAATTGGTGCACGTGAGATGCATTTCCTTTAGCTCTTGAAAAAGACATTATTTGGACTGGGTTAAACATGTCAGTCATCCTAAAATTAGGATTCATTTCTTGTCGCAAATAATATCTCAATAGATTGGTGTAATTTTTCTATCGCATCAATCATTTTCCTTGGGGATCCGACATTAATCCTCTCATTCCCACTAATTGGTACACGTGAGATGCATTTCCTTTAGCTCTTGAAAAAGACATTATATGGATTGGGTTAAATAGGTCAATCATCTTAAAATTAGGATTCATTTCTTGTCGCAAACCATATCTCAATAGATTGGCGTAATTTTTCTATCGCATCAATCATTTGTCCTTGGGGATCCGACATTAATCCTCTCATTCCCACTAATTAGTGCACGTGAGATGCATTCCCTTTAGCTCCTGAAAAAGACATTATATGGACTAGGTTAAATAGGTCAATCATCCTAAAATTAGGATTCATTTCTTGTCACAAACTATATCTTAATAAATTGGCATAATTTTTCTACCCCGTGTACATTCCCAGAATGATGGTGTTTTTCCAAAATCAAACTTTATTTTTCAGCATCTTGGACTAGCCATTCCTTAGAAATAATTTTTGCTCTTTTTGACACAATGCTTAAAATTATCCATAACCCCTCCCCAACTTATAAATAGGAGGATAATACGTTTTAGCGCACTCGAATCTACGTCTTCCTGTATTGACAACCATGCATATGCCAATCAAATTAAAACTTAATCGATGGTGATTGATGATTTTTAATTTCAAAAATAGTGTTAAAAACCTCCAACATATCCTATTTATTTATATTATAATTTTTTAAATACCACTTGAAAACATTAGGAAAAAAAATTGAAGCATTAAAGTTGCCAACCTAATTAACTCTCAAATATTGAAACGGCTGTTTTTTTACTTTTTCTCTTTTTTCAAGATAGAATGACTGTTATTTTATTTTGTAATAAACGGCTGTCTTTTCTTCTTACCAAACTCCAAAGGTCTGCTATCATTTAATTTTGTCATTTCTTGCATGAACCCAGAAAAACCAGCCAAGCAAAGGAAACAGAAACAGAAACATCACATTATACTCGCTTCCCTGCAAACCCAATTCTTTATTCTTTGACAAAACAACACAGTGCACATGTTTTCTAATCCATGTTTTTCTCTTTTTCTAGACTGCTATATAATCCCCTTTGGTTACATCTTTTAGATGCACAGTGCAGATAAAAGATTTATTCAGAGAGTTTCATTTTTGGGGTTTTGAAATTTTGCAGGAAATGGGTGACCAGAAAGACAAGAAGGACATCAAGGACTCACCTGGTCCTATCCCTGTCAAGGACTCACCTGGTCCTATCCCTGAAGGTTGGGTTTTGTATACCAAGTTCAGAAAAGATGGTATTGAAGTCAAGGTATATATTGAAAAATATGGTATAAAATATAAGTATATGTATAATATTTGATAGTTATGACAGAAAAATATGGTATATTTGAGTCATCAAATAATTCGGATTAATGAACTCAGCATTGGATATGGTGTTCATCTCATCTATAAGATGCCACATCCATAGCCTGTACGATAGTTTAACAATATGTGTCGGTATGTGAGTTGTATTTAAATAATATAAAAGAAATTGGATTAATTAATTTTAACAGTTTGTTTGGATTAATTAACAATAACAATTATTGAGAAAATCGCAGACCTACTTTTGTCCAGCCACTGAGCAAGAATTCTACACTTATGAGGATCTTATGAGATACGTGAGGTATGCCAAAGCTGCCAAGCTTTCCATCTATAGTCCTGTAAGTCTTTACTTCTTCTTTTCCTTATTATTTTTTAAAAAATTTTATTTAATAAAATGGGTTCAAAATAAACCAGTAATAAATAATTAAACTGTTTACCTATAAATAATATTCTTTTGAAGCAGCTCGATTAATATTGATCGATAAAATTTTATGAATTTTGGTTGATTTGACTTAACAAGACTTGGCTTGTGAACCTGTTTAGAAAATGTTAAATGCATACATATTTATTTATTATGATTATTTTCACATAAGTTTAAAATGGATTTTGGCAGCTTATTATTCATTTGTATATATCATTGTTTGACAGGAGTTTGAGGAATACATGAAGAAAAAAGGCCAAAGCTAGTTTCATTTTGGAGAAGAACATGAAGATGAAGATAAAAAAATGAGCCAGCTTGAGTGAAATCTGCAGCAAAATGTCATGTTTAATTCAATAAATGTTGATGGGTTGTGTTTCCATTTCGCAATGTTTGTGTCAGTGTGATTTTCATTTCATTATATGTACTGTGTCGTTCAATGATAAAATTTGCTTTTGGTTTTAGTTGAAATTGATTTCCATTGTTACTTTTAAGGTTTCCTTCTTTTATTTTTGATGGGGACTGAATCTTCCATTTAAGTGGCTTTCTGGTCATAAGTCTTAACTAGATGGTCTTGGGTTTTTATTTTTTACCAATTGAAGGTGTGATCTTGGCTTGATGGTGATGGATGCTCTTAAACGTTGGTGTATTATTTTGTTCAAGATGGTCTTTTTCTGAAGATCAAATGACTTGATGAGTGAATTTTTTGGTGTGGTATGTTGTTGAGATGGGGGAGGGGGTTGATTTGCTGTGCTTTTTGAAGCTTCAAACGCTGCTTGTGTTTATGGAGTTTTTGGGATTTGCTTTATGGCATCTTTGGTTTTAAGATTAATTTTGATTTGTTAGAATGAGTGTTCAATTCAACCCTTTAAGAATAAAATTTTGACAAACTCAACTAGTAGCTCTAATAGAGACTTTCTTGGCATATTCAGAATAAGCCTGTTATTTTGTGAGAATGGGAAACTAATATGAAATGATTGGATTTTGATTTGGAAAAAGTTCCCTGTATGGATCCATCTCAAGCAGGTTCCTCTAGAACTGTTTATTAAGAATGGATTGAGTTACACTGCACGTGTTTGTGGCACTCCTTGATACATGGGTGGGGTTATTATTTTTAAACAGAGGTTGGCATATGCTAATGTTTATGTTGTGGCGTTTGCAAATCTAGTCTCATCTAGGTTTATAAATGTTATGCTCAATAAGAATTGGTGTCGAAACTAATAAAAATAATTTTTATTAAAAAATATATATTTTTTATATAGCAATGATTAGGGTTAAATCTTTAGTAAAAAAGGAAAATTAAAATTAAAACTAAAATTATGTAAAGAAAATCACAATTAGAATTTAAGAAAAATCGATACGATGAAAATTTAGTTAAATACAAAATTTCGGTTTGGATTCATAGATTTGATCATCGATGTAAAGATAATTTCAATATTTTATTATAAATTGGTTATAGTTATTAACGAACGCATAACAACTAATATTTTCATACTTTTTGGATAATTAAGATGACCACCATTGATTACTCCCATTATCGATGAATAATCCTGTAACAAACGCCTAGAATTTATTTTGTTAATAACATTAAGAATGAAAGAGACACAATTATAGCTAATGAATATACAAACAAAATTTATTTAAATTATGTCAGATATTCAAATAACATGAACTGAAAGTAACTTATACCCTTTCATACTATTTGCCGTAATTATGAAAATAATTAAACAATTACGAATTTAATCATTTTAAGATAAATATTTTAAGTTATCAAATATGAGCACTATATTCGGCAAAATCTTAATATTTGGTAGGCTTTGGATTCTTTGGAAGGAGGGTATTCATCTAGATTTGGTAGCTATTACTAACCAATGTTTTATCTTGTAGTACTCTTTACAAGAATAGAAAGATCCTTTTCATTGTTGTTTATGGAAACAATGGTGGTAGACTGAGAAGGAATTTGTGGGCTCACTTGGGAATTAAATAATTAATTGGTTCTAGTCTCTGGTTGCTTGGGGGGGGGGGGGAGATTTCAATGTAATTGCCAGACCTGAGGAGAGCTCTAATTTTGAGGGTGCCCATTTGATTACCTTTGGTATGAGGGATTTTTAAATTTGCCTAGACAATTTGGAAGTTCAAGATCATGCTTGTAGTAGTAGGTCTGGTTTTACATGGACTAACAATCAGTAGGAGAGGTTTGTAGCAAAAAAGGTTGGACTAGGTGTTGGTGAATCCGCATTGGATTAGCATGTTACCTCGGAATTTCAAAGGTAGTGGTAGAAGATTTGTTACAGTATGTTCTCCCAGCTGAGGCTCGGGAAAATTTGGTAAAAGGAAATTACTAATGAGGAGATTAAAGATGTTATATTTGAGCAAGGTAATAACAAGGTTCTAGGCCTTGATGGATATTCATCCCTATTTTCCAAAGCAGCTTGGTCTATTGCGTGCAAGATTTCATTTTAAGATACTTCTTCCGAACATAAAAAATTCACCCTGCTTTCAATTCTACCATTGTTATTCTTGTTCCCAAGTGTCAAAATCCTAATTATACTACCTATTTCTTGTTGTTCAATGATTTACAAGTGTATTACCAAGATAATGGTTAAAAGACTCTCCATATTTCCCTGTCATGATCTCTTCTAGTTAGAGTACATTTGTACAAGGTAGAAGCATCATTGATAACACGTTATTGGCACATGAATTAGTCAAAGGCTATGGTAGAAGTACCCTCTCCCTCAGATGTGCTCTTAAGATCGATATTCGAAAAGCCTTTAGTTCTCTTAATTGGGAGTGTTTACTTGTTGTTCTAGATGCTAAAGGAATGTCGAACTTTGTTGCAAGGAGATGGAAACAAGAGTTCACTTGTTCTATGGATGTAGTTTCTGAAAGATAGTTTGGAAAAGTATCCTTGATCTCTTATCATATTCAGAAGAATGTTATGGACAAAATCAAGAACTTCAATGAGCTTGAACCAAACTGAAAGAGAAGAGTTTACTTACTGTATCTTGAAACTAGCTTGTACTTCTTTTGTTTATTTGATTTGGAAGGAAAGCAACCAAAGGCAATTTAGGGGACTGTCTAGTAATGAGCAACTACAGTGTCGCGGAGGGCCCTAAAATGGTAAATTTTAATTCTAATCATTTATAATTTATAAAATTTTAAATTAGTAATGGTAAAATTATACTTTAATCTTTTCAAAAATGATAAAAATTTTTATTTAACCTTTTAAAAGTTATAAAGATATACACTATTAAAATCATTAACTAATTGTTATAAATGTAAAAAGAGTTGTCCAAATTAGATTAGAGGGTAGAGGCCATTGATGGGGTTGTATGAGTGTTTTTTACTATATTTATACAATTATTTAAGTTTCGGACTCAATTGATATTACGAATTAATCGGGCACTAACTCAGTAAAATTATAGAAATATATTTTTATAATTAAAATAAATTATATTATCTGAATATATTTTAATCTTTTAATTTTTAACAAAACTCAATAAAATAATGTACATGTGCTTGAATTTGAACCTGTGTTATTTACATCAATAAGGCATTAATTTTATCACTAAACCAAAACTTTATTTTAAAATAATATTTACATTTTAATTTTATTATGCAAATTTTATTACCTCCATCAAATATATATATTAATAATATTATTGATCGAGTTAGTGCCACAAATTAACTCGATACTAACTTGAACCTAAAATATCATAATTTTCAATATTTACCATTTCAACTTAAACTTCATTTAATTTTTTAATTCTTTTTATAAATATATTTATTAAATAGTTTTTTTTTCATTCTATGTATACCATAATCTAATATTAAATTAAATTTGAATTAAAAAATAAATATTTGAAAGTCAACCCACTTGGTAAAGTTGCTTTTTTGGTCATAGTTCCTCATAATAATGTTTCCACTATATGTGGTACAATCACGGGTTGCACATGAAGTGTCTGTATTTCCATAATCACTAAATAATTATGGTATAATAAAATTTTAGCCTTTAAAATTTAATTTTTTATCAAATTAGCCATTATTTTTTAATTAAGTTTGAACTCAATTTTTTTTTGAAAATCAAATTTAATCATAATATTTTTAATTAAATTTGAACTCAATATATTAATTATTTTAATTAACTATTATTTTGAATAATATTGCTTTGAATTAATTATATGAAGTCAAAGTATATTTGACATTGACTATAGTGAAAATGCTTTAATGATGATTTAAATTTTTTTATTATAATATTTAAAATATTAAATAAATTAATATATTTTAATTATATTCAACAAATTTAGATAATGAATATTACTTTATACTAATTAAAGTAATTAAAAATACATTATTATTTATATATTACTGTTTTGAAATTTTAAGTTTGCTTTTTTATTATTTATAAAGATTTATCACATTTATCTATAAGAATTTTCATCTTATTAAATTTTTGTTTAATTAAATTCATTGAATAAAAAGATTCATCATACTTATAAATAAAAATTTTGATTATGTTAAAAGATTTTTTTCATTTTTAAAGGACCTTCATTAAATAAATTATATAATAACACATAAAAAGCTTAAAATTTATATTGAACTATTTTAAATTTTAATTTTTTTATTAAATAGACAAGAAAATATATATTATTTAAGTTTTCAATATCAAAGTTTAATTATAATATATATTTATAATTCAATAAATATAACATATTGTATTTATTTTAATTATATATTATCTATGAATTATTATTGTTAATTTATTGATTATAAAGAAAAGAAAAGAAAAGAAAATTGAACAACAAGGTGTATTAATTTACAATATATCAAAATTTTTTTATTACACAAATGATTTAATAATGATTAGGAATTTTTTTTGTTTGTTTAAAAAAAGAGCATTCTAGACCATTACATATAATTAATCTAGAAATAGATAAACCGATAAAGTTTGTATGCGGCACATTCAAAGTAAAATTAGGGGGTTGAGACCAAAGGTGAAAGTCAATGTCCATTCCATCTGCAGCCCTTGCTAAACAATCAGACAATCTGTTTGCATACAATACACATGAATTAAACTAACATTCCAATCACGCCTCAACAAATCTTGAATTGCATTTATGACGTGCAATTCCGGCTAATTAATCATCAAGATCCCCTTAACATGGTGCAGCGCTTCCAAACAATCTGATTTTAACAACACATCTCGACAACCAAGTTTCCAAGTTTGTTCAAGATCATCAAGTATGTCCTAGAGTTCTGTCTCATATGTGCTACACAACCCTATGTTCCTTGCAAATCCCTGGCACCACAAACCATCTGCATCTTGTATCATACCATCAGCCATACCTATTCCACTTTCCAAATTCTGACTACCATCCACATTAATTTTCCATTTTCCCACTGGCGGTGGAGACCATAAAAGCTGCGTCCATCTTCTCCAACTCTTTTTGGACCTTTGCCCCTGATTCAATTGACTGGCATACACAATCTCCTTTTTATATCTCATGCAACGATAAATAAATCTTTCATTATTTACACAATCAGCTTTAAAAATACAATAATCATTTCTTTTTTTCCACAAAGACCAACATGTGACCGCGAATAAGATATCTTAGTCTTGCATATCATTGGAAAACAACCAAGGTTTGGTGAGGTTAAGACTTAGCCAATCCTCAATATTTAAATTATAAAACTCCGCTAACATGTCTTTGTTGACCAGATTAGTCTAGCAGTGGACCGTTAGCGAGCATTTCCTCAACATATGGTCAATATCTTCGACACTAGCACCACAAATATGACAACTCAGATCCAAAGTTAAATGTCTTTTAACTCTTTCAGCATTAGTTAGTAACTTCCCCTTACCAACCAGCCACAAGATCATCCGAACTCGTTGTGGACACCAATATTTCCATATAATTCTCCATCTCAGATTCATACAACATTCCCTCTTAGTCATGGCTACATAGGCTGATTTTGTAGTAAAGCATCTTCTTCTTTCCCATTTCCAATCAGGCCAATCCATAGTCTCTTCATCACAAGGAGGACGAGTAATTGCAATCTTGATCATGAGACAGAAGTAAAAAAGGCAAAACGATTCCAATTCCAATGTCCATTCTCAGTCACCAGATGTCAAACTAAAACATCATAACTCGGTAACAAATCTGGTTGTGACACATAAGCCGCAAGAGCCTCACTGTCCTGGATCAAAGCATCTCTCCAGATGTGACACATAATTAATATATTTTAATTATGCTTATGAGTTAATATTTTAAATAATATTATTTTGCATTAATCATATAAATTGAAATTATATTGTTTAATAAATTATAAATTTTAAACATATAAAATCACGTGCAAAATAGATGACATTAGAAATTAATAATAATTAAGTTCGATAAAAATAAAGGAAGATAAAGAGATTGAAAATTTAAATATTTGTACACAAAAAAAAAAGTGTAACTCATGGAGAAGAGAAAAGAAAGCCCAACAATAAAATAATACTGAAGGTGGCTATATATGCAATTATCCCTAATTCTAAACCTAAAATTATGTATTTATAGGACAAAATTCGTAATAAAGAGAAAAATAAAAATGCCTTTAATAAATAAAATGAGTTTTTCTGGGTTTTTGGTTGATTTCCATCACAAACTAGGTCATTTTTGGGCCCCTTTCTAATTTATTTTTTGGGTCTAAGCTATGAAATAAGTCCATGTAGATCTCTCGATTCCCTTTAATGTGGCCTATTATGAACCCAATTAATTAGAGTTCTTTATCTCATGATATGGTCAAAATATTAAAGCAAAATAAGCTGAAAGTTCAATCTGTAGACACTTGTGAAAATTGAAATTAATCTTCAACCTTAATTTTCTTAAATCATTTTGCCTAATCCATTAAAAAAGTATGAGTCAAAATAAGGCATTATGTACTTATCACATGTTTTCTTTCGCTCATATCTCGAGTGTGATAAAATCTAGTAGTACTAGAAATCATATGTGTGAAAATTATGTATTTAATACACGTGTGTTTGAAAATAACATATAACAAATAATGAAACGTCAGGTTTGAAAATAATAACAATTACAATGATATGAAATATGTATGAAATTAAAAAAAAGTTTAAACTGTGAGTAAAATGAAATTTAAATTGGTAAATAACTGAGATTAGAAATATTATATGCACTTCAATTGTTTTATTCTAGTATTGCCATTTTCCTTGAGTTGGTCTCGAGTTGAGTTGTGACACCATGTTAATTAATGACTCTATTAATATAAACAAACAATGTGGATTAAGCAGTTTGTGTAATAACATTAAGGGTAAACTATGTTAGTAGTCATTCAACTATTAGTAAATTTCTTTTTTGGTCACCCAAGTATGAAAAGTTAAAAAAAATGATCACTCAACTATTCAATTTTGTCTTTTTGCCACTAGTTGGGTAACGATGGTAGCTTTTAGATTTTGGTATAATAGCAACTTTAACCCACAACCTTTATAAATTATGTTAATCTTGATTTTTTTAAAAAATCAAACCTCAACATTTACAAATTGTGTCATTTGGTCTCTTTCTCTTTGCAATTTTTTGTGTAACATTCAGGGTTAATTTTAAAAGAAAAAGAAAAGATAAAAATGATTACCTTGGATTTTTAGGTGTTTCCATTTTTTGTATTTCTTTTATTAAATTTAACAGATATATATATATAAATATATATATATTTAGCTTTTTAGGTGAAAGGGCCACAAAGAAAAGTAAAACTGCAAATAAAAATTCAAATTATATAATGCATAAGTATGGAGTGTTAGAATTTTTAGAATCAAGACTAAATGAACACAATGTATAAATGTTGAAGGTTAAAGTTGCTATTATGTGAATTTTAAAAGTTGTTGCCGTTAGCTAACTAGTGACTAAAAAAGACAAAATTGAATAATTGGGTGATAATTTTGTAATTTTTCATAGTTGAGTGATGAAAAAAGAAATTTACTAAAATAGTTGGGTGACTACTAATGCAATTTACCTTAACATTAATATGTATAAATATATCAAAATAAAATTTTGTTTGAACTAGTAAAAACTGATTTTATAAATGTTAGCAGCATTTGTTCAAATCTATTTCTCGTAATATTATTATAAGAGTATTTTTATTATTTCAAATAATATGAAATCTAAAAAAATGAGTTGAATCTAAAATATTATAAATTTAATATATTTATCATTTCAATTAAAACTTTATTTAATTTTTAATATTTTTAATAAATATATTTATTACATAATTTTTTTAATATAATATTAAATTATAATTTAAATTAAAAACATAAAAATCTTAAAGTCCACCCACATGGTAAAGTTGCTTTTTTTTTGTCAAAGTTCCTTGTAATAATGTTTCCCACTATATTTGGGGCCGCAATCGGATAAAGATTATTTGACAATTGTTTCCTTCAACGTGATAGGAGTGAACATAATATGAAACACTACTATATCTCTTTTCAATTATTTAATAATATGAAACATAATTTTGGTAATTTTTTTACTTGAATCCCGAATCCTAAGCTTCCAAACTCAAACCTAAATCCTAACCCGTAAACTTAATCCTCAAACTCAAACCTAAATCTTGAACTTAATATTTTAGTTTAAGGTTCAAGGTTTCAGATTTAGAATTCGAGTTTAAAGTTTATGGTTCGGGGTTTAAGAATTAAGTTCAAGGTTCAGGTTAAAAATTACCAAAATTATATATTAATGACATGAAAAAATTTACTAAAATCTGATGACATAATGCCCCTATTTCATACAATCTTTTCTCTTAAACTATTATTAATTTTAACCAACATTTAAAAAATAAATTATTATTATTTTTAATGTAAATACTAACTATAAAATATGATATCTTATCATGTGTACTTGTTCAATATGGAAATCACAATATAAATACAAATGGAATATCTAGATTCAGGGGTAGAGAAGAAAAAAGAGTGGCTTGATGGAGCTTGTAATTCTTGTCCCATGTTGTTTCTTCCTCATAGCTTTAATAAAGTTCTTTTATGAGTACATGTGGATACCTCCCCGTATACAAAATATGATGAATTCGCAGGGAATCAAAGGACCTCCTTATAAATTCATCTATGGAAACAACAAACAAGTTACCAAAATGAGAATGGAAGCATTAAGCAAATGTTTGGCCTTAACAGATGATATATTTCCCAAAGTACAGCCACATTTTTACACCTGGATCAACAGATATGATAAGATCCATGCATGTTTTTCATTATGGTTTCTATGTTATGGCTCCAAGAAAAGATAGATCCTTTTTCTTTTATGTGATTAGGGAAGAATTATCTTTCTTGGAGCAGTGTTCGAGCTGAACTGGTGATTTCAGACCCTGAACTTGTCAAAAAGGTTCTAAGAAATAGTGAAAATTTCTTTCCGAAAAGGAAGCTTTCAGATATTGGTGAGAAGCTCTTGGGAAATGGGCTTGCGTTCATTGAGGGGGGAAAATGGGCAAAGCATCGAAAGCTGGCCGATAAAGCTTTCCATGGGGAAAGGCTAAAGGTAAATCCTCGAAATATATAAATTAGTTGTAATTATACATAGAATACTGCAATATAATCAGAGCACTAACATATTGGAGGATTGTTTGGGCAGAACATGACTCCAACAATAATTGCTAGTGTTGAAACAATGCTAGAAAAGTGGAAAGCCCAAGAAAGCAAAGAGATTGAGGTATTCGAAGAATTCAGATTATTGACTTGAGAAGTGATATCAAGAACAGCTTTCGGTAGCAATTACTTGGAAGGGGAGAAGATTTTTGTCATGTTGAAAAAGTTGAACATACTGGTGAGCCGAAATATTTCCAAGACTACGATTCCTTTCATTAAGTATGTTCCCTCTAAACTTAATTTGTTAATCCCATGTTTTTCCTTGATTGTGTTCTGTTGAAGTTGGTCTGCATGCAGCTAAGAAGCAGACAAGCTGCCGAACCATGCAGTTGCAGCTGAAGCCAATGTTGATGATTTAGTTACTTCAAGTTAATGTTTTGTTGCTTAGTGTTAAGTTTAGTTCCCATGCAAAGGTGGCCATGCACGACATGCAAAGGTGGTCATGCTCCTGGAATCGCAGCAAGCAGTGGTGCAGCAACTGAAGTTTGAAGCTGCCAATCTATTTGCTGTTTTTAGTTCCATTTTGATTGTTTTGTAATCTAGTTCATGTTGAACTAAGTAGGTAAATGTTTTGATATTGATTGACTGAAAAGTCAGCAATGCAAGTTGTACAAGCTAATCTTGTAAGTTTCAATGCAAATTAGTGGAGTTAGGTAGTTGATTAGGTGATTACTTGTTTGATTTACTAGTTGACTGATATATGTAATGGCTTAATGCCTTGTTGATGCGTTAATGAAAGATATCAGCTCATTTTTCATTCAATCTTCTTCTCTCTTTTCTGTTTTTTCACTTGCTAGTTTCATCTTTCTGTTTTCTGCTTCCGAGCTTGCTTCTTCACCAAAGCTCGAGGCTTACTACTCAAGCAAGACTAGAAACAGCTTGTTGCTGCCTCTTGCACCAACAATTGGTATCGAGAGCTCTTGTCTTAGTGGACCTGTTGCTTCAAAACAAGGAACTTGATGGTTTCTTCAGGATTTTCACCAGCAGCCCCACCAGTCTTCAATGGAGAAGGCTTTCATATATGGCTGGTCAAGATGAAGACTTACCTACAGGCCTTCGATCTGTGGGAAGTTGTCAACACAGATACTGAGCCAGCACCACTGAGGGCTAATCCCACAGTAGCTCAGATTAGGCAACATGCTGATGAGAGGACCAAAAGGCACAAAGCCATGTCCTGCATCCAGAACTGTGTGTCAGATGTCATCTTCACCAGAATCATGGCCTGTGAGACTCCAAAACAGGCCTGGGATAAGCTTAAGGAGGAGTTTCAAGGCACTGAGAGAACAAGGCAACAGCAGCTGTTAAACTTGAGAAGGGATTTCGAGAATTTGAAGATGAAGGAAGAAGAAACAGTGAAGCAGTACTCAGATAGAATTATGGCAGTGGTTAACAGTATAAGGCTCCTAGGTGAGCACTTTGATGAGGCAAGAATTGTGGAGAAAGTCCTCTCCACTTTGCCTGAGAGATATGAGGCCAAGATATCCTCCCTAGAGGACTCAAGAGACCTTGCTAGCATCTCTTTGACTGAGTTAATCAACACCTTCTATGCTCAGGAACAAAGGAGAGCTAGCAGAGCTGAAGATCACCAAGAAGGTGCATTTCAAGCCAAGGCCAGAGAAACCTCGAGCACTAATGCTCAAAGAGGCAAAAAGCCTTGGAAAAATAGGCCTAAGCCTGATGTTGCAAGGAGCAATGACCAGCCCTGCAGATATTGCAAGAAGCCTGGCCATCCAGAAGACAGATGCTGGTTTAGGCCAGATGCAGTATGCCAACACTGCAAGAAGAAGGGCCATGTTGAAAGGGTCTGCAAAACAAAAGTAAGCCAAGGCAGAATCAATTTCAGCAGTCAAAGGTTGAAGCTCGAGTAGCTGAGGACAGTAGTGACCAAGAAGAACAGGTCTTTGCTGTTTCCTGTGTAGCTTCTGAGAAGAAATGCTCTAAAGGCTGGTTGCTGGACAGTGGTTGTACTAACCACATGTCACCAGATGCCTCCTTGTTTAAAACCTTGGACAGAAGTTATAAAACCAAGGTCAAGGTTGGAAATGGTCAGTTTATAAGGGCTGAAGGAAGAGGAGAAGTGCTGATATGTACTCCCACAGGCAACAAGATCATTCCAAATGTGCTGTTTGTACCTCAGATTGACAGAAACCTTCTCAGCATAGCTCAACTGCTCGAGAAAGGTTATTCTGTTGTGTTCAAGGATAAACAATGCCATATTACTGATCCAAGTAGATCAAGCCTTATGACAGTCACAATGACTGATAAATGCTTTGAGGTTCACTGGGCAAATGACTCAAACTCAGCATACACAGCCTCTGTTGAAGACTCCAAGCTTTGGCATCAAAGGCTTGGACATGCCAACTTCAGATCAATGGCTCGATTGGCCAAAGAGGGCTTGGCAGAGAACTTCATCAGCTCAGTGGAGCATGATGATGTGTGTGAAGTTTGCCAAATGGGGAAACAGGCAAGACTGCCATTTCCTACAAATTCAACCTGGAGAGCTACTGAAAGACTGCAGCTGGTGCACTCTGATGTATGTGGCCCGATAAGGACTGAATCACTCAGCAAAAACAGGTATTTCATTCTCTTTATTGATGACCTTACAAGGTTTTGCTGGATTTTCTTTTTAAAACACAAGTCTGAGGTAGCTCAAGTGTTTGTGAAGTTTAAAAATGCTGTAGAAACAGAAACAGGTTGCAAGCTGAAATCGATAAGGACTGATAATGGTACTGAGTACACTTCAGCTCAGTTTCAAGCCATTTGCAATGATGCTGGTATCAAACATCAGCTTACAAATGTCTACACACCTCAGCAGAATGGGGTAGCTGAAAGAAAGAATAGAAGTCTGATGGATATGGCCAGATGTCTGCTGTTTGAGAAGAAACTGCCCAAGACCATGTGGGCTGAGGCAGTAAACACTGTTGTTTACCTTCAGAACAGGCTTCCTACTAAAGCTCTTGCATCCGAGACACCTTTCGAGGCTTGGTCTGGTTTCAAGCCTTCCTTGGCACATCTGAAGGTGTTTGGTTGCCTGTGTTATGCACAAATACCAGCAGCAAAGAGAGACAAGCTCTCTAAAAGGGCTCAACCAGGTGTTCTAGTAGGCTACAGCTCAGTCAAGAAGGGCTACAGGGTTCTGGATCCCTTGATAAACAAAGTCCAGGTGAGCAGAGATGTCATCTTTGATGAAAAAGCCTGCTGGAATTGGGAGAAAAATGAGCCAGAAGCAGTTTCAGAAGACCTAGTGCCTAATCAAGCTGAACTTGAGCAGCTAGGACCTGAAATGGATGTTGATGATGTACCTGTGAGAGGCACAAGGCCCCTAGATGATATTTATGAAAGGGCACAGGTTGCAATAGCAGAACCTAGCAGTTTTGAAGAGGCTGAGGCAGATGAAGGCTGGAAACTAGCTATGGTCAATGAAATCAACATGATTGAAAAGAACCAGACATGGGAGCTAGTTGATAAACCTGCTGGAAAGAAGACCATTGGAGTAAAATGGGTTTATCGAGTAAAACAGAATACAGATGGCAGTCTGAACAAGCTAAAAGCCAGGCTTGTTGTCAAAGGATTTAGCCAAAGGTATGGTCTGGACTACCTGGAGACATTTGCACCAGTAGCCAGGCTTGACACAGTTAGAATGATAGTTGCCTTGGCTGCTCAACATCAGTGGACCATTCATCAGCTTGATGTTAAGTCTGCATTTCTCAATGGTTTCCTGAAAGAAGAGATCTACATCGAGCAGCCTCAAGGATTTGTGATCACTGGCAAAGAACACATGGTGTACAGACTGAAAAAGGCTTTATATGGCCTGAAACAGGCTCCTCGAGCCTGGTATGCTCGAATTGACTCTTACTTGCTCAGTTTGGAATTTGAGAGAAGTCCCAGTGAACCAACACTGTATGTGAAGAAGAACCAAGCTGAAACTCAGCTTATTCTGTCACTCTATGTTGATGATCTATTGGTAACTGGAGGAGATAGAAGAATGCTGGAAGATTTCAAAAGAAAAATGATGGAAATGTTTGAAATGTCTGATTTAGGCAGAATGAACTACTTCCTTGGAATGGAAGTGAACCAAACAGAAAAGGGAATCTTTCTTAGTCAGAGTTCTTTTACTATGAAGATCCTGGACAAGTTCTCTATGAAGAACTGCAAGCCAACAAGCACACCAATGGCTGTTGGAGTGAAGCTTTCGAGGCAAGGGAGTGGTGAACCAATTTGTGAGACCATGTACAAGAGTCTCATTGGTAGTCTGTTGTATTTGACTGCCACAAGGCCCGATATCATGTTTGCTGTTAGTGTGCTATCAAGATACATGAATTGCTGCAATGATCAGCACTTTCGAGCAGCTAAAGAGTGCTGAGATACATCAAAGGCACCATTGGTCATGGTGTATTGTTCAAAAGGGCTGAAAACATGAAGCTAATAGGCTATGTTGATAGTGACTGGGCTGGATCAAGTGATGACATGAGGAGCACATCCGGATATGCATTCAGTCTTGGCTCAGGCATGTTTTGCTGGAGTTCTAAGAAACAAAGTCTGGTGGCACAATCAACAGCAGAAGCTGAATATGTTGCTGCTGCATCTGCTGTGAACCAAGCCATATGGCTTAGAAAAATCTTGACTGATTTAAACCAAAACCAAAAGGAGGCAACAGAGATTTATTGTGACAACAAATCTGCTGTTGCAATTGCAAAAAATCCCATTTTTCATGGCAGAACCAAGCACTTCAATATTAAGTTGCATGTTATAAGGGAGATGGAACAAGCTCATGAAATCGAGCTGATTCATTGCAATTCAGAAGTGCAAATTGCTGATATCTTCACAAAGGCACTCAATGTGTCTAAATTTGTTAAATTCAAAAGGGAATTAGGTGTTACTAGCATGGAAACTAAGGAGGAGTGTTAAGTTTAGTTCCCATGCAAAGGTGGCCATGCACGACATGCAAAGGTGGTCATGCTCCTGGAATCGCAGCAAGCAGTGGTGCCATGGTGTGCAGCAACTGAAGTTTGAAGCTGCCAATCTATTTGCTGTTTTTAGTTCCATTTTGATTGTTTTGTAATCTAGTTCATGTTGAACTAAGTAGGTAAATGTTTTGATATTGATTGACTGAAAAGTCAGCATTGCAAGTTGTACAAGCTAATCTTGTAAGTTTCAATGCAAATTAGTGGAGTTAGGTAGTTGATTAGGTGATTACTTGTTTGATTTACTAGTTGACTGATATATGTAATGGCTTAATGCCTTGTTGATGCGTTAATGAAAGATATCAGCTCATTTTTCATTCAATCTTCTTCTCTCTTTTCTGTTTTTTCACTTGCTAGTTTCATCTTTCTGTTTTCTGCTTCCGAGCTTGCTTCTTCACCAAGGCTCGAGGCTTACTACTCCAGCAAGACTAGAAACAGCTTGTTGCTGCCTCTTGCACCAACACTTAGTTAGTTTGAACTAAGTTGGTAATATGTTTGATGTAATCAGGTGCTGATAGATTGATAAATCAGCTTACCTATGTGTGCAAGTTATGTTTAACTAGTTTCAAGACTACTTAGTGGTAGTAGGTAATGTTTAGGTAACAATTTGTTTATTTTTGACCAGCTCATGTCTGGTATATGTATTGGCATTATGCCATCTTTCAAGTTAATGAAAAATTCATCAAAGATTCAACATCAAACTCTCTCTTCTTGCTTTTCTTTTGTCTTTCAAGTTCGATTCTCTTTTGTTTGCTCAGCAACTATCGAGCTTTCAAGCTCAAGGAACTGCTTACTTCCTTCATTTTTCACATTCTTAGTTCCAACATGTTCTCAATCCCCATGGATATAGTTTTCTCCGTATATATGGCTGACCTTGATTTGCTTTATGGTAATCTGCTGATTTGCTAGAGTCTGAAAAACTTGAAAAAGGCATACAAAATTGTGTGATGGAGATAATTAAGAAAACAGAAAACAAAGTTGTGAGTGGAGAAGCTGACAGCTTCGGTGATGATTATCTGGGATTACTTGTAAATGCTTATCATGATTTGAATGATAAAAACAAGCTTTCATTAGAAGACTCGGTAGGTGAATGCAAAACAATCTACTTTGCTGGACAATCAACTCTAGGTTCATTGCTTTCATGGATAGTCCTACATTTGGCAATCCATGGAGATTGGCAAGACAAAGCAAGAAGAGAGGTGATTGACATATTTGGTAACCAAAATCCACTTCTTGAAGGCATCACCAAACTCAAAACGGTAAGTAAACTATAACCAGGTATTTAAATAGTGATCGCTACACTAACATATTTCGTTTTTGCAAACAGATGTTTATGATCATCAATGGAACTATCTAAGATTGTATGGTCCAATAAATGGCCTGCCAAGAGAAGTTGCAGGAGAAGTTCAGTTAGGAAAGCTAGTCTTGCCTGCTAATATAGATACTCTGGTTCTAAACAGCGGACTTTATCGTGACCCTTATTTGTGGGGTGATGATGTGCATCTTTTTAAACCGGAGAGATTCTCCGAAAGGATTGCCAAAGCTACCAACTACAATGCGACTGGATCGGGACCTCGATCTTGTGTTGGTATGACCTTTGCAATGATAGAAACTAAGGTTGTACTCTCCATGATTTTACAACGTTACACCGTTACCCTCTACCCTATGTCCACTCTCCAATACCTATTATTTCCCTTGTACCACAACATGGAATTCAAGTAATACTTGAGTCACTGCATAATAATGCTTGTAGTACATAGTTGTTAAGAAATAGGGGTTTAGCATAATTGGTTTATGTTTGTTTTTTATTAGAATAAAGACATGTTTAGATTATCTATTAATACAAGTCGTTTTTCTGTATTATGATTCGACCATATAATAACACTTAGTATTAGTTAAAAGTTTAATAATCAATAAGCTAATATTTACTCCTCTTTTGTTTTACATGTAAAAAGTATTGAGAATAATATACAAAAGATATTAATGTATTTAATTGATATTTTATTAAACAATTTTGTTAAAAATATATAAATATACAAAGACGAATCTCCTATACTTTGGACAACTAGATTCTAGTAGCACATATAGGACTTGTCCTTCTACTAAAACCCATTTTACAAGCCAAGAAGATCTTGTACACAATTTCGTTGAAAGAATCATATTTAAATTTGTTATTTGAAATTTGGTCATCAATGAAGATGTCTTACGATATTATAAAATTTTCATTTCTTTAGAAAATGCACTCCAATTCCAAATTTCTCTCTCTCTTTTTTCTTCTTCAAATTTTATAAAATCAATTGAAATTCGATGAAATTAATGAATACTAAAAATTTTATCACACGCGTTTACATGTAAAAGTCACAAATTTAAAACACAAATGTGTATTTAAAATAACACAATAAATAATGAAACATATAGTTTGAAATTTGATGACTCTTTATCATTTGATCATTTCGGACTATATCTTGCTTACATTTGCTTAGTTTTTTTTTTTAGTGTTTTTATATGTTTTAAATTCATTTTAGTTTATTTTACTTTTTTTATGTTTGCATAGTAAACATGATGTGTTTTTAGTGTTTTCACACATTTAGTTTCAATAAGATGTTTCATGTGGCATTTGCAAGTAAAATAGGTTTGGGAATATGTCAATACATGGAACCATGAGATTAAATACATTAAGCCTAAAGTTGATCCAATTTGATGAGTGACAGTTCAATGCTTAAAGATTCAAAATGTGTAATTTGGGCACATTCAGAACTCCTGATCGGAACACTATTTTGGGTGTACTTTATATTGTCGAAAGGGGTTTTGAAAATCTATTCAAATATTGGAACACCAATGCTAAAACGCATCAGGGAGAAATCCAAAAGTAAAAAAAAAAATTACAAGCTTCAAATTGATGGACAATTTTATAGCATTTTTGTATTTGGATCATATCTTCTAATATATTTAGAGTTTAGAGTTGAAATTTTTACAATGAATGTACAAGATGCAGATATGCAATCAACTTTCTTTGATTTTTTGCTTTGAGAGTTATTAACTTGAACAAAAGAAGTCAACAAATAACATGTGAAAAATGATTCAAAAAGATGACAAAGAAGCGGGCCTAGCAATTTATTACTAGCAAGTCCTTTGCATTGTCATTTTCCTCTTCCCAAATCTCTATAAACAACCTTTAGTTTTAGAATAGAAGGCATCGTGGAGTTGAGATCAAGATCATTTTCCTGTTAATTTTTGTTTGTTTCTTTATCCTTGTAAAATCTCAAGTTTCTTATATCTATTATGTATTTTTCATCTAAGTTTGAGTTGTTGTATTTTGTTATGTTATTTTAAGTTTTCAATGTTGAGATAACAGGGTGAGACTCTTGGAAAATATTAAGGTAAATTTCATCATCATTTGAGATAAAATTAATTATCAATCACTTGTCATAACCATACTTGCAAAGTAAGATTTTTTATTTATTTGTTATAGACAATAGATGGCACAATGAATGCTTAGATAAATTAACCTTGGTTTGTTGAAGACATAAAAATTGGTATAATAAATATTTGAGTTCTTTTTTATAAATTTTGAAGTTATTAAGTGGTTATAACATCATATGTTATATTTTGCTCTGCATTTAAACAGTTGAACTTTCATTATTGCATCATACTTTGCTTATTGATTCATTTGCTGAATTCTTGGGCTTATCAGACAATCATATTGGACACTTATTTGATGGCATACCTTTACTTATAGATTCATATTCTTAATTATTGGATGTAAGTTGCTAAATTATCCTATTGGAACCTTTGTGTGGATGCTAATTGAGCAATAACATTAAGTATTAAAATTTAATCTTAATATGATACAAAAATTGGATTCTCTAACCTCAAAACATTTTCTTTCTAGATATATATTTTTTAGTTTTTTTATTTACATTTCTAGTGTTTTTTCTCCTACATTCATTTTTGACACTCATTCCAAAATTAAGTATTTGTTTTAGCATAATACTTGTACCTTTTAAGTTCTAAGCAACTTTCCTATGGATCGAACTCGGCGCCTCGAGATTTTATTGCTCGAATATAATCTACACTTAGGCTGTAAACTTAGAAAACGTCTGTCAAAACTAATTAGTGATAACAC
Source organism: Gossypium hirsutum (assembly GCF_007990345.1). Taxonomy (NCBI): domain Eukaryota; kingdom Viridiplantae; phylum Streptophyta; class Magnoliopsida; order Malvales; family Malvaceae; genus Gossypium; species Gossypium hirsutum. Next base: position 2,934,408 of record NC_053438.1, on the reverse strand, counting down.
ATGAAATATTTATGTTACTACAATAAAAAATTAAATTACTTATCATAATATCGTCATCAATCTTGAATTAGTGTCGAATTAAAAAAAAGTTATGCTAAGTCTTTGATGTGACATGTTAATTTTTGTCCATTTTCTTGATTACCATAACCTACACAAACACACACCTCAAAAAAGAAAAAAAAAGCATTAATGGTTTATTTTCAAGCTAAATTATGAAGGGGAATAAGTCAAATATTTACAATTATTATACTTTCTGATTTGAATTTTCATAAATAATTTGATTCTTAAAAATATAAAAGTGTACCATTCAATTCTTTCAATTAAATTTTGGTATTGCGCCCAAAAGAACAAAATAAAATTAATTTATCAATAGGTTTTTTTAGTCCTAATTTATTAATGAGTATCAAAATTATAAATATGTCCGGATTTATCAAAGGGTTAATTCACTTGATGTCCCTAAATGATAGATTAAATTTTAAATTAATATTTAAACTTTAAAAATATATTTAAATCATCGAATTGTAAGTAATTGAAAATTTTAATTTTGGACTAACAAAGAAAATAATACACTAATTATTATTTTTATCATAGTATTACATACAAGGTTTAATTGGACAGTATTTTTTAAACTAATAAAATTATCATTGAAAGGATAAATAAATTAATATAAAAACAAATGTTGGGCTGCACTAAAACCCGGACCAACAGGTCCACCCTTTACACCCGGACCTATAACCCAACACGTGTTTGAAAAAATATAAAGCCAATGGCCCTTTACACAGTCGGTCCAATGACCATCAGATATGGCTTTCATCAATGTCATGTCATCAAATCTCCTTAGCTGTACAGACATTCTGAAGAAGAAAAAATTTGAAGTTAAAGTAAATTGCATATAAAAGAAAGCTTGGAAATTCAGTAGTAGTTAAACATTACATACCCCAAATGGCTTGTGAATTGAAGCAAGGCATGCCATCATCCTATATGTCTTCAAATATCTGCAACTGCCAATGATAATTCAACCACATCCTCTACTGTATGCACATTAAAGTCCTATAAACCTGATACTATTGATGGTAAATTCCATTGTCAAGATTTAAGAATATGCTTTCTCAACATCTGCATCAGAATCAAAACCAGATACAAAATAAAGCATTACCATCTTGTAATATAACATCTAGTAGGTTCTTGGACAATGTGAATCTACCAACACCAAGCAATACCATGCTCAGGGGCTGCATAAATTGCAAAATAAGCTTTTCAACTATATAGCAATTCCCAGGAACAAGGAAAAAAGAGGCTTCAGCCTAGCATTGCTGCCTTTGCTTCAAATCCCCCAACTTAGTGTTGTATGAGGATCAGAACTAATCTCACTATCAGGAAATAATATTGCATCATTCTGAAAGACGAAACATTCGAGGTACTGCAGTTTGACCTTCAAACTTATTCAGAGACAAACTCAGTGCCCAAGTCTCATTCATTTGAACAAATAATTGTAAACATGTAAGTGTGTTTGTTTGTATGTATATATATTTACCTGGTGAAGAATTTCAGAACCAGGAGGAACAAGAACCAACCAAGGACCCTTTGTCACCTCTTGCATCTCTCTGTTCAAAAACTCTTTTGGTGATGCGAAACGCCATCTCTGATTTTAGACACCTGTTACAATTCTATTATTATACTTTGGGTTGTTTCTATTTGAAATGCCACCACTTACATGCAATCACTTGAAGCTTAGGGGGATAGAGGTCATTTACCTATGACAGAATATGATACAAAAGTCAAACCACCAAGGATATAACTTCTGCAATTTTATAGAAACCCAACGGTAGTTCAACCACACCCTCTCCTATAATTCAACAAGCACGTTTTTGAAGCAGATGAATCCCATTTAATGAAAGAAAATCTCTCTTTGTTCCTTTGGAATTCAAATTCCATTGTTGCTAGAACAGCATTTTTAGATCTTGTCACATTAACCTGGACTGAGTGATCAACAAAAAATTCCGCTGGGACCTGGATGCAAAATGAATTAATAGTTATACACTGTTGAAAGGTGGTTAGCATGCAGCATTGAAGACCACCATGCAGAAGCAGCAGTTTGTACGAGAAAGCAAGGATGTTTAGTTTCATTTGAATTTTTTTTGTTTATGTAATGTAATCTAGTTCATTTTGAACTATGATAAGATGATATTTGATGTAAACTTGATGGTGATTGAGCTGTTTACCAGCTTTATTCATTTGCACAAGTTATCATTCCAATTTACTAGGAAACTTAGTGGTAGTAGGTATAGTTTTGGTTAACCTACTGTCTTGACAAGCTAGAAGCTTGATTTATGTATTGGCATTAAGCCATTTTTTGATGAATGAATTTAATCAAGTTTTCATTCAAAAACTCTCTCTATTCTTCTTGCTTTATTCTTTTTAGTTTTCTGTTTGTTTCTGCTGCAAGTCACGACACTTGCTGCTCAAGCAATAGGCTGAAACTTGTTGTTAGTTGCTCTCAGCTCCAACAATTGGTATCTAGAGCCCTTGTCTTAGTGGACCTGTTGTTTCAAACCAAGGAACCTGATGGCCTCTTCAGGATTTTCACCAGCTGCACCACCTGTCTTCAATGGAGAAGGATTCCATATTTGGGTAGTCAAAATGAAGACTTACCTGCAGGCATTCGACCTATAGGAGGTAGTCAATTCAGATGCAGAGCCAGCACCTCTCAGAGCAAATCCAACAGTTGCTCAAATGAGGCAACATGCTGATGAAAGAACAAAAAGGCACAAGGCCATGTCATGCATACAAAACTGTGTTTCAGATGTGATTTTCACAAGAATCATGGCTTGTGAAACACCAAAGGAGGCTTGGGACAAGCTGAAAGAAGAGTTTCAAGGGACTGAGAGAACAAGGCAACAACAGCTTCTCAACTTGAGAAGGGACTTTGAAAATCTCAAGATGAAAGAAGAAGAAACAGTCAAGCAGTATTCAGACAGAATTATGGCTGTTGTAAACAGCATAAGGCTCCTTGGAGAGCAGTTCAATGAAGCTAGGATAGTGGAGAAGGTTATAGCAACTCTGCCTGAGAGGTATGAGGCAAAAATCTCATCTCTCGAAGACTCAAGGGACCTGTCCACCATCTCCCTGACAGAGTTGATCAATGCTCTATATGCTCAAGAGCAGAGGAGAGCAAGCAGACTGGAGGAGCACCAAGAAGGTGCCTTTCAGGCAAGAACAAATACTGCCTACAAAGGCAAGAAGGCCTGGAGAGACAAGCCAAAGAATGATGCTGCAAGGAGCAATGACCAGCCCTGCAGACATTGCAAGAGGCCAGGTCATCCAGAAGACAGATGCTGGTTCAGACCAGATGCAGTATGCCAACACTGCAAGAAGAAGGGCCATGTTGAAAGGGTTTGCAAAAATAGAACCAAGCCAAGGCAGAGTCAATTTCAACAACCAAAGGTTGAAGCTCGAGTAGCTGAAGACAGCAGTGATCAAGAAGAGCAGGTCTTTGCTGTTTCTTGCTTAGCTGCTGAGAAGAAATGCTCAAAAGGTTGGTTGCTGGACAGTGGATGCACAAACCACATGTCACCAGATGCAACCATTTTCAAAACTTTGGACAGAACCTGTAAAACCAAAGTAAAAATTGGAAATGGTCAGTTTATAAAGGCTAAAGGAAAAGGGGATGTGCAGATATACACTCCTACAGGCATCAAAGTCATCTCGAATGTGCTATTAGTACCTGAGATTGACAGAAATCTTCTCAGCATAGCTCAACTTCTAGAGAAAGGATACTCAGTTGTGTTTAAGCAGAAAGAATGCCAAATTTTTGATCCAAATGGATCAAATTTCATGACAGTCACCATGACTGACAAGTGCTTTGAAGTGGAATGGCCAGATGACTCACATTCAGCCTGTATTGCCTCCATTGATGACTCCAAGCTATGGCACCAAAGGCTTGGACATGTTAACTTCAAATCAATGGCTCAGATGATTAATGAAGAATTAGCTGAAAACTTCATCAAAACCGTGAAGAATGATGAAATTTGTGAAGTGTGCCAGCAAGGAAAGCAAGCAAGATTGCCATTTCCTGCAAACACAGCATGGAGAGCATCAGAGAAGCTGCAGCTTGTACACACTGATGTGTGTGGACCAATGAAGACCGAATCTCTCAATGGGAACAGGTACTTTATTCTTTTCATAGATGATCATACAAGATATTGTTGGATTTACTTTATGAAACAAAAATCAGAAGTTGCTCATGTGTTTTTGAAGTTCAAAGCTGCTGTTGAAACTGAAATTGGCCACAAACTTAAGACACTAAGGTCAGATAATGGAACTGAGTATACCTCAGCTCAGTTTCAACTCTATTGTAAGAATGCAGGCATTAAATACCAACTGACCAATGTATATACACCTCAACAAAATGGGGTCAGTGAAAGAAAAAACAGAAGTTTGATGAACATGGCAAGGTGCCTCCTGTTTGAGAAAAATCTGCCTAAAACCCTGTGGGCTGAAGCAGTAAACACTGCAGTCTATCTTCAAAATAGACTTCCAACTAAAGCCCTAGCTCAGAAAACTCCATTTGAAGCTTGGTTTGGGTTCAAACCATCACTGGCTCATCTCAGAACCTTTGGTTGCATATGTTATGCACAAGTTCCAGCTGTGAAAAGAGGAAAGCTGGATAAAAGAACTCAAGTAGGGATTCTGATAGGCTACAGTGCAGTTAAAAAGGGCTATAGAATGCTAGAACCTTCTACAAATAAGATCCTTGTGAGTAGAGATGTTGTGTTCAATGAGAAGGCATGCTGGAACTGGGATAAAATGAACCAGAGGCTGTAACTGAAGAACTTGCATTTGATCAAGTTGGAACTAATCAAGACACATTTGAAATGGATGTGGATGATGAACCAATCAGAGGAACTCGATCATTGGCTGATGTTTATGAAAGAGCTCAAGTAGCCATGGTAGAACCAAGTTGTTTTGAAGAGGCAGAAAGTCAACAAGGCTGGAAGCAAGCAATGATAGAAGAGATCAGCATGATAGAAAAGAATCAAACTTGGAATCTAGTTGAAAGGCCAGCAAACAGGAAAATCATTGGAGTTAAATGGGTTTATCGAGTCAAGCAGAATGCTGATGGAAGCTTAAACAAATTAAAGGCAAGGTTAGTTGTCAAAGGCTTTAGTCAAAGGTATGGATTAGACTACCTGGAAACTTTTGCACCAGTGGCCAGGCTTGACACCATCAGATTGGTAGTGGCATTAGCAGCACAAAGGGAGTGGAAGATACATCAGCTTGATGTAAAGTCAGCATTTCTAAATAGATCCCTTGAAGAAGAGATTTATGTGGAACAACCTCAAGGTTTTGAAGTGACTGGTAGAGAAGATATGGTATATAAGCTGAACAAAGCCTTGTATGGCTTGAAACAGGCTCCAAGAGCCTGGTATAGCAAGATTGACAACTATTTGATCAGTGTGGGATTTGAGAGGAGTATTAGCGAGCCAACTCTGTATGTCAAAAAGACCAAGGCAGAAACTCAGCTCATTGTCTCATTATATGTCGATGACCTATTGGTGACAGGAGGAGATCAAGATATGCTGGTCAGTTTTAAAGCCAAAATGCAACAGCATTTTGAGATGTCAGATCTTGGGTTGATGTCCTACTTCTTAGGCATGGAAGTAACGCAAGCTGAGAAAGGAATTTGGCTAAGTCAGAAGACTTTTGCTATGAAGATTCTCAGAAAATTCTCAATGGAGAATTGCAAAGCTACCAACACACCAATAGCTGTTGGAGGAAAGCTATCGAGTCAAGAGATTTTTGAACCAGTGTGTGAGACAACTTACAGAAGTCTGATTGGTTGTTTGTTATATCTTACTGCCACTAGACCAGACATAATGTATGCTGTGAGCTTACTCTCGAGATTCATGCATTGCTGCAATGAAAGTCATTTTAAAGCAGGCAAGAGAATTCTCAGGTACATTAAGGGAACCCTGAGCTATGGAATGTTGTATACCAAGGCCAAGCATTCAAATTTGATTGGTTACAGTGACAGTGATTGGGCAGGCTCAGTGGACGATATGAAAAGCACTTCAGGCTATTTTTTCAATCTTGGCTCAGCAGTATTTTGTTGGAGTTCAAAGAAACAAGCACTGGTGGCTCAATCTACCGCAGAAGCAGAATATGTAGCAGCTGCTGCAGCAGTCAATCAAGCCATTTGGCTTAGAAAAATTCTAGTCGATCTCAACCTTGAACAAGAGGAAGCAACAGAGATAATGTGTGACAATCAATCGGCTGTTGCAATTGCAAAGAACCCTGTTTTTCATGGGAGGACAAAACATTTTAACATTAAGCTTCATGCAGTTCGAGAAATGCAACAAGCTCATGAAGTGAAACTGGTTCATTGCAGTTCTGATGAACAATTAGCTGATATTTTAACAAAACCTCTTAATGTTTCAAGGTTTCAAAGCTTAAGAATGAAGATGGGAGTTAGCAACATGCTAACCAAGGAGGAGTGTTGAAAGGTGGTTAGCATGCAGCATTGAAGACCACCATGCAGAAGCAGCAGTTTGTACGAGAAAGCAAGGATGTTTAGTTTCATTTGAATTTTTTGTTTATGTAATGTAATCTAGTTCATTTTGAACTATGATAAGATGATATTTGATGTAAACTTGATGGTGATTGAGCTGTTTACCAGCTTTATTCATTTGCACAAGTTATCATTCCAATTTACTAGGAAACTTAGTGGTAGTAGGTATAGTTTTGGTTAACCTACTGTCTTGACAAGCTAGAAGCTTGATTTATGTATTGGCATTAAGCCATTTTTGATGAATGAATTTAATCAAGTTTTCATTCAAAAACTCTCTCTATTCTTCTTGCTTTATTCTTTTTAGTTTTCTGTTTGTTTCTGCTGCAAGTCACGACACTTGCTGCTCAAGCAATAGGCTGAAACTTGTTGTTAGTTGCTCTCAGCTCCAACATACACTCATGCCAAGCTACAAAAGGAAAAAAGTGCATATAAAAGCAAAATTACAAGCCAGTGCATTGATCTTGTTAGGATCATTGCCTAGATTCTTCATGTACCTCATATCAGTCCATTCCATGTTATGGATCAAGTACCTATGCAATTCATCAAGGTAACTTTGTCGTTGCTACAAGAACAAATACAATATGATATGATAGTGAACTTTGTCAATATTTATTAAGAAAAAAAATGCTCATAGTCATAAGAAACTAGTACCGTCTGACTCTACTTTCCATGTCCTACTTCAAGTACCTCCTGCATGGCGAAATGGTAACATAAAATTACAATAGAGTCTGGAAAATGAATGTCAATGTACAAGTACGATATGATAGTGAACTTGGTAAAGACAGAGAAAAATGAGGTTATGAAAAACAATATATATATCAACAACTATCTTTTCAAATTAGAAAGACTAATGCTTACCAGCTAATTTTGAAACAAGAATTATGATGGAGTCACCTACATCTTGTTCTGTTTCTTTTCCCACCCTTTTTGAACTTGTTAACCCATTTGTTTCCCAACTCATTCAGCACTGTATATCCAATACATAGCCCAACGACCAATCCACTAGCGTAACCTATCAACACAATTTTCCAAGTAGACATAGCATATAACCATGAATCTTCATCTTCCCCGGGAAGTGGTGGCATTGGAAGACCAACTTCATTGCATTTCTTGGACAATGGTTGACCGCATAATTTTGGATTCCCACGGTAAGAATCATTTGAAAATGTAACGAACTGATTGCTTTGTGGTATGCTCCCTTCAAGTTGGTTGTAAGACAAGTTCAATGCTGCTAAGAAAGTTAAATCTGTAAGCTGTGGAGGAATCTTCCCTGACAGCTCATTCTGTGAGAGATCCAAAGACTCTAGATCTTTTAGGTTTTGAACTGCTACTGGGATTTCGTCGTCGAAGTTATTATACGACAAGTTTAGCACTTTGAGTGACCTCAAAATTTGTATTTCTTCTGGTATTCTCCCATGGAAACTATTGTTGGAAAGGTCAAGACAAGTAAGAATTGTCAAGACTTTTTGGTACAACATTTCAATCCCTTTATTAACAATTGTCACAGAATCTTGATAGTATTGCTCTCCGATATAAACCAGCTTAGCTTTGTCGTCATTTGTTATCTGCATCATTGCCTTCAAGCTTTGCAAAAATGCAATGGACAAGTCACCTGAAAAGTTGTTGGAAGCAGTGTCCAATATGCGTAGCTTTGGAAACCCACGTTCCGTGTCGAATTTTGTAATGGTGCCGTAGAATCTGTTTGCTCGCAAAATGAGAACCTTCAAGGAAGGCAGCTTCTCTAACCAAAATGGGAATGTATCATGAACCATATTATTTCCAAGGTCTAGAACCTCAAGTGCTGTGCAATTGGCTAATGATCTTGGCAGCTTCCCTTCCAATTTATTCCCACCTATTTTGAGTGACCTTAGTTGAGTGGCTTGAACGAAATCAATGGATAGTTCACCAGAAAACTGATTTGAAGCAATGTCCAACACATCCAAAGTTGGGAAAACAAATTTATGTTTAATTTGACCATAAAATCTGTTTTCCCGCAATATGAGAACTTTTAGCTCAGTCAGTTTCTCCAACCAAAAAGGGAATTTATCATGCATCATGTTGTTTCCCACATCCAAAACTTCAAGCTGAGTGCATTCCGCTAATGATCTTGGCAACTCTCCTTCCAATCTATTCTCACCAACGTTGAGAAGCCATAGTTGGGTTGCTTTTGAAAATTTTGGTAAGATTCCATTGAAATTATTTCCATGAAGATCCAACCGACTCAGAGCACTCATATTGCCCAAGCAATTTGGAATTGGGCCACTCAAATTGTTATAAGATGCATTGAAACCACTAAGTCGACTCATTTTGTATAAGCAATCTGGAATTGGGCCGCTCAAATTATTATTAGAGACATCGAAGTCAATGAGTTGACTCATATTGCATAAGCAATTTAGAATTGGGCCACTCAAATTGTTATGAGATGCAGTGAAATGCAAAAGTTGACTCAAATTGCAAATAGGTCTAGGTAAGGAGCTTTGTGAAGAAGTTGAACTCTGGTTGGGTAAAAGTTGGTCCAAAGATGAGAGATGGTTATTTGCAAGATTGAGATAATGCAAACTTTTCTTCCACGCCCAGTTTGGTATTGCACCACTTATTTTGTTATTTGAAAGGTCAAGTTCTGTTAAATTTTCTGGACTCCTTAAAATCTCTGGAAACAAACTTATGTTACAGAATTCTAGATACAATTCCCTCAACTTTGGAACGGAGAAGTTTGCATCACTTGAGGGAAGCTGATTTGGAAAATCAATCATATTGAAAGAAAGGTCAACCCATGAAAGGGTGCTCTTCCACAACCAATTAGGCACAACCCCATAGATATGATTGTTAGAAAGATCTAACTCAACCAACTTGTCTTGTGCTTTGATGAATTCGGGAAATTCAGTAAGGTTGCATGACCTTAGGCTTAGGCTCTCTAATAGGGGAAAAGTAAGACTTTCGTTGTGACTTTCGGTTACCAAGTTTACGTTCGACAGCGTCAGATCCCTCAAGTTATTCAATTGGACAGACATGTCAAGCTTCATAAAACTAAAGCTATTGCCTTCAATATGAAGCCTTTCAAGCCTTGGAAGTTGAAGCATTGACTTTGGGATTGGTCCTGTTAAATAATTATTGCCTATATATAGTACTTCAATCAAAGAAGAAGATGCATTGGGGAACTCATCAATTTTCCCAACCAATTGATTGTCTCCAAGATAAAAGGTCTTCAACGATGGAAGAGTAAATAAAGAAGAATGTATTGACCCAAAAAGCTTGTTCCCATCCAAATAGAGATTTACAAGATTAGGAACTCCAAATCTATGAAAAGAAGGGATTAAACCACTGAAATTATTATATCTTAGATCTAAGTTCACCAGGTGACTAAGATTTGCAATTGACGATGGAATGGGTCCAAAAATATTGCAATAAGAAAGCTCTAAATTTGTCAGGAACTTCAGATTTCCAATTGATTCAGGTAGTTTTCCACTAAAATTTGTATAAATAAGCGACAATCTCTGTAAAGCACTGTTTGAAGGAAATTCTGGCAACTCACCCATAAGTTGGAAGTTTAATGAAATGTCAATGCTTTGAATTTTTGGCAATAAGAGAATTCCGGTAGGAAAATGGCCACTCAAAGTGCAATCCCTCAAACTGAGAGAAACCAAACGACAGGAATTTACCAAGAAATTGGGAGGTAAATAAGAGATTGGGTTCCCATCAAGGACAAGTTTGGAAAGAAAAGAGAGTCTTGAGAGTGAAGAACATAATGGACCTTCTAAACCACAGCTTGACAGACTCAACACATGCAGGTCTGGAAGTACAAGAGATGTGGTTTCACACCATTTAGTACTTTGAGTCGAAATGTCGACACCATCCAAATAAAGCTCCGTGAGAAACTTCAAATTCTTGATAAATGTCTTGAAGTTTGGTTTCTCTAGTTTCAGAGATAGTAAATAATAATCATAACCATTTCTTTGATAGCAACTACCTTGATAGGATAGATCAAGAGAAACTAACCTTGTTAAGAATGAGATGTTCATTGGAATTTGGCCATGGAAACATGAGCTTGAAAGGTTGAGATGAGTAAGATTTTGGAGTTTATCAAACCCATACGAAAACAACGTGGTATTAAAGTTATTTCCAGCAAGGTTCAGATGTTGAAGATGATGGAGATTGAATATGGAGTGAAAGCTGCCTGAAAGGTTTTTGTAACTAAGATCAATGCCAACTACATGACCATAAGCATCACAAGTGACTCCTTCCCAAGAACAACAAACAGTGTTGGGATCCCAAAGCTCGAATTTGGAAGAGAAAGTAAAATTAGGGGCATAATAAAGATGATGCTGCAATTTCAACAGAAGAGATCTCTGGTCATCAAGGCATTGCTTAGGGAGATGAGTTTGAGGAGGTGAAAAAGACAAGACAAGAGGAAGGAAGCATGAGAAGAGAAAGAGTGAAATAAGGAAATGAAGAGTGTCCATATTTGGTGGGTGTGAAGGAGGATTGTTTCCATACAACTTATTTATACACAAATGTGTAGCTTACATACAATTTTTTTATTATTTTTGGACTAACCTAGAAAATGATGGTAAGCAATAGTATTCACGTTATTTAAGTCTATTTGAGATTCCAAATCTAAAGTAGCAACAAACATTCGTCAAATTAACAAAGAGAAAGTAGTTGAATTTGCTTTACGTCTTTCCTTTTTATTTCCTTCTCAACGTACTAAAGCAAGGGATAATAATAATAATATATTAAAGCTCTTAGTCATAATGCATGTATCATTTATTCTTAATCTTAACATTAATTTATTCCATTCACACTTAATTTTCTTTACATTAGTATTAGATCGATTGATATAGGTATTGTTATCAATGTAAAATGACGTAAGTTTGAGTGTGCTAAGACGTATTATACTCCTACTTTTGGATTAGAGTAGGGCTTTGGATGATTGTAAGTATTATCTAACAAAAGAAACATATTTAAAATTTCACTTTGAAGTTAATTAAAATTATAAAAAAAATGAAAAAATGGAGATGGTTCATTTTGCTCCATCTTTAGTCTATATGAATAATATTCCAAGGTTCCCGTCTTTTCTCCTTCAGCAATGGATTAAATTCTAAATTAACATCCCAACTTTAAAACATTTTAATAAAATCCTCAAAAATAACTGTCTAATTTGAAATTTTTAATAATTTTAATTTTGAACTAACAAAGAAAGTGATATTATTAGCCTTATTCTTAATTTTTTTGGCATGCATGTAAATGTAACAGTAAACAAATCTTGGTTTGATTAGAAAAAAATCAAATTTCGAGTTAATTGAATTAAATTATTCGAGTAAACTTAGATAAGTAATTTGAGTTTTGAGTTCGAATTGAGTTGAATTTTATAATTTGAATAACTCGAATAATTAAAATAACAAATTGGTGTAAATAAATTTTTGGTCCCTATCAAATATGAAAATGAACAAATTGGTCTCTATCAAGTTTTTTTTTTTGAAAAAGTTTTTAAATACACATGGTTTCAAATTTATGTGCTCTAACATGTATTAGTTATATTGTAACAATATTTTAAATTGACATGTTAAGTTTTTTTAAATTTAACTCGAACAATTTCACTCGACTTGATTCGAAAATTTTCAAAATCGAGTTAGGGTGGTAAAATAGGATTTGTCAACTCGATTAACTCAAAATTTTTCACTCAATTTGATCTAACACTCACCTGTATGTAAATGTTTAAAACTAAGTCCTCTTACCTTTTTCATTTAAAAATCTCAACGTAGTCATTAAAATCGTAAGTATTTTTCATAAAACTTTTCAACTTGAAATTTTGATTAGTTTATCCTCATATGACGTGGCATATGATTAATATAATTAAACATATTAAATTGAATTTTTTTTTATAAAAACTACCAATGACGATAATGATTTGACTATGATTTTTAAATTGAAAAAGTAAAAGTATTGATTTTTTAATTTTTAAAGTATAGGGGTCAAATCTCAAGTTTTAGACAAATACAGGGACTAACAATGCATTTTAACACCCCAAATTATGGGTTGAATTCTAAATTAATCTTTGAACTTCAAAAAAATTAATTAAATAATAGTATGAGATATTGTTAGTCTTAATCTTAATTTTAATATTTAGCACTGCATACAAATGTCTAAGTCTTGATAAGTATTAAAAAGTAACATATTTTAACCTCGTTCTTAATGTGTTTTGGGGTGATTATTCAATTTTAATGGTGAATTTTATGCTCCTAATCCTTTAGATTCATGATTTTATGCTTAATAGAGCATTTGGGAGCAAAAGAAGCGAAAAATGAGTGAAAACCGGAGCAAGCTATAGAAGCCACACAAGCTGACCCATTCCACACGGCCTACCACATAGCCATGTGGTAGACTATATCAATTTTAAGGGATTTCACACCCAGCTGCGGAAAAATGCGATTTTTAGGTTTTTTGGGCATTCTAGGATGTATATATGACAAAAATAAAAAGAGAGGAGTAAGCCGTCATAGAATATTTAAGAAAACAACTTGAAAAAAATCATTGAAGCCGTCTTGGAAGATTTCCGTCAAGATTGAAGATTCTCAGTTGAATTCTTAGGGAGTTATCATGAGTTCCTTTATTTCTTTCGGTTATTCTATCTCCTGGATGTTTTTATTTTCGAGTATAAATTAATTTTCTAAATACCTAAGAAAGACGAACCCTATGATGGATTCTGTCATTTGATTTTTATTTTACATAATAGACGCTTAGTTTCTTATTTTCAATTATGTGCGCTCAATTCTTGGTTTAATATTTCTAGATTATTGATCCATGTTCAATGTGTTTAAATCAAATGAAGAATAGATCATGTTTAAGAGTAGATCTTGCATAGTTGAGTGAAGTTGCCTGCAATTCTAGAAATAGGACAACATAAATCTACCGAATTAGAGTCAAATCTAATAGGGAATCTATAGAACAAGTCAATGCGATAATAGGGATTTTAATTAGACTGAAATTTCAAAATCAACCTAGCTTTCCCACTATATTATTTCTTTGACAGGAATTTGGGTCACGCAACTCTAATAGTTAAATAATAGAAAGGCGGTAATTACTAGTACGTTTAGTCTTCGTGAAAATGATATCTTTATTCACTATAACTATCCTATTAATTGATAGGTACAATTACTTTAGTAAAATTTTTAATTACTTTTATGACCCATCAAATCTTTCTTTTTCTTTTTCTTTTTTTTTTTTCTGATTTTTAGTATATGAATGTAATGGTCTCCCGCTTCATTTAAGTCTAAGTCATTATAAAAACAAGGGTGGAAATTATGATGACAGAACTTAACATAATTTCTTCGAAAAAAGAAAAGATGGAATTGTGGTGAGTGTCTTAGCTGATTGAGATAAATTGATGGCTCAAAGACTAAATTTCCTCATAATTTAGTGACTTTTCAATAATCTTCTTAAAGCGTATGAAATGAACAGATACACACTGAAATTAACGACTAAAAAAAGTCAATAATGGGCTGCTTTGAGGAAAATATAAACTATCCTTAGTCTTTGCTTTTAATTTGTGGAATTGTTTGGCACTTTTCTTATAATATTTCAACTTGAGTCCTCACTTTAAATTTTAAACCCTTTATTATGTGCATTAAATCATAATATTTTTATTCAAATTTTAAATAAAAAAGTTTATCTTAAATTTAAAAAGTCCAAAATTGTGAGTCCATTGTTTACAAAAGTAAAGCTAATTTGAAATACAGATATTCAAGGATTAATATTCACATCTTTTCCAAATTCATTATAGATAATAATTAGAATATTTAAATTTAAATATGATCAGAATTTATAATATCAAAATTCATAGCAATATTAAAAATGAGGGGAAAGTAATTCCAAATTGATAGTGGGCACTTTTTCACTCACTTTTTCGGTCTTTTAAAATTCTAAAGTGATGAAACTTACTAATTTAATTTCTGACTTTCTTTTAACTTATTTACATTTCCCTGAACTTTCTCAACATATTAAAGCAAGGGATAATAATAATTAATTATTATTAGAATAAATTACACCAGCAGCCATTTAATTTTGATCTCAATAACAAAACAGTCACTCAACTTTTAAAAAATAACAAATTGATCATTAACATTATTAAAAACTGACAAATCAATCACCCACTAACATTTTTCGTTATAGGTCTAACGAAACAGGTGACGTGGTCAATTAACTTGCCACAATGGAAACCCATTTTAAGAATCAAACAAAACACTAAAAGAAGAAAAAGATGAGGAGAAGAAATGGATACGTTGAAACAAGAAAAACCATCAGAGGTCCAAACTTTTCCTTCCTCATTGTTTGTTCACCCCCTCCCAACTTCCCGTCGCTTAACCCGGTGAAGAAGACCTTCCTTAATAATTTTATAGATTTCCTTAACGATGTTTCATTTGTAAATCAACCTCGATTTTATAGATTTTTTTAACTATTTCTAGATCTAGGGTTAGATTTTATTGGAAATTGGGGTTATAGATTTTCTCTCTCTGTTTTTGGGTTGAGTCATTACAATTTATTGAAAAAGGGTCGAGATGAAGAGGTAGGACCCTTGTTCTCGTGTGGATGAACCGTGGTTATTACAGGAGAAGAAGGCCTAAACTTCTCTCTTTCATTTTACTTTCTCTTCTTTTTTGTGCCTTCATATTGGCTCCTCACTTCTTTAATTTTTTTTTTGCTTTATCTCATCTCTTAAGCTCTTCTTTTTCCTGTCTTGGGCTTCAATTAATTGCCTTTGCTTTTTTTTTCTCTCTCTTGTTCATTCATCTTGACTTCTCTTACATATTTATTAACATATTCTTTTGGTGTACAAAATGATAGTATTGCTGGAGATATGGATGTAAATGCTCTTATTTGTTCTTCAATCTCTAATGGTTAGTAGTTAGTACTATTTTTTTTTGCACCTTCTTGGTCTAATTGAACAACCTTTCATATCAAGAATGTCGAAACCCTTTTTTGAAATCAAATTTTTATTTTTTAAAATGAAAAATGGAGTCGCCATCAATCTTTTTTATTTAGGTGTTGTTAGGTCACCTTGAAATTCGATCATTTTAATAAAATGTTAAATTTACTAAAATGATGATTTTTTGTCTTCAAACTCTGGAAATGAGTTCTAGAGTCAGTTACGCATGAGGAAGGATTAACACCTTTATAATGCCCAAAATTGATACCTAGTTGATTACTTGATGTCTTAACATCGAGACTTGTGGATTAGAAGAAAATTTACAATACGACCCTTTTTTTGGCATGATGTTATTTGATTAAAATACAGCTAATTAAATCAAATTTTATGAAAAATGCCTTTGTATTTCGAGTTAATCGGGAAGAAAATCATGTCTCGTAAGTTAGGGCATAATGTCTCAAATCTCCAAAAATAAGAAATTAAATCAAATTTTATGAAGAATGTCTTCGTATTTCAAGTTAATCGAGAAGAAAATCATGCCTCATAAGTTAGGGCACGATGTCTCGAATTCTCGAAAATAAGAATGCTCATTTCTTAATTATTGCTCAAATCTTATATATTTTTAATTATTATTTCTTCCAAAAAAGAGAAGGGATGTTTGATTATTTTGGTTCGAGGGAGAAATTGTACCCCGTAAGTTAAGGGCACAATTTCTAGAAATCCTCAAAATAAAGAATATCGCCTTAGTCTTTATTCTTTTATGCACTTATGCCTAAAAATAGATGTATGTAGCAATTGTTTACAATGTAAGATAATGGAGAAAATTATGGTAAAATAACATAAATAATAAAACAAAATGACAATAATATAATGAGTACAAATGAAAAGCCAATAAAAAATATTTAATTAATAATATAATCTAATAATACTAATAATGAAATAATATAAAAATGCATGATAATAATAGAATTACGTTAATAAAATATTGGTTCTTTAAGCGAATTTTAACAAAATTAATATCAATTAACAACAATAATTACTTAATAATATTAGTAATATCAATAATTAAAAGTAAGGATCAAAATTTAAAAAATAAAAAATCAGACGGTAAAAAAAATAAAAAAGTAAATATATGGACTTAATTAAATGAATGGAGGATTAAATTAAAATTCAAACAAAACGTAAAGCACAAATTGCAAGAAAAAAATAAAGGAAAGGGGAATAAAGGACTAAATTAAAAATATAACAAAACAAAAAGCCTAAATTATAAAGAAACAGAACTTAAAGGATTAAATTAAAATAAGGTAGAAAACTTTAAGGGGTCAAATGGAAATTATCCCCTTCCTATTGACACGTGTTACTCCTCAAGGGGTCATAGTGGGTCAGGGGACTAAATTGCAAAAGAAATTAAATTATAGGGCAAAAATTAAAACAAATAAAATGAGCAGGACTAAATTAAAAAGATGAAAAAGTGAAAGGACCAAAACTACAAATATCCCCTCACTTCAAAAACACCCAAATCGTAAGGGGAAAATTGGTCAGTTTTTTGGTTGAGTTCAAAGCGACATCGTTTTGGGGTTTCTGAAGCTAGGCCAAAACGTCATCGTTTTGATATGTCTATATAAGTTAAAATTTTGAAAAAAAAATCATTTTAGCATGTTCTTTAAAAAAAACTTCATTCTCCTTTTTTTTCTTTAAAGTGGCTTCAAATCTAGCCATGGGGCCAGCGAGTCTCCGCTGTGGCCACCGGTCACTCGCGACAGAGGCCGTCGCCTTCGGTGGCCAAAGATTGCCAAATAAATTCCCCATAATCCTTTTCTGCGTAGATCTCTGATCTAGAGTCAAAATCACTAAAATCTTAGCCAAAATCTCAAAAAATGAAAAAAACCTTTCGGTTCTACTCTCTTCGACGAGGCTTCTCAAGTCGAAGGGGATCTCTGACGACGGCGCAAAACAGGTAAAGTTTCTCCCTTTTTATTTTTTATTATTTCAAAAAGAGAAAAATCAAAATAAAATAATAATAATAAACAATAAAATGTACCTTTTTGAATTTTGTGGTATTTTTATTTTGATTCTTCTGATATATTTTTTTGTATTTCGATTTTGTTTTTTTATTTCGGTGTATTCGATCCCCTTTTCGTGTTATAAAGATCGGTTTTTATAACTGAAATAATATTACAATATATGTTTTTTTTCAATTGCTTATTTCTGCTTCTTTTCCTTTTTTGTGTTTCTTGCAAAGGCGATGGAAGTCAACGGGGTTGCTACTGCCATTTTGGTGCAAGGGGAAAGGTTTTCGGCGTAGTGTCCGCTGACATGCCGGGGAGTGATGCAGTAGGGGGCTAAGGCAACTAGGGTTTCTGCTGAAAGATTAGGATTTTGGGCCATTGAGCCTTCTCTTTGTATTTGGGCTTGTAATAATTTTTTGGGCTCTCGAGCTTTGTAAATGGATTGTTATTTTTTGCTATTGTTTTATTATTGGGCCCGAGCAAAATTGGGCTCTTACAATTGCCCCTATTTGATTATTATCGTGTAACGGGAATGGAGCAAAGACTTTAAAGGAGGACCAATTTTGTTCGGTCCCGTTGAATCTTGACTTCTCTAGTGCCTCTCTTTTTCAAGCAACTCACTCTTTCAGTTCCTTGGTTACTATACTTTACTGTATTCGCTTCACTACAACTTTAGGAAGGTAGGATCTAGTATTACGATTTCATCTTGCTCCATTGCAACCTCAAGGAGTTAAGATTTGTTGTGGTAAATTCAATCTGACCCACTGCAACTTCAGGGGTATAGAATTTGTAGCTTCATCTTGCTCCATTGCAACTTCAGGGAGATAAGATTCACTATTGTAGATTTAATTTGACCCACTGCAACTTCAGGGGTATAGGATTTTTAACTTTAATCTGCTCCATTGCAACTTCAGGGAGATAAGACTCGCTATGGTAGATTCAACTTGACCCACTGCAACTTCAGGGGAATAGGATTTGTAGCTTTAATCTGCTCCACTGTAACTTTAGGGAGATAAGATTCGCTATGGTAGATTCAATCTGACCCACTACAACTTTAGGGGTATAAGATTTGTGGTTTCACTGATCTGTTACACCGTTCTCTAGGGAACATGACCTGTAGAATCTGTTTCATAGGCCTATATTTTATGTCAAACGATTAGGATGTTATGATCGGAATGAATTAAATGCTCCTAACTAGATGTATATGAATGATATTTGTATGAATGCAACATGACATTTTTTAGAATAATCCCCTTTTTAATGCCAAGGTTGACATTAATCTTTGTTCGTCAAGGTTCTATCACTGATGTGTTACCATGCCTTTTTGTTCAGATCTGGTATCTTTGATAGGAAACCCGAAAAGGTAATCACAATTTGGACTATTTGTTTCATGATGTTTCCAACTTTCAAATTTGGTTAGTTCTAACTAGTGGTCCTGTTTCAGGTCCCTGTACTATTTAGAGATTTTTCAAAGCAGCACGTAGAAATCCTTTTAGTTTAATATTGTTAGTCCATTAATCGCCATTTTAATGCAAAAATGTTTGAATAAGGTCGTAACAATGGACATAATTAAAATTTATTGGGAGCAAAGCTCTAAATGAAAAGATAATCAAAATAGCAGACATTGCTAAAACATAAAACAAGTGAAATGAAATTAGGTGCCTCAGATATCGTAGCATGAACTTCTTCGCACAAACTTTTTAAGGACCATTTTGAGCCTAATATGTGTTTAGGGGATCTAGAATACTTCGTTGATGCTTCAAGATACAATTTTTTTCCTCCTTGTTACTTCTGAGGGGACAAGGCTACCACATACCCTACCTTTGATCAAAATTTGAGCCGCCTTTTTCGGGTTTTCAACTCAAAACTCCTTTAGTCTCAAGACGCCCTTTTGCGGATTTTTGCCTTGGCCTCTCCTTTTGTTTTTTTGTTTTTTTAGGTGAAATACCTCTTTATTGAATCTGAATTCACAGGGTTAGGCAAATCTCTGCCATCCATCTCGGTCAAAACCAATGCTCCACCAGAAAAGACTTTTTTACCATATAAGGTCCTTCCTAATTTGGCATCCATTTTCCTCTAAAGTCTTCTTGTATGGGAAGGATCTTTTTCGACACTAAGTCCCCATCATGAAATTCTCTGGCGTGAACCTTTTTTTCATAAGCTCGCATCATTTGTTTTTGGTACATCTGACCATGGCGGATAGCTTTTAACCTTTTCTCTTGGAACAAGTTCAACTGATCATATCGAGATTGGATCTATTCTACTTCATCTAACTTCAACTCTGATAAAACTCACAAAGAAGGAATCTTAACTTCAATGGGCAAAACCACCTCCATTCCATAAACCAATGAGAAAGGCGTTGCCCCGGTTGAGGTTCTGACAGACGTTTAATAAGCATAGAGGGCAAATGGTAATTTTTAATTCCAATCTTTATAAGTCTCTGTCTTTTTCCCATGATCTTCTTAATGTTCTTATTTGCTGCCTCCACTGCATCATTCATTTTTAGGCGATATGGTGACAAGTTATGATGCTTGATCTTGAATTGGTTGTAGACCTCCGATGTCATGCTGTTGTTCAAATTCAATGCATTGTCAGATATGATCCTTTCTAACATTCTATATCGACATTTGATCTTTTTCTTCAAGAGTTTGTTAACTGTCGATTTTGTGACATTGGCATAAGAAGCGGCATCTACCCACTTGGTAAAGTAATCGATGACCACAAAGATGAATTGGTACTCGTTGAAAGCTTTTGGCGAGATTGACCCAATGACATACATGCCCCACATAGAGAAAAGCCATGGAGAAGTCATAACATGAAGAGTTAAGGAAGGCACATGAATTTTGTCTCTATAAATTTGGCTTTTGTGACACCTTTTGGCATAATTGATACAATCACCTTCCATGGTGGACCAATAATATCTGAATCTCATGATTTGCCTGGTCATTGTAAAACTATTAGCGTGTGTTCCATAAACGCCTTCATGGACTTCTTCTAAGATTTTCTTGGCCTCTACGACATCTACACATCTTAGTAACACCTAATTCTTTCTTCTTTTGTATAGGATCTCCCCATGTAGGACATACTTATTAGCCAGTCTTCTAAGTGTCCTTTTATCATTCTCGGTTGCCTGCTCAGGGCATTCACGATCCTTTACATATTGTAATATGTCATGGTACCAAGGGTGATCATCATTTTCTTCTTCCTCGATATTGTGACAATAGGCCGGAGCTTCATAAATACTCATCTGGATAGGTTTTACATCCTCTTATTTGTTCACTTTGACCATGGAAGCTAAGGTAGTCAAGGCGTCGGCCATTTGATTTTCATCTCACGGGAGGTAGCAAAAGATGATGTCATCAAACTCCTTAATTAACTCAAGGACTAGCCTTCAATAATCAATCAACTTGGGATCTCTTGTCTCTCATTCACCTTTAAGTTGATAGATCACTAGTGTAGAATCCTCATATAACTCCAACATTTTGATCTTGCATTCTATAGCTGCACGAATACCCATGATACATGCTTTGTATTTTATCATATTATTTGTGCAATCAAAGTCAAATTTACTGGTGAAAGGATAATGATCTCTATTTGAAGATACCAGGACTGCCCCAATTCTGTTACCCATGGCATTTGAGACTCCGTCAAAATTTAATTTCCTGGGATATTCTCTTGGAGCACCTTCTTTAGTGGTTGAAACATACATCAAATCCTCGTTTGAAAAATTGAAATTTAAATACTCGTAATCTTCTAGAGCTCTGCTAGCTAAGAGTCCGCTATTGCACTCTCTTTTATTGCTTTTTGGTTTACATAGATTATATCCAATTCGGACAGCAGAATTTACCACTGGGCTATTCTTCCATTTAATGCAATCAATTCTATCATATACTTTAGAGGGTCCATTTTCGAGATGAGCCAAGTCGTATTGTACAACATGTATTATCTCAGCTTCCGGGTAGTCCAGGTTAAGGCGCAACATGATTTCTCAATTGGTGAATATATTGTCTCACATTCAGTGAACTTCTTACTGAGGTAATACATTGCTCTTTCTTTCCTCCCTGACTCATCATGTTGGCCAAGCAAATACTGCCAAGTACAGTATCAGTGGCTTATCTGGGCTAGGTAGCATCAGCACTAGGGCATTGGACAAGTAATGTTTAACCTTATCGAAGGTTTTCTGGCATTCCTCATCCCATACACCTAGATCATGTTACTTAAGGAGACGGAATATGGGGTCATATTTCTCAGTTAGTTGTGAGATGAACAGGGTAATGTAATTTAATCTCCCTAAGAATCCCCAGATCTCCTTTTGGGTACGCAGTGAAAGTAACTCTTGTATAGCTTTAAATTTATTCGGTCTATCTCGATCCCTTTTGCTGCTAACTATAAACCCTAGCAATTTACCCGACGTGGCCTTGAAAGTGCATTTTGCAGGATTCAACTTTAGCTGGAATTTTTTCAACCTCAAAAATAGTTTCCTCAAGACTTTTACATGCTCCTCTTCTGTTCAGGATTTTTTGATCATATCATCGACGTAAACATGGCTCTTTGATACATCGCTCCTGTATTTTTCAGCCTGAATGGCATTACTTTATAGAAAAATGTTCCCAACATGGTTACAAATATGGTCTTTTTCATATCTTTCATATGCATCTTTATCTGGTTGTATTTGGAGAAACTGTCCATGAAGGAGAACAGTGAATAACCTGTCGTGTTGTCCACTAAGGTATGGATGTGAGGTAACGAGAAATTATCCTTCAGGCTGGCTTTGTTTAAATCTCTATAGTCTATACATATTCGTAGTTTTCCATCTTTCTTAGGGACGAGGACTATGTTGGCTACCCACTCCGAATATTTAACCACTTGTAGGAAATCAACATCAAATTGTTTCTTAACCTCTTCTTTTATTTTCAACAGGACGTCGGGCCTCATCCTTCAAAGTTTCTGTTGAACCAACTTGCATTCTTCCTTTATGGGAAGCCAGTGTACCACAATATCAGTACTTAGACCAGGCATGCCTTGATACGACCATGCAAAGACATCTTTAAATTCTTGGAGTAACTCAATGAGGTCTCGTTTTGTCTTTGCAGTGATGCAAGTTTCGATCTTCACCTCTTTCTTTTCTTGTTTGTCTCCTAAGCTCAAAATTTTCACTAACTGTTTGTGAGGTAGAATCTGTTTCTCATAT
This sequence comes from Gossypium hirsutum, assembly GCF_007990345.1. Classification (NCBI taxonomy): domain Eukaryota; kingdom Viridiplantae; phylum Streptophyta; class Magnoliopsida; order Malvales; family Malvaceae; genus Gossypium; species Gossypium hirsutum. The sequence continues at coordinate 2,911,717 of NC_053438.1, read as the reverse complement.
TGTTCTAACATACTTAACAAATTAGGAGATAAGTTGTAATCTCGATCATTTTCAAAGTCTTAAGATTCCTGCTCAAAAGGAGACTCTGAGTCAGCAGCAGCGGCGCTCGTATCATTGATATTTGGAGACCTGTTATAGGAATAAAAGAAGACCCCAAAGAACAAATGAATTTAAGAATAATTATCTGTGTGGTATGAGTATGAATGAAATGAAAAAATAGAAGAATATTTGTCAAATGAGACACAAGGATGTATTATTTTATTGAAATAAAAAAGTTTTTTTTTTATTTTTTTATTTCAAAATTTACCAAACCAATTAATACCCAATGAGATTAAAGAATATATAATTATTTAAATCTAAAATATGAAAAAAAAATACTCTTGCAAAACACAGTTAATTTTTATTTTTTGTGGTCTCCACAAATGGCCAGCTACCTGTACCAGGACACTGGCAAATAACCGCCTGCAGCAGTACATTCCTCGGCACCATTCTGCACAGCCAAGGCACCGCAGCTCTATAAGGAGCACATACTCCTTCCCTCCAAGCTCCTATATAGGAGGATCCAATAAAAATACAAAAAGAGGTTAGCACCGCCGCCGCCAGATTTGCCCATATGTTAAAGAGTATTCATCAGTTATCACGCCGTAATCAATGAAATTCATAAGCCCGATAACAACGGTGATTCCATTACCATTTTTTTGTTATTAGTATTTTTCTTAGTATTGTAGCATACCAATTCTTCCCTGCATCTGGGAAACTAGTTTAATCCTCTGTTTCATTGGATAAATTTCCCTACAAAGTATGTGTACATTGTAATGATACTGTGACACATTGTTGGCCTTTACTAGACTGTAAGACATAACTTCTTTCATTATCTTTTAATTATTATTATCATATTATTACGTACAAAGTTTAATTGAAGGGTACTTTTTTTAAAGTAATAAAACTATCATTGAAAGTATAAATAGACTAATCCCAATACCAATTTAGAATAGAATTATTGTATTTAAAGCAGAAGTTCAGAGTTGGGTAAACTAAATCCTAAGATAATAAGATCCAACATCCGCGTATGATACAAACTACATGTAAGAGAACGTCGAGTGCAACATATCAGTTTTGGGATAATCCTTTTTGCCATATGCTTCTCCTTTTCTCAACTTTATTCTGCCAATCTGTGCTTTCTTCTCAGACTATTGGCCTGAAAATTAGAATATGAAGCTTCTCATTTCACTTGCAATTATCATGTTTTTCATATGCATAACATGGCTAATTTTTATTTCTTGTGAATAAATATTTCATTTCTGTAAATTCACTTAAATGTTTCATAATGGGAGAATCATTTGAAAAAGCTATCATATTTATAGTGTTTTACATTGTTTGTCAACTCTGGAAAACGGATCATATTTTAAGATATCTAATTTTTCATCATTTTATTTACTTATTTTTAAAGTAATAAAATTGTTATTAAAAGATAAATTAATTATTTGTACAAAACGAATGTCAGATTGCACAAAAACTCGGACCAATAGGTCTACCCATTACACCCGAGCCTAAAGCCCAACATGTGTTTGATAAAATATATAGCACAAAAACCCAAACAAAAAAGACAAAATTTATCATGCTTTGCGTGGTTTTCTACTTGAAGCTTAGAAGGACAGAGGTCATTTCCCTGTGACAAAATAAGAAACACAAGTCAAACCACCAAGAATATAACTTCTCATAAGCATACAAATATGGGAATGTTGCATAGGAAAAACAAAATCACTGTGTTACCACTCCTGCTGCTTAAATTAAGGAATTGCAATGTTGTATGATCCAAAATTAGTTTGTAACATCAATCTTTTCAAAATATAAAGACTATAGTTTCAAAAGGAAATGTTTACCTGTTGACTTTAATACATGAATTCCGACCCAGTCACCTAGATCTTCTTCTGTTTCTTTTCCCGTGTTTTTTGAACTTGTCAACCCATTTGTTTCCCAACTCATTCAACACTGTATATCCGATACATATCCCAGCGACCAAACCACTACCATAACCTATCAAAACAATTTTCCAAGTTGACATAGCATATAACCATGACTGTTCCTCTTCCCCTGGAGGCGGTGGCACTGGAAGACCGTCTTCATTGCATTTCTTGGACAATGGTTGACCGCATAATTTTGGATTCCCACGATAAGAATCATTTGAAAATGTACTGAATTGGTTGCCTTGCGGTATGCTCCCTTCAAGTGGGTTGTAAGAAAAGTTCAGTGCCTCTAGGAAAGTTAGAGTTGTAAGCTGTGGAGGAATCTTCCCTGATAGCTCATTCTGTGACAGATCCAAAGACTCCAGATCTTTTAGGTTTTGAACTGCTACTGGGATTTCACCGGAGAAGCTATTATAGGACAAGTTTAGCACTTTGAGTGACCTCAGCATTTGTATTTCTTCTGGTATTCTCCCATGGAAACTATTGTTGGAAAGGTCAAGACAAGTAAGAGTGGTTAAGATTTTCTCGTAAAACAGCTTAATCCCTTTGTTGAAAATTGTCACTGAATCTTGATAATAATTCTCTCCAATGTAATCCAGCTTAGCTTTGTCGTCATTTGTTAACTGCATCATTGCCTTCAAGCTTTGCAAAAATTCAATGGACAAGTCGCCTGAAAAATTGTTGGAAGCAATGTCCAATATGCGTAGCTTTGGAAACCCACGTTCTGTGTTAAATTTTGTAATTGTGCCGTAGAATCTGTTTCCTCGCAAAATGAGAACCTTCAAGGAAGGCAGCTTCTCTAACCAAAATGGGAATGTATCATGAACCATATTATTTCCAAGGTCCAGAACCTCAAGTGCTTTACAATTGGCTAATGATCTCGACAACTTCCCTTCTAATTTATTCCCACCTATTTTGAGTGACCTTAGTCGAGTGGCTTGAAGGAAATCAATGGATAGTTCACCAGAAAACTGGTTTGAAGCAATGTCCAACACATCCAAAGTTGGGAAAACAAATCTATGTTTAATTTGACCATAAAATCTGTTTTCCCGCAATATTAGAACGGTCAAGTAAGGCAACTTCTCCAACCAAAAAGGGAATGTATCATTCATCTTGTTGTTTCCCACGTCCAAAACTTCAAGCTGAGTGCATTCAGCTAATGATCTGGGCAACTTCCCTTCTAATCTATTCTCGCTAACTTTAAGAATATATAATTGGGTTACTTTTGAAAATTTTGGTAACATTCCACTGAAGTTATTTCCTTGCAGATCCAACAAATAGAGATCATTCATTTTGCCTAAGCAATTTGGAATCGTGCCGCTCAAATTGTTATGAGATGCATTGAAATTTCTAAGTTTACTCAAATTGCAAATAGCTCTAGTCAAGGAGGTTTGTGAAGAAGTTGAACTCTGATTGGGTAAAAGTTGGTCCAAAGATGAGATATGGTTATTAGCAAGATACAGATACCGCAAACTTTTCTTCCACACCCAGTTTGGTATTGCACCACTTATTTTATTATTTGAAAGGTCGAGAACTACTAAATTTTCTAGACTCTTTAAGAACTCCGGAAACGCACTTATGTTACAAGATTCCAGATACAATACCCTCAACATTGAAAAAGAGAAGTTTGCATCATTTAAGGGAAGCTGTTTTGGAAAATCAATCACATTGAAAGAAAGGTGTAAGGATGAAAGACTGCTCTTCCACAACCAATTAGGCACAACACCATGGATATGATTGTTAGAAAGATCTAAGTAAACCAACTTGTCTTGCCTTTTAATGAATTCTGGAAATTCAGTAAGGTTGCATGACCTTAGGCTTAGGCTCTCTAACTGGGGAAAAGTAAGACTTCTGTTGTCGCTTTCAATTAACAAGCTTGTGTTGAGCAGCGTCAGATACCTCAAGTTCTTGAGATGGACAAACATGTCAAGCTTCATGGAACTGAAGCTATTGCTTTCGATATAAAGCCATTCAAGCCTTGGAAGTTGAAGGATTGACTTTGGGATTGGTCCTGTTAAATAATTATTGCCTATAGACAGTACTTCAATCAAAGAAGAAGATGCATTGGGGAACTCATCAATTTTCCCAACCAATTGATTTTCTCCAAGATAAAAGGTCTTCAACGATGGAAGAGTAAATAAAGAAGAATGTATTGATCCAAAAAGCTTGTTCGTCTCCAAATTGAGGTTTTCAAGATTAGGAACTCCAAATCTATGAAACGAAGGGATTAAACCACTGAAATAATTATATCCAAGACCCAAGTTCACCAGGTGACTAAGATTTGCAATTGACGATGGAATGGGTCCAAAAAAATTGCAACCAGAAAGATGTAAATCTGTTAAGAACTTGAGATTACCAATTGATTGAGGTAGTTCTCCTCTGAAATTTGTATAAGAAAGCGACAAACTCTGTAAAGCATTGTTTGCTGGAAATTCTGGCAACTGACCCATAAGTTGGTCATTGCCTGAAATGTCAATGCTTTGAATTTTTGGCAATAAGAGAATTCCGGTTGGAAAATGCCCATTCAAATTGCAATCCCTCAAACTGAGAGAAACCAAACGAGAGGAAATTTCCAAGAAATTGGGAGGTAAATAAGAGATTGGGTTCCCATCAAGGATAAGTTTGGAAAGAAAAGAGAGTCTTGAGAGTGAAGAACATAATGGACCTTCCAAATCACAGTTTGACAGACTCAACACACGCAGGTTGGAAAGTACAAGAGATGTGGTTTCACACCATTTAGCACTTTGAGTAGAAATGTCCACACTATCCAAATAAAGCTCTGTGAGAAACCTCAAATTCTTGATTAATGTCTTGAAGTTTGGATTCTCTAATTTAAGAGGCTGTTGAAGTTCGTAAGGCAATGAAAAACGGTTGTAGAAGCCAGGGTAGAGAACTTTGTAATATCTCAAATAACAAGAATCTTGATTGGACAGATCAAGAGAGACTAACCTTTTTAGGAATGAGATCTCCACTGGAATTTGGCCATGGAAACATGAGCTTGAAAGATTGAGATGAGTTAGATTTTGGAGTTTATCAAACCCATAGGAAAACAGAGTGGTATTAAAGTTGTTTCCAGCAAGATTAAGGCGTTGAAGACGATGGAGATTGAATATGAGGTGAAAGCTGCCTGAAAGGTTTTTGTAACTAAGATCAATGCCAACGACATGACCATAAGCATCACAAGTGACTCCTTCCCAAGAGCAGCAATCAGTGTTGGGGTGCCAAAGCTCAAATTTGGAAGAGAAAGTAAAATGAGGGGCATAGTAAAGATGATGTTGCAATTGCAGCAGAGGAGATCTCTGGTCATCAAGGCATTGCATTGGGAGATGAGTTTGAGGAGGTGAAAAAGACAAGAGAAGAGGAAGGAAGCATGAGAAGAGAAAGAGTGAAGAAATAAGGGAATGAAGAGTGTTCATGTTGGGTGGGTGTGAAGGACGATTGTGCTTGGCATACAACTTATTTATGAGTGATTGGCATTGCATGCAATTTCTGAGTCATTTTGCCAAATCAAGACTCCATCAAAATACTGTTCCACCAATTTAGTTAAGTCTTTTTGGTCAATTTTTTCCAACATAGGATAATAATTTATTATTTAAAGCTGTTAGTGATGATGCATAAATTATTTATTGTTAGTATTAGAGATAAGTTGTTAAATTCACACTTAATTTACTTTATGTCTTTCCTTTTTGTTAATTTTAATTTTGAAGAATGAGATTTTAATATTTTATGGATCTCATTAAATTATTAATGCCAAGGTTGTAGTTTTCTTGCCCACTCCTTACTCTATATAAATAATCATCTAAATCTAAGTTATTAAAAAAGACTAAATTATAGCACTTTAAACCCTATTAGAACCATTACTACGCATAGGATGAGCAAATATGATAATTCAACTGATATTTTGAGTTTAAATTATATATTTTAGGTATCGACTTTTTAGCACAAAAAATCCATGTTACAAATATTTTAACTTTAATTTATTTTAAACTCAGGTAAATTTTATCATTTTTATGTTATATATAATTATTTCTACAACATTTAATTTTTTTTAAATAAAAAAATTACAATTTAATTTTTTAAGTAAACTTTGTTATAGCACCAAAAATATAAATTTTAACTTATAATATAAAATCAATTTTTTAAGATGAAAATATCACTTTTGAAGGGACATGGACGGAAGCGTCAGTCCTGTAGTACGGAGAAACGATAAATATTTGTTGAGAAGGCTAAATGCGGATTCTAAGCCTTATGAACCCTTTTTGGGAATCTCGACAACATTTGGCTAAATGAATTTAATGGCTCATGCTTTTTGGGGAAAAATAAATAAACTTAATAAAAATGAAATTTTATTGAATAAATGAAAGAAACAAATGCTAAAGCTTTTTGGGAGAGAGAGCTTTTACAGAAAAGATGAGTTAAATCTGTGTCACTCCATCCCCTATTTATAGTACTCAAAAGACCTAGTTTATTCCTTTCTAAATTCTAAAAGATAAATAAAGATAAAAGCTAGAATTAAATCTAAATAATAATCTTAACAATAATCCTAATATAATTAAAATTCAAATAGAGTCTTGTGTTTATAAAATCTCTTCTTTGAACTATTGCCCCCAAGTCTTCCACAGTTTGCATTTTCGGCACCATTTCTTTCCTATTTTGCATCCTGACCCATTTTATCTTCAAATTCATGATTTTTGCCCCTAAATTTTATTTTTCTTTCAATTTAGTCCCTACAATATAAAAACCATAAATAGCTCAATTTAGTAGGATCATACTCAAAATAAAATATATATGTAATTAATACATAAAGATATGTCATTCCAGAGTATTATCAACAACGTTCAACCATTGTGTACAAATCAAGTCACACTATAAAGACAAAATTATAGTAAGTTTCTTAGTTGGATGAGTGGAAATTTTGATGATACAATATATACAACTTTTCACTTTTGAAAGAAACATTTTTAAATTTCGGCTTTCAAACTTTCTTAGACTGTATTTGGAGGAGAAATTTGGAGAAAAAATTTCATTTCTATATTATTATTTAATTTTAATATTTCATATGTTTTATATTATTAAAAATATTTATAATTTGATTTCGAGTTGTATTTTACAATTTAAATAACTCGAATAATTCAAACAAAAAATTGGTGTACATGCTCCTTTGGTCCTTGTCAATTTTAAAATTTAACAACTTGATCTCTCTCAACCAAAATTACAAAATAATTTAAAATAATTTTCAAAATATTCAAAATAATTTTTAAAATTCAAAATATTCATAAAAATTCCAAAATTTTATATTTTTAAAAATTAAAATATTTTTTTTATTTTTCATTTTTGGGGGAGATGAGATTGAGAAAGAGAGGATGAGAAGAGAAAGAAGAAAGGTAGAAAAGGTGAAACAAGGAAATGGAGTCTCATGTTGGTTGGGTATGAAGAAAGATTATTTTCATGCAACATTTTATACATAAATTTGTAGTTTCCATAAAACATTATCTTTTTACTTAATAATTAATTCCAATGCATATCATTATTTACAAAAGTAAAGGTAATATGGAAATTTTTTGAAATATTTTAATTAAATCCTTAAGTTAATTATGATGATTCAATGTGCAAACTATTTAAATTTTGGTTAAAATATGTTGTTAGTTCTTGTATTTTGGTCAAATTTAAGATTTAGTTCATATATTTAAAAAGTTAAAAATCTCAGTGCAATCATTAAATCGCAAGTATTTTTTGTAAAACTTGTCAACTTGAAATTTTGATTAATGTGTCATCTTATGGCGTGACATATGATTGATGAAAATAAACATATTAAACTGATAAATTTTGACAAAAACTATCAACGATGATAATGGCTTGATTATGATTTTTAAATTGAAAAAGTAGAAGAATTGAATTTTTAACTTTTAAAGTATAGGGATCAAATATTAAAATTAAAAATTAAAAAAATATGTTAATTTTTTAAAAAAATACATAAAATTGGAGTAAAATGTTTGACAGGCATGTGGAAATATTGCAGCCTATTGCCCTATTGTTGCTTTATGCAATTAATCTTTTATTGGCCAAAGTAATTCCAATTTCCAATTATATAATGGTAACCACTAAAAGCAAAAGTAGTGGGAAACATCCACCAAATCAACAAAGAGAAACTGCAAAATCATTGATTTCAAACCCATTTAATTTCCATGAATCTTCCCCATATATTAAAGTCATCCTAAATTACAATTTTAAAATTTTTCATACTCTCTTCTTAGTCTTCATATCAATTTCTTCATGTTTCACACTTATTTTGCTTTACCAATGTCTTTTTTGTTTTTCCATTTGTTAATTCCAATTTTGAGCATGATATTTGATTGGAATTTGTTGGGTTGTTTTCTAGTCACCATCAGCCCGACTTTAGGGTAGTTTGGGAATGTGGCCGTCTAGGGCTCTAAAAATTTCTTTTTTTGATACAATGCCTAAAACTACCCAGTCTCTTCCCAATCCATAAATAGGAGGATAATGCACTTCGGCGTACTCGAACCCACGTCCTTCTGTTAAAATAAAAATTTAAGTAAAATTATAAAACTAATCCCTACAATTTTTGTTTTGAATGAATTTAATTCTTTTGGCTTTTATTTCTACCGGGGATAGTTTCGTTGAAGTAAATGATTTCTTCTCTTAGCTAAGTAATTTTCTCTCGCATTATGAGTACTTCATATTTGCTTCTTTAAATTCAAACCAGAGTCATATCACAGCAAAGGATGATGATGAAGCTATTAGTCTTAATGGATGAATTATTTATTCTTAGTCTTAGCATTAAGGTTTTCAATTCACACTTAATTTGCTTTGCATCTTCAATTTTTATATATAATTTTTTTCAATTCTAATTTTGAAATATGAGATTTTATTGGTCTTAGTGTTCTTATTGATGCCAATATTTTAGTCTTTCTGTCTCATCCTTATTCTATATATATATGAAAATTTTCTTATATCTAAATTATTAAAAAGACAAAATAGTAGCAATAATAACATAAAACCTTGTTGGAGTCATCACCACGCAGAGAATGAACTGTGTCACCACTCCTGCTGGTTAAATTAAGGAATTGCAAGGCTGTATGATCCACAGGAAAGACAACCCATGGTTGCACATTATTCAGGTCCCATGTCTGCAACTATGGCTCGACCATGATTAGCTAAAGATAATTCAACCACACCCTCTCCTATAACCACATTAAAAATAGTTACATTGATGATAAAGTCCTATAAACCTGAAATTTTTTATAGTAAAATCATTCTATTCTTAAGATTTATGATCATAGACTTAACCATAAAACTAAAAAAATTTTGCCAACGCTATGCTTTCTCAACATCTTGTAAGTTCTTGGACGATGTGAATCTACCAACACCAAGCTATACCATGCTCAGGGGCTGCATAAATTGCAAGATATAGAAGTAAATAAGTTATATACTCCTGGTAAAATATAGAGGGAAAATTACAAACTAGTGGATTAATCTTGTTAAGATCATTGTCAAGATTCTTAACAGTGTCTCACATGCCAGTGAGGTCAACTGCTGGTGGCACTCCAGTGTAATTCTAAGATAATAAGATTTCATGCAAATTACATGTAGAGAACATGAGCCACCTTAAACAAGATGCAGACTTGCTTCGGTGACATATCCTTTCTGTACTTTATGTTGGCAATGCACGTTTTCTTTTCCATAGAATAGATAACAAACTGCAATCAACACGCCTTACTGTCTTCTTAGACCATTAGCCTGAAAATTAGAACATGAAGCTTCTCATTTATCTACCAACAAGTATGTCTTTCATATGCTTAAACTTAATTCAAGCATGATTAAAGAAGATGTCAAGGAAAAGATAATTAGTTAGAAACTTTTACCATTGTTTTCAAAGATAAAGTTAACGATCTTTGCTTGAGCTTGTCCTGTTTCAAAGAGGCACATCTAGCAGTGGTGTCTCTTTGCAGAATCACTCTGTTAAATGTGGCTTTCATCAGCATCAACTCATCATATTATCTTCCAAGCTGCACAAAAATAATTTGAAAATAAAATTCTGAACTAAAGAGTAAATTCATATTAAAGAAGGCTTGGAAAAGCCATGATCCTTGTTTATAATATAGCATTATTGGCATGAAAGTTCAGTGCTAGAGACAAATTACGTACCCCTAATGGCTCTGAATTGAAGCAAAAAAGAACCTCACAAGGGAGTTGTTGTTCCAATAGGGTCGGAAGCGTGTAAATTATTGTACTAAAAAATCACACAAAGTTCAATTCCCAGGGAAGAGAGGTGGATCACAAGGATCTCTTAAATACCAAGTCTTTCCTTAGACAGAATATCCCTTCTATAGTAATTTAATAGCACAATTAAATACTACTATTATACCCTCAAATATTGAAAGAAAAATAGGACAAGAAAGAACACAAGAGTTTTAACGAGGTTCGGTAAATTATACCTACGTCCTCGGGCACTAACACCAGATGATAACTTTACTATCTTCAAAGTATTACAAACAAATAGAATTCCTTAAGAATTCTCAAATGAGAGAAGAGAGAAAACTAAGAGAGAAAGATTGGTTGGGATGAATTGAAATGAGAAATGAGAAGGCCTATTTATAGTTGAGGTTTAAGGACCAAACAATAAATAGCCCATTATCTCAAGGACCAAAAAAAAATTATCCCATGCCACTTTTTCAAAGTCAACTTTAGGGTGCTAAACTTGCACCACTTTATATTGTTTGCCATTAATGTTGTCTCCCATTAATGTTAACAGGAGTTTCTTGATATTAGATTTTGCATATCAAGTATGCTGCTCATGTTCAACTCGCAATATTCATAGAGCATTCCAAAACTCATCCTTACCATAAATGAATTCGATTAAATTAAAGAAGATTGGTAGTCAAGACATTGGGGAGTTTTGCCCCTGCTACAAAATCGAGAGAGAAAAAAAAAACAATTTCAGTATCTGGATTTAAGAATTATGGATTAGTTGCTCTAACAGAGGAATGCTTCCTAGGAAATAAGTTATAGAAAGGATTTACATGAATCGTATAGAAGTGAGTATATGTAAGTGCATCATCACAAACAGCCAAGGACCCTTTTGTCGCTTCTTTCATTGCTCTTTTCGAAGAGTCTTTTGGAGTTGCAAACCTAATGAGCCGTTTCAGCTTAGCCTGTTTCAGTACCTCTTGCATTGCGAAATGATAAAATGAATGTCAATGCTACAAGCCTACGACTACAAATACCATATGATAGCGAAGTGTGTCAAGGGACAAAAAATAAGCTTAGGAAATTCAGAGTTAGTTTGTAACATCAATCTTTTCAAAATATAAGCCAACGACTACAAATACCATATGATTTTGAATAATTTGTGAAAGATAATGGTTCTTGCAGTTTTTTAATTTTAGTTATTAATATTTTTATCACTTTTCAAAGATAAATTAAACAAGTGCTTTAGGTTGTTTGCCAACTCTGGAAAGCGTACCACATTGTAATTAAGACATCATTTAGAATGCCAAATTGGATTGAGTCCCTTACGTTATATCCACTGCTTTGCATTCGCATTCAAATATAACTGGCTTTTTATTGGTTGAATTGGATTCGATATATAAACAATCAAATTTTTCTTGAAAAAATCATTTAATTGAACATTGTAAGTATTAGTTAACTCAACAGTGTCCCATTAATTATCTGATTTTGTATTGAAAATCATATAATAAACATACCGTTGTTAAATAGATGGGTTTGGATTTTTTTTTTTCATTATCCAATCCAAGTGTTCTAATTGATGCCAATGCCAATGTTTCGAATGCTTAAAATATTTGGGTTTAGAATTTTTTTTTTCATGTATTTGATGCTTAAAATATTTTAGATGTGGGCCGTCTCGATTTTATATCATAATTGTTTATATATAATTTAAATTTTTAAAATGTAAAAGTGTACCATTAAAATCTTTTAATTAAACTTTGGTATAGCACCCAAAAATATATTAACTTATATGTGAAATCAATTTACCAATAAGCATTTTAGTCCTAATTTATTAATGAGTATGCAACTTATGAATATGTTAGGATTTATCAAAGGGTTAATTCACTTGATGTCCCTAAACTATGGATTATATGTTAAATTGAACTCTAAACTTCAAAAAAATATAAAGCCCAACACATGATTGATAAAATATAAAGCTAATGTCTCTTTGGAAAAGCAAAGGGTGGAAGTCGCAGCGTATGCGTCTTTTTACACAATCAGCCCAATGTCCATCAGATTAGGCTTTCATCAGCATCAAGCCATCAAATCTCCTCAGCTGTTAGGATCATTGTTAGGATCACTGCCTAGATTCTTCATGTACCTCATAACTGTTCATTCCATGTCTTGGATCAAGTACCTATGCACTTCAACAAGGTAAATTTGTCATTGCTACAAGAACAAATACAATATGATATGATAGTGAACTTTGTCAATATATATTAAGAGAAAAAATGTTTGTAGTCATTGTCGAAACCTTTTTGGAATAAAATATAACACACTAAAAATGATAGGGACCGAATATGAAAATATCCCTTGTCCTTATGCGCACCGTTTCTCAAGGACTAAAATGAAATAAAATTAAAATTTTGTGGTAAAAATAACATAAAACCCAGACCAACAGGTCCACCCTTTACATCCAAATGAGCATTTTGAGCACTAATTTATTAATGAGTATGGAACTTATGAATATGTTAGGATTTACCAAAGGGATAATTCCTTAAATTATGGATTAAATTTTAAATTGATTTTTAAATTTAAAAAAAAATTAATTAAGTCCTCATACTATAAATCACATTCTCATTTGAAATTTTTAATTTTGGACTAAAAAAAGAGAATATTAGTGTGAGATATTGTTGGCCTTTGGCTAACATTGGAAAGCATACTAGATTAATTTTAAGACATAATTTATTTCATTAAATTTTAATTATTTTTATTTTTATCATATTATTACTTAATTCAACAATATTTTTTAAATTAATTTAATTTTTTAAATTAATAAACTATCATTGAAAAGATAATTAATTAAACCACTTATTTTATTATTTGAAAGGTCGAGAAATTGTAAATTTTTTTGACTCTTTAAGAACTCTGGAAACGCACTTATGTTACAGGATCCCAGATACAATCGCCTCAACATTGGGAAAGAGAAGTTTGCATCACTTAAGGGAAGTTGTTTTGGAAAATCAATCATATTGAAAGAAAGGTATACCTGTGAAAGGGTGCTCTTCCACAACCAATTAGGCACAACACCATGGATATGGTTGTTAGAAAGATCCAGAGAAATCAACAATTGTCTTGTGTTTTGATGAATTCTGGAAATTCAGTAAGGTTGCATGAACTTAGCCTTAGGCTTTCTACTAGGGGAAAAGTAAGACTCATGTTGTCACTTTCAATTAAGAAGCTTATATGTTTGCTTTCAATTTAAAACCATTTATTATGTGGATTAAATCATAGTATTGTTATTCAAATTTAAAATAAAGAAATTATCTTAAATTTAAAAAGTAAAGTAGTTAATTGATTCCAAACGTCTAGTCCATTATTTATAAAACAAAAAAAAAATATTTCTCAAGGTATCTAGTCGGTAAGTAAATATTTGCATTTTGTAAGCCCATTTAAGGAGTAGATGTCACGAGTTTTAAAGTTGCTTCATACTTAAGGCGAGGATCAAACCCTCGACATTACTATAAGTCATATTAATTATGATATTTTCGTCATTTTGCTTCATCTTTATTCTATATGAATAATATTCCAGTGTTTCAATCTATTTGCCTCAAACTATGAATCAGATCTAAATTAGTATCTAAACTTTAAACTATTCTAATTAATTAAGTGTTGAAACTATGATTAATAGTTTGAGAGATTAGTCATGCAAGCAAATGTTCAAGTCTTTTGCCCCCTCATTACTGCATGAGTTGAACTACTTCGTTTATAGCAAGTCATTAAAAAAGCAAATATAAATATCATTGGCCTTAATCTTTAGTCTTGGGCATTGCATGCAGATGCAATTGTTGAAGTCCTTTTGCGGTATCATTAATGCATGAAAATTATGATCAACCACTTTGTTGAAGTCTTATTCTCCTTATCAATGCTAATGTTTTAGTCTTTTTAAGTCTAAGTATTATTATTAAAGTCCAAAACAAATAATCATATGTTGAAATATGTTCAATATTTAAATTTAGTAAATAATATAATAGATTAGATATTAAAATTTGTTGAGTCAAGTTTTTGGATTGCTTATAGGAAGTAGTCACTTCTATAACCCTCGCAACAATTTTATACTCATCATATTTGATGTTCGCTATTTATTGATATAAAATTTTTAGACATTAAATGATGTTATTATTCTAAATATATGCAAGCTCGACTTTGAAGTACAACTTATTTTAAACATTTTTCCTTTTTTGTTGTGGAGAATGGACCGTGATTACATTGAAAATACCATTGAAGAATGATAATTAAAATAATCATATTTTATACTATAAAATATTTATTATTGAATATTTATAAATTATATATATTTTTCTCATTAAAATATCAATATAAATATTTTTTAATAATATATTAAGAATATTATTTAAAATTAAATTAAACTATTAAAATTTATTAATAAAATAAAATTATAATATTAAAATTAAAAATACATTATTAATATAATTATATTAAACTTGATTCAAGTTAATTTTTATATAAAAATAAAAATATTCATAAATAAGCTTTGTTCGATAAATTAATTACGTTTTTCAAAAAGACAAATTAATTTACAGAAAAATGATATTATTTAAATTTCCATACTAAAATGCTTTTAAATTTAATTACAATTATCAAAGACGAATGAGATTCACGAAATGTCTCATATTATTTAACAACTTTTCAATTTTTTGAAAAAATCAATTTCATTCTCTCTTTTTTTTTTCAAAATTTATCAACCCAATTGAAACAGAAAAATTTTAATATTTTTAATTTTTGACTGACAAAAAAAAATGATACTATGAGATATTTTTCATATTATTAGACCTAATCTTAATCTTTGGCATTCCATGCAAATGTCTAAATCTTCTTAGGGAGATGGATTGATGGACATAAGTAGTGGAAATTTTGATGATACAATTCTTCTCTTCTTAACAATTTCTTTCAAAGAAACATATTTAAATATCCACACCCAAACTTCTTTAGATTTAATTTAAAGGAATAAATCTTAAAATTATAAACTATGGATTAATGTGTAATTGTATACATGAATTTCAATTTTGTGTAATGTTATACATGAAATTTTGATTTGATCCAATTCTTATAATTTATCAACACAATTATTGATATAAAATCATTTTATGTTTATATATTATATACATAAATAATTATATTTATCCAATATAAAAATAAATTGATGTATTTATTTCATTAAATACGTTTGATTAAATCAAAATTAAAGTTTAAAGTATATATTTGAACCACAATTAGAGTTCCACGTGTATAATTACACCAAACTAAAGTTCATATATACAATTACACATTGTAGCGACCTAAAAATTTTCGAGTACGGGCGCTAGTCTAAGTAATTATTGAAAATTTGAAAACTGAATCTCGATTTTATTTGAAAAAGGAGTCGCCGCCGATCTTTTTTCCTAGGTGTGATTGAACACCTAATAAATTCTCTTTTTAAGAGAAATTTTTCTAAAAAAGATGTAATTTTAGGTCTACGTAAAAATCCAGAGAAAATTAGGGTTCGGAAGTCGGTTACGCGCGAGGAAGGTATTAGCACCCTCGCGACGCCCAAAATTGGTATCTCGTTAAACGCGCGTCGTCTTAATTTTCAAAAATACGAGTTCAATTTAATATTTACTCGTGATCCAATTGAAACATGAGAAATTTTTTTTAAAACGAGAATTTTGAAGCACGAATTTTTTAAAAAAAACGAAAATTTTTGAAACACGAGAATTTTTTAAAAACACAAAAATTTTTGAAACATGAAAATTTAAAAAAAAATACGAAAATTTTTAAAACACAGCAATTTTTGAAACACTGATAATTTTTCAAAACACATTTTTTTTAAAAAAAACATGACAATTTGTGAAACACTAGAGTCATTGAAAACACGGAAATTTGTGAAAAAACGAAAATTTTTGAAACACAGAAATTTTTAGAAAACACGAAGATTTTGAAACACCGAAATTTTTGAAAATACTAAGATTTTTGAAACACCAAAATTTTTGAAAACACGAGAATTTTTGAAAACACGAAAATTTTTGAAACACGAGAATTTTTTTTGAAAACACGAAAAATTTTGAAAAATAGAATTTTTTCGACGACGTGAGAATTTTGAAAAACGGAATCTTTTTTACTTTGATTTTGTTCAAAACACAAATATTTTTGAAACCACAAAAAAAAATTTACACAAACTTTTCGATTTTTTATTAAGCAAATATCGTATTTAACACGAACCGATTATATTCACTCAACATAACAATGAAATCAACGAATTAGTGTCAGATCGATTCGTTGCCTTATTTTTGAAAACATGAATATTTTTTTAACACGAGAAAAATTTTTTAAAACACGAAAATTTTGAAACACGAGAAATGTTTTGAAAACACGAATTTTTTGAATATTTACAATTTTTAAAAGGGCGTATCGTGTTTAACATAAACCGATGATATTCACCCAACATAACGATGAAATCAACAATTTAATGTTAAATTGACTCGTTGACTTATTTAAATTTTTTAGAAATAAAATAAAATTAACTTATAAAAAATTAAATACGAAAAATAAAATGCTTAAAAATATATCAACAATATTAAAAACATCATTCAAATACGCGAATTAAATTAAAAATAGGTAAAAGAGAAATTACCAAAAAGCTCAAAAATACGAGATTGACCGATCAAAAATACGAGCTTGACCGAGAGAGCTACATGACTCGAGCCTTCCTTTTTTCCTTTTTCCCCTTTTTTTTCTCTTTTCTTTTTTTCCTTCTTTTTCCTTTGGCCTGCTTCAGATTGGGCCTGGGACTGCTGGGCCTGCTACTGCACTGGACCCCGCTGCTGGACTGGGTCGGCTAGTGGGCCTGCGCTATTGGGCTGGTCTGCTGTGGGCTTCTTTTTTTTCTTTGGGGTTTTCCTTTTTTTTTTTTTTTGGATTTTTTTGTTTTGGGTCTTTTTTATTTGGTTTTTTTTTTGGGTCGGGTTCGGGTCAAATGCGGGTTGGGTTGGAAGGGTCGGTCAGTCGGGTCGGGTCGGCCCGATTAAAAATTTATTTTTTCTTTTTTTTTCTTTCTTCTTCCTCTTTTCTTCTTTCTTTCTTTCTTTTCTTTCTTCTTCTTCTTCTTCTCCGTTTGGTCTCCTTCGCCGCCGTCGACGCCTCTGCTCGTGCTGCTGCCGGTGGCTCGCCGATGGCCGGCCTCTCCTCCTCCCCTCTCTTCTTTTCCTTTTCTTTCTCTTTTTCAAAGCCTTTTTTTTTTCTTTGTATTTTTTTTATGTTTTTTTCCTCCCCTTATTTTTGGGGTTTAAACCCCTTTTATAGCTGATTTTGTGCTTCTTTTTGCAGGTAGCAAGTGGGCTAGGAAGGGCTAGGTCGGCCGCCGCCTATTGCAGGTGCAATTCGTTGTGGCTGTCAGAAGGACTGAATCATAAACGCAGCGAAATTTTTGGGGCAAAAGTGTAATTTTAAGAAATTGTAAGGGTTAAAATGTAATTTCAAGAAATTTTAGGGGTCAAAATATAATTTAAAATATTTTAGGGGTTGAAATGTACTTTTGAGAAAGTTTAAAGGTTAAAATGAAATTTTAAAAAAGTTCAGGAGTTAAAATGCAAAAAAAAAATTTAAATTTTTTTTTAAAACGAAAGTTATTCCCGGACAAAATTCAGTGATTACACCATTAAATTAAAGTTGATATGTAATTTTGAGATTTATTCCTATTTGAAATTATGAAAGACAAATGAGATTAACAAGATATATTATATTATAAACAAAGTTTCAATTCTTTGAGAAAGTTAAGCTCCAAATTCAAAAGTTTTTTTTTTTCAAAGTTTATCAAATGAATTCAAATTTTAAATCTAAAATATGGATTTTTTTATTATCTTTTTTTAAATCTAAGGTCAGTTCCAATTTTCTAGTGTTTTAGATTGTTTACTAAACTAAAAAGCAAACCACATTGTAAGGCATCATTTCTTTCATTATATATATATTTTTTTTTACGTAGACACCAAATTTCATCGGGATACAAATCAGCATTTTGTGACAAACTCAATTTAACTCAACTTTAATTGTAGCAAAGCTTCTAACCGGGGGCTCTTTTTCCACCATTTTTCTTCAACACTTTCGGCTCCCAGCTCTCTGGAGGCATCCTCCATCACTGAACATTCTTCACTCACCTTCATCATTGCCACCACCAACCACATCAGCATCAGCATCAACATCTTCATCTTCATGGATACGATTTCTATATCATTGCACAACGTTTAAAGAACTTCGATCCTAAAAAGGATACTTCTAAATTCAACCTTGTTGATCCACCTGTGAGGAACACAGTTGGAGTGCCTGTGAATGGATGGGCAACCATTAGAGTCGTCGCTAATAATCCAGGTAAACACCGTTCTTCATCATTTCAATTACTGTGATTCCATTACCATTTTTTTTGTTATTAGTATTTTTCTTAATCATTTTCATAGTATTGTGGCATACCAATTCTTCCCTGCATCTGGGAAACTAGTTTAATGCTCTGTTTCATTGGATAAATTTCCCTAACAAGTATGTGTACATTGTAATACTAGTGTGAGATAGTGTTGGCCTTTGGCTAACATTGGAAAACATACTAGATTGTAACACTAAAATTCTGATGGAGTCACCTACACCTTACCTTAAACATGATAATGCTGGCAATAATGGTGAACGTTGTGAACATGACATAGTAAACAGGACATACAACAGTAGTATTAAAAGTGTCTAAAGCATGCAAAATTGTAAGCTTTTAGTAGCATCAAGAATAATAACTTAAATTTAGAGTCAATCATCATATTAAATCAAGAATATAAGGTTGAAAGAAATTATTTTAAAAAAAAACACATTTATGCTTTTTTATCCTATAAGCAATTTAATAATGAACAAATTGATCTCTCAACAAAAATTACAAAATATTTCAAAATAATTTTTAAAATTTAAAATATTTATAAAAAATTTAAATTATGTATATTTTTCAGTAGTAAGAATTTTTTTATTATTTTGTTTTGAAAAAATTTTCAAATGTATATAGTTTTAAATTTATGTGCTCTAACATTGAATTAATTATCCTATAACAATATTTTAATTTAACATATTTAATTTTTTAATTGAACTTGAATAATTTCACTCGATTCAATTTGACTCGAATTTCATTTCACTTGACTCAATTCGAAAAAATGTCTAATCAAGTTAGGATGATAAATAGGACTCATTGTTCAATTAACTCAAAAATTTCTCACTTGATTTGATTAAGCACTCATAAAAATCATCAAAAATAAATGAGACGGAAATAATTTGCTGAAGGATAAGATGAAATGTGTTTTAGAAATTAACATTTTTTTCTTTGGCATGCAAGCTAATGTTCAAGTCTTTTTACCCATTAATGAGTACTCCTAAATCCTAATTATTAAGTAGTATCCAACTTATAAATATGTTATGATCCACCAAGTTTAATTAAATCCAACACCCCAAATTATGGGTTCAACTCTAAATTCAAGATTTGGCATTGCATGCAAATGTCTAAGTCTTTGCCCGATCCTTACTATATGAAAACAATGGTTAACCACTTTGTTTAAGTCAAGTAATTATAAACACAAAAATAAAGCATATGTGTTAGCTGGTTGAGATGGATTGATGGGAATATGGAGTGGAAATTATGATAACCGCACAATTTCTGCGAAACTTCGATTGGTACAAAATAAGTGCGAGGCTGTACCAAAACCCAACATGTGTTTGATAAAATAAAAACCCCATGTGTCAGCAAACGGTGGGAGTAGCAGCATGCAAGTGTCTCTTTACACAATCAGTACAATGTCCATCAGATATGGCTTTCATGTTTGCTGGCTGTGAAGGAGGATTGTTTCCATACAACTTATTTATACACAAATTAGTACTTTCCATACATTATTTTTAATTTTGGACTAAGCCCGATCACTATTGCATGAAAATAATGTTGTACCACTAATTTTATTTTAGTCAATTAATAAAAAAAATGGAATTGTGGTGATTTTTTTTAGCTGGTTGAGATAAATTGATGGCTCAAAAACTAAATTTTCTCATAACTTTGATGACTTTTCAATGAACTTAAAGTGTATGGAATCAATAGAAATTTATGGAATGAGATATTATTGGACTTAGTCTCAGCCTTTTGGCACTGCATGCAAATGTCTAAATCTTTTTTACCCCATGAAAACAATGTTTAGCAAGTTTCTTAGGTAGTTGAGATGGATTGATGGGCACAAGTAGCAGAAATTTTGATGATAAAATGTTTACAGTTTTTCTCTTCTTAGGCGCAATTTCTTTGAAAGAAACATATTTAAATTTTTACATTAAAATTTCTATAGATTTAATTGAAATTATCAAAGACAAATGAGACTGGCAAGATATCTTGTATTATTAACAATTTTTCGATTCTTTGAAAAAATTAATTTCAATTTCAAAAGTTTTTTGAAATTAATAAAACTATCATTGAAAGGATAAACAAACTAGTATGAAAATAAGTGTCGGGCTGAACTAAAACCCAGACCAACAGGTCCACCCTTTACACCCGGTCCTAAAGCCCAACACGTGATTGATAAAATATAAAGCTAGTATCTGTTTGGAAGAGCAAAGGATGGGAGTAGCAGCATCTGCGTCTCTTTACACAATTAGTCCAATGTCCATCAGATATGGCTTTCATTAACATCATGCCATCAAATCTCCTCAGCTGTACAAATATTCTGAAGATAAAATAATTGAAGTAAAAGTAAATTGTATATAAAAGAAAGCTTGGGCAGCCATTTCCCTGTTTATAATATCATTATTAGCATGGAAATTGAGTAGCAGTGATACATTGCATCCCCCAAATCCACAGGGACCTGGATGCAAAATGAATAAACACTTATTTATACTCATGGAAAACTACAACAGGAAAAAAGTGCATATAAAGCAAAATTACAAACCAGTGGATTGATCTTGTTAGGATCATTGCCTACATTCTTCATGAACCTCACAACTGTACATTCCATGTCCTGCTTCAAGTACCTCCTGCATTGCACAATGGTAACATAAAATTACGAGTACGATATGATAGTGAACTTGGTAAACCTACATCTTCTTCTATTTCTTTTCCCACACTTTTTGAACTTGTCAACCCATTTGTTTCCCAACTCATTCAGCACTGTATATCCAATACATAGCCCAACGACTAATCCACTAGCATAACCTATCAACGCAATTTTCCAAGTAGACACAGCATATAACCTTGAATCTACATCTTCCCCTGGAGGTGGTAGCATTGGAAGACCAACTTCATTGCATTTCCTTGACAATGGCAGCCCACACAATTTTGGGTTCCCACGGTAGGAATCATTTGTAAATGTAATGAATTGGTTGCTTTGTGGTATGCTCCCTTCAAGTTGGTTGTAAGACAAGTTCAATGCTGCTAAGAAAGTTAAACTTGTAAGTTGTGCAGGAATCTTCCCTGACAGCTCATTCTGTGAGAGATCCAAAGATTCAAGATCTTTTAGATTTTCAAGTGCTAATGGGATTTCACCAGAAAAGCCATTGTTAGATAAGTTCATCACTCTGAGTGACCTCAGCATTTGTATCTCTTCTGGTATTCTCCCATGGAAACTATTGTTGGAAAGGTCAAGACAAGTAAGAATTGTCAAGACCTTTTGGTAGGACATTTCAATCCCTTTGTTAACAATTGTCACAGAGTCTTGAGAATAATTCTCTCCGATATAATCCAGCTTAGCCTTTTCGTCATTAGTCATCTTCGCCATTGCCTTCAAACTCTGCAAAAATTCAATGGACAAGTCACCTGAAAAATGATTGGAACCAATGTCCAATATGCGTAGCTTTGGAAACCCACGTTCCGTGTCGATTTTTGAAATTGTGCCGTAGAATCTGTTTGCTCGCAAAACGAGAACCTTCAAGGAAGGCAGCTTCTCTAACCAAAATGGGAATGTATCATGAACCATATTATTTCCGAGGTCCAGAACCTCAAGTGCTGTGCAATTGGCTAATGATCTCGACAGCTTCCCTTCCAATTTATTCCCCCCTATTTTGAGTGACCTTAGTCGAGTGGGTTGAAGGAAATCAATAGATAGTTCACCAGAAAATTGGTTTGAAGCAATGTCCAACACATCCAAAGTTGGGAAAACAAATCTATGTTTAATTTGACCATAAAATCTGTTTTCCCGCAATATTAGAACCATCAAGTAAGGCAATTTCTCCAACCAAAAAGGGAATGTATCATTGATCATGTTGCTTCCTACGTCCAATACTACAAGCTGAGTGCATTCCGCTAGTGATCTGGGCAACTTCCCTTCCAATCTATTCTCACTAACTTTGAGAAAGTTTAGTTGGGTTGCTTTTGAAAATTTTGGTAACATTCCACTGAAGTTATTTCCTTGCAGATTCAAGGAAAAGAGAGCATTCATTTTGCCTAAGCAATTTGGAATTTGGCCACTCAAATTGTTATAAGATACATCGAAACTGCCAAGTTGACTCATATTGTCCAAGCAATTTGGAATTGAGCCACTCAAATTGTTATAAGATGCATCAAAATGGCTAAGTTGACTCATATTGCATAACCAATTTGGAATTGGGCCACTCAACTTGTTAGAAGATGCGTCGAGATATTCTAAATTTTCTTGACTCTTTAAGAACTCCGGAAATGCACTTATGTTACAAGATCTCAAACGCAATCGCCTCAACAATGGGAAAGAGAAGTTTGCATCACTTAAAGGAAGTTGTTTTGGAAAATCAATCACATTGAAAGAAAGGTCTAACATTGAAAGGCTGCTCTTCCACAACCAATTAGGCACAACACCATGGATATGGTTGTTAGAAAGACCCAGAGAAACCAACTTGTCTTGTGTTTTGATGAATTCTGGAAATTCAGTAAGGTTGCATGACCTTAGCCCTAGGCTCTCTAATTGGGGAAAAGTAAGACTTCTGTTGTCGCTGTCAATTAACAAGCTTACGTTGGATAAGTCGAGACCCTTTAAGTTCTTGAGTTGGACAAACATGTCAAGCTTCATGGAACTGAAGCTATTGCTTTCGATATAAAGCCATTCAAGCCTTGGAAGTTGAAGGATTGACTTTGGGATTGGTCCTGTTAAATAATTATTGCCTATAGACAGTACTTCAATCAAAGAAGAAGATGCATTGGGGAACTCATCCATTTTCCCAACCAATTGATTGTCTCCAAGAGACAAGATCTTCAACGATGGAAGAGTAAATAAAGAAGAATGTATTGATCCAAAAAGCTTGTTCCCCTCCAAATTGAGATTTTCAAGATTAGGAACTCCTAATCTATGAAACGAAGGGATTAAACCACTGAAATCATTATATCCTAGATTCAAGTTCACCAGGTGACTAAGATTTGCAATTGGCCATGGAATGGGTCCAAAAAATTTGCAACCAGAAAGCTCTAAATTAGTCAAGAACTTGAGATTACCAATTGAATGGGGTAGTTTTCCACTGAAATTTGTGTCATAAAGTGACAGACTCAGTAATGCATTGTTTGCTGGAAATTCTGGCAACTGACCCATAAGTTGGTCATTAGCTGAAATGTCAATGCTTTGAATTTTTGGCGATAAGAGAATTTCAGTTGGAAAATGGCCACTCAAATTGCAGTTCCCCAAACTGAGAGAAACCAAACGAGAGGAAATTTCCAAGAAATTGGGAGGTAAATAAGAGATTGGGTTCCCATCAAGGATAAGTTTGGAAAGAAAAGAGAGTCTTGAGAGTGAAGAACATAATGGACCTTTCAAACCACAGTTTGACAGACTCAACACACGCAGGTTGGAAAGTACAAGAGATGTGGTTTCACACCATTTAGCACTTTGAGTTGAAATGTTTACCCCATCCAAATAAAGCTCTGTGAGAAACCTCAAATTCTTGATTAATGTCTTGAAGTTTGGATTCTCCAATTTAAGAGGCTGTTGAAGTTCGTAAGGCAATAAAAAACAGTAGTAGAAGCCAGGGTAGAGAATTTTGTAAAATCTGCAATAACAAGAATCTTGATTAGACAGATCAAGAGAGACTAACCTTTTTAAGAATGAGATCTCCACTGGAATTTGGCCATGGAAACATGAGCTTGAAAGGTTGAGATGAGTTAGATTTTGGAGTTTATCAAACCCATAGGAAAACAGAGTGGTATTAAAGTTGTTTCCAGCAAGGTTAAGGCGTTGAAGACGATAGAGATTGAATATGGGGTGAAAGCTGCCTGAAAGGTTTTTGTAACTAAGATCAATGCCAACGACATGACCATAAGCATCACAAGTGACTCCTTCCCAAGAACAACAATCAGTGTTGACATCCCAGAGGTCAAAATTGGAAGAGAAAGTAAAATTAGGGGCATAGTAAAGATGATGCTGCAATTGCAGCAGAGGAGATCTCTGGTCATCAAGGCATTGCATTGGGAGATGAGTTTGAGGAGGTGAAAAAGACAAGAGAAGAGGAAGGAAGCATGAGAAGAGAAAGAGTGAAGAAATAAGGGAATGAAGGGTGTTCATGTTGGGTGGGTGTGAAGGAGGATTGTGTTTGGCATGCAACTTATTTATACAATATTTATGAGAGATTGACGTTGCATGCAATTTCTAAGTCATTTTGCCAAATCAAGACCCCATCAAAATACTGTTCCACCACTTTAGTTAAGTCTTTTTGGTCAAATTTTTTCAATATGTTAAAGCAAGGGATAATAATGTATTATTTAAAGCTGTTAGTGATGATGCATAAATTTTTTATTGTTAGTATTAGAAATAAGTTGTTAAATTCACACTTAATTTGCCTTAAGTCTTTCTTTTTTGTTAATTTTAATTTTAAAAAATGAGATTTTAATATTTTATCCATCTCATTCGCTTATTAACAACATTCAACCAATGTGTACAAGTCAAGTCACCTTCTAGATTGATGGGTAGATGATAGAATATATAGAATTTTTTACTTTTGAAAGAAACATGTTTAAATTTCCGCTTCCAAACTTTCTTAGAGCGTGAGAAATATTTTCATTTCTATATTATTATTTAATTATTATATAAGTTTAATATTTTTATGTTTTATATTATTAAAAATATTTATAATTCGAGATTCGTGTTGAATTTTATAATTTAAATAACTCAAATAATTTAAAAAATAGATTAATATATATACTCATTTGATTCCTGTCAATTTTAAAAATTAACAAATTAATCTCTCTCAACAAAAATTACAAAAAAATTAAAATAATTTTTAAAATCAAAATATTCATAAAAATTCTAAAATTTATATTATGTAAAAAATATAATAATTTTTTATTATTTTGCTTTGAAACAGTTTTTAAATATTTATAATTTCAAATATTAATTATACTATAATAAAGTTTTAATTTGACATGTTTAATTTTTAAATTTAAATTAAACAATTTCACACCATAATACTTTTTATATACACTATAATTTTGACCAGTCAACACTATAAATGGTAAAATACAAATACATAAGAGCTCAAAAATAACACTAAAAACTAACTGTTGACACCATTTTTTGAAAAAAAAAGGGGTCGACTTGGGTTTTGAAAATGAAATGGGAGTCGCCACCAATCCTTTTTGAAGTGTGATTGGGTCACCTTGGAAAGAGGTTGTTTTTAATAAATAATTTCATTTTATTAAAACAACGGTTTTGGTCTACGGAATCTAGAAAACGGGTTCGGGAGTCGGTTACGTACGAGGAAGGGTTAGCACCCTCGTAACGCCCAGAAATTGGTACCTAGTTAATTATCTAACGTCTTGATGTTGAAAATTGAGAACTTGAAAGAATTAAAAGTACGATCCTTGTATTAAACATTAAAAATTTGGGAAAAGAAGCATATTTTATGTTAATCGAGAAAGAGAATCGTATCCAGTAAGTTAGGACACAATATCTCGAATTCCCAATATACAAAAAAGGCTTATTTAAAAAGTATTTAACTATCTTGGATTAGAAAAGGAATCACGACCAGTAAGTTAGGACACGATCCTTTTTTAATTCCCGATATCGTTTAAAACTTGAGTTTAAAAAGATTCGTGCATTTAGATTTATCGTGAAAATCGAAACCCAGTAAGTTAGG
Source organism: Gossypium hirsutum (assembly GCF_007990345.1). Lineage (NCBI taxonomy): Eukaryota > Viridiplantae > Streptophyta > Magnoliopsida > Malvales > Malvaceae > Gossypium > Gossypium hirsutum. The sequence continues at coordinate 2,885,429 of NC_053438.1, read as the reverse complement.
GTACGACCTTCTTGAATCTAAACACGAAATGTTGCTTGTTTGAAAGTCGAAACTTATGTATCGAAATAAATTAACGGTAGAAATAAAACACGAGGTTAACATGTATACAAAGCGATATTGAATGCGATAATAAAATAATACGAGTAATCAAAATGAATAGATAAAAGAGACAATTGCAAAATAGCAAGTATAAACAAATAAATTGCAATATTCTTTTAAAATAAAAGTAAATAAACAAATAAAATAAAATTCATAGGAATATAAAGCACATATATATATATATATATGCGTGTTAAAATTATGAAGTATAAAATATGTATGTGGATATATATATACGTATGTCAATTATAAAATCTATAAAAAATATGTATGTATATACAAGACATAAAAACTATGTATGCAAAAAGGGGTATATCTTAAAATGTAATATATATATATAGATGTATATATATTTACGGAAGTAACATGTATGTAGATATGGGCATGTACAAATTATAAAGTAATATAAAAGATATAAATATATGTATATCAGGAACGTGTATTGGAATAAAAGTTTATTACAATTTATATAGATATAGACAGTATTGAAAAAATATAAAAACATAGATTAATATATTATGGAATATAATATATAATAAAAGAGTTTAAATAATAGCACATAATAAAATAAAATAATATATGAAAACGATAAACAAATATAAAAATTAGTATGATAATAATAATAGTAATTATAATAATAAGAAAAGTTTGAAAGTATAAAAAAACTTTAAATAAATAATAAATGATCAAAATGATATATACATATAAAATAAACAAATGAAATAAATATGTTAACTCATGAAATAATAAGATAATGAATACATAAATGGAAAGAAAATAAAACTAACAATAACAAGCAATAATACTAATAATAATATATTAAAATGATCAATTTAACGATAAATAACTAAAATATCCAGCAGAGGATTAAATTGAAACTAAGCGAAACCTTAAGGCTGAAATCGAAATTGGAAACAAAGAAAATGATCAAATTATGACGCGCGCAAAGGGTGGGGGACCAGAACAGTAAATATCCCTCCTTCCAAAACTCATCACTTTGAACTGGACTAAAATGGAACAAAAGTAAAGTTATACAGCTAAATTAAAAAACAAAAAGGGACCAGATTGCACTAAGGCGCAAAAGAGGAAGGATCTCGCGCATAAATATCCCCTCACCGCAGAAACACGCGAATCCTAGGCGGTCTGGGTCGGGTCGGTCGGATGGCCCCAAAACGACGTCGTTTTGGGACTCTTCTGAACCCTCCCAAAACGGTACCGTTTTGGTACCCTATAAATAGAAAAAAAACCTAAAAAAAAAATCACTTCCCCTTTATTTTTTTACAAAAATTTCAGAAGGCTCTCTCTCCTTCTCTCTGCCTTCTCCGATAGCTGCCCAGAATTCGGCGAGAGACCGTCGCCGGCCTCGCCGTGGACGGTGGCCGGAGTCACTCAAAAGTCGGGTTTTAAAGCCCCATTTTCAACCCATTTTAAAAAACGAGTCCTCCGGACTCAATAGGCCGAAGAAGGAAGAGTATTTCGTACCCCTTTCGGTTCGATTCCAACACCAGAGAAGATCTCCGGCGACGGGCTTTCGAAACCGGTAAGTACTTTCTTCCCCATCCCTTTCCGTTTTCTTGTTAAAGAAAGATAGAAAACAAAAAAAAGGTAAAATAAAATAAATCACAACACAAGAACAAAAAAGGAAAAAAAACTAGCATCAACCTTTTCTTTTAGATCTCGTTTTTATTTCAGTTGTTCTCCTTCTAAAAAATACAAAGATAGTGTTTTTGCTTTTATAACCCATCTATTTCTATTTTTCTATTATTTGTTGCTGCTTTTTGCGTGTTTTCTCTGTTTTGCAAGTGTTGATGAAGCTAGTAGCGATGGGTGGCGGTGGGACAAAACGAATGATGATGGCAAAGGGATGGACGCGGCGCTAGGCTTGGCTAGGGTTTCTGTTTTCTGAAACCCTTGACTGGGTTCTGGGCCTGTTGGGCTTATTGGGCCGTTTGGGCTCTGTTAATTGGGCCCGGGCAATAATTGGGCTGTACAGTTGCCCCTCTTTGCTCGTTGTCGTGTAACAATAACAGAGCAAAGACTAAGAAAGACCAATTTTTGCCCGGTCTTGCCGAGGAAATAAGATTTGCCGTTGCGGCTTCAATCTGTTCCGCTGCATCGCCTGGAAGTAAGATTCGCCGTTGTGGCTTCGATCTTTTAAATTGCATTGTCGGGGAAGTGAGATTCGCCGTTGTAGCTTCAATCTGTTCCACTGCATCGCCAGAAGTAAGATTCACCATTGTGGCTTCGATCTTTTAAATTGCAATGTCGGGGAAATGAGATTCGCCGTTGTAGCTTCAATCTGTTCCACTGCATCGCCAGAAGTAAGATTCACCGTTGTGGCTTCGATCTTTTAAATTGCAATATCGGGGAAATGAGATTCGTTGTTGTAGCTTCAATCTGCTCCGCTGCATCGCCAGGAGTAAGATTCGCCGTTGTGGCTTCGATCCTTCAATTTGCAATGTTGGGGAAATGAAATTCGCTGTTGTAGCTTCAATCTGCTCCGCTGCATCGCCAGAAGTAAGATTCGCCTTTGTGGCTTAGATCTTTTAAATTGCAATGTCGGGGAAGTGAGATTCGCTGTTGTAGCTTCAATCTGCTCCGCTGCATTGCCAGAAGTAAGATTTGCCGTTGTGGCTTCGATCCTTTAAATTGCAATGTCGGGGAAGTGAGATTCGCTGTTGTAGCTTCAATCTGCTCCGCTGCATCGCCAGAAGTAAGATTCGCCGATGTGGCTTCGATATTTTAGATTGCAAACTATGGTTTCTTCGATCTGCTTCGCTGTCAGTGCAGGAAGGCAAGATCTACTATCTTTATTGATCTGTTCTCTGGGGAACATGACCTGTATATTCTATTTTATGAATCTATTTGTGCCTAGTGATTAGGATGACCAGAATGAATCAAATGCTCCTAACTAGACGTGTATGAATGACATTTGAATGAATGCTAAATGTCATAAAAGTGATTCCTTAATGCTTAGGTTATCATCACGCAAAAGCTTATTAAGGTTTATCGCTGACGTGCTACAACGCTTTCTTGCTCGACTGGCAAATCCAAAGAAACACTTAATCAGATTGCCCCCACTGTAAACCTCCAAGTTCAATCCACTGGATGCAAAATTTGAACCATCTTTCTCCCGCTGCAACCCAAGGGTAGAAAGATCTGGCCTTTTTTCGATCCTCTGCTACCACAATTCAATGATACAGAATGTGAAGCTCTTTGGTCCTTTACCCCATTCCCAAGGTGTTATACCAAATGTTTATGCTCAATGAAGAGTTTTCTTCTCCCAGAAGACATTTTCTTATTGCTTGGTGAACATTACTTTTTTGTTCATTGAAGCTTTTCCACCAACACGACATCTTGTCATTTTGTTCAATGTTTGGACAACAAAATTTGAAAGGATAGTCCTGACTTGGACTTTTCCCTTTTAGACACTTTGAATTTGGTGTGCTCTAAACAACAGTCCTGTTTCAGGTTCCTTCATTATTTAGAAATTTCTAGAGTAATATGCAAAACTTCATTTGCTTGAACATTCAGTTCATTAATAGTTATTCCAGATGTTTTTCGAAAAGATTACCACAACGAACAAACAAATGTTATTAAGAACAAATCTCGAAATGAATGAGTTAATCGAGATAGCAAATTTTGCTAAGATAAAATGAAATAAGACAATAGATAAAATGAAATTTTATTGGGGAGCAAAGCTTGAAATGAATACATTAATCAAGATAACAAATTTTGCCAAGATTTAAAATATAAGATAACAACAGGTGCCCCAGATATCGTAGCACGAGCTTCCCTGCATAAGTTTTCTAAAGACCATTTAATATGTGTTTAGGGAATCTACAGTATTTTGTCGATACCCCAAGATGTCACCTACTCCTTGTGATTCAGGTAGTAAGACCACCACATGCCTCAGATCCTGATCAAAATTTGAGCTGTTCCTTTCACCTCACGTTTCTTCAAAATTTGAGCCGCCTTTTTCAGGTTTTCAACTCAAATCCCCTTTGGTCTCAAGGCGCCCTTTGCGGGTTTTCACCTTGGCCTCTCCCCTTCTTTTTTTTTTTTGGATGCCCCTTTTTTCAAATGAAATATTTCTTGACTGAGTCTGAATTTACAAGATTTGGCAGGCTTTTACCATCCATCTCGCTCAGGATTAAAGCTCCTCCTGAAAAGGCCTTTTTTACCACATAAGGACCTTCCCAATTTGGCATCCATTTTCCTCAAAATCCTTTTGTAGAGGAAGGATCTTTTTCAAAACCAGGTCCCCTCGTAAAATTCTCTAGGACGAACTTTTTTGTTATAGGCTCGCATCATTCGTTTCTGATACATCTGACCATGACGAATAGCTTTTAACCTCTTTTCTTCTACCAAGTTTAGCTGGTCATATCGAGATTGAATCCATTCAGCCTCATCCAACTTTAGTTCGACTAATACTCAGAGGGAAGGAATTTCAACTTCTATGGGTAAAACTGCTTCCATCCCATAGACTAAAGAAAACGGTGTTGCCCCAGTAGAGGTCCTAACAGAAGTACGATATGCCAGGAGAGCAAAAGGTAATTTCTCGTACCAGTCTTTGTAGGTTTCAGTCATTTTTCCTACAATTTTCTTGATGTTTTTGTTAGCTGCTTCCACGGCACCATTCATTTTTGGACGGTACGATGACGAATTGTGGTGTCTGATCTTGAACTGACTACAAACTTCCGCTATTAAGTTGTTGTTTAAGTTCATCGCATTATCGGATATGATCCTTTCAGGCATCCCATATCGATATATGATCTTTTTTTTCAGAAACTTGCTAACTGCCGACTTCGTGACATTTGCATATGAAGCAGCCTCCACCCATTTAGTGAAGTAATCAATAACCACAAAGATAAAACGATGTTCATTAGAAGCTTTTGGAGATATTGGCCCGATAACGTCCATTCCCCACATGGAGAAACCATAACATGAAGGGGTGAAGGTGGTGCGTGCATTTTGTCACTATAAATTTGACATTTATGGCACCTTTTGGCATAATTAATGCAATCCCCTTCCATGGTGGACCAATAGTTGTTGCTTTTTGCGTGTTTTCTCTGTTTTGCAGGTGTTGATGAAGCTAGTAGCGATGGGTGGCGATGGGACAAAATGAATGATGATGGCAAAGGGATGGGCGCGGCGCTAGGCTTGGCTAGGGTTTCTGTTTTCTGAAACCCTTGACTGGGTTCTGGGCCTGTTGGGCTTATTGGGCCGTTTGGGCTCTGTTAATTGGGCCCGGGCAATAATTGGGTTGTACACTAACAATTGTTTGATTTATTAGTAGAGAATTGGATTTTTAATTCTAATGATTAAATATTAAACTCAAACATATTATGAAAAAAAGTAACAAATAAAAAAAGTTCTAATTAATTCTAATGATTTATCAAATGATTAATTCACCTTACATCTCAAAATTATACATTGAATTTTAAATTAAGTTTCTAGATTTCATAATGTTTATAAGTCAAGTTTCGAGTTAAATTTTGCAATTTAAATAATTCGAATAATTTGAATAATTCATACAACAGATTGGTATACATACTCGTTTGATCCCTATTAATTTTGAAACTTAGAAAATTTATTATATATATATTTAAAAAACTATAATATTTTTATTATTATTTTGCTTTAAATAAAATCAAATATATATATAATTTGAAATTTATGTGCTCTAAAATGAAATTAATGATATTATAACAAGATTTTAATTTGACGTGTTTAATTTTTTAAATTTAACTCCAATAATTTCATATGATAACGTTTTTTATATACCCTATAATTTTGACCAGTCAACACTATAAACACAGGTAAAATACAAATACATAAGAGCTCAAAAATAACACTAAAAACTAACAATTGTTCCATTTATTAGTAAAGAATTGGATTTTTAATTCTAATGATTAAATATCAAACTCAAACATATTACGAAAAAAAAACAAATAAAAAAACAGGAGACTAAAAAACCTATTTCCAAACATTTTAGTAGCAACTTTTCAAATAGAAAATGTACATAAACCTCAAATTAAAAAAAAAAAAACCCTCCTAATTCTACTTTTGTTTTTTTTTCTTGTACGAAACTAAACGCAAGAAAGCTAAGGATTAGAATCCAAATACGAATTCCAAACATGTAGGGCTAACTATCTAGATTCGGCGATTGTATTTGGCTCAGGAGATGTATAAACAGGGAGTCTGCCACTGGAACTTTTTCCCATATCTTTAGTTTTGTGAAGGAGGAATGTGCCTGATAAAATTGTAATAAATCCACATAATTCTGTTGTAATCTCTGTCCCGCCTTGTGAATTCCAATCCTTCAAGAAAACAAAAAAGAAAAAGAATACATTATTATATACAAAAAAACAAGATTTTTGTAAGTAGGATTGTATAGGAATCAAATTTGATCCGTTGGTTTATTTTTTGGTCTATTTGTGTTCACGTTTATTCATATAAATTAAATAAATGTGTTTGCAATGTTCATGAAAGTGGTCAAACATATCTCCATGAGAAGGTTAGTTAAGCTCAAAAGTAATAAAAAAAAAATTTGTTGGTTAAAAGCTCAATTCACTCGCACTCCCTACCAATATAAGTGGATTAAGGATGTATAAAAATAATAATAATAATAATAATAACCTTACCTTAAACATGATAATGCTGGCAATAATGGTGAATGTTGTGAACATGACATAGCAAACAGGACACACAACAGCAGTATTAAAGGTGTCTAAAGCCTGCAAAATTTTAAGCTTTTAGTACCATCAAGAATAACAACGACAACATAAATTTAGAGTCAATCATCACATTAAATTAAGAAAATAAGGTTGAAAGAAATTATTTAAAAAAAAACACACACACATTTATGCTTTTTTATCCTATAAGCAACTTAAAAATGAGTAACTAACAATGTTGATGTCCAAATTACTAGTAGTGCCAAAACTTGTAAAGCACTTAATTTACGTATTTCAACTTTCAGTTTCATTAAAATACTCATGTCACACATATACACATATATATACATATATATATATCTAGACTCGTGTATAGGAATAAAATCCTTTAAATACACTTAATTTTTCATGCATTTAAAGAATCTTTGAAGATTCATATCCTCATAATGATATCCTGAAGTGTGTCAGATGAAGAGCTTCAAAAAATTGAAGAATAAATATAATATAAATTAAAATAAAATAAAAGAAGAAGAGAAAGAGAGAGAGAAAGAGGAAGAAGCCTAAAAGTAATCAACAAACCGTAAGAGACCCCATGAGAGAGCAGATTCCGATATACACTACCAAATGGGTTTGGCCATAGCGTGGAACATATTGAAAAATAATCACTGCTACCACAGCCAAAACAACCCAAAAGTATACAAGGAATCCTGTCAACGCAAAAATGCATATATTAGTTCAACACAAGTGTTGGATACAGATCCTTCAAGAAAAATAAAAACTCAAAACAACATAGGTTATTTTAAGGTAAATCTTAAAGAATAAGTAGCTATATTGGAATGTTCTTACATACCTGGCTCAGTTGCAAGATGCCATACTTGTTTCACAGATTCAATATGTCTCTCCTTGGGAGCATGTAAGACAATGGTTGTAGAGCCAACTACGCAAAGAGCACATCCAAGCATACCAAAGATGTGTAATCTCTCTTTCAAAATAAAATGTGCTAGCACTGCACTGCATAATAATGTTTTCTTCATAAAATTAGTCAAATCTACAGGCCAATCCCATCCATCAATGGCAAACATGCATGTTTCTCCACGTGCCTTCATAAATAAATATGCTATGTTACTCAGAACTTGAGTGTGAATGTTGGAGGCAAGAATTATCCAACATGGGTATATTAAAGTTTTTTCAAATCTTTAAATGTATCTAGAAGGTCACATCCCTGTATCTTGTCCAAATGTGTTGAACACGAATGTTAGACATGACTCCTTCAAGAAAACGAGTAAAAGCAACATAGAAAAAGATGTAAGCTTATAAACACCATTTCTTATATGAGCATGAACGCAACTGGGTTGTTAAATGATTCTCATATTTTTAACTAACAAAAATGGAACTTAATACATACCTGAAAATAATACTTAAGGCTCCCAATGGTGTTACAAGAATTGCAGGAGCATACGCATAAGCAGCGAAATTAGCTATCTCCCCGATTATCACTGTAAAATTAAAGCACATTAACTTAAGCAGTTATATCTGGCAGTAAGGAAAAAAAGATGCTACGGTAAGTAAACATGCAGTATAAAAGGCCATAACTAACGTTGTTCAGACTCTTCACTTTTTTAAGCATGTGTGTTTGACCATCATGTCCAAGACATATCTAGATAAAGATAAGGGACATAACCCTTCAAATACACAAAAAACCTTCAAATTTTTCAACATACCAATCTCAGGCATATACTCATACCCAACACTCACACCCGAGTCTGAGTAAAATAAAATCATAACAACCTAGTACAATTATCTACTTTGGCACACTACTGCTCTATGGCATTGCATACAGACTTGCTTTGATGATAAATTCCTTGAAAACTGAAGAAAGATTCATTGCTATTTTTCCCTCTGTCTTGTAACATTTTTTTGCAGATTTGGTATTATCGTTCAAGTAAAATTCTCCTATTCTACATCACTTCAAAACACATCTAAAAGCAAACAGATTCTTTTCCTTCAATTTGGTTATTCACTTGAAAGGACAAGATGCATGTTACTTAGACTTGAAGAAAAGTGTTGGATATTAGCATTAATACAACTTAAGTATTGTTGATCATACATATATATCTATACAACTATTCGGGTGTTAAACACAAATACCAAACACGAATACTTTAGAGAATATAAAAAATTTGGTGCGAATTTCCAACAAAGGCAGCTACAAAGACTAAATTATAGCACTTTAAACCCTATTGGAACTATTACTACCCATAGAATAAGCAAAGATGATAGTTCAACCGATATTTTGAGTTAAACTATATATTTTACGTATCGACCTTTTAAAAGAAAATCCATGTTACAAATATTTTATCTTTAAATTATTTGAAACTCAAGTAAATTTTATCATTTTTATGTTATATATAATTATTTCTACATCATTTAATTTTTTAAATAAAAAATTACTATTTCATTTTTAAGTAAATTTTGTTATAGCACCAAAAATATAAAATTTAACTTATAATATAAAATCAATTTGTTAATGAGTATCCAACTTGTAAATATGTAATGATTTATCAAATGGCTAATTCACCTTACATCTCAAAATTATACATCAAATTTTAAATTGACCCCTAAACTTTACAATGTTTTAATTAAGTTCTCAAATTATGAGTAATATTTTAATTTGAAATTTTTTAAAATCTTTAATTTAGGACCAGAAAAAAAATGATAGTATGAAATATTATAGGCCTTTTAAGTCTTAAGTCTTTGGCATTGCATGCAATTGCAAATGTCCAAGTTTTTATTGTACAAAAACATCGTTCAACCAATGTGTACAAGTCAGGTCACCTTCTAGACTGATGGACACAGTGAGTGGAAATTTTGATGATAGAATATATAATTTTTTTCACTTTTGAAAGAAACATATTTAAATTTCAGCTTTCAAACTTTCTTAGAGCGTGAGAAATATTTTCATTTCTATATTATTATTTAATTTTTAATTAATTTTAATATTTTTATGTTTTATATTAATAAAAATATTTATAATTCGAGATTCGAGTTGAATTTTATAATTTAAATAACTCGAATAATTCAAACAACAGATTGATATATATACTCCTTTGATTCCTATCAATTTTAAAAATTAACAAATTAATCTCTCAACAAAAATTACAAAAAAAATTTAAAATAATTTTTAAAATCAAAATATTCATAAAAATTCTAAAATTTATATTATGTAAAAACTATAATAATTTCTTTTATTATTTTGCTTTGAAACAGTTTTCAAATATTAATTATACTATAACAAGATTTTAATTTGACATGTTTAATTTTTTAATTTAAATCAAACAATTTCACACCATAATGTTTTTTTATATACCTATAATTTTGACTAATCAACACTATAAACGGTCAAATACAAATACATACTAAAAACAAACAATTGTTTGATTTATTAGTAGAGAATTGGATTTTTAATTCTAATGATTGAATATCAAACTCAAACATATTATGAAAAAAAGTAACAAATAAAAAGACAGAAGGAAACTAAAAAAAAACCTATTTCTTAAACATTTTAGTAGCAACTTTTCACATAGAAAATGTCCATAAACCTCAAATTAAAAAAAAAAACCCATCCTAATTCTAGTTTTGTTTCTCTCTTTTTTTTCTTTTTTTTTCTTTTTTATCTTTCTTGTACGAAACTAAATGCAAGAAAGCTAAGGATTAGAATCCAAATACGAATTCCAAACCTGTAGGGCTAACTATCTAGATTCGGCAACTGTATTTGATTCAGGAGATGTGTAAACAGGGAGTCTGCCACTGGAACTTTTTCCCATATCTTTGGTTTTGTGAAGGAGAAATGTGCCTGATAAAATTGTAATAAATCCACATAATTCTGTTGTAATCTCTGTCCCGCCTTGTGAATTCCAATCCTTCAAGAAAACAACAAAGAAAAGAATACATTATTATATACAAAAACACAAGATTTTTGTAAGTAGGATTGTATAGGAATCAAGTTTGATCCGTTGGTTTGTTTTTTGGTCTATTTGTGCTCACGTTTATTCATATAAACTAAATAAATGTGTCTGTGATATTCATGAAAGTGGTCAAACATATCTCCATGAGAGAGTTAGTTAAGCTCAAAAGTAATAAAAAAATTGTAGGTTAAAAGCTCAATTCACTCACACTCCCTACCAATATATAAGTGGATTAAGGATGAAAAAAAAAAAAACCTTACCTTAAACATGATAATGCTGGCAATAATGGTGAAAGTTGTGAACATGACATAGTAAACAGGACACACAACAGCAGTATTAAAGGTGTCTAAAGCCTGTAAAATTTTAAGCTTTCAGTACCATCAAGAATAACAATAACATAAATTTAGAGTCAATCATCACATTAAATTAAGAAAATAAGGTTGAAAGAAATTATTTAAAAAAAAAACATATTTATGCTTTTTTATCCCATAAACAACTTAATAACGAGTAACTAACAATGTTGATGTCCAAATTACTCGTAGTGCCAAAACTTGTAAAGCACTTAATTTACGTATTTCAACTTTCAGTTTCATTAAAATACTCATGTCATACACACACATATACATATATATATCTAGACTCGTGTATGGGAATAAAATCCTTTAAATACATGGAAAACAGTTAAAAAATAAAAACCTCCATGTCTAATAAGCCTGTATTCAACATTCAAACAAAATTCGAGTGACACAAACTAAACCAATATATAAGTATGCAGATTGACAAAGGGTAATGAAATCTAAGTCTCATCACTCACCTTGTTCAAGTAATTTATTTGCAGAAGACAGCAAAAGATCACAATTATTGTGAAAATCCATGTTTCGAAGTATTTAAACTGATTCACTCCTCCAAACGACAGCTTCAGCGCGATTCCTACTGCTTTAACACCCATTACCTATAAGAACGAAAAGATGGTTGTTAAAACAAATGTATTGGAATGCAAGTTGAATATGGATATGTATTCGATACAGATATATTCATTTTTTTTCTAAATTTTTCATGCATTTAAAGAATCTTTGAAGATTCATATCCTCATAATGATATCCTGAAGTGTGTCAGATGAAGAGCTTCAAAAAATTGAAGAATAAATATAATATAAATTAAAATAAAAATAAAAGAAGAAGAAGAGAAAGAGAAAGAGGAAGAAGCCTTAAAAGTAATCAACAAACCGTAAGAGATCCCATAAGAGAGCAGATTCCGATATAAACTACCAAATGGGTTTGGCCATAGCGTGGAACATAATGAAAAATAATCACTGCTACCACAGCCAAAGCAACCCAAAAGTATACAAGAAATCCTGTCAACGCAAAAAATGCATATATTAGTTCAACATAAGTGTTGGACACAGATCCTTCAAGAAAAATAAAAACTCAAAACAACATAGGTTATTTTAAAGTAAATCTTAAAGAATAAGTAGCTATATTGGAATGTTCTTACATACCTGGCTCAGTTGCAAGATGCCATACTTGTTTCACAGATTCAATATGTCTCTCCTTGGGAGCATGTAAGACAATGGTTGTAGAGCCAACTACGCAAAGAGCACATCCAAGCATACCAAAGATGTGTAATCTCTCTTTCAAAATAAAATGTGCTAGCACTGCACTGCATAATAATGTTTTCTTCATAAAATTAGTCAAATCTACAGGCCAATCCCATCCATCAATGGCAAACATGCATGTTTCTCCACGTGCCTTCATAAATAAATATGCTATGTTACTCGAACTCGAGTGTGAATGTTGGAGGCAAGAATTATCCAACATGGGTCTATTAAAGTTTTTTCAAATCTTTAAATGTATCTAGAAGGTCACATCCCTGTATCTTGTCCAAATGTGTTGAACACAAATGTTACACATGAGTCCTTCAAGAAATCGAGTAAGAGCAACATAGAAAAAGATGTAAGCTTATAAACACCATTTCTTATATGAGCATGAACGCAACTGGGTTGTTAAATGATTCTCATATTTTTAACTAACAAAAATGGAACTTAATACATACCTGAAAATAATACTTAAGGCTCCCAATGGTGTTACAAGAATTGCAGGAGCATACGCATAAGCAGCGAAATTAGCTATCTCCCCGATTATCACTGTAAAATTAAAGCACATTAACTTAACTCAAGCAGTTATATCTGGCAGTAAGGAAATAAAGATGCTACAGTAAGTAAACATGCAGTATAAAAGGCCATAACTAACGTTGTTCAGACTCTTCATTTTTTTAAGCATGTGTGTTTGACCATCATGTCCAAGACATATCTAGATAAAGATAAGGGACATAACCCTTCAAATACACAAAAAGCTCCAAATTTTTCAACATACCAATCTCAGGCATATACTCATACCCAACACTCACACCCGAGTCTGAGTAAAATAAGATCATAACAACCTAGTACAATTATCTACTTTGGCACACTACTGCCCTATGGCATTGCATACAGATTTGCTTTGATGATAAATTCCTTGAAAACTGATGAAAGATTCATTGCTAATTTTCCGTCTGCCTTGTAACATTTTTTTGCAGATTTGGTATTACCGTTCAAGTAAAATTCTCCTATTATACATCACTTCAAAACACATCTAAAAGCAAACAGATTATTTTCCTTCAATTTGGTTATTCACTTGAAAGGACAAGATGTATGTTACTTAGACTTGAAGAAAAGTGTTGGATATTAGTATTAATACAACTTAAGTATTGTTGATCATACATGTATATCTATACAACTATTCGGGTGTTAAACACAAATACCGAACACGAATAATTGAGAGAATATAAAAAATTTGGTGCGAATTTCCAACAAAGGCAGCTACAAAGCATGTCATTGTCTACATTATTTCGACTTTTGCTTTCATTGAAGTACCAATGGACGACAGTGACACACATGTCTCACCCATATCCATATATATCGAAAACCATAAAAAAACTGAACATAGTCATATTGATCACAAATCCGTTAACAATTTATCCTACAAACGAAGGACCTCCTTAATCTCAAAACTTCATTTCTTCCGACATTCCAACTAATTCTCATCAATTACAATTCACAACTTAAAAACAAAGAAACAAAAATGATAAGAAATCAACAAAATTAGAAGTGGATTGTTGAACTTACTGGTTATCATTCCAGCCCACCACCAAGGTTCATACAAATAAGAGTGTCCTCCTTGCCCTAATATCAAAATTTTCAAATATCCATTAAAAAAACACTTCAAATTAGACTCTAATTCAAATATTTTAACAAAATTAAAATCAACAAAAATTCAAAGAGAAAGCAAAGAAAGAAACCGGCTCTTGGTCCCGATGCTCCAGCTTTCTTAAGACCCTGTTTCTTGATAATAAAGCTAGATCCAATAAAAACGCTCGATGAAACAGCCAAAATGAGGCCACGAAAATTGTCCATTGACATTCCGTTCATCTTTCGTACCAAAAAAAAAAGAGAGAGAGAGAGACTTAAATCTTCTTGCGCAGGGCCAAGATTTTCAATCCAGATATTCCTATACCCAAATCAAATCAAAATATCACTAAACAATTCTGGAAAAAAAAAACACTTTCAAAAAGCATGATTCTTTTAACTTATATATACCTTTTATTCAATTTTTTCTTGGCACACTGCAAATTTAAAAAAAAAAAGAAGAGAGAAAACTAGAGATTCATATCATAATAACAATCAAGAATTTGAAGAGAAAAATAAAATAAAAATAGTGAATTTCTTGAAAAATATATTCTTTTCTTTGAAAAGAAAATGAATTGCATAGAGAAAAAGAGTTGTAAAATAAGCTAAGTTCGTTACTTAGGTTTACACAATCGTTGTAGAAACAAACTTCTATTTTATATCGCCTCCGAATCCCGCGTTAATCTCTTTTTTTCACTTATAGTCCTTCATTTTTCATCATTTTGCTAATTCTTTTGTTTTTTTACAATGTTTTCAAAATCGGGACCGATGATAGAACAAATCAGGCCACTGGTTTTCAGTTCAATCGGTTTGCTTAATTTTTTTTGGTTTAATTGAATAAATTATTTTAAAATTAATAAAAATTAAAAATAAAAAAATCAGTTCAATCGATTTTTTTATCACGATTCAACCATCAACTCTAGTTTGATACCCCGAATAGTTCATGGTCTAATCGGTTCAGTCCGATTCTAAAAACAATAGCTTTTTTAATAAGAGATAATGTTAAAAAAGGATAAACTACCGAAATAGTCACTTTTGTTTACCTCAAGCTACATTTTAGTCACTTATATTTGAAATGTTACATTTTAGTCACTTACGTTATCGCATTGTAACATTTTAGTTACTAAGCCATTAATTACCGTTAACGGTGTAACGGTAAGCTGGCGTGTCATGTTAAATCATCATTTCAAACAAAAATTTTAAGTTAATTTATACAATTGGTCCTCATTTTTTTCGTTTGGAGCAATTTAATTTTTTTCTTTTATGTTCTTTTTAACGTTTTTTTTTCTTTATTTTCCATTCTCATTTGCTCCTTCCTCTATTTTTTTCCCTTCTCCATTTCTTTTAACGTAGGTTTACTATGTTTTCCATTTGTTAAAACTAGTCCCTGTACTTTTGTTTTTTTTTAACAATTTCTTTTTCTGAGTGAGGTGAGCTTGTGAACTTGTTTTAACAAATGGAAAATATAGAAGAACTACATTAAAAGAAATGAAGAAGGGGGGAAAACAGAGGAAGAAACAGAAGAGAATGAAAAAAAGAAAGAAAGTTAAAAGAACATAAAAGAATAAAACTAAATTGCTCAAAATTAAAAAAATATAGGGACCAATTGTAGAATTTAAGCTAAAATTTTTATTTGAAACGATTATTTAACGTGCCACGTCAACTTATCATTACACCGTTAACAACAATTAATGGCTTAGTGACTAAAATGTTACAACATGATAATGTAAGTGACTAAAATGTAACATTTCAAACATAAATGACTAAAATGTAACTTGAGACAAACAAAAATAATTATCTTGATAATTTACCCTTAAAAATAGTTTAATTATGCTCTTAGTTCATGTACTCTTTGAGGCTTTAAAATTTAGTTTTTCTACTTTTAATTTTAGAATTTAAAACTTCTACTTATTTGATTTAAAAATTAAAGTCTAATTGATAACCCAATTAATTAGCTTTCATTAAATTTGAATATCTTTTATTAATTCAGCTTTAATTTTCGAATAAGAACTTACCATATATTACATATAACAAACATCAATTAATAATGTTATTAAAATTAGACAATTACATGACTAAATTCTTAAAAGTAAAAACAAACGAACGAATTAAATTTTGAAAATCTAAAAAATACAAAAACTAAACTAGAAAATTTATTAAATCTTAAAAAAAAAATTCATGTCTAAAGTAAAATCAATGAATTTTTCAAATCATCGAGCCAATCTCCAACTACAAGATGGCAATGGTTACAAACTCACCCAAAAATACAAAGTTGTCTCGTTAGATTATTTAGTAAAAATGCTAATCTTACCAATAAGTACATTACACTTTCAGTGAAAGAACTCTGGTTCAAAACGTAGAATAACACTATTAAAAGCAGCCATGAATTCTAAAGAGATTAATTTTTTTGAAATATAGAACAGACACGAAAGATATATTGATCATGTCAAAACACTCATAGAGATTGTAAAGGTTATGGACTTGCCCTTATCTCTCCTAATTGGCCAATTCAAACTTCTTGTCAAGAATCATGTTGTGCTTGAAGCCCCTTAGTTCTAATAAGTGATCCCTCATTTCAACATGATCATTTTTTTTTCAATGTAATTAGGTATTTTGACTAAATATATTGAAAAAGTTAGAAGGCACAGTGTGGTACCAACCTTTTAATTTATCCACAGTAGTCCTTGGTAGTATAATGTGCCACTAAATTTTGGGAGTTCACTTAAAATTTTAAAAATTTTAGGATTTAATATGAATTTTCAAAAATAATAAGGTTTAATATTTTGTGAGGACTAATGAATATTTTCAAAAATATTAAAGGGTCTAATTAAAATTTTTAAAACTTTTCAAAGACCTAATTAAAGTTTTTAATGAATTTGAGAATTTAATTGAAATTTCAAAGAATTTCAAAGGGTATAATAGAAATTTTCTAAAATCTTGAGAGCCAAGGCTCCTCCAAAAACTTTTCACCCCTTTTAGCCCTTGTTGTTAGTTTTATGGATTATAACAAGGTAAAAATATTTCTTTATTTCTAATTGATGCGAGGTATTTATAAACTCGAATTATGTCATATTTTTTGGACATAAACTCTAATAGAATGACGTCTTTTATCTCTCTATATTTGGACATAATCAATAAATTGATTGGTTATAATAAATTTTTTTCATTATATCCTTTTGTATAAAATAACTTAGGTCAAATATTAATAGGATAAAAAAGGCATTTTGCGTTTTAAAGGAAACAAAAATCCCTAGTTTTTCCTCCTAATTGAGGTAAAAAAATTTTAAAGGTTTAAATTAGGGCTCAACTTTTTAGGAATTACTCATATAAAAATCAAATCTTTCAAAATAGTCATATAAGGGTTCGATTTTGACAGAAATGCTCAAATAAGGGCTTTTTACACACTTTTAACCTGGTTTGTAGTAAAAATTAGGTGAATGTTGACGTGTTTAAAATAAAACACGTGATAGTTGAATTAGATATTGATTAAAATGAAAAGAAAAAAAAACATAATTTGAAACATGATATACAGTATTTGAGAAGCCTTTTATTTAAGCACTTTTGTACATGATAAGTATTTATATGACTATTTTGAAAATTTTGATCCTTACATGAATAATCCATTGATCCTCCTTTCATTTATTTTTTATCCTTTTATTATACTCAAATTTAAAATTTAAATTTTGGATTTTAATTTAGCATAATCTATTCAATTTATTTTTAAAATATCATTAATTAGTTTAAATAATTATTCGTTAACTATTTCAATTAACTTAATGACAAAATTTTCTGAAAACACCACTTCCAACAAAATAAAATTTATGCTAACATAAGGAATTAAAAAAGAGCTTATTTGGACCTCATGTGATGGTCTAATTGTCAAGGGTGTTTACTATCTCAGGTGTGATCTGAGTTCGAATTCCACTAGTTGCGTTTGTTGTTCGAGTTTTGCTCTGTTATTATAATTCACACACAAAAAAAGAGCTTGTCCACGTCATTAAGATTTTTTGTATAATTCAATCACCTTTTATAATTTAATCGATTTAACTCACCACCTTTAAATATAATCAATTAATCAATCACTTATCGATCTAATTAAATTAATCTTATATTCGCCCAAATGACTTTTATTTTTTTAGTCGAATAATTAGGTTGAATTAATTTAAATTATATTATATATTATTACATATTTAAAATAACTAGAAATAATATGAATTAAATTTGGTTAAATCATTCTATTCGATTATAGAATTCATTAATCGACAATCGATTGACTTAACATTTATTTGGATCTTAAATCGATTTAATCAAACCAATAAATCTAATGTGTTAGTTAATTCAGTTATTAAAGGAAGGTTCACATGACACATTCCCATCAGCTCCTTTTATTATTATTATTATCATTATTTTTGCATTTTATGAAAAAATGGATCATTTTCAATTATGGTATTTTTGATACGTTTAAATTTGAGATTTAATTTTTACATTTTAATTTTTAACATAAATTGCACTAAATTTTATATATACAAAGTGTAGAACTTTAAAGTCATGATTGTTTAAATTGGACTGGACTGACTAGAACATCGGTCTAAAGAAGCATCAAACTGGTTGACCTGTGAATTGGTATGGGTCAGTTGAACTAGGCTAAAAACTGATTGAATCAATTTTTTATTTTATTTGATAGGTTTTTGATGATTTATTTAATCTAACAATACAAACAATGGCATAAGTTATGAGAACCTAGAGTATATTTTCATTTTTAAATTTTTACTTTATAATTTGACATAAGCAAATAATCAAGCCAAATGTTTACATAATAGACGGACCCAATCCAAAATTTGACCAAATTTTATTGTTTATTCGAAAGGTTTATAATTAAATCCCGCTTTTGCCCCCAGCACATCGCTTTCAGCCCTATATATGTACACATATTCATTATCCGCCCGACTTCGCCGTCGGATCCCAAAATTGCAGCATAAGGTAATGCCCCTTTCCTTCTTCTTTTTTTTTTATATATATATATTTTCTTACATTTTCCTTAATTTTCTTTGCATCCAAACATAGTCTTAGGGACTCCAAAAGTTATCAAATTATGAAAAATGGAATCTCAAATGCTTAACTTTAACGTATTTTTCTCCCTTTTTTGCTTCGAATTTAAGGTTTTGCTTCACCTATTCGGTAGGTTCTCTTTCTAGGGTTGCATTCGAATTGCAAATTGAAATTGGTATAGTTTTTAGTTTTGGAGTTTTCTAGGATTATTGAAGTACATCAGATCGCTTTTTTTTTCCAATAATTGAAGTGGAATTGGTATTTTTAGATTTTAGAATTTGGGTAATTGCTAATTTTATTTTTTTGACTTTTAGATCTTTAGGTTTTTTTAAAATTTGATGGCGGATCGGACCTCAGCTGCTCCAAAGCCTATATGGATGAAACAAGCTGAAGAGGCCAAGCTGAAAAGTGAGGCTGAAAAAGCTGCTGCTGCTAAAGCGGCTTTCGAAGCCACATTCAAAGATGTTGATAAGGGCCGTAACAAGGAGGTGGTAGCAGCTTCATCGGATAGTGAGTCTGAGGACACCAATGACTTGGTGGACAAACCGGTTGGACCTGTGGATCCTGCTAAGTGCATGGCAGCAGGACCAGGAATAGCTGGTGGCACAGCATGCGCAGCATCCACCTTTATGGTGGTAACAAAGGATGCAGATGGGAGGAAAGTGCAGAGTGGAGGTGCGCAGATTAAGGTGAAAGTTTCGCCAGGTGTGGGTGTTGGGGGTGCGGAACAGGAGGGCATTGTGAAGGATATGGGAGATGGGACTTACACGGTGACTTATGTGGTGCCCAAGAGAGGGAACTATATGGTGAACATTGAGTGCAATGGGAAACCCATCATGGGCAGCCCATTCCCAGTGTTCTTTAGTGCAGGTAACATTGTTAAGGCTACGTCTATTCGTTTTTAGTTGTATCTTTTGCTATCACTTGTCATGTAGATTTTTCTATATTCGTTAACCCTATTTGATTGTCCTATATAATGTAAATTTCTTAATGTCCAAGTAGTTGAAATAGTATTATTTACCTTGTTCGTTGTGAAGAAGTCTCACAATTTGGAATGAGAAAAGTTCCTGATGTGATTCACCTTCATATAATTTTGCCCACTGCCATCTAACTTGCTGTTGAATTTCTGTTATTGCTTAGTGTTGAGATGTTTGACTTCACTTTCGGGCATAGCTTTTGATTGCATTCTTAGCGCTCATGGTGCAGATGTTGAATTTGTTGTAATGCAGGTACTTCTACTGGAGCTGTACTAGGGGTGGCGCCTGCATCCACATATCCAAATCTAGTAAATCAAACAATGCCCAACATGCCAAACTACACAGGATCTGTTTCTGGAGCTTTCCCCGGCTTGTTGGGTATGATCCCAGGCATTGTTTCTGGTGCTTCAGGTGGTGCTATTTTACCAGGAATGGGGGCATCTCTTGGGGAAGTTTGTCGAGAATACCTCAATGGCCGTTGTGCTAAAACTGATTGCAAATTGAACCATCCTCCCCACAATTTGCTGATGACTGCTTTGGCAGCAACAACCAGCATGGGAACTCTCAGTCAGGTTCCTATGGCACCTTCTGCAGCTGCAATGGCTGCTGCTCAGGCTATTGTTGCTGCTCAGGCCCTTCAAGCTCATGCTGCTCAGGTGCAATCACAAACTCAGTCAACCAAAGATTCATCTGGTACTGTTTATACTATCTTGCTTTCCACTACTGTCGTTTCTTTAATTTACTTTCCAAGTCCTATATATTTCCCTTTTAGCTAAGTGTCCAACCTCACTGTTATCTGCTCCTTGTCAGACTCTCCTGACAAAGCTGCAAAGGCTGATGCATTGAAAAAAACCCTACAAGTTAGCAATCTTAACCCACTTCTCACAGTGGAACAGTTGAAGCAGCTTTTTAGCTTCTGTGGTACAGTTGTTGAGTGTACAATCACTGATTCAAAGCATTTTGCATACATAGAATATTCAAAACCAGAGGAAGCAACGGCTGCTTTGGCATTGAACAATATGGATATTGGTGGTCGACCATTAAATGTGGAAATGGCCAAAACACTTCCTCCGAAACCTGCTATTTCATCCTTGACTTCTTCATCTCTACCTTTGGTGATGCAGCAAGCTGTTGCCATGCAACAGATGCAATTCCAACAGGCTTTGCTTATGCAACAAACATTGACTGCTCAGCAGGCAGCTAACCGAGCTGCAAGCATGAAGTCTGCAACAGAATTAGCTGCAGCAAGAGCTGCAGAAATAAGTAGGAAGCTAAAAGCTGATGGACTTGTTACTGAAGAGAAGGAAACCAAGAGTAAGTCTAGGTATGTCTCCTCATCAGGACAAGTTTATTTCCCTGCAAGCATGTATTGTTTCTTAAGGCTTAATATTGTTAAAGAATATGGAGTTACTTGTGTTCTCCTATGTTTGCCTAAAAGCTGTTATTATAAAGTTCCATGGGATTAAGTGATTTGCAAGCAGAATGTCACTGCTTAGCATGTTTGGAGTATCTATATGTTGGTCCTTTTGGTTTATGGGTATACAATAGGTTGCTGCCTGCAGCATTGTTTTCCAATCAATACTGTTTATGATGTGTATTTTATCATGAGTAGCACATGTCTTTTTTGCACTGATTCTCTCATGTTTTTAAATCTTCGTTGTCTTACAGATGATATTTTACATATTGGGAATCAAAAAATCAAAGTCTTCCCTTGTTTGTCTGTATGTTCCTAGGTTTCAATTTCCATAATGATAAATCAGAGTTATACTAATTTATAACTCCTGTTTATAGGTCACCATCCCCTTCTCGTGCAAGGTCAAGATCCAAATCAAAATCACCCCTTAGTTATCGGAGAAGATCAAGATCAAAGACTAGATCACCAATTAGTTATCGGCGAAGATCAAGGTCCAAGTCAAGATCACCGATCATTTATAGGCGAAAGTCAAGGTCAAAGTCAAGATCACCAATCAGTTATAGGCGAAGGAGGAGGTCTCGCTCTTATTCACCTCTGCCCCGTTTCCAACGAGACCGTAGGTCCAGATCACCTGTGCGATCTCATCATCGTTCAAGATATGAAAGTGAACGACGTTCATATAGAGATAGAGATGACAATGACAGGAGTGGCAGACGAGATTTGGAGAGATCGCGTGATCGTCATTCATCTATTTCGAGGAGAAATAGGAGTATTAGTCCTCGAACTAGAAAATTAACTCCTGTAGATTCTGACTCCCCTAAACATAGTAGAGAAAGTTCACCTAAGCTTAGGAAATCATCCCATCCAGGTTCAACATCACCAAGGCATCACAGAAGAAATAGGTCATCCCCAAAGAATGATGATGAAAGGAAATTGAAATATAGAAAGCGCTCTAGGTCAAAGTCTGTTGATTCGGATAACAAAAAGAATGAGACCCCAGATGAAAAAACAAAGCACCGCAGTAGAAGGCGATCCAGGTCATTATCTTCAGAAGGTAGACCTCAAAGAAGCAGGTCTTCTTCTGCAAGTTCAGATGAAAACAATTCAAAACACAGACGGCAGTCCAGATCAATTTCTGTAGAAGGCAAGGTTCGCTCCGGCAGTAAAATTGATGAAGTGAGAAAAGATGAATTGAGACATGGCGATAGAAGGCGATCACGATCAGGATCTGCTGAAGGTAGGCATTACACCAAAGAGAGGAGTGAGAGAATCAGAGATAAGAAATCTAAGCATCGGGATAGAAGGCGGTCGAGGTCAAGATCTGCTGATGGCAAGCATCAGGATAGAAAGAGGTCAAGGTCAAGATCTTTTGATGGCAAGCATCACAGAGGAAGCAGGAGGTCCCCCAGAAATTCAGATGAAAATAGATTAAAACACCGACGGCGCTCTAGGTCAAAGTCTACTGAGGGAAAACATCGATCCATTGATAAAGTAGATGAAAGGTCAAAACGTCATGACAAAAAGCATTTAGCATCTGGTGAAGCTCAGCCTCCTAGAGGAAGCAGGTCTTCACCAAGAAGTTCTGAAGACAATGATTCGAGGCACAGAAGGCATTCAAGGCCAAAGTCAGCTGAAGGTAAGTATTGTTTAGATCGTAACAATAAAAGTTCACATTTTGGCAAAACAATAGGAAAGACTGGATATGGTAATGGGCTCTGCTTACTTCCGTTTTTAATTATTTGAAAAATACAGGGGATGATGGAATGCTGGTTTCAAAAGAGGAGGCTTATGACACGAAAGTTTCAGTGAATGATGATCAGGAGCTGAGAAGCAAATATTTACCAATATTTGACAGTGATGAAGGGTACTCACCAAATAGCAAATTGAATGCAGATGAACCAGACAGACTTGAAAGATCAAGTAGTAAGCAGTGGCTTGGTAGTAATGGTAATGTCAAAAATCACCAAAAATGAAATAACACTAATAAAGTTGTACGGTTGGTGATTAATGTTTTTATTTGCAGGGTCAGGAGATCAATCCATTTCTCCTCGTCAGAAATGAGCCGTGGGCTTAATGTGTTACTGAACCTTGGGGATTTTTTAGACTAAAGCTGTTCCAAGCTGTCTGACTCAGTCTCCACTTTAGCCTTTGATCAATTCAATCTTGTTCAGATATGAACAAGCTATTAAGATCGATGAGAGCTTTTGGCTCCTATATGAACAGCAGTTCACTTAAGACATTGCTTAGTGTTTCTTTTGGTGTTTGGATTTTTCAGACAATTGTTGTTTCTTCATAAATGTACGCCATTGTGCTCTTTTATCCTTTGCAGGCATGTGGAACAGATTGGCATTGAAGTCTTTGAGCTCACATTTACAATGGATAAAGTATTTCAAGCAGTGTTCTGCTTTCTTCTGCAATCAACCATGCAATGTTTGTAGCAGGGCTCTTTTACTGCTAGATGTATGTTGGACCATTATCTCTACTTATGAACTGTAATTTATGAAGTGTTTACTTGAAAGTTTGCATCTTTGTTTAGATCTATCCTTTCTGCCTCTATTTATGTTTATGTATGTATTAGCAAAGTGTTCTTCGTGCGTACATCTTTAAATTCCAACACATGCTTATCTTCCTCGATCGTTTTTGTCTTCTAGCCGTATTGATGTCCTACGACTCTTGGCCTTTGATTGATGTGCTTGATCGTAGGACCTGTTTTATTTGCCTTTGATGGTCTAGACAGCCTGTTATATCCCAACTCATGCAGGTTTATTCACGGTGTTCCTGTTGGACCTGTCAGTGATCAGTTTGGAGGGTTGATTTTTAACTTTATCTATGTGAAGGTATGCAGTTGCTTTGTGGCAGAGAGCTAATGCTATAAGATATATATTTTGTTTAAATTTCTTTAGTGTTGATTGATTCAAATTAGGTGACTGCTGCGTTTTGGGCTTGGTTCTATCTTTTCACTTTGCTTGTATTTTTTTTCTTTCTTTTTTCTCTTTTTTTCCCCTTTTTTTTTTCCCTTTTTTCGTCATTTCCAAGGAAAATTCTTTTCCAAAGCTACTTTAAGGTCCTGTGTAACCAGACTCCGCGGGGATGAATAGCGTCTATATTTGAGCCCCATAGCCAGATTGGTTGATCATAAAAATAATTTCGTGGTTTATTCACAGGTAATCTTTCATGATACTGCTTGTCTCAGTTCTGTATATGGTAGTACTTGTTCAGTTAGATTTGCTTGCATTTGTGGCCTAGATAGTACTGCTCTGGCTGTGGTAGTTTGATGCCAATTGCTCCCTCAAACTCTATTTGATCAAGGAAGAAATTTGAAATCATTACATTCTACTTTGTTGCATGGTTGTCTCCTGGAAAAATTAATGTCAACCATTTCCAGGTTTCCTATTTTAGAATTGAAACATTACATGTCCTTTCCTTTGGGGTTTTAGCTTGTAGTTGAGACTTACTTGAGAGTGAAATTTTTGTTGGCTAAAATATTAAAAAAATTAATCCTGAACCATTTCACTTTTCTTAAGCAAGTCCCAAATTAGTTTTTTTATCTTTTGATTTGTACCTGATTAAAGATTTTTATTTCAAATGAAAGGTATAAAGGGTAGGGGTTTATTTGAGTGTAACAAAAGTATAGGGACTTGCATAGATAAAGTGATGACACTCAAGGGATTTTATTATTATTATTATTATTTTAGTCATTTTTGTTTTAATTTGGAATTGGTAGACAGCTGATGATTTGTTATGGTTGATTTCTATTAGGCCTGTGATGGTATTGTCTAAATCTCACCCATTTTTTATCGTCTTCGGTCTTCCTCTTTCTTTTTCTTTTTTTCTTTTCCCCCTTCTTTCCAGATTTTTTTTTTCTTTTTCCTCTCCCCCCCCCCTTTTTTTTGGCTTGTATTTTTGTTCTAGGAGGCATGGATATGGTGGTATAAGAGCGCAGCCTTGATGTCAAACACTGGAAATTGTTGAGTTAGCATGCAGCACTATATTTAATTGGATTCATGTGTGCGTGATTGATACTAATATTTTTCTAACATGACTGTTCAATTTTTTCATTTTCATGGTTTGGACTTTGGAGAGTTTAGAGGGTATATTTCAAGAAAAATGAAGAGTCAAAGCAATATTTTAGTTATTTTTTTAAACGTGTTTGGATGGCCTTTAGAGGATATCTAGGAACATGTGTGGAATGCGATGAAGCAGACATCAAAATGATGCTGCATTTAAGATAATTTTTAAACCTAATTCTCTAAACCCTAATTGGATGTCACACTGTACTTCATAATTTTTGTATTCTTTATTTAGCTGTGTTCTTGGTTGTTAACTACAAATTCTTAATTAATCTGTAATTTAGCTTCTAATTTGAAATCATTATCATTTATGCATTATAGGATAAATGGGTCAATTCTCTTTAAGTCTCTACCAAACATTTTTCTTTTTGGTTCTATTTCAGTTCCCTTTTTTTCATTTGAGTCCCAAAATTTTTGAAACATAATATTTGTCTATGTAAATAATATAATTTTAAGAAAAAAAGGCTATCAAGTCAATAAAAAATTAATAAATGTTGTTTTGTCCCAAATATATATTACAATATTTAAAGGATAGTCACTGAATATATACTAGGGTAGGAGTTTTTTTATATTACAACTAGGATTAGAAAATCATTTGCATGCCTTTAATTAAAATTTAAAAATTAAAAATAATTACAGTCCAAGTCAGAAAAGTTATAGAA
Source organism: Gossypium hirsutum (assembly GCF_007990345.1). Taxonomy (NCBI): domain Eukaryota; kingdom Viridiplantae; phylum Streptophyta; class Magnoliopsida; order Malvales; family Malvaceae; genus Gossypium; species Gossypium hirsutum. Next base: position 2,859,293 of record NC_053438.1, on the reverse strand, counting down.
ATTTTTTTATTCATAATCTCTTCTTAATATTTAAATATGAGGATAATATGTTTTCCTGTACTAGTAACAATGTTTATGTTAATCGAGTTAAGACTTAATTGATTAAAGGATAAAATATAATGAGCGAATTAAAAAGGAAAAAAATAAAAAAGAGAGATTGGGTTGAAATTGATAAGTTTTTGTGTAAGGTAAAAAAAAAAAGCGAATTAATTGAATTTTTAAAAATTTGCAGGATTGTAAATTAAACTTAATAATAAATCTAAAAATTTAACAATTGACTCAACCATAATATATAAAACTATATTATAGAAAAAAAGAACAAATGAAATTGAAGAGAATTGATGGGTTACGTGACATGATGTGGAAATTTTGAAAAGTTGATTTGGACATTTCACAAATGGTATTGCAATTTTTTTGAGAAAATAGATAAAACCAAACTCCAGAGTAAATGATTTTATGATTAGACTTGAAAGTAACGGTTCTGAGATGTCACGTGGTTAGGGGTTAGGATTTATACAAACCAAACTTCTCCCTCTATTTTTTATTTTGAAAAATAAAATAAAATAATATCAAATCAATTATTAAGAAATACTAAATGCTTTGTCTTGTCGAAGAGTCGAAGACACTATATTAGGAGGCACTTCAAGGATTTGTAAGCTTGTCTATTAAGTAAAGTTAGTCTTTGCCAATTGATTTGCATTTAAAATGCAATATTTGTGCACCTTACTTTCCGATGTCCTTCAGAATGCATAAGTCTTTGAATCTTTTTGAGCAAAGTAATTCTGGAGTCCATCATCTCCTTCATAGTCAAAGCTTTAAGCACCTCTAGATTATCAGTCTAACCTGTGGATCATTTGTATCCCTTATTTAATAATATGACGAGTCCGTCTAGAATATCCTAAAGTTCTGCCTCAAAATGTGAGTATTTTCTCAGACAGCGATTAAAGTCTCCCTTTAATTTTAAATCACTTATTTTAACACTTCATTCATCTTTTCGTCTTTTTTTTTTAAAATTTGTGTTTTTATTGGTGTGGTATACACGTGGCATTTAATTAATTTTTAAAATATTAAAACAATATTTTTTTTATAATTTTTATACTTTATTAATAATTTTGATGATTTTCAATTTTAAAAATATTATATATATTTGAATTTTTAAAATTTTTAAAAATTAATTAAATGTTGACATCCACTTGATAATCCATGTGTATGTCTAGTCAGCAAAGTTAAAAACATTAATTTTCCATCTATTTTAGGATGATTTGATAAAAAAAATATAAGTTTAAGAATTAAAAAACGAAAAATTAAATATTATTTTTTTATAAAATTAAAGGGTCAAATAAATCATTATACTTTTATAAAATGAAACAATTCCCAAATTTCCTTTAAAGTATAAACAATATGCTAATTATATTAATTATATATATAGATTTAGGGTTTATTTGACTAGTCAATAAAAACATTAACTAATTGAAAATTCATCTTTTCAATAATTTACTTTTCTAAACATGTTTAGGATAAAAACTACTTAATTGGATTTCTCAATAAAAATATTGAAAATGATAGATAAATAAAAGTTATTTTGTCACTTAATAAAAACATGTTAAGTTTACTTTATTTATTTATTTATTTATTTTAGTCTAAGACTATTTTCAATATTTGACTATTTATTTATTTTTCATTCCCATTTTGTTGAGTACTTTTTTTTGCTAAACATATCCATATAATTTATATAATTCAAATTCAATATAATCTTTGTATTTTAATTTGATATTTTTTTTAATTTCTAAAATTTAAAATTTTAATCCTGATCCAATTGTCGTTATTATCTTGTTCAGTTACTAAATAATAAGATGAAGAAAATTCTTATTTATTAATTATATGCTATAATAATTAGACATAAAATAAAGAATAATTACTATAAATTTAAACTTAAAATTGAAAAAATAAGTAAAAACTCGTATAAAAATATGACCTCTGCAAAATAAGAAGAAAAAAAACTTTTCTCTTCTCCCAAAACAAATCGAGTGAGTGGTTGAAAATTACTAATTGAAATTAATTTATTGTTAACTCAAAAACGTGATGAACAAATAATGCTCCTATCAAACATAGAATATATACATAATACTATGTTAGTTTGCTATATTTACGTAATATTAAAAAGAATTTGAAAATTTTTTATTCTTATCATATCTAATTTTTTTTATATAATATTTAAAAGTTTCCTGAATCTTTTATTAAAATAATATATTTTAATACACTCAAATTTATATTTTTTATTTATGACAATCGAGTTAAGAATCGTCGAGAAGTTCATATCAATTTCGTAATTAGAAAGGAAAATATAACAAAGCTTAATAAAGGTTTCGAGTTTAGAAGGGACACGTGTCTTCAAAACCTTCCAAACAAATTATCCTTTCACTTTCATCCCCCACAAAATATCACTTTCCCTTCCTAATCTCCCTTTCTTCCTTCCCTCTCCACACAACCAATAATTTCTCCCTTTTTCTCATAATTTATTGCCATTTTTGCTTCTAAATTTCATCTCAATTTTTGCAAAACTTAACTAATGAACAAATTTCCCTCATAATTGGCTAAGAAATCCTTTCCAATTCCCCCCCCAAGATGCGTTGCAGTTATGGATTGACAGCGATACCGGGGACAGACGCCCGATTCTTTTCGCCGGAAACTTCCTTCCTCAAGTTACGTAGAACGTTCCAACCGACCCGGATTAAATTTGGGTCGTTCAAAATCAAGGCGAAAATCGATGAAGCGAGGAAAGAGATGAGTTTTTATGAGTTACTGGGGATATCAGAAACGGGTACTTCGTTGGAGATAAAACAAGCGTATAAGCAGCTAGCTAGGAAGTACCACCCGGATGTTTCGCCGCCGGATCGGGTCGAGGAGTATACGGAGCGCTTTATACGGGTCCAGGAAGCTTATGAGACTTTGTCGGATCCAAGGACGAGGGCTTTGTATGATAAGGATTTAGCTTTGGGGATTCACCTTGCTTTCTCTGCTAGACGACGTTATCAATACGATGAGGTATTCTTCTTTTATATTCTATTCTATTTTTCTTATTAATTCTAACTTTGGGTTTTTTTTTAATGTTTTTGGGAGCATTTCATATCTGGGTTTTATTTGTTTTGCTCTTGAAATAGGTTTTTGACCAATTATTTTTCTTCACTTTTTTTATGGGAATTTTCAAACTTTTTTGGTTCTATTCCATGAATCTAATTTCTTTCTCCAAGATTTGAACTTTGGTAGCTTTTAAGTTGGAATTTCAAATTGTAATAATTTTGATGTCTATTTAGGGTATTGGATTGATGGTTTGACAAACTTTTCAATTTATATTGTAGTTGGGATTGGTTGAAATTTAGTATATTTTGTCTGTTGAAATTGAGAGAAACATATGGAAACTTGGTCCTTTCCAATATAATTAGAACATAGAAAAAATTATTGTATTTGCTAAAGCTTCAAGGGTATTGAAGTGTAGACTAGGTACATCTTTTAGAAAATTGGTTTATGAAAATTCTACTTTTTTTTTTCAGAAAATTGATAGTCTATTTGTTGGGTCATCCAGTTTAATATAACTTTTGTCGGTGGTTGTTTTTTCTGCAAATTTCTATTGATATAAACAGAATTGAACAATACTTAGGATTTCTTTTTTATGCTTTGCTTTAAAGTGGGATCGAACTCAATTCGTAGGGGATCTATAGTGCTTAAACCTTAAGACATTTTCCGGAAGAATGGGTTAATTTTTCATTGACCAAGTTGTCTCTCGTGAAAGAAATACTAGTAAACGAGGACATCGTTTCTAGAAGTCATTTTCTGCAAAACTAATGGACACTTATAGTGTTTAGTGTGTTCATTTTGTCTTTGAGTCTAAGCTGTTAGTTCGACTTCCGTTTATAAGTTACCTGGAGTTTTCGTATACTTTGCAATACGATGAAACTGCCTTTGCTAGCTCCCTTGTCTTTGCAAATGTTAATGATGGTTAACTAGTCCTTCTCCTTTGCTTTGGAACTTATTAGTTGTTTCTTGATGCATCATTTTCAAACATTTCCTTAACTTTGATAGATTTCATATGAGCAAGATGTGATTGCCACACGTGTATGCTTTAAAACTCTCGGGTTTAAACATGGGCACCTGCCATACTCCCTCAAATTGCCATGGTTATTAAAGCAAAGCAGAGAGACCTCATTTGTTGCTTTCCTTGCCAGTAGGATTTGCTTGTTGTGACTAAATACCGCTAATGATGAAGTCCTTAAGTTTTGTCTGGTCCCTTAATTATACTATATGATATTCGGCAAGTCTTAAGCTTTTGTTATCTTCTTCTGAACCTTCTACTTTTGGATTGTTTTCTGATGAAAGTTGCTTTCCTTCTAGCCTGTAATAATTTGTTTCAGGGCTGACAAATACGCATAACTGTTTAGAGTCTTTCGACATTCCTGCGTTACTGTCAGATGTCGTATTTTCTGGTCCGTTGAGAGAATCCATTACGTTTTCGCTTTAAATTCTTACATTTTCTTCACAACCAGGATCTAGAAGATCGGAGTGAGTGGAAAAATCGATGGCAATCTCAGCTATCAGAGCTGAAGAGAAGAAGCATGAACAGGGATGCCGGAGGAAACATGTCATGGGGAGCTCGAATGCGTAGGCAAAGGGAAGAATTATCTAAAGAACTATAAAACAGAATTTCCCTTTCAACCTCTGTTCATACAAAACATGAAACGCCTTCTGCTAGCTTTTTTGGCTTTCTCTTGTATATATATAGCATTGCTCAAATATACGACTTCCAGTGCTAATTTTAGAACTTGTCTTCCAATATGTACATAAAATCTATCAGAGTTTGACTTGCTCGTCTTAAATTTTACTTTGCTCATATTTTGGTCTTGAAGTTGAAGCCTCTTTGTGATTTTTCATTTTACGCTTTGTTTTTTAACAAATGATCACAGTATATGGTATAATCATTCTTTCCATCAAATTACAATGATGAGTAAAAAAATTTGAAACAAAGGTTAAACCGATCAGGGTTTCAGATTCAATCACAAATACGAATGGAAGTGTGAAGAACAAGATGAGTGAGCTGATGAAATTAATAATATTATCCGTAAATGCATTAAACAGAAGTAAAGATTATAAATACCGTTACCGTACTTCAAGCAGGCAACAGGCAACAGCATTGCTCGTATTTAATCTTAATAAGCCCCATAACTTGAAGTTCTTTAAAAATACACAAATTTTGAGTTCACCGTAGCTTTTCCGGGTCATCTGATTTCCGGTTTCCAGTTTTCACCAGTTCTTAAAATCTTCGATTAAATCAATACAGTCAAACTACTTGACCTAAAAGTTCCCAATTGAATCAACTGGTCTGATCTATATTCTAATATGGGTAAAACCAGATATTTCTAAGTTCCCTTTGTATATGAAGATGTTTGACGGTCATATCCTCACATCCATGTCTGGACACGATTACTTTGAGAAAAATGAAAAGAGTCGGAATAACGTAGCTTACAAGCATGAAGAATCCAGACACTGGCAGAGGATTGAATATAAGACGGTTATGAGAACTAACAGGATGTTTCAGACAGAATAATGGTTTGGTTAATTTCAAGACCAAGACAGCTTCGTGAGACTCAAATCTGATCGAAAAAACCTATAACTGTATACAAAAAGCAAAATGGTAATATGAACAACACTTACAGGAGAGGTGAATAAATGAATGCCACTACTTCTTTTCCCTCTATCTTACATTTATTGTAAATATAAGAGTTCTATGTTACAAATCAAAATTGCAGTGGAATTGCAAAGACCACAGCTAGTTTCTCTCACAATCTCAATTAGAAAGGACCATCTCAGCTTTAAGCAATTCAAATAAGAATATGCACAAGCTTTATACATTACCTTCTCTTAAGGCACCCTTCAGTCATTCGGTTGCTCTCATCGGTTTGTGTGCTTTGAAATGAATTAGTAGCTTGGTACCAGGACGCAGATATGCACCCTACACTTCCAGCAGTGGAATGACGTGATGGTTGCCGTGGCAGATCAATATGGCAGTCAGTTGTTCGAAAACATTCACTGCAACACTAGAGTTTGACAACAAAAGAATGCTGAATAAAACCAAAGAATCCACCCCCAACAAGGGCAAAACCCTGCTGCAGTGTAGGAGGGTTAACCATGTGCTCACTAAATAAAGATAAATCAATATGGAATAACGTACGGGAGAGCACAAACATCAGCCGACTCTATCTGCAGAGCCTCGGCCCATACTTGTGGTGGCTCATCAATCTCTGAAAATCCCACCTTGGGTTTCTTTGATTGAGATTCAATACTGTGAAATAGCCATGATTGGTCATCAAAATCAGACCATTGTTCCATTTTGGGCACTGAAAGTACCTGGCTCAAGTACTTCAAGTCCGGATGGGGCGGTCTGATAGACACTTCATCAATTTGACTAGCTTGTGCACTTGATGATAATTGCTTTGGTGGGGAGACAGATAACAGCTGAGCTTCAATGATGCCATTCACCTTGCGTTCTTTATTATCAACCTTAAGACTGGTTCCTGCCCCCTTGCTATCTAAAGTAAGTGGAATGGGAGCTTGACAAGGTTCCAATGTCCTTCCATTGCCCGTCAACGGTTGAGAGGAAGAAGTTTTGGGCAACTTATTGGGTTTAATGTCATCAACTGTAAGAAAAAAGCAAAAAAGAAAGTGGAACTTGTTACCAAGATGATTATAGAGCTTTCCAATTCTAGCCCCTGCTAACAAAAAATTTGATAAATTATTGCCATGAAAGCAATTGCTCGATTTTATGGACAGGTTTTCTTAACAGATAAAAGACACCAAAGTTTCAAGTGATCACCTACCTAAACTAACACCAAAAAAGTTTCAAGTGATCAGCGGGATTGTATATACAATCATGGTATAAAACTCACCATGAAAAAATCCATTTTTCTCCAAGTCCTTCCGCTTGCGGAGATTTTCCTCAGCAACAACACCCTTGTTTCCATCCTTGGAAGGATAAGATGTTTTCAGATTAATGTTACCCCCAGGGCCATCTTTGTTGCTTCCTTTTAAGTTATCCAGCTCCAAATTCCTATGTTCACCTTTCGCCTTCGCCTTCGCCTTCTCCTCCTTCGCTTTGTCCCTATCCTTATCTTTGCCGTGACTTTTCTTCTCTCTGTCTTTATCTTTGCGCCTATCCTTGGTTTTATTATCACCTTCTTTTTCTTTAACCTTTTCTTTCCCCTCCCCTCGCTTCTCGGTATTATTCTCCACTTGTTTGGGGATCCCTTCAACTTTAGCTTTAACTGCCCCAGCAAGGTTCGGAACCATAGCATTTCCACCAGCTCTGGTCTCCTCCTTGATCCCTTGCACATCGAACCTCCTATCATCACTTCTCTTGGACTTTTCTTTCTCTTCAGCCGGTTTGTGGGCAGTCTTAGCCACAAAACCGACCATTCCCTCATCTCTTTTCCGGTTAGTACCCATAGTCTTATCTGCCAATTGGCTTGCAGCTCCAGCACCTTCATCTCTGACTCTCCCCGCCAACTCCTGCACAAATTTAGAATCCCTAAAACCTTGAGCCGGATGACTATTCTGGCCGATCTTCTCCCGGTTAAAACTTGAAATGTGCCCAGCAAAGTTCTTCTCACTTGAAAAACTGCTTCGATCTTTATCCCTACCCTTCTCTTTCTGGATAAACTTCTCCCCACTGTGACCTTCAGGTTTTTCCAGAAATTTCTTCTCATCTGAGGTTTTCTCCCCATTTTGACCATCAGGTTGACCAGGAAACTTCTTTTCCTCCGAGTTATTACTTCTTTCCTTCTCTTTTTCTTTATCTCGACTCTTTTCCTTCTTTTTGTCTTTGTCTTTGTGTTTTTCCTTTTTGTCTTTCTTATCCTTATGCTTTCCATCGCTTCTATCTTTCTCCTTTTTTTCTTTCTTTTCTCTCTTCTCCTTCTTCTCCTTCTTATGTGACTTCTCTTTTTGCTTCTCCTGAAAATTGAGAACGATGTTTGAAAAACATAGTCTCACAAATCCAATGCAAAAGAACATTTACGTAACTCGGAAACAACCAAACATATCTTCAGTAAGCCTAAAAAGTTGAAAGTAACACTAAAAGATCCAATAGCACCAAGTTACAATTAATACCGAAGAAAGCATACCAACTGAGAAAATACCTCAGTCAACAAATTACACACCAATTGTACATCAAGAAATTATAGACAGGATTAGTTAAAAGTTAGTGCAGAAGATAATCTATGCATTCTATCCTGAAAATCACGACAGAAGGGAATTAAAGGAGACAAGGTTGAACCACCATCATTCACCAATATAACGAATCAGCTTAGTGCAGAAGATAATCTATGCATTCTATCCTGAAAAATCACGACAGAAGGGAATTAAAGGAGACAAGGTTGAACCACCATCATTCACCAATATAACGAATCAGCAAACAGACGGCACTAGCTAGAATAGATTGTTAAGTTCCACAAACCTCTACCATAAAACGTCGTATGCTATAACAATTATGAAATACCAAACTTTAAATCACAGACAAAATACCCGTCACATAACATACTACATAATGAATAAAATCAGTTTTTGTCCAAAGAGCTTAACCATGCAAAAACAACTAGGAAAAAATAGCAACTTCTACTAGTTTGAGCATGGAAAATGATATTCAAATCCATAAAGTACTGCCTGTACACCAAAATGTTCCAAAAATCTCTTCTAGAATTTGGGTGCATAGGGTGACCACGGAGCAGTTGTCAACCTAAATTTGTGGATATACAAGCAGTAGAACAAGGCTGTTAAGAAATAGGAACTCAGGTAATACCACAGCCTTCATGGCATTAGTACAAAATAGATGATAGAAAGGAGATATGCACTACGCCACCAAAGCAAGGTGGATTTCATTGACATTTAAAAACATCCTAGTAATGAAGAGATTGAGAGCAAACAGAGAGAGATTAGCATTACCATCCCTGGACACTTTCAAGACCAAAGTACTAGAGAAGATCTATTCACTTGAAATTCCATCCTTTAAACAAGAAATTCTCAAGGCGCAATATACTTGTCACACACATTGTCCCATTCAACTTTCAGACACCATTGATTGTTAACATATATACATGCATTGTACTTGAAGGCTTAGAGGAATAGATTTGCCTTTTCAGGTGGGGGGTAGGAGGGGGGAAGCTGCTTCTGCTCTGAACAGTTTGTATACACTAAGGAAATATAATCTACTGACTCTAGTCTCTCAACACCAGCACACAATAACCCAAGCCAGAGGGATAGGGGAAAGAAAATTATGAATGGGCACAAAACTAATGTAAAGTGTTCTAAAACACGAGAAAGAAAAACATGAAAAACACACCAAAAAACATCATTTTCTTAATTGCAGATTCACTTGCAATTCTAGACAGCTTTCATCTACATATTTGATGTCAAATGTGAAAATACTCTTCCTCTCAAATTATGCAGTAAAGCAACAAATAGTCATGGTCAACATAAATATCCCCCAATTAACTATGCTTAAATAATCACTTCAATAAAATGTTTTATTCTCGCTGCAGTGATCCAGGGACTCTGGCTTTATCTTTTTGTTTCCTTTAGAGAAATAGGTGCCTTCTTGTGAAAGATAGGAGTAAGGACTTTTCATGCACTGACCAGAATGGTTACTCTATTAACACAGTTTTCTCTAGAATCACGCATTCACTTGGTTAAGGCAAAAAATGGGACTTCATAGAATACATTTCAAGACTAAATAGAGTTCATTCAGTCATAAATATCACAGCTAGAGATGTTCATTCAGCCATTAATTAAGATCTTGAGATGCTAACTAGTCCTTGAGATGTCCATTCAATCATAAATATCACAGCTAGTGCCTAATGGTGAGTATACAAATTAGTACAAGAAATCCCAGTATACCATTTTAAATAAGCCTGCAGTTTAACTATTTATTCCTATATGATTCAGTTGCTATAAGTTCATAACATACAGCCCATCAACCTAATCTGAAATTATAAAAATTATTCATTCAGCAAGGCAAGGCATTATTGAATCATCAATAAGAATAAAATCACAGAACACTATATTTACATAAAATACATCGAGACAAGATAGAAGAAACCTTATAACATCACTTGGAAATGTTACAGTTGAATTCAGATCAGGGAATTTGTTCTCATGATACTAATGAATGCTAATTCTATCATAAAAATGTTACATAATGTAAGTAAGCGGTGTTAACCTTATTTAGCAAGTCCACGTCATCGGTCCTAGCCTTCTTTTCATATCCTGGTGGTGGGAAAGGAAAGCAACGCGACATTTTACAGAAGTTTAGAACACGAAACAAGAATGCCTTTTGAGCGCAAAAACACTTGGATTATCTTCCGATAGCAATGTCCAGGAAAAGGAACAACAAGTAACTATGCTCCTATCCATGCACCATATCCCTGCATACATTTCCAGCTTCAGTGTTCCTCCATGAAACTCCTGTCACTCTTAATAGCTCAAAAAGAGTTCCTAAACCCACCAAGCTCCTTAATCTCCCTAACCTCAAATGTAACTCCAAGTCAACTATCTATGACTGAATCACTTCAAATAATAAAATCACCACAGCAAGTCTCCAATCACTGCTAAACCCTACTGGTGCTTTACCCTAAGCTACTTCAATAATGCCCCAAATAGAAATATAACTTAAAGAAATGCTGTTTTGATCAAGAATTCTAGCTCAAAAACTATGGTATACCAAATGGTTCTTCAAGAAACAAAATGGTCCAGTACAATCTGACCCTCACTGTTATCTGCAGCACAATAAAGAATCATCACCTCCTTGTCCCAATAATATAATCCAATGCCAAAACCATCCCCATATTGAGATCAAACACATAAAAATTTACTGAAAACCCAAATACCCTATTTCTCTAAAACAACTAAATCTTCAAGCTTTTGAATCACTATCTACACAATTATATACGAAAGCAATCTTCTTCCATGTCCAAAAGCTTTTCAATCACCATTTTCCCTTTAAGCAATCTGTTTTAATAACTTAAACCTCGAAACAAACAGCTCTTCAATCCGATACTACAAAAACGAGAGGTTGAGCTCATTTATACTCTAATCAGAACCCTAATCAGTTCCCAATTTGGGAAATTCCCCCCAATTTGTTGATCCGGATGAAAACCCTACAAAAAAAATCAATCAAACAAAAACTTCAGCTGAGATAACATCAAGTATCCATTAAATTAAAATTGAAAAAACATTAAGAAAACCCCAATTTTCTCTAACCATCAAATTAAAAAAAAAACCCTAAAAAGGGTTTTTAAAAAAAGAAACTTTCTTTTTCTAAGTACCTTAATAGTAAATGGATATCGATCAAAAAGCAAAAAAAAAAAAAAATCTTTGATTCAAAGCCAAAAAATCAGCTTTTAAAAAAAACAAAAAATGGAATTTGAAGGGTAATGAGGAAAGGTTAAGATTATTACCTTGCCCGCAACAAATTGGGCATTGTAGGAAGGAACAAGATCCTTTCTATTTCTTTTTTTTTTCTTTTTTTGCTCTTGAATTAATAAAAAATTAATTATAAAAAATACAAATTAAAGAGATAAGTAGAAGAAGTAAGTAAAGTTTAATCCCAGTTTTTTTTTCTACCTGTTAAATGATTTTCTTTTCTTTTTTGTGGGTTTTTTTTCCTTAATTTTTTGGGTATTGAAGTGCTGGGTGTTTTGAGAGAAAATAAAGGAAAATTATAAAAGAGCTCTTCTTTGAAAGAAGAGGGCCTTATTATTAATTTGTATTTTCGGAGGTTCAACGCGAGACAGAAAATCTTACAAGAAAATCAAATCCAAACAAAAACAATTTTTAATTAATTAATTTAAGAGAGGCCGACGAAGAAAGCTACAAGAGGCCCAAATATTTTGTAAAAAAAAAATCAGTCCTAAAAAAAATAGGAGTACTTTATTTTTTATTAATTTCAAAAATAAAGGGTAATTAAGCTTAATGTTAATTTTTTTTATTAATTACACATAATTTTGAGCTCTCAATATTATTTTGGTTTAATAAATTTAGCCTGCAACATTTTTGTAAATATTGAGATTAATTTTTTTAATTTTTTAAGAATCATGACTAAATTGACAAAACATGTAAATATTAAGGACTAAACTTGTTGTTACTCCAATTAAAATTATGTATAATTGATGAACTATATTAAATTATTAATATCGTGATTAAATATGCTTAGTTACTCTCTTTCAAATTTGGCAAAATTAAATTGTTTCGATTTTTTTAAAGAAACCAATTTTCTCAATTTTGAAATTAAGAGGGGATGAAGAAATCTTTTTATCCAAATATATATATATCAAAATTTATATAATACGAATTAAATTAAATTGTAATTTGATAATATTTTAACTTTTTTTAATTCGGATGGATTAAGTTTGAGTTGGTTCAATAAATTATATATTACAATTAATTAATATTGAACCTTATTAAATTGATCAATTTAATGGTAGAAGAATTAATTTGAATTAATCTCGAAACATCTTATAAATACTTTTTACTTGACATGTGAATAGTGGATAGTCGATTGATTTTTTTTAATATTAATATTAATTTTTAATTTTTAAAAGCAATTTATTTAATTAAATCAATCTAACCAAGAATCAATAAAACTAGTTTAATAATTAATCCGATGTTGAAAACGTTAATTTACTAATAAAATGATAAATTTGCAACCCATCTATTGAAATCTTACAATCAAAATTGAACTCGACTAAAACAACAATTATGCAATGCGGAGAATGGATTTGTTAATAGATTGAGCTATTTATATAAATTTAAATATTTGTTTAAAATTTGAGAAAAATAATAAGCTCTAAAAATATAAACAATACAGTAAATTTAAAATATACTTATATTAGCTATTTATAAATATCAACTAAATTAAATTAAAATTTAAACTAAATAAAATATTAATAAATATAAAATATGTATTAAGAGAGGTTTTGTATCAATGAATCCTTCCTTCACCCGTCAGTTTAGTTACAGCAAGGAAATCCATTTTCTTTTTAAGTAGTGGATAATCACCACGTGGCAACACCCCAGCCTATGAGTTCATCCATATGTTTATTACACCTGTAACCCTATCATTTCTCATTGAATATAAAAAGAGAATATTAAGGCAAAAAATGTTCGATGATTGAATCTCAAGACTCTCCCCCCATGTGATTTTGCTTTTACCATTGCATCCCTCCAATTTTTTTTTCTCTTTTTTAATTAAATTATTTCAATTATAAAGTCAAGCTAAATAATTAACAAAGTCAATAAATCGAAAATAAACATGACTATATAGCTTTTTATTTATATGATATTATAATTAGGGGCGAAATCAAAAAATATTTTAGGGAGTTGAAATTAAGTTGTAATTTTTTACGATAAAAAAATACAATATCACTATTTTAATAGATAATATCTTTATAATTTTTAAATAATTAAATCAATTTTTTTAGAGGGACGAAATGTAATTTTATTTAAAATTTTAAAAGGTCTATATGAAAAAAAAAATCATTTTAGACAGGGCCGAGCCCCTCCTAATTTCGCCACTTATTATAATTATTGATCACTTAAATATAACTTTTAATAATTTAATATTACATATTATATATGTACATTTGTTTGCCTTTTTTTCTTTTTTAATTTTATTGTGTATTTATTTCACTGAAAATAATTTTTAGAAGAATATTAATTTAAGCTTATCTTTTTCTAATTAAATATTGTCTAAAAAGAACTTTAAAAAGTTAGGATAAAACATAAAACATAAAAATAAAAATAAAAATAATATTATCTGTTTTGATAGTAATGCAACCAATTATTCTTGATAGGTTTCAGATCAATTGGTTTGATCTGGTGTGAGGCCTAAATTACAATAAAAGAAATTATTACAAGTGACTTGAAAGAGAGTACTCTTTTTCTCATTTTAATATCTGACATGGGTTAGTCGATGTGTTATAAAAAAAGGCTAAAAATATATTTTTTTTAATTTTTAAAATTTTTAGAGTTAGAACTAATTGAAAGATTTTGTAAATACTGAGGGCCAAATTTATAGAATTTTTTAAAATTAGAACTAAAATGACAAATCTTGAAAACATTAAGGGTTAAATTTGTTATTTTTTTACATTTAGGATTAAATTAATAGAATGTGTAAACATTACAGTGCTAATTTTGTTACTAAACCAATCAAAAAAGTTTACATTAACTCAAAATGACTAAAATATTTAATTTCGAAAATTTTAGTGACTAAATTGAAAAATATAGTTGAAACCATTTTTATAATTTACCCATAAAAAATAATTTTTAACATGAATTTAACGTATCATGTCATCGTTTTACAGAAAAATTTAATGGATAAATTAATTTTACACCTCTCGAAATATATATATTTTTAGTAGAGAAACCGAAATGCAATTAATCTACCCTTAATTATTTTTATATAATAATTATTGATATAATGGCCAAAGGGGCCATAAGGGCCCAATGGGGGGCTTTGCATAGGCGTTTGCCTTATGTTTAGCCAAGATGGGCAAAAACCCAAAATCCTCCAATTTCTTTGGAACCCAACAATTGTTCCCTCTGCAAATGACCGAACACTCAAAAACATCATGTTTTTTCTTATATACATTTTTAATGTGTTTTTTTTTCCCATCAAACAAATAATTAAATGTTTTAAATTAATTCGTAATTTTATAAATATAATTTAAATTAGTAGAATATAAAATATAATAATTAAATTAATTAAATATAAGTCCTGTAAAAGTTTAAAAAAATTATGCAAATATGTAATAACTAAATATTAAATTAAAATTTTGAAAAATAAAAAAAAAATATTATGAGCTAGACTAAATGATTTTGAGTTAAATATTTACAAATATTTTATTCAAATAATTTATTTGTACTGATAATATATGATAATTAAATAGAAAATTTTACTCGTGGTCCCTTTTCGATTTCAAGTCCTGAGAAATAAAGATAAAATCGTACTTTATTGCAGCTGTATCCCATATCGATAACAAACATAGGCCAACACTCCAACTTCAGGTATATAAACTAACGCCAATACCCCAGGAAAAATCACGGAGCCGTGCGGTGAGCACAGAGCGAACTATTCTTTCGCCTTTTACTAAAGAATACCGTGTGCTCGCCGTTCTAAGCGGCATACGCCAATTTTTGGAGGGCTCGTCTTGGTCGATGAGTCCCAACAAGTCTAGTTTCAAAATATTTTAAAGTGCAGAAGGCTTCAGGCTGTCATCTGATAGCCTTCAGGAAGCTTAGTGTACAATTTTCAGTTAGTTTTTAGCTTTCGTTAATAATAATACTAAAATGTAAAATATAAAATAGAAGTAATTATCTATATTATTTTTATTTACATATAAATTTTAACTCCGTATTCTAATGTAATTATTTATGGGTCACTGAATTTGTTTTTGTCAGAACTTTAAACAATAACTAATATTATTATAACACTTGATTACGATTGACTTTGCATGTCTATTTGGGTATTGAGCATTTACCTGGAAAAATAAAATTCCTTGGAATGGATAATTGCAACTCTGTAAAATGGAATTGGGTAACTTTTTTTTTACATATAGAACCGTTTATATATGTAGGGATAACATATAGATTTATTTTAAACATATAGAATATAGATTTATTTTATAGGTATTCTTTTGTATCCATTTGATTTGATTGACTTTTGCTTGAGCCGAATGATGAAAAATATCATGTCTGGTTCCTTTGGGGGATGGATCTAGAAAAATCCACTTATCTTAATAACAAAAAAAAACATGACTTGAACGATCCTGTATTAAGAGCTAAATTAGCTAGAGGTATGGGTCATAATTATTATAGAGAACTCGTATGGCCCAATGATCTTTAATTTATTTTCCTAGTAGTAATTCTCGGTACTATTACTTGTAATCATCCTACTGTTTTTTCATACCTTTTTTTAATTAACCAAAAACAAAAGAAAATAACGAGTAAGAGAAGCAACCTCTTTTCTCTTGTTTGGATAGCATTTTTCTTTGAAGCAAAGTGGAAGTAAAGGGATTTAAATATTTCTTCTTCTTCTTCTTCTTTTCTTTTTGCTATCATTTGATTTATCTAGATTTTGTTTGATTTTAGAAAGTGGAAAATATTGAAGAAAATATATTTTTGTTAAAAATTTTAATATTTTTAAAAAATAAAAATGTGGAAACTAGAAAATAATAAAGAAATTATTTTCATTATTTTTACTAAAAATATTTTGTAGATGTGAGGATGATGAAATAAAGATTGATAACTTTAGATGACTCAGTATTGGTTTAAACCCATATAAACATAAAAATATCTAAATTACTTGGCATGAAAGACGAGTGATTTCCGTCACTCTTAATGTGTAATGACGCAATGACCAAAATCATGACCAAATTGCATTAATTGGATCAAAACGTAAACTTAATCAAATATAAGTGATTATTTTTGTAGTTTACCTTATAATGATTGGAAAAGTTGTAATATTTTTTAGGTAAATTCTATTTAATGTTACTGAACTATTAATAAGTTTATGTTTTGATCACTAAATTTTAAAAAATTACAAAATGGTCAATAAACTATTTAAAGGTTTTTGTTTAAGTCACTAAGCTGTTAAGTTTAAAAAAAAAAGTTTAGCTAGCAAGCTCCAAGCTAGGATTTAATGATCGGTATAGTGGGTCAATATCCATCGACATGTAGAAGAACATACCTTAAATCCAAGTTGATGTAACAATAAGTGTAAAAAATCAGATAAGAAAGTTGTTTGATGAAAAAGAACTATAGAAGTGAAGGAAAAGAAGAGTTTTCAATTGGCGTAATGCAAACAAAAAATATCGTACAACAAAGATTTTAACAACCTAGTAACTTAAATGTAAAAATTCAGATACTTCAGTAACCATTTTTTAATTTTTCAAAGTTTAGTGATCAAAACATAAATGTAATAATAGTTAAGTGGCATTTGGATGAATTTACCCATTATTTACTAAAAACGAGCCCGACTTTAAAATAGCTTAAAAAGATATTTCGTGAGGGTCTAACTCTTAAACCCTAGCTGTTTGCTTACTCTCTCTCGTTTGTTTCAAAACCCCTAGCCGCTTCCTTAAATCTCTGTGTCTCTCTCATAATTTTCCTTGTTATTCTTCCCCTTCAAGGTAAAGATCATTGCTTTTTTTTATGATATGGGTCTAATTATACTTACCCGTTTACTAAATTTTCCTTAAGATGATGATTTCATTCTGGGTTTATCGTTCTGATTTGTTTTGATGTTTCAGCTTTTTTAGTTAATTTTATCTTGTTCTGTTGATTTTATCTATGTTTTCATTTATGTTTATGTTGCATGTTTCTTTGTTCTATGACTTCGTGGAAAAATTCTTATATATGATATTGTTCTTGTTCATATGATGTATGAAGCATGTTAAAAAAAAAATTAATGAGGTGTAAATGCTTTCATATAAGAGGAATGATTGAAGAAAGCTGGAAAATTTCACCCTGTTTTTAACAGTGATGTTATGAGAAGTTAAAGTTTTTAATGGGATCATAAACCCTTTTATTTATAGTATAATAGGATTTATTTTTAGGGATTTTTGAAACTTCATATCATTATGTAATTCTTTATTGTGTGTTTTGTTTTGGTTATTAATTAAACTATCTAGCTTTGATCTAACATGCTGTTTTGATTTTGTTCCTTTGGCTTGATATTGTTGCTGCAAAAAAAAAATGATACAGTGAAAGCATTATAATGGCATTCTCTAGCAAACTTGGAAGCCTTTTTAGGCAAAATGGGCAAACCCCAATGATATCTTCGATGCTTAATTCACTTCGTTGCATGTCGACATCAACCAAGAAGCTTTTCATTGGAGGTATTTAGACATGTTCAATTGGTGGTCAGAAATTAGATGTTCATCATGTAATGTGTATTTGACTTGAATTGAATCTGTGGTTCTTAGGTCTTTCATATGGAACTGATGACCAAAGTCTCAGGGAAGCATTCTCTGGATTCGGTGACGTTACTGAAGGTGAGATTATAAATTGTTAAATGATAATTCATTACAGTTTTTATGGTATTGAGGATGGTATCTATTCTTGTTCTCATTCTGTCTTTTACAATTATCAGCTCGGGTTATCGCCGATAGAGACACTGGGAGGTCCAGGGGCTTCGGTTTTGTTAACTTTGCTGACGATGAATCTGCCAGCAATGCCTTGTCAGCCATGGATGGACAAGTGAGGAAAACAAACAATTACTTATATGCAGAACATGTTTCTTTTGAACTACAGATTGACCGTTTTGTACTGAAAATTTCAGGAACTCCAAGGGAGAAATATTCGAGTAAGTTATGCCAATGAAAGACCTAGCGGCCCTCGTTCATTTGGCAACAATGGTGGTTTCGGTGGCAGTAGAGGCTTTGGTGGTGGATCCAGAGAAGATTCAAGTTTCTAGGCTCCAGTATTATTATCTGTCCGTGGACATGCGTCCATAGCTAATAGGCATTTAGTTTTGAGAATGTGTTCATTTGGTTTCAAGGATTTGCTGAACTTATGCAACTACTTTATAACTTATTTTATAAGGTTTAGTTTTGCCAATTGTTTGTATGTTTTTACCCAACACATTATCTATGTTTGGCAAGGTAAGCTTTGCTTTTCTAGTTTCAACATTGCTTGGTTCGATTCTAACATGCTCTTCATTGCATGTATCTTTACTTTCGTTGCAGGGGAATTTCATGGCGTTTGCTTTCATTATAAGGTAAATGCAGACACGACTAAAGGTAAGATCACAGGTCACAGCCTAGTTTTAGTGAGTTTTTATCTCTTTCATTCGCTGAGATTCATACCCTATTGATCTTGATTTTTGAGCTTCGAATCTCAAGTCGAATCAACTTACCCTTTTATTGATCAAAGGGAGATTCTTTTCCTCGGATGAAATACAGTTTTTGCCAAATGTGAAGAAATACCTGTTCTACTGTGTATTTCACATTCCGAGAGTTATTGGCAATGCATGTTCTACTATGTATATACACATAAAAATAGGGCTAACTGTCCCGTATTCTGATGGTGTGATGTGACATGAAAGGCGAGCACATGAAAGTGCTAATGAGTATTCGACCAACTATGGGGAATGTCCTTTTTACAATGGATGTTCACTGACATTTCAGGGCTCATGCGTTTGTAAATATATTGATATATAATTTGTCTTCAAACTATAACTAAATTATCTAAGCTTTATTTTTGGTGAATGTACTTTAAAGGTCCCTTTATTTTAGGGATTTTATCAAAATATTTTTTGTATTATTAAATGAAATCAAATCATTTTCAAATTGAAATAGAGTTAACATTTATATTTTAAAAGTGTAATAACAAGAAGAAAAATGCGCAATAACTCTTGTAAAAAGTAAAAAATGAGAATATTCAAAATAATACATGCGTAAAAAATAATATTACAATCAAACATTATTTAATTTTGCAAATGATATTTTTGAAGTTTTTATAATTTTGTAAATGAAATATTTTGTTTATTAATGGAAAATATCATTCAATTTCCATGTTCATATCTTCAAGGTTTTGTCCTCGATTACGAAGAATGTTCAGGGTGCTTGATCGTGAGTAGTACCATTTTTTCGATGTAGTCTTTATATTTTGAAGATCGTGAGCCGAAAATAAAAAAAAATTGTAAATAGAGAATACTATTTTCGCATTCTTAATATTCAAACCCGAACATTTACTCTCTTTTTTTTTCATTAAAATAAATTTGATTCTCAATATATATTCATTTTCAACATTCAAACTCAAATCTCAGTGTAGATTCTCAAAATCTTTGAATATAATGTATTTTACTGTCACAAATTCAACTTTACAACTAATTAATGGAATAAACGAATGAATTAATTAATAAAACAAAAGTAAATTACAAGCCATCCTTTGGGGTTTAACACAACAAAATATGTTCTGTTTTTTTTGCTTTAAAACAACTCATGTTTGTGTAGTCCTTAAAGGTTGCTTCAACTTTAATTTATGGTCCCTCAAAAGAAAGAAAAAGATCTACATAAATTGTGCTGTGAATTATTATTATTAATAATAAATAATAATTCTCATTATTTGTGTTCTTAGATACATGAGATACACGTGATTAAACCGTTTGGTTGATAATTCACCTATTAATAATAATTGATAGTAAATTTATATTAGTGAATTTAAGACAATAATAAATTTAGATCTTAAAATAAAAATTGGATTTATCTGATTTGCTAAAATCTTAATTAAATCAAAACATGTGATTGATGATATGTTTTCATTTACACCAATTAAAATCGATGGAATTTCGGTGCTAAAAATTTATAAACCGATTTAATCGAGCTTGTATCGAATATCGAGGAGTTAATTTTGATTTAAGCTTATTACTATTTGAATTCGACTCGAGTCTATTACATTTATCTTCGAGAATGTTTAAGTTTTAGTGAAAGTATTATAGAGGTCTTTTCTATTCAGAAAAAAGAGTAAATTAGTCTTTATACGTTATATTAAAACTTAAAAGCAAATTGGTCTTTTTTTGTTAAAAATTTAATCATTTTGTCCTGTTAAAAACTAACGTAATTGACAGAATAACTAGATAATAACATGTGACATGTCATGTTTACCTCATATTGATGTATAATAACCAATTTACGCTTTAATATAACATAAAAAAAAATTAATTTATCTCAAAAAAATATAATACAAATTCTCAATATGTTAGCCTTCACTAACACGATCAAAAGCATGGTTGCCAAAATCTAATGTCGTATCCAAAATACGGGATCAATAATAATGCGAGAGACAAAAAAGGAAAAAAAAGACAGCGGGGGTCTTTTCGTTGTCTATTAACTAATTAATTAATTAATTAATTAATTAATTAAAAATTATTAGGTAAGAAAAGAGAAAAAGCTTGGTTCCCAAGTCTTCTACCCTGGAAAGTTCACCCAATTATTGTCTTTTGGAAAATTTAATTAATCAATTAAATCAACTTTATCATCCTTCAATTTTTCTTCCTTTTGGGGCTGAATATCTTTTTCATGTATTTAATCCAAATATGTAATCTTTAGAAATTGGACCCGGAGTAAATATTGTTAAATTCATCGCGGATTTATTGTTGGTATACTCTATTTTGATCCGATTTTAATTTATCCTAAAAATTAAAACTTGAATATCTTTTATGAGTGTTGGATACATCTATAATATTCCCGTATTGTAATGTTTGGTATTGATTAGTTATTTCTAATACGTTTGATGTAGATTTCGACATATAGACATAAAAGAAACATCCCACATAATTATTTTAGGGTTTACTGCATAATGTATTATAATTTTTTAAAAATAAATATATAAGATTCAAAAAATAACATCTCGCCTTTCCTTTCCCTTTTAAAAATTAAATAAATTTAAAATTCATCGACCAGTTTGAACTCTATTATTAAATAAAAGAATATCTAAACACCGAAGAATATAAAGATTACATAAACCCTCCATTTTGTACGGGGTTTGGGTTTTGTTACGTTTCATTGAGTATCACTACTCCGAGAAAGGCTAGACTAATTTATTTTTGTTTGAGTCCAAATTCCTCTAGTTCAAGCAATTCAATCGATTCTTACTTTTTATTACAATTTTTTGAGTATTTTATATGTCTACTTTACGGTCTATGTTTAAAATTATAATTATTTCTCTTAACAATATCATGATCTCTAAAATTCGAATATATCGTTACTAAATTAATGTTCAACTTTTTTTTAATATTTTTATTCTTTTTAATAGAATATCTAAAATTACCCATAACTTCTCATCAACTCTTAAATAAGAAGATAATACGCTTCAACAAACTCAAATTATATCTTCCTACGCCGATAACAATATCACTCAAGCCAAGATTCAATCCACTATCACCAAAAACAAAAACAACATTCATAACACAAAAAACTTAAAATCTTGACTAAGATATAAAACTCAAGATAAATACAGAAATGCATAAAAAGAAAGAATCTTATGTCATCATTGTTGTTCAATCACAAGTTCATTCTTTTCTTTTGATATGAAAAATCAACGGTCAAGACCTGCCCTTTTTCTTAAGCAGAGCCCACCAAATTATTACACCTCATCTCCACAGATCTACAACCTTTTCTCTCTCCCTTTCATAATTGTGTCCCCCCCTTTTTTTTTTCTTCACATTTCCTATATATTTCATCAAAATCTATATATAAAAATCTATAAATTTATATATTCTACATGAACGAGAATTGCAACAATTTTGATCCCTTTTCTTTTTTTTTGGTTTTCTTTTTTACATCAATATAACCATTAAATAACAATGAAAAATTAAAAAGGACCGGGCAGCAGCCATGGAAATGAAAATATGAAAGCTTGTTCTTAACTGGATTCATCGAAATGTTGGGTTTCTTTCGAGTGTTTCGATTCAATCCCAAAGTAATTCACGTACCATTTCACGAATTTTCTCAACCCAGAAGATAAATCCGTGGTGGGTTTATACCCAAAATCCTTGTAAGCTAACGTGACATTGGCATGTGTGTAGGGGACATCACCATTTCTGGGCAACGTAACCACATGTTTCTTGGCTTTTGTGTTGAGTAATCCTTCTAAAATCGAGACTAATCGGCCGACGGGAACAGGGGAAGTGTTTCCCAAGTTGTAAACCCTTAATTGAGCCGGTCCTTTCTTTTTTCCGCCGCTACCGGTGCTTTTTTCCGCCGTGTCTAACGCTCCTAAGCAACCTTTCACAACGTCGTCGATGTAAGTGAAGTCACGCGCCACCGCTTTTTGATCTTGGGTTCTGTAGATATCAATGGGTTTCCCTTGAAGAATATCTTTAGTGAAAAAGAAGTAAGCCATATCGGGTCTTCCCCATGGACCATAAACGGTGAAGAATCTAAGTCCGGTGAGGGAAAGGCCGTATATATGGTTATAAGTATGAGCGATTTCCTCACCGGCTTTTTTCGTTGCGGCGTAAAGACTCGCCGGACGGTCAGTTCTATCACGTTCGGAGAATGGGTTTTCAGTGTTGAGTCCATAAACGGAGCTCGACGAAGCCCAAACGATCGCCGGTTGTGGATTCACCGCTTTGGCTACTTCAAGTAAGTTCACAAACCCAGCAATGTTCGACTTAACGTACGACTGTGGGTTTTGCATGGCGTACCGTACACCGGCCTGTGCCGCTAAGTGAAGCACATGAGTGAACGGGACGACGTCGAACAGCTTCGTCAACAACGGGCCGTCGTTCAAATCCCCTTCGACGATGAAAATTTGGTGTTTGCTTAACAGATTCTGCCTCGCCCTTTTCAACGAAGGATCGTAATAATCGTTAAAATTATCCAATCCCAAAACCCCATCGCCGCGTTTTTTCAAAGCAAGTGAACAGTGAGAACCGATGAACCCAGCGGCGCCGGTGACCAAAACAGAAAACCCATTAACCCTACGTGGAGTCGAAGAGTGACGGACTTGTTTCTCCCACGCCGCACCACCAACGAGGGAAGAACCGGAGAAAAGTGAAGTTGAAAGAAAGCTATGACGGTGATGATGGTGAGGTGCACTGTGGGTATTATCCGAAAGTGGAGGGTAATTAATGGTGAAAAACAAGATCAAAACTAAAGCAATAAGAAGGGTAACACGAAATAGAAATTTAGATGAAGCATTCAACAACTTCGTACTATGGACTTTACGAATATAGCTATTGTATCGTTCTAATTTCATGGGTTTGCTTGTATCTGTTGGCATTTTCTTTAAAATTTGTTGTTTGGGAAGAAAGAAAATGAGAGAAAAATGAAGGGCTCAATTGAAAGAAAAATAACTTTGATTTTCTTTTCCTTTTTTTTTCTTTTGAGGATGAGCCCTGAAGTTGTGAAGGGTGTAGAGGGGTAGATTATAAAGAGAGAGAGAGAAGGGGAAAATGAAAATAAAATAAAATAAATAAAATAAAATAGAAATTAGGGGAAAGGGAGTTGGTATTGGTTGGAAATCACTTTCTGTTTTTGGGTTCTTTTTAACTAGCTTTGCCTTAACTAATATAATATGTTACAATATATGATATAATTATATACTATATCTGTTGAGTCTGGTGATAAGAAAGTTCGATTGCTATTTAAGTAAAGTTTCAATTTTGGGTTTTTTCGATATTATTTATGTTTGTTTTATAATTTTTATTTAGGGTTTATAATTATTTTTTGTTCGAGCACGGTATTTATCATTTAAAAGTGAAATGAGTGAATATGAAAGTTTATAATGTGCTTCAGTATGCTCAAATAATACCTATGTCAATCGAACTAAAACTCAATCGGTATTATATTATTTATCTGACACTTAATCGATATGGGTTTAAAAAAGTATTATTTATTTTACGATTTAGTTTTTATGTAAATCATATTATACCAAATTTAACTAGAGACATTAATATACATTATGATTTGTGGGGATTAAATTGCAAATGGAAAGTGAGCAATAAATTGGATGACAAAAATGGGTATTTGATTTTCAATAATAATTATGATAATGTAAGAAAAATCGATGCATTAACTTATCATACATTGATGTAAATGCGTAGTAAAAGAGAGACTGGGATATTTGCAATTGCCAGCTATGCCGTTTTGAGGAACCCCCATTTTCTCCCCATGTGCTCCACACGTGTTGCTATTTTTAGACCAATTTCCCATAGATTTTATTATTATTATTATTGTTGTTCCATTTTTAATTACCAAATCTAATTTTTTCCATAAATAAATGTAACAACTACTAGACTTCTTGTTACTTCTAGATGGACTGTAAAAATTTATTGATGTAACTAAAATTAAATTAGTTGTTGTAATAATGAAAATCGAAAATTATAGTTAAGCTCGAATCAAACTTGACTCGATTTGATTTTTCAATTCGTTTTAGTGTTGAAATAATAAAGGGTTATTTACCCAACAGGTATTAGTATTGTTATCAATATAAAAGGATGTAGGTTCGAGTGCGCTTAATCATATATTTTATATTTGATAACTAAATTGATTAAATTTATATAAATTTTTTAGAAAAACTCTAATCTTCTCATTATCCAATAAATAAAAAAATGGACCGACCCATATGTAAAACTTGTGGGCAGAGCAGTCCATTAAATTCACTGAAAAAATAAAAAAAAATTAAATAATCAAATTTAGAAGGCATTTTCTGGGGAAGGTTAGGTTTAAATTTTAAACTAAAAATTAAAAAAAAATTAAGATTAATTTTTTAAAATATTTTATTAAACTAAATAAAAATACCTACAACCATGTGGCCCATGAATCATGACTTGTATTAAACTTAGGTCAACAATTAATAAAACCCTGTTTTACTTTTTTGTAATTTTTAATTTTCAAATGTATATTTATGACCGACAAAGAATTTAAGGTTTCGATTCATATTCTAATTTTTGTTTTCAAAAATTAAATTACTCTAATTTTATATAAAATTTTTAAATATTTTATTTTTAATATATAAAAAAAATAGATTCTATTACTGCAAGACAAGAAACTTGCCGTGTCGGTGGTCATAATCATGACTTTCCTTTCTTTTTTTTGGTGAGCTGGGAGTAGTTTTTTTTTTCTTCCAAAAAAGTAGTCGTTTATTTCCTTTCCTATTTTCTACTGAATTTTTTTAATTAAATTATAAATTTATAAGAGATTAATTATTGTATTATTATTTAATATATTATTTTTAGGTCAAAATTTGTGATTTAGTATATATAAGTTAAAAGTTAAAAATTTTAGTCCAATTAGGTTTGCTTATCAAGTTCTCGATGATTTACTTTTTGATGTAATTACATGATTAATTTTGACTAATAAATAATATTAACAGTGTCAACGATAATACGAGATTTTTAAATTAGGAAATGAATAAGAGAGTTTAGTTTTTATTTAACTTTCTCGGCTAAAAATATTATTTGGTACGTGAGCTTGATACTTTTTTTAAAATATGGTACTTGTATTTGGTAAAATTATACGTTTTGGTACCTAAAGATAACAATGTTAAATTTTTAGTGTTTAATTTGGGTTGTAGGGTTGATTTGATGAAATTTTTAATCAACTAATAATATTAGTTATTAATTTTTATCAAATCAATCCTAATCACAAACATCATGCTACATTTAACAAATTAAACACGAAATTAAACAGATTCACAAATAAAATTGAATTTATTCTACTAGCAAGATCATGAAAATTCAAATATAATAATAGCAATGAACTTTCATTGAGTAAATCCTAAAGCACGAATTAAACACTAAAAAGTCGATCTTATTACATATGGATACCAAAATATACAATTTTACCAAAAATAAGTATCTCAGTGGACAAAAAACAAAAGTATCAAATTTTAAAAAAGTGTCAAACAATGGTACTAAATAATGTAATCTAAAAACAAGGACTTGCGGCATAATTTTACCATTTTTAATACTTTTTTTTAAATAAGTTAATATTATGACACTAAAATTGGTTTGAAAATGAAAACCATATTTCCAGCCCTATGATTAATTCCATTTATCACTCAAAAAACGACTTGAAAAAAAAAACAAAGGATTAATTACAGATGCAAACCCCCAATTAATTTCATCAAGAAAATGACTTTTTGGGCAAAACAAATTCATGTGCAAATTAACTATGGAAAAAATGACTTTGAAACCCTAAATTAAATATTCATATTAACTACGTGATTTTGGCTTGGAAACCCTAAATTTAATGGGTGAACCATGATCTAGATTCAATGTAATTCTAGTAAATTAATATTTTGGATTTCTTAGCTTGAAATTGACTACTTAATGAATGTTGTAGATCCAATATTAAATAATTTGTTTGAAGATCTCTTTAATAATTAAGTGTTCCCTTTCTTGGAAATAAAAACGGGAATATACTCATATGAAGTGGGAAAATTAGTGTTATATTCATATTGTATAAATTAATTTATTGTATCCTTACGATGTGGGTAGAAATTGTACGTAAGAATTTAATATAAAAATTAAATATGATTATGGTTGAACGGGTAAAGTTGAGATAATGAAGATCATGAAGTTTAAGGTTCAAATCTCAATATTTGTATGTTTATAAAAAGATAAAAATAACCTCAAAAATAATAATTGTCACTATGTAAAAATAATGAGCTTTTAATAATTTCAGAACTGAGTTAGAACTCAGTCGATGGGTGATACGAACGTAATCAAACTCTTAAATAATAAAATATAGATGGGCAATGGGTTGCTGGATACAATTGGTTTTTGGGGTTTTGCTCAGTATTTTATGCTGAATTATGGGAAATTTTAGATGGTCTAACTTTCACTCAAAGAGAGGGACGCAAGAAGATTTTCATTCATACAGACAATTTAGAGATTGTCAAAGCTCTTCAAGATATTCATCTGACTGAATTAACTTCAGCCTTGGCTAGAAGAATCCATATGATTTTACAAACCATGGAGCAATGGGAGTTCAAGTATATTTTTAGAGAGAGAAATCAAGTTCAGGATAGACTAGCCAAATTGGTTTCGGAGAGTAACGCAACTATGTAAGTGTTTGAAAAGGTCCTAGAGGAGTTAGTAGCCGTTGTTGATATTGCTAGAGCAACAAATACTAATGTTGGTTAGGTGGAGTGGTAAATAGTTTGATGCTTCTTGGTAAGGTTTAGGGTACGGTGAATTTGGAAAAAAAACTTTTAGGGGATCAGAATTAAATTATAAATTTTTATGAGTTAAAATGTAATTTCACCATTGTATTAGCTAATATATTTATAATTTTCAAAGGGCTAAATTAAAATCTTACCATTTTTTAGAGTCAAAGTACAATTTTACCATTATTAATTTATAATTTTATACATTTAAAAGGATAATAATCACCATATTTTAATTTTAGGAGGGGTCAAGGCCCTACCTATCCCCCTCTCGCCGCCCTTGGTCTAAGGTTTGAATTTTGTAAATGTAGAAAACAATGCTGGAAGCTTTACTCCTCGAATGAAGATCCATCTTAACTCGACATTGGATTTAGTAGAAACTTAGAGTCTGTT
Source organism: Gossypium hirsutum (assembly GCF_007990345.1). Classification (NCBI taxonomy): domain Eukaryota; kingdom Viridiplantae; phylum Streptophyta; class Magnoliopsida; order Malvales; family Malvaceae; genus Gossypium; species Gossypium hirsutum. Next base: position 2,831,183 of record NC_053438.1, on the reverse strand, counting down.
TGATTGCCAGTAAAATATTTTTTGGAAAATGATTTCGGGAAAATGTTTTACTTTTCTGTAAAATGATTTACTGAAAAATATTAGTTAGGTATATTAACTTTATTGTTAATATACCTAAAATGTAACCCATTTTCCCTTATTTTAGAGTTCATTTTCCAAATGAAAAATGTTTTCTGCCAATCAAACGCTGGAAAAGTTGGAAATGATTTTTCGAAAAATCAATTCCTTCAATCAAACAGACCCTTAATGTAATTATCGGATACCGAAATATATATATTAGATAAACAGAAAAAGAAAAAGTTGGATTTGAATAGCTCAATTATTTTATTCTTATAAAAGACCAAAGTGAATGAATGTAAAGGAGACCCACGCAAGGGTTGACGTAGGACATGGGTACTAAAAACAGGACCAAAAGTGTCATTATCCCCTATTGTGCAAGAAGCTAAGTGGGAAATGCATGGGAAGGTTCGTAGCTCCAATGCCCACTCTTCATATCTTTTTAGGGTCACCTCCCCTGGTCACATGGGAAGATATAAATGCAAATTTTTATTATAAAAAATATATAAATATAATAAGTTATATCATATATATACTCTTTTAATATATATAATTTGATGCATTAAGAAATTAGAAAATTATATTAAAAAAAAGACTAGGTAAAAAAATTAAAATAATAAAACTTGAGAGACCAAAATAAATATTTTACCATTTTTTAAAGTATTTCAGAAGTCCCTTTATTATAGGGATCCGATTAAATTAGTCCCTATATTATTAAATGAATCGATGTAGTTCTTATACTATTAGAAAGAATAAAATAGATTACAGTTAACATTTACTGTTTAGTAGGGTTAATATTTTTAAAATTTTTACGATTTTGTAAATGGAACTTTTTGTTTGGAATTGATTTGTAGCTGAACCCAATAATTAATCTTCCGTATTCTGTAGACCCATTAAAGGGGTAGACGCTGGCCATGAGTTTTAAAGCTGCTCCATACCTAGAGCAGGATTGAACCCTCGACCACTTATTAAGATAAGAGAAACGTTCTAAATACTATAATATATGTAAGTTTAAAATTTTATAAATGGAAACAAATCTATAGAGAAAGATATGGCAACACCCAAATGTTAATTGCAAACAGATTTAGGGTCAACCGTTCCATGTTGGGTACTTCACTTAAGACTTTTGAACAGCCATTCACATTCTTCTGACTTCCATTAATGATTTTGATTAAATTATAAACAAATTTAGGGTCAACAACTATATGCTATAATTTTCTTAAATTTTATTTTTTTCCTTAATACTTAATTTAACCCAATTTAAATATTCGAATCGATCACATAAATTTTAAATTTATTTAAATAAAAAAACCATAATTCGCGTTTGTTCATCAATAAATATATTTTATCACTGATTTTAATCTCGATTTTATTTAGAGGCTGACAAAAGTGGTTTAAAGTACTAGTAGTTGAAATTCATGTGCCCACAATTTGGATTTTTGGCATTAGTAGTTGAAATATTACGCGTTTTGTTTTTTTTGGCTCGAGGGGGGCATTATAATAAATAAGAATACACCACAATGGAGTTGTAATGTTGTAAAAGTCTTAAGTTGGAACTAGCTTTCAAAATTTTAGAAGATTCATATATATATATATGAAATCCTCTGATTTTTTATAATTATATTGAATTTTGATTAAATTTGGAGTTGAGTCAAACTAGATTTTTAAATAAAAATAAATTTAATTTTTGAAAAATTTACTTAAAGGACATCGAATTTCTTACCATTTGACTTAATAAATATGGATATATGGTATATTATATTTAAGCACTTTGTTGAATTGGTGTCACTCTTAATTGGGCTACCGACTCAATTATGAAATTACAAAACCGTCCCTTCTTTTAAATTATAATTTAATATTATTATTGAGTCTTAGCTCGAGGATGTGAGTTCAAGTACGTTGAAACGCATTATCCTCCTACTTATGGGTTAGGAATGGACTATGGGTAGTTCTAGACTTTCTGTCAAAATGAGCAGATATGATCAAAAACCTATAATAAAATTATTCAAAAAATAGAAAATAAAACAAAACAATTGTAAATTTATAAATACAGAGATCGAACATATAATATTTTATTTCACTCACATTATGAGTGTAACAAAATCGAATATATATATATATATATAAGAAATGCAGCTTAAATTAATAAGACAAGAGTGTTTTGACTGTAAAATATAGAGAATATGGAGATGTGGGTGGTGATGGACCATCTTCATTGAATTCCTTCATATGGATAAGATTGTTAGATCATACCCCAACAAGATTCTCAGTGAATTACAAACTAATGTTCCAAAATTTGCTGCTTTTCTCTTTTGGTCTTTGTTTTTCATGGGTGAGTATTAAACTATACACTAGCTTTGACTTAAGCCACTGAAATATAGTAGTTAATTTGTTCATACTAAGTTGTTTGATTCTTGGAACTATGGGTATCAATTGCTTTAAATTATTGTAATATATATAGCTAAACTACACCCATCATCACTTTAAATTAGGGGCTATTCTATTTTCATCATTTCGAATATCTTTTTTTTTAATTTTGTCATTTTAAATAAGATAATTGTGCGAATTAGTCACTATCATTAAATTTTTTACTTTCTTTTAACGGATTGCTGACGTGACACATTAACTCAATATTGAGTGATTGAATAGTGACATTTTTCGGTTAACTTTTGACTAAAGTTCAAGGAGAAAAAGTTTTGGACATGTGCCTGCAAATATCTATGCTTAAATCATTATCTTCGGACATACACAATGGTGAAACGTGCCAATAAATTTTGGGTGCCTAATTAAAATGTTGAAAAAGTTCGAAGAGTCTAATTAAAACTTAAAAAAAAAGGTGTTTAATGAAAGTTTCTAAAAGTTTCGAGAGACCTAATTAAAATTTAAAACTTTTGAAGGGCATGATAATAATTGTTAAGATCATGACATACAATTATTAAAAGAGATTGGAGATGTTCATACATCTCGTCATGAGTGTACAAGTATTCAAAATTAAGGTTAACAAAGGACCTCTCATGAAAACTAGAAATCTAAATCATTTATTGTTGAGATGTATGATTTATTTTAATAAATTTTATGTGACTATTTTAAGTTAAAAAAACATTATTTAATATTGAAATTATTAATCAATATCTTGATAGTGATTAAATTAACATTTATAAAAGCATATAATTAATATATTATTTTTTGAATTTATATTCGATACATTAACATTATATAATTTTATACGCTATCAGCTAATTAAATATATTCACGATCCATACATCAAATATAAATACAATTTTTTAATATAATAAAATTGAGTTATAGTATACACTAGGTTAAATTCTGCTATTAGTCCTTATAACATACACAAAAGTTGTGAAATTTTAAATTTTCAATAATCAGCAAACGATAACTGTTAAATTCATTATGTTCTGTTATTTTCAAAATCTAATGCGGCAAATATATTATCACGTGTGTAATGCTATGTCAACTTGTTATTTTCACATATTATTCACTAAAAATCTAATTAATGGATTAATGACTATCATTTGAGTCAAGAATGAGATTTTAAAATTCGAAAAGTACAAAAACTTAGAATGATCCGATTAGAGAATATGAACTAAATCTATAGCTGTACGCATAGTATAACACAATTAATCGAATTTAACCACAATTAATCGAATTTAACCCAACGAAATTAGCTACTGCTGTTTGGGTCATGACTAAAACTTTAAATTTCAAAAAATACAGAAACTAAAATTGACCAATTTAAAAAAATAGAAAAGCTAAATCCACAATTTTTATGAAATACAAGGACTAATAATAAAATTTAACCTAGCTGTTAACCGATCCATATATTTACGTTGGTTGAAAATCATGGTCAAAAACATGTTGAGACAAAATTATTGCATGCGTACGTATTGAATAATGCAATGAAATGAGAACATTGCGTGTGGGCTATTATTTCCACAAAGAGATGGGATATGTATGTCTTATCTTACGTAACGGTAGACTAGCATTAATGTCGATATGGTTGAGGTCTTAAGATTTTAAGCGTAAGGATTCGAATTTTTTAATTAATTTGGGTTAAATTAATTGTTGAAATTATTTATTTAATACTTATAATAATTCATTCGAATTAATAATATTAATTTTATATTATGTAAATTCCACGATATGGGTGAAAAATATAATTATATAATAAATATATTTATAAAAAATTGATATCAATAACAAATAAGGCTTTGATTAAACGATGAAGTGTGTATATATTCCTCATTATTTAACTAAGTTGGTGTCCAGTTGACTCGCGACAACGACTCAATCAAGTGATTAATATATAATTTAATTTGGAAAAATATGACACCTCTATGTTTATAATGTCATTATTTAAGTCAAATGGTTAATTATTCAAGTTAAAATATTGATGTGGATTAAAAAAAGAAAGAAAGGAAAAACACAATTTTAAAATTTTAACTCACTTTGCTAGGGTTAAATATTAAATTTATACATGAACGTTTAATGTGAAATTTGATACATGAAACTTTAATTTTGGTTCAATTGTACACATTTAAAGAAATAAATAAATTAATACATTTATTTTCATATTGGATTGGATTAATATCATTGTTTGTATAGATAATATATCAACGTAAAATGATGTTATTTCAATCACACAATGAAAATCATAATTTGATGAAAATAAAAGTCAAAGATTAAGGTATAAACACCTTTGAAAATTAGAAATCCCTCTCTTTATCTTGAGATTGAAGTTCCTTTAGCTAAAAATAGCAGAGATAAAAAGGAAGATGCTAAAGTGGTGTGGAGCCAACATTTTGACCAAAATTTGCCATTTCATATTTGATAAAGCAATTTGGTGGGGGACTTTCTCAAATTTTAATGATTCCATTCCCTGCTTGAAATCCGGGTTTAGCTTGCATTCATGGTTTTCTCCCAATTGCCTTTCTTTTTTTAAATTATTATGAAAACGGTTCAATTAGTTCACTCGATTGATAAAAAGTCGAAAAAAAGGCTTTTGAGGTCAGCTGGTTGGAAAAGGGAGGGGAATTCGAGTGAGAATTAGTTTATTCTCTTGATTGTATTTTAAAGAGGTATTTAAGAGTATTCTCTTTTTTTTAGAGAAAAAGCATTATAAAGAACTACTTAGATAAAAACTCAAGCCTCCAAGGAGGTGTTTCAAAAAATTGAAGGTCATCGTTGTAACCGATCATCATTTTAGCTAGCCTATCAACATCTTTTGAGTTCTCTTGAAACATGATGAATCGATCAATGCACTGTCTTAGTCAATAAGAGATGAATTCTTCTGACCAAAGCTAAACTTGAATCTTTTGTAGACTTGCTTTGTAGAGCTTGTACCGCCTGATCTTAACTATCTGAAAAAATTATCAACCTGTCGAATCATCTGTCCAGTGCAATCAACATACCATTCCAAAATGCCCTATAATTCCGCATCTAAAATAAAACATATTCCAATAAATTAACCAATTGTAAACCAGGTTCCAACACCCATACCTATCTCGTAGAACCCCCTATCAAGGCAGCCTCGGTCTCCCCTTTAATTACACCATCAGTATTCAATTGAATCCAATTCTCAAGTAAAGGTGTGACTCAGTTTGATACTAACTGTCTCGGGTACTTGCCTTATTGAGTGAGGTGTATTGTTTAGCCCAACTGTATGAAACTTTGACCCACTCCTCAACTCTCCACGACGTTCCTTGGAAGACAGATAAATTACGATTTTTTCAAATACGTCATGCAACCATACCAAAGAAACATTGCCAATCCACTCCTTCCATTTGCATTCCAAGTTTATTGAAAAAATTGGCAACTATCCATCATGCAATCCCTAGATGAGAAAGCATTGAACTTATCTTCTGGTATTATTCTAGACCGTATGTCTTTAGCTTCAGGACAATCGCGTATGACGTGTTAGATATCTTTAGAAGTATATCCGTAAAAACAATAAGTACCGTCTGACAATATAAAATATGTGACTGATAATATAAGCTGCCGGGATACGATTATTAAATATGTGAATGATATGTAACAACAATCCTTAACGTGAGGTTATTCCATCTCAATATTCAACAATTATTTTAAAAAGAAAGTAACAATGGGTACATGTTACAATAAATATTTTGGTTAATTGATGGAGATAATTCCAATGGGTGCACAAAGTTATTTACTAAGATTAATGCATGAACTTTTAAGAGTGCTTCATGTGATTGTACTATGTATTTTTTTTTGTTGTTCATTTGTACTAGGGTTTTGTTTTTTAGTATAAAGGGAGTAAACTTTAAGACGATAAAATTGTGCGAGGCAATGAACTCTTTTACCTTCATCATAGTATGAGGGCGGTGCTATCACATGAGTCCTAGAAATTGTAAATAATATTAATAACATTAATAAAATTCAAGTGTGAGTTAGATCTATACTTAGATTGGGTTTGAAGGGTTGGTTTTGTTTGGCATAAATTTAAATTAAATAATTTTAAAATATTTTATTTTGTCGAGTTTGAACTATTGTTTTTATTTCGGTTTAGATAAAAATAGATGTTATCAATAAGTTTTAGAGAAAATCATATAAAAATAAGTTGATTGAGTCTTAGTTCGATTGGCATGAACATCATTGCCAACGCAAAAGGACGTGGACTCAAATGCACTGAAGCACATTATCTTCTTATTTATGGGTTAGGAAGAAACCAATAGCAGATATAAACAGAATCTATAAATTTTATTTTATTTAAAAAAAAAACTTTTTTCCCTTTATTCATGTTTGACAAGATTACCTATCTAACTTCACCTCTTTAATTTATTTATTTTTTTACTTTTTTAATGTTTTTTTCAAGTAAGAAGGAGATAAAATCACGTGAATTATTCTATCAAGAAATATCATCAAAGAGTAAGGTAGATTCACATGAGATTCCTATTTATATCTATGATTAATATTTCATTATGTCAATGCTCAATCAAGATTTCATTGCTAAATAGAAAGGCTATTAGCATAATTAGGTGAAATAGGGATTATAGACCAATTTGACACTTCTTCTAGGTGTGAAGACTATGCTACCATGTCCAACCAACTTTACCAAATATAAACTTTTATTAAGCTTTATATACATATATGTTCACTTATATAAGTAATTAAGAGCTAGCTAAATTATACTTGGGTCAAGTTATATATAGATAATTAAAAAAATATTATCAAATATTTTAGTTTACGTCAAATTTTACTATTAATCCGTATATTTTACAAAAGTTATTGGTCATTTTTATTTCTTGCAATTTTTGATAAATTTATTAAGTTAAGTTATGTTATTTTTAAAATTTGATGCGATAAACATATTATCGTATGTATAATGCTTTATCAGCTTGTTATTTCTACATATTACTCATTAGAAATCTAATTAATAGATTGACAATTGTTATTTGCATCAAGACTGAAATTTCAGAATTAAAAAAAAAAGTATAGGGACTTAGAATGATTCAATTGGAGAATATGGACTAAATATACAATTGTACACATGGCGACTAGTAATTTAATTTAACCAAATGGATCTAACCACTACTGTTCGGGCGAGGATTACAACTTCAAAATTCGAAAAGTAGAGATACTAAATATGACCGTTCCGAAAGTACAAGGATTGAATTCACAACTTTTGCAAAAAACACAAATTAATAGCATAATTTAACCATTGGTTTATATAGTGAATTCAATAACATAAAACTTCTTTTTTATCCACTATATATATATCCGCTGACTACGTTCGAGATTCGTAATTGTTTCTCCCAACAATATTATCTTCAAAATTCGAACCTACGTTATCTCATTAACTATATAATTTACCTCACGACTATATCCAAAATTGGATATAAAGTATTTTAATTAAACGTAAATAAAATAATTTTATTTTTCAAAATTAGATATAAAATAATAAAAAATTAATTCTATTGTAGGGTTAATACATGTTAAGAAGTATCACTTTCATTGCTTTTCTTTTTTTCTTTAAAGAATCAATAAAATCTATCCCAAAGCATAATCCTTATCCACTGGCGACTTGATTAGACTTGGGTCCCTTTGCTTTAGAACGGAGGACTGGAATTGAAAAAGAAAATATTCCTTTTAATTAAAATAATTAATAAAATTTGAGAAAGCTGTTTATTACCAACCAATTATGATGTCTTTGCTTCAAATTTAATTACATAATTAAAAAAATAAAAAAAAAATATGATTGATGTTACTCTTAGTTTTCTTCAAGTCACCCATCTTAAAAAATAAATATTAATTTTAGTTGTTGTGTTTAGTGGCTTCACCCATCCTTATCAATCCAAAATCAGATATTTATTTTTTAAAAAAAGGGTTAAAAGGATAAATTTTATAATATCCTGTTTATTACTTGTAAAGTTTGATGACTCATCACCACGTAGATTGTAAAAATTTATATATAGTTTAAGAGAGAGAGATGTCGATACACGTGTTAACAGTATCACGTGATTCATTTCATGGACGCTTAAAGGAAGATACTTATTTAGGAATATGTATATGTAAGATTTTTCTTAGATTATTAAGCTTTCGTGTGAACCTCATATTGTTCCTTAAGCTTCGCCCTCTGCCCTTCTCTCATATTAGTCGAGCAAGGAGTTTATTTGAAGATCTTATGTGTGATCATGTTATCTCATATGATGAGATTCAATATCTTTCCTTGTTTGATGCCATATAAGGGTCTTATTGAAATACAATTTTAAGATGTCACGTTCACACTAGTCGAAGATTCGTTTCACGTGCAATTTGTAGCTAGGTTTTCAATGAGAAAGAGTGATCTTAGTTAATATATGAGCTAGGTTGCAACTAGACTTTTTCAAAAACTGAACAACTAGGCTTGACATGGGTTGAGCTTAAACAAGTTTTTTATGTCTCAATTCGACCCAGTCCAACCCAGACTCAATTTAAATATTTTTTAAATTTAAATTTGATTATAGCATATATAAAATATTAATATAAAAATATGTTTTTAGTATTTTATTAATTTTGAACAGTGAAACGGGTTTTTCGGGCAAGTGAAGCCAAAAATAGGTTTAGATTTAGAACCGAGCTGCAACCCAACCAATGAACAGTACTAGTTGCAACTTGGTAAGTAAGTTGACCTTAAAGGTTTCCGAATCGTGTAACAAACTCATGTGTCCATATCGATTTTTACTAACAACTATTCAACACTTTCAAGTTCAATTTTTTTTCCGCTTATGTTCATTTATCAAGCTAAATAAATGAACAAAAAAAATTTCGAGACTCATTATTAAATGAAAAAAGCATTAACAAATTTTATTCAAACCATTTATATTTATAAACAAACTCATTTATATTTATTCAAGACTCATTTAATAGATTACTTAAAACTCATCCGACACTCGTTTATTGTTTGTTTGTTTATTATTCATGAGTTTATAAACAAATTCATTTAATTTAAATACATAAATATAGAATATTCTCATTTAAGTTCGATTCATTTATCACATGTGAATTTAAAATAAATAAATAAACACTATTCCTTGCTGTCTCTCCATCCACACAAATTGTCGGCAGAACACTAAATTGGAGAACCTTGCCTTTCATATTAATGTATTGCCAACTTAAAATTAATTTCTTAATTTAAAAATTAGTCCTTTGAATCTGTAACAATTATTATACTAATCAGGTAAATAAACATCATATTTATTGATTTAAAATTTTTTTATTGTAAATTTGTAATAAATAATTTATCGAATTGAGTCAATTGAATCGAAATTTAAAATTTTATGAATTTAAATTTAATTTTATATTTTTTGTATGTTGAAAATGGAAATAAAAATTGTGGTTAATTTAGTTTAATTATCAGAACCATTGATTTGATTGGTTCATATTTCGAAGCAAAAAAGTTTGATGTTTGATGTTTGATGTTCGATGTTGGGTTCCTTACTGTTTATGGAAGCTATCAACACTTTGGATTGGGCTGTCTTTCTTTTTCTTTTTTCTTTTTTCTTTTTTCTCTAAAGTATTGAAATTTTTTCGCATGTCCGTTGAAATGTTGTCTTCTGTCTTCTCTTTAATGTGTCGCAATTAGATTTTTTTTTTATATTTTTTTCATGTATTAAATTTTTAATTAATTACATCTGTTTCGTGTGAAAATTTTTTATTAAGCTTTTTAAAATAATAAATTAAGTCCCTCTAATTTTATTTTTTTTTAGTTTCGCCCTTGCGTATAATATTGGATATTATCAAATTTAGTGAAAATTTTAAGTTTATAAATTTATTTTCGAGATAAATTTTAAAACTATACATAAAAATTTAATCAAATGTATAATAATGTGATAGGCGAATTTTAATATGTACATATTTGTAAGAAACAAAAATTTAAGCATCATAATGCATATTTAATCAAAATTCATATGTAATTTTAAATTTTATTTATTTTTATATCAACGGAAAACTTTTTTAAAAATTGAATTATTAACTTAATTCGTATTATATCTTAAAATTAAGATTACTTAATACGATATAATCTAATTCATGAATAATTCTAATTAGTATATAGGTTAATTCATCTTATTCTCTCTTTAATAGTGATGTCTATTCATTTTCTTTTATAATTTTCAAAAATTTAATAATAACTCTTAATTGAAGTGGGTCACTCTCAAGCTTGGTGAGATATTTTTAGTTGGTTTAAATCTTGATATACTAAATTATCCTAAATTTCAGTGCTAATTATTTAAATAAAGCATCAACCAATAATAATAAAACAAATTTCTAGTTTTTTGATATAATTTTTTTAAAAGTTTTTCACAATTATACTCTATAATTTTTTATATGATGGGATTTTTTCTAAGACAAAATCTCATTGTGGATTTCGATATTATAATGAACAATGACTCGAACAGAGATGCTTGAATTAGGAAAATAGAAAAAAGTTGAATAGTGGTATTGCTTGGTTTATGGACAGTTCTAAATAGAGATGAAGTCAGGAAATTATTTTAGAAGAGATCAAGATTAAGTTATATTTATTTAAGGAGATTTAAAGTATAATTTTATCATTGTGTTAACATATTATTTTGTAATTTTTAAAAGAATTCTGAATAAATTTTACCATCTTTAGGAGGCAAAATGTAACTTAACTATTATATTCACTTAAAAGTTTATAATTTTTAAAGGGATTAAAAATAAATTTTACCATTTTGAGGAAGCAAGGGTGCCATCCCAAGTTTTAAGCCAAGTAAACTATCTATTCTATAGGAAGAAAAGTGTTGGTGATATTAGAGATGGTAAAACCTAAATATAAAGACAGAAATAACATCGGTTTTTTGTTTAATTTCGAGATAAAATGAACACACTTTATTAAAATTTAATTGTGTTGAGTCGAATTTACCATAAAATTCTAGCTTGATCTTGTATCAAAATTAGGATTTAAAGTGGGTAATCCCATATTGATTGAAGAAAGATTTTTAAAAGGATTTAAAAATAGTCTTACATATTACCTTCATTTAGTAACTAGGGGCTAAGGGCTCAACATATATGTGTCATCATTGTTCGGCCCGGTCCATGTTCGTGTCAACACTTGTTGACGACATGTACCATGTGTGTCCTTTTGAATAGAATTTGTTCATTTTATCGTAAATATTTTTTTTCAGAATATTTTTTATTGAAAAAAATCCTCTGCTATTTTACCATTTTGTCCATTTAAAAAACAATATAAATAGCATGTCATTTTTCTCATTTTTCATAACAACGAGCAAACAACAATTAAAATGTGTATAATGTAATCAAAATTAAAGTTTCATGTATACACATGAATAACAACTAAAGGTTCATGTGTATAGCTACACTAAATCAAAGTTTGCAAACCAAATTTCACATTGGCACCAAGTTTATGTGTAATTTTGATATTTATCCCTTCTTTTCACTAATACATGCATTAAATTGAGTCCATAGTAGACGGACCGTTTTGAACCAACTTGTATACTAAATAACCTTACTTAAAGTTGAATTTCGAAAATTGCATAGTGCATTATTAGCCGATTTTAAAGTCTATGATAAATCTTGACCTTAAACTCGAGTAACCTCCCTTCGTATAATTTTTTTATTTGGTTAAAATATGCTCTAAGTCCTTATCCTTATTTGTACACTTGAAATTTAATCTCCTTTCTTTTTAATTCATGGAATTTAATTGTTTTACTTTTCAAATTTGAAAATGCAAATCCAATTATTAACATTATTAAAATTCTTTTATTAAATTCAGGTTTATTACAATATTTTTTTGTTACATAACTACCATACGAGTACTTTTTTATTTAAAAAAATCACATCAACGAATTTAACCATATATTTTTTAACAAAATTAATGAGTTTACCTGAATTTTGAAATCTAAAAACTAAATGGACTAAATTCTTAAAAATAAAGTAGAATGACTAAATTCCAAATGTACAAATAGTACAATGACTCAAAACCAATGTCGTTTAAATTAGATTGGATCGGCTAGTTGACTCACGAACCACTCTGAACTGGTTGAATTGGATTAAAAAACTAGTTGAACTAACAGTTTGATCTAGAGATGCTAATGGGCCAGGATGAGCTGAGATCAGGTTGGGCCTATGTAATGCATCTAGACCATTTTTGCAAGCTCAGACTTGGCTCAAAAAATGGGTTTAATTTTTTGCCTAAGCTCGGCCAAATCCAAGAAAGGTAAACTTGGGCTTGACCCAACTCACCCCTATTTGATTTTTTTAGATTAATTTTTATTTAAATATATACATTAAAAAATATAGTACACTAAATGCACAAAAAAAATTAAAATAAAAGTTTTCTAACACATTAAATATACATTAAAAAGTACTTATATTTAAAAACACTATAATAAATATAATAAATATTTATTGTATTAAATATAATTTTTATATTTTGGATTGGGTTATTTAATTAAGTTGTTCTTTTTTAGGTTTTGGGTAACAGGTCTAATTGTTATTGGGTTACTGATATAATATAAATATAAAAACATTTAATTATTATTTAACATATATAATTAATATAATATTTTTATAACATAATATATTCGGGTCGGGCCAAGCTAGGCTTGGGCCAAAAATCTTTTACAAGGCTTGAGCCATATAGAAAGTGGGCCTTAAATTTTACTCAAGCCCACTTTTCGAGCCTCATATTTTGTCCAAATCCTCCCATTTTTTGAGCGGGTGACCTAGCCCATGGCAGGTATTAGGCCAAAAATATAAAAGGAAATGATTATTATTTAACAAATATGATTAATATAATATTTTTATAGCATCATATTCGAGACACGTCAAGCCGTGCTTGGGCTAGAAAATCTTGCCCAATGCCCAAGCCATATAGAAAACAGGCCTTAAATTTTAGTCAAGTGCATTTTTCGACCCTCATATTTTGTCCAAACCTTCCCATTTTTTTAGCAGGTGACTCGGCTCATGGCAAATCTAGTTAATCCGATTGAATCAAATTTCTCCCTTTTTTTATGAATTCTCAATATATTATCAAATTTAACCAAACAAACAGATCGAATTAAAAAACTGAAGATCTTACCGGTTCAACAATCTTAAACCTTGCTTAAAACATAATTTAATCTTTTCTTTGAGTTTTTATGCTAAAAATGAAAAATATTTTGTCAAATAGCTAATGATTTACCTAAAGTTGGAAAGCCAAAACAAGTGGCTAAACATTATAAGGTGGAAAGTTGGAAATAGACATTAAAAGAAAAAGACTAACAAAATGGGGGGGGGGGTTGTTATAATGGGACCAATTGTAAATGTTGTTGTTGATTGAGATGTGTTTGGCCATGTGCTTAGACATGTGGGTTGTTTCGTTTTTTTTCACTAAATTGACAACCTGGGAATTTGGAGGGTGTTCCACAGGGACCAGTCTTTCTCCACATTTTTTAATTAAATATTATTTTTTTCAATTTTTAAGAAAAAAAATAGTGTTTTTGGTATTTTTTTGTGTGTTTTGATTCATCATCTATCTTAGCTCAACTCTATATTACCATCCACTACGTCCCTATGTACAACTTCTTTTTAAAAAGCTTACGTTTGTCTTCATAAAAGATGTAAACAAATATGAAATTGTTATGTTATTAGAATACATATTTGGATATAAAGGTTCCGTTTGTTTAACTGAAAATAGTTTCTGAAAAATGTTTCACTTTTCTGGAAAATTTAATATTTTCTGGTGTTTGAATGAATTTGTGTAAAATATTTTCTGTTGTTTGGTAGATTTCCTGAAAATATTTCACAAAAAGTTGTTTTCGATGAAACAAACATACGTTTGAGATTTATGATAAGTAGTGAATTGATTACAAAGTGATGTGAAGATGAAGTTATAGTAAATAATGAATCTTCATGATGTTTAGGATTAAATTGTAAAATTTGTGAAATTTATAATTGAAACAAGAGAAGTGATATGCATGAAAATTTGTTATGTGAATTAAGGTATTATAATGAATTATTTGATTAAAGTGTTTATACGGTGAAAATTAAATTACATGGCAATAGGGACTAAATTGAAAAATATACAAAAGTTTAAGTGTGAAATAATTTAATATGCGAATAAGGAAATTATAATAAAAGTTGAATGGATGTGCTATGAGATGATAAAATATGTATAAAGTGTTGTAAAAGTGAAATTGTGGAAAAATATGAAATTATTATGATGACAAGGACTAAATTATTAAACTTGAGAAAATATATGGATGAAATAATAGAAGTGAATGCATAGAAATTTAACTTGTGAAACAAGATATTGAGATAAGTGTAACAAGAAAGAAAAATTATTTAATATGATTAATTAGTGAATATTGAATTTTTCTGACAAAAAGTGACTAAATTGAAAAGTTATGAAAGTTTATAAGAAAATATTGGATAAGTGAAGAACGTAGTAGAGAATGTAACATCCTGATGCTTTGACCCGATGTTCGAATTGGGTATGGGAGTGTTATAATGAATAGAGCCATATTAGTTTAGAAAATGTCTTACGAAAAAAAATTGGTAAGATATTTTACTGGAATAAAAGGATAAATTTACATTGACTGAAAAATCTTTTAGGTTGACCATCCTATTTTACATGAAACAAACATCGAGTAAGGCTAAATATATTTTCCGTAAAAATTTTTATGTTGAAATAAACGGAGCCAAAATTAAAATAAATATTTCATTAACCTTATAAATTATTAAAAAAAGTTTCTTTTTAATTGAAATGGGCTTTTTTTATAATAAACCCAACAAGCCAACTCTAGGCCCTTAATGACTTATTCTAACCTAATGGACCGTATGAATGTGGGGAAGAAAACAAGAAACCCAGCCACTAAGGAGTGAAGCTTCTCTCTCCTTCAATCTCTCTTATTTTGATATATCTCCGGCGATAAACTCCACCGTTTCAGTCCATCCTAGAGAGCGGAGCTCCCTTCGTTTGCTGGTTTTTTTTTTTGCTCAGATCGACTCCCAGGTAAGAATTCGTGCCTTTGTTTCACAGTTCGACTCCTTATTTCCCTTATCCTCTGATCGGCGGCCAGGAAAACAGCGGTACGGTTCGCAATAACCAGGTTTGTCTTACATCCTTTTTCCATTATTTGCTTCTATTAATGGCTCGATTAGCATGGACTGTTGTTTAATTTGTTAGGTCAATAAGCTCTTCCAATTTGACGATTAATCATCCTAAAAACTCTTAGGGTTTTATAATTTACTGAAAGAATGAATATTGTTGTGATTGTATCAGTCAGTAGTTTATTTTGGAAGCTTCCAGTTTTCACTTTGAGTTTTCTCAAATTTTTATTTTGAATTCATTTTCGGATATGGTATAGATATAATCTTCCGGTATCCTTCGAGTACATGAAGAAACTTATTAAATACGAGTCCATGTCGAATATTGACTTCCTTATAGGTTAGCAGTGTTGTATGAATGGTTATAGCTATGTAATTGATTCTTGATCAGGCAACCAAATTCAAATAGGGGTTAATTCAAGCTAAGTTGAGTTTAAGTATAAGAAGCTCAAGCTTGATTCGAAATTCGAAGCTCGCCTGAAGTTTGAGCTAGATTTGAGATAAAACTTGAGTTTATATAGTAAAAATAGACTCGATTTTCATACTCAGCTATAAACTTAATTATTTGCACTTTAGCTCAAGTTTGAATTGAGATTTTTAATACTGATTAAAAATAACTCGACTAGGCTCGTGAGCTATTCAAGTAAAACATAAGGGTAAACATAAGGGTAAACATAAGGGTAAACATAAGGGTACTCTAGTTCGGCTTGCTCAAACCTTTTTATTTATGAAATGTCTAATACAAGTATGTTCAACTTTAGAAAGTTTTTTCATGTAGTTAAAAGTCTTTGAAGATCCATATCTCTGTAACTGTCTTGAAAATTTGATTTTTTTTTTGGTTGAATTGTCACTTTCAAGTAGGTTTTTGGGTACTCTTTCAGCATTCACTTCCCTCACACCAAGTCATTACATCTCGGGCGCCACCGTAATCAAGTGAGTCCAACATAAATCATCAACAAACCATAAAGAAAAGTACTAGTAAAGGGGAGGTGGAAGGAAAAAGAAAATGGCGAGCTATCTATGGAGAAAATATGCAGATTATGTTTACAACAAATGGGAAAGAACATTTCTTTGGGACATGTTAGAGCCTTATCGAAGACCCAAATCTTTTACGCCTCTCGTTACCATTTATGTTGCAGCTTTTTACACCGGTGTCATTGGTGCCGCCATTACTGAGCAGCTCTACAAGGTACTTCCTTTCCACCATCTCCATGGATTTCCTTGCATTATATTGATAAAGGGTTTTCCTTTCTTTTTCTAAAATGTTTATATATATATGTATGTATAAATAATCTTGGAAATCACATTAGAAATTGTGAAAGGCTTATGAATTGTTGAAATCACAGTAGCTTAATTCTTTAGGCTTCTTTTAGCTATTTGGTAATTGTATTACAGCAAGCTACTATTAGGCTCAGTAGATTGTATAGCAATTTGTAACTAGAATTGGACCGGTTGAACTGAAAACCAAAAAACTGTCTTGTCTGTTTTAATATTTCAACCTGGGGAGACATTGAACTGGCCTAAAAACAGGTTTATTTTCGATTTTCCAAACATACAAAGTGGTCGATTTGTTCATGCAATTCATGAATGAGGATTGGAACATGCAACTCAAGCAAATATCATTTATTTTCATACTATTTTTGCCAAGCATATATCGTGCAAAGTTCATTGGAATGATCCATGTTTTTAATCATAATAAGAATTTGTGTTATTTCTTTTATCAGGAAAAGTACTGGGAAGATCATCCTGGGGAAGCAGTGCCACTGATGAAGCCTAAATTTTATGGTGGACCGTGGAAGGTGCTCAAAGGTGACGTTCTTCCACCTAGTGAGTGAAAGCTATAAGATCCACTGAAAATTGCTATGGTGTCATTCCTTGTATCTCATTGTGTTTAGGATAGTGTTGCTCTGATTGTTCATTTTTCTTTCTGTACTCGCGTTTGACTCGTATTCAAGCATCGATATGCAGGAATACGATTCTCTCCTGTGAAAATCTTCCATATACATATAAAAAGAATTTAGGATAAAAAATGAAGATATCTACGTCAAGTGTATATCCATATCTATCTTCGAAATCTTCGAATCTGAGTAACATAGGTTTAGGATGCATATTGAAAACAATTACAGTGTTTAGTCTTCAATTGTTTCTTGCACCATATTTACATGGGAGAAGCCTCGATGTTTGCAAGAAACCAGACTTAAAATTCTTGGGTAAAATGATTTCTCTGGCCCGTCTCAAATTTGATATTAAACAAATTGGTTCCTTTAAAAAAATGAAGTAATTTAGTCGCTCTCAATTTCGGATGTGAGCAATTAAAGATAACTAATCACATTGTTTAATTTTTCCATCAATTTATCGTACTTTTATCATTATGATATCATTATTGCTACCATGATGGTCTAAAAAGTGTCACATGTATTAAATTTAACAGCGCTATAAAAAAGTAACAAAATCATTGACAGAATAAAATTTGGGGCACAAAAATCGTTAAGTATCATCTTGAGAGAAGGTGCCAGTAAGTTTGGGGCCAAAGACAAAATCTAATTAAAAACTTTCATTTTTAACAATTAATGAAAATTGTTTCTATAAAAAAAGATTTAAGTTATTTATAAAAAATTAACATTTAATAATAACTATTTATAGAAAAGGTAAGCTTTTTTATTATTATTTTATTTTGAGTCTTTCTTTTATTAAATAAAAAAATCAAGTTGTTAATTTTTAATATTTTATAAATTAATACAATAAATATTTTTTTTGTTAAATCCTATTTTCAAATCACCAAGTGATGAAATTTAATTAAAATAAAAATTAATTACAAATTTCAAGGAAATTTAAAGTTTAGTACTAAAATTAAATTACATAAAAATTGTGTGGAAATTTAATCAAATTCTCGAAGTATAATGGCATATATTAATAAAAAAAAGGTATAGTGATAAATTTCAACTTTCATGGTAAATTGGCATTTTAACTCATTTTTCAAAAATCTTCCCCAAAAAATATTTGTGATTTGTTTAAATGGTTAAAATATGCTTTATGTCCCTATATTTTTTTATACATTTGAAATTTAATCTTTCTACTTTTATTTTTAGAAATTTAATATTTTTATTTTTTTCAGATCTAAAAATGCAAGTCTGATAGTTAGTATTACTAAAATTCTTTTATTAAATTCATGTTTATATAACACAATTTATAAATTACATATTTACTAAGTGAATATTTTCCATTTCAGAATATTACACTAATGAATTAAAAATAATAATTTTAACCGTGTTAATAAATTAATTTGAATTTTTAAATTTGAAAAACAAATGAACTAAATTCCTAAAAGCAAAAGTAAATGATTAAATTCTAAATATGCAAAGCCTATAAAAACTTGAAATATATTTTAATCAATTTAAATTCCTGAAATAAATGTCAAATTTACTAATTCTACGACGGTCCCTAAATCACACATATGTAAATTTTTCGATATCTCATCCTGTAAAATAATTTGACATGATGTTTGTTTTTGTTACATAACCTTATAACTAACTATTAGGGCCAACTATAACCTACGATTTTAGCCATAGACGATACCCCTGGATTGGTCACCTGTAAGCTGTATCTCCCTTTGCAGCAAGATGATATCCTCCATTAAAGGTTGGTACTGCCATTAGATAGCTGTTCTTCCCTGCAAAATATTAAGCCATTTCATAGAAGGGTCCTTGCATACACATCTGTCAGTTGCCATCTCCTTTAGCCGAACCAACATCAAACATAGTAGAAGAAGTCTGCAATGAACATTGTTGGTATCCTCATAAGTATACCATAACATGATTTGATCTGTAATAGTTGCAGCTACTGATATAAACCATGAGTGTTCAACTTGCAGTGGAAACTCCACTTTCTGATTTTGTGGATGGTTAACAAGCATACATCCGGGATCATGAACTTCTACAAAACCTTGTGCCAAGTGAGTGATTTATTGTATTGCTCCCATTGGGTTAGGTTGAGTACCTTGAAAAACCTTAGCATTTCGACATTCCCAGATGACCCACATCAAGTGAGAGGACATAAAGCAACTTCTTCAACCATTCGATTATTCCATAGCCATTCATATTCTCAATACGAAGGTTTCATGGGCATCCAAACCATAAAACTGGTGCAAAGGGACATTCCGTACTTTCTGGTGCCATATCACATTTGGATACAAGACTTCGATCCACCGGTGAATTGAGCTCATTTGAATACAGCTTGAACGAGTTGGCTTCTATTGATGCATTGATTACCTTGCCAAATTTCAACATCAACTCCACTTTTGCAAGCATCTCTACCATGGACCAAGCTCTTGCAAATCCAAGAGTGTGCTTTTTGGTGTAACATTTAAAACAACACTTAATACAGGGACTTCCTATAGAATTTAACCAAAATAAAATATACCCAAATAACCCGGTCCGGTCCGGTCTTTCCACTTTCTTCTTGAGAACAGTCTACAAAAGTTACAATCAATGCTCATTTCCCCCCATTTTTTGTGCCTCCCTTCAATCTCTACTATGATTCAGAGTCACTCAGTCTCTGAGTCAATATGTTTTCAGTATTTTCCCCTTCTGCTGAAATAAACGTTCCTATAACAATCATAAACTTTTTTTTTTGTTTTCCATGAAACCCGCTTTTTGTTTTCGTTTTGTTTTTACAGCTTTCGTGAGTTTGCTTCATCATCAGTGAGCTAAAAACACAAACCCAGAATTTGATAAAAACCCAAAGAAAAAGAAGATGAGCACGGTTGATAAAATGTTGATAAAAGGAATCCGGAGCTTCGACCCGGAAAACAAAAACGTCATCACTTTCTTTAAACCCTTAACCCTAATCGTTGGACCCAATGGCGCTGGCAAAACTGTAATCATTCATTCCTCACTTCATTTTTTAAATTAATATATTGCTTCTTTGTAAAGTTTTCTTTAATGGGTTTTTGTTTGTTTTTATTTTTGGCGGGGGGGGGGGTGTTGCAGACAATTATAGAATGTTTGAAACTTTCATGCACTGGGGAGTTGCCTCCAAATGCAAGGTCTGGTCATAGTTTCATTCATGATCCCAAGGTACCCTTATTCACTCTTTATATGTATATATACACACATATAGTTTCATTTGATACAAAAGTGAATAATTGTTTTTAAGGAATTAGAAGTTTTAGCTTTTGATAATATTAGAAAAATGGATGATTTGGCTTACATGGTAAGAGATGTGTTCTATTATGTGATATACTTTAGCCATTTGCTTATCTTCAGTGAAATCTGTTTTTGGTTTTGTGCAATTTTTAGGAAGTAAAACGTAAATGGTGAACCAAAAAAAGTTGTAGCAATGAAATTGAGTATGAGGGAACCATGTATTTTGTTTTTATAATTTTAATACTTCTAATACTTCAAGGAATTGTTATAGGACATGTTTACCTTGTATGTAGGTTGCAGGGGAAACGGAGACAAAAGGTCAAATTAAGCTCCGGTTCAAGACAGCTGCAGGAAAAGATGTGGTATGTATAAGGTCATTCCAATTGACGCAAAAGGCATCGAAGATGGAGTATAAAGCAATTGAGAGTGTTCTTCAGACGCTAAATCCTCATACCGGAGAGGTTGTAGTCAATGTTTCTTTGACTGTTCCTACTTGTTTCAAATAAATTGTAGTGTGGTTTTATTTTGTTGTTTTAATCCACTGGTTGTACTTCTAATTTTTCTGGTTTGGTTATGAACTGCAGAAAGTTTGCCTCAGCTATAGATGTGCTGACATGGACAGAGAAATCCCAGCTTTGATGGGTGTCTCGAAAGCTATTCTGGAGAATGTGATTTTTGTGCACCAAGATGAGGCCAATTGGCCTTTACAAGATCCTTCGACTTTGAAAAAGAAATTCGATGATATCTTCTCAGCCACGAGGTATGCTGTTTTTTCCCCTGAAAAAAGCTTTGCCCTGACAATATTGAAATCCACCGAGTACTACCCGGTATCTGTTATCTGTGAAACTATTCATGTTATCATATTTGTGGATTTTTTATCAGGTCTAGTTTACAAAACACCCTTCCTTTCAAATGCCCTTGTATTCACAATTTTTTTCTCCAAGTTATATGCCAAGAATCCAATATTTTTTTTCCATCATCTCTTGAACTCTCTTTATATATTTGTGGCCCCTATGAAGTAATTTACTTTCTGTACAAGGTCTGTAAATTGCTTATATACTTATTTCAAAAGCCTTCTTGTTTTAATAGTAATCACCGTACCAGAGAAAGATTAGACTTGAATCATATGGATTTCGGCTCATTTTATGATACATTCAAGCTCCTAAATGGTTCTTAGAAAGGTTACCTACGAAAGGCCGAGAGAACTTTTCTGAAGCAAGACTGCCTACTAACATAGTGCTTTTCTCCTTGAGGTTTTGGTTGCAAGTTGAGAATTTTCATCTAATATTCTAAGGAAAATGCCCAATCTCTTTAGGATTGAATCATAATTTTCATATTTCTTTTGTGTTACAGGATAAAATGTTTATATATCTGAAATTGCAAATCTGGATATTGTTTAATGTCTGTTACAACTTCTTTACTTTTAGTAAAGCATGATGGATTTCCTTGCATGGTTTTGGTTTACATTTTGCATGTCTTTCCTAAAACACATGTACAGTTCTTAACTGTGGTAGTTAATTTGCTGATTTTTCCACAATAAAAGTTTAGTTTTCTTATTGTGACTGTTTTAGGATATTCTTTTGCTAATGGCTGCCTGTAAACAGATATACAAGAGCCTTGGAGGTTATAAAAAAGCTTCACAAGGATCAGGCTCAAGAGATAAAGGCTTATAAGCTAAAACTGGAGCACTTACAGACCTTGAAAGATGCTGCATATAAGGTGGATATGTTATTCTTTTGTATCTTTTATTTTTCATTTATTTAAATCTTGTTTCTTATTCGTCCAATTTAATATTTGTTTATAATTTCTGCTGAGTTACTGTTGTTCCTCTCTCATTGTAAATCGGATCATAAAGCTCCTGTGGTCTACATCATGGCATAAGCCACATAACAAACTCATACTGTGCTGTCATTTAACAAGTGATTGTGTTTTAGAGGTGCCTAATGATGCTGGTCAATTTTGTTAAGAAAAAGTGTAAGGGCTTAAAGGGTTTGATTTTATTTTAGGGAAAACACAAAGGATCTTTGTCCTTAAGTTATATAATCTGCAGGAAACTCTGTTATCAGGAGAAATAAAGAAGGAAACTGATTGAAGACGATCTCCGTGCATGTTAAGCTTTAATTTACAGAAAAGGTTTTCTGTTTTTCACGTTTGTTTAGGGCTTTATGGGTGGCATTCATTGATTCATGATATTTATCAGTCTGCATCTTCATGCATGTTTGCCCATTGTTTTAGCATTCCAGCTCTCTCTCTCTCTGTGTTTTAACTGTGGGGAATCTTAAGTTCTGTCCTGGTGGGACTGCAAAGACGTACATTGATATTACACTTGTGTCTCTAAACCTAGATTGCCCTTCTTGAATGTATGTCCTTTTTTTTTTTGAACAATTATTGAATGTATGTCTTGAATGTGAAGAAAAGGACTATATGTGGAAGTGAGTGAAGGCTAGCAAAGTTGAGGGGAAATGTAGTTATTGGAAATATTGGAGCTAATCTAATAGCTGGTATTTTTACAGGAAGCTAATCCGTAAGATTAACAGTAGGGTTTAGGTTTATTTTTACCCTAACATTTAACATCTAATGAACCTCAACTTAAAAGGGATTTTCTTGATATGGTCTTCATACAGCATCGAGAAAGCATTGCTCAGGATCAAGAAAAAACAGAATCCTTGAAAAGCCAAATACAAGTCTTGGAGAAAAACATTGAGGACCTGGATGCTAAGATTCATAATGCTGAATTAACCCTGAAGGATCTACGAAAGCTAGAGGACCAGAAATCTACAAAGACTGCTGAAAGGAGCACTTTGTTCAAGGAACAGCAGAGACAATATGCTGCTCTTGCTGAGGAAAATGAAGGTTTGTCAATTCAACAGCAGAAGCAGGATTCTTTCTTAATTTTTTTTTTCTTTCTGTGGGAGCTATGTAAATCCTGCATTTATGGAATAACTAATTTTTTATGTATATTTTCTTGTACCGTACTGTTAGATACTGATGAGGAGTTGATGGAATGGAAAACCAAGTTTGACGAGAGGATTATGTTATTGGATAATAAAATTCAGAAAATGGAGAGTAACCAGCAGGATTTGAATGAGGAGAGCTCTGCTTATCGGAGGAAATTAGAGACGTATATTGGGGAGATTGGCAAGCTTCAAAGGGATGCTGAGGTGTTACAAAAAGACAGGAGATTTTTAAAATTAAATCATTGCCATCTATTGTGTGAATTTTATTATGGTTAACTCTTTTACACTTTTGCAGACTCTCGTGCTGTCGAAAAAAGACAGAGATACTGCCATCGAACAACTATTTGCACGGCTCAATTTAGGATCTACTCCAAATAGCCCCTTTAGTGATGAAGTTGCTTTGAACCTCACTAGGCAAATAGAAGTGAGGTTAATGGAGCTTGAAAGAGATTTGGATGAGAAAAAGGTGGTTTTGTGTGCAGTTGTTATTGTTTCTCTATTACAGGGGTTAAGTTTTGTATGGTGGACAACACATTATTTATTGTTATTGATGCATTTTAGAAATTTAGATTATCCTTTCACCAGTATTAATATGGTTTGATATCATTTGTTCCTATCCTGAATATCACTTCTCATAATTTCAGCAATCAAATGACAAGAAGCTGAAGACTGCATGGGATTGCTACATGGGTGCAAGTGAGCGTTGCAACATTGCTGAGGCTCAGAAGAAGGCAAAATTAGAAATCAAGGTCTGTCTTTTAGAAAACTTATGTAACTTACTCTCCAACTACCTTTATTCTCATATTTTATGGGCATTTACATGTGATACAATTCAGGGTTCTATTTTGAAACGTTTAGAAGAGACGAAAAGTAATCGTGATTTTCTTGAAATTCAAATTTCGGATGTCAATCTTTCTAGCCTTGATGACAGAGAAAAGAATTTGGTGAGTATAGCCTTTCAAATTCAGCTTTGCTTGGGATTCAAAAACCTCTTCCTAGTAAATCTTGATTAGAAAAATGGAAAATAATAATCTTTCTTTTGCTGATCGCAGCAAGTTGAGATTGATAGAAAGAGTAGACAACTTGATGAACGAAACCATGATAAAATCGTAGAACAGAAGCAACTTGAGGTGTTTGCCATAGATCAAAAGATTAAGGTCCTTAGTCATGAAAGAGATTTAGCCGCTGGTGAGGCCACAGAAAGAATGGAGCTATCTATAAGTACGAGAGAATTGGAGAATAAGAAGAAACAGCACAAAAAGATGTAAATCTACTTTATCTTTCAACTTTAATCAGCGTCAATATAATTTGTTTTGGGTCTATTACTTTTTTATTGTTGAAGCTAATGGCTTTATTATTGTTTTCCAGAATTGAAGAGTACAAGGACAGGATTAGAGTGGTGCTAAAAGGGAGGGTTCCTCCTGACAAAGATTTGAAAAGGGAAGTTACCCGAGCTTTAAGGTTAGTTGAACCAAAATACTTGGTTCATTTTTTAACATGGTATTATGAAGGAATATTTTTTCCTTTTTAGGGGAAAAGGGGGGGCGGGGGGTTGGAGGGTTGGTATTCATGATGACCAAGAGTGATGATTTTATGAGTTATTCTTTGGAATTGTATATTTAGGTGCTTGCAACTATAATATTCCTTTTTCCTGCTTTTATATACTTGTCTGTGATTTTGTCTCAAAATTGAGCCATTCCCTCTGCAGCGCTGTTCAAAAGGAGTATGATGAATTGAGCACAAAATCCAGTGAAGCTGAGAAGGAAGTAAACATTTTGCAGATGAAAATAGATGAAATTAATAGTAACTTATCCAAACATAAGAAAGAAATGGACTGTAAGTAGCCTTCATGCCTTTTTTCTTCATAGTGTTTAATGATCCCTATGTTCTTGTTGTGATTTTTTTTATATAGTGTGGAAGATTCTGATGTGTAGGTTTACTACACTGGAGATTTAACATTCATGTTAAATCTAGTAGTTAATTTAGGGTTTAAATGGATTGTGATTTTATCTTAAATCATAGCTGGAA
This sequence comes from Gossypium hirsutum, assembly GCF_007990345.1. NCBI lineage: Eukaryota > Viridiplantae > Streptophyta > Magnoliopsida > Malvales > Malvaceae > Gossypium > Gossypium hirsutum. The sequence continues at coordinate 2,805,409 of NC_053438.1, read as the reverse complement.
TTGAAGGAAAAAGCTAGCTGCTAAATGTGATTTAGCAAGTTTATGAATATCACTCTTACTGTATCAACAACATGCCATGCATTGTAGCAGTTGAGAGACAAGAATGAGGAAATACTTAAATCACAGATTTTGCATTAATGCAAAATAGTAATAAGATCCTTGGGGTAATATCTAGTGAAATCAAACTCGTCATACGTGGACTTAGATTCTTAAATTTTTTTTTTTGTTTAGGAGCGTCACCAAAGTTTTATAACCTATACATTTTTCAAGTGGATGAATTCACTGAACACAGAATAAGCCCTAGGGAAATGACTGAGGTCCTTTCCTGGAAAATTAGAAATTGAAAATGTACCAAAACTTGAATTAACTCAATAAATATTGAACCTGTGATGTCATCCTCCCTAAACCGGGAGGACCTTACTACTGATAAAGAGTCCATAATCATAGCCTTTGGCTTCAAAAGAGCATGAGATGAATGTAACCAAGCTATCAATGCGATATTTCAAGGTTGTTTACTCGTATTATTTTCTTGTGTTTTCTTTTGTCATCTAAATTCAGCTAGGAAGAAATTTCTTGAAGCCAGACTAAATTCTTTGGAGAAACAATCTTTTACCATTGATTCCTATCCCCAAGTCCTGGAGACTGCAAAGGAGAAAAAAGATGTTCATAAAAGGTTCTTGCTCCTAACTTTTTAGAGGCAATGTTCGGTTATGTACGAATATATTCATTTTCATTCATTTTCTTGGTCATGCTAGTAATATAACTGGATCATTTCTTGCAGCAAATACAACATTGCAGATGGTATGAGGCAAATGTTTGATCCATTTGAAAGAGTTGCCCGTGCTCATCATATTTGCCCCTGCTGTGAGCGTCCTTTTTCTGCTGAAGAAGAAGATGAATTTGTTAAGAAGGTTGTGAATTATGATATATAAGTTCTCTTGAGCTCATCATTGATCTTCTCTTTCTTAGATGTTTACTGATAAACTTGTCTACATTGGGGGTTGGGGGATCTGTACTTGGGACTTCCAGAGCCTTACCGCTCTTTGACCACTTAGTATTTTTTTCTGTGAACTTTCAGGGGTATTTGCTGATATTTAAATCTTAATAGGGTGTCTATTGGTTCAGTTAGCATAAAGTTCTAAATTCTGTTGTATTTTCTTGAAAAAACTACAGCAAAGAGTTAAAGCTGCAAGTTCGGCTGAACATATGAAGGTGTTGGCAGTGGAATCATCAAATGCTGAGTCTTACTTTCAGCAGTTGGACAAGCTTCGAATGGTTTATGAGGAATATATTAAAACTGTAAAGGAGGCAATTCCTCTTGCTGAGAAAAAATTGCTTGAACTAAATGAAGAGCTGGATCAAAAGTCTCAAGCCCATGATGATGTACGTATCTGTTTCATTATATATAATTCTATGATTTATTGTTACTGGTCCTACTAGTGCAACAAGGTTTAATTCCAAGTCTTTCTGAGGTCAGTCGTATAGTGCTGAAAATAGGTTTACTGAAAACATTTTCCTCAGTATACTATATTTCTGCTTCATGAAAAATAACTTGGTGTTAAATGGTTCTTTTAGGATCAGATAATCTAATTTTGTCATTAAAATAATTTGCCACTTTATAGGAAGACCATTCTTCATTGTTTGTTAGTCCTTATCATCATTAGAAGTTGCTATTTCACTTTGTTATTGAACAAGAAGGAATGAGATGATGTAAGTGAAAACTCTGAAAGTCGTTATAATTGGCTGTGAAGTATGATGACACCTTTCAATCTAAAAGAATATTCTTCTTTCTTCTTCACCTTGTTTTTTTTTTCTTTTCTATGTTCCCTGAATTTCTGTATGTGTGCAGAATTTGTATATGCCAACTGCCAAAGAAGCAATTATTGAATTTGCTTTTCTTGGCTCTGCATTTAAAAATAATTACTGATAATTTTAAATTTTATGGTATAATTTTAAAAATAACAAAGAACCTTTCATGATGATTGTTTAGTTTGAGCAATGCATTATTGTTTTACTATTGTTGTTATTCTTATAGGTGTTAGGTGTTTTAGCCCAAATAAAGATGGATAAGGATTCTATTGAGATCTTGGTGGGACCTGTTGAAACTGCTGACAGGATCTTTCAAGAAATTCAGGGTTTGCAAGCAAAAGTTGAAGGTTTGGAATATAAGTTTGACATTAGAGGGCAAGGTGGTGCTAGAACTGTGGAAGATATTCAATCGGAGCTAAACGATTTGCAAAGCAAAAGGTAGCAACCATTGTTTTTCCTAACCCAAATATAGGTTGTTGAGAAGCTTGTTATCCATCTGTTTTAAGCTTTAAAATTTTGTAGGGACAATATTGACTTGTTATTGGTATTTAGCAACTTTCCTTCTCCTTATAACCAGGGACGTTTTACTTAAGGAAGTGGATGACTTAAGGACAGAACAGAGGTACATGGAAAAGGATTTGCAAAGCGTTAAGACACGCTGGCACGATATAAGGGAGAAAAAAGTTGAGGTGGCTAACACATTGCGTGATTTTAAAAAGGCGGAAGAAGAGTTGGAGCACTTGTCAGAGGAGAAACGTCAACTTGATCTTGAGGAGAAGGTTGATAATCTCATAAGTTTAACTTGTATGCTTTATCTCATAAGATATTAACAAGTTTTCTCTCTGATTCTACTGTTATGTGTTGGTCTCTTCAATCAAGTTGAAATATACCTTGACTGATGCTATGCTAATGTAGGATAGTATTCATAAAGCTGTTTAAGCTTTACTTCTGTAGTTCTTTAGGCTATAGAGAGATTTGGTTTCAATAGGGAGCTCGTGTTGTCTTTGATTACTTGAAAGTCAAATTTTACCAAAAAAATGTCAATGCTTACCATGGATAGAAGAATTGGTGATACCTTTTAGGAAAATTTGCAAGCTTTCTCCTAAACATCCTACTGGCTAATCTTCATTGCTTCAATCAAGGTAGGTCAGCTGAGGATGAAATAGAGTTGATTCAAGCTTTGTCTCTGAAATTATTAGCCATGATGCTTTTTAATGTGATAATTGGCCCTATTTATAAACCCTTTACATTTTGGTTTCTAATGTGATTTACATTCAAACTTTGTTCCTTTTTAATTGCTTTTTTCTAATGCATTGTTCTTGGAACTTTCAGCATTTAGCAGAGTCTCTAAGGTCCTTATTCAAGGAGAAGGAATCTTTATTGGAAGACTATGATTGCTTGAAAGTAAAACTTGCAGAGGAATATGAGCAGCAGCAAAAACTTAGAAGCTCGTATCAACGTGAAGCTGAAGTACTATATGAAGTTAACAGCAAGATTAAAGCGTATATTTCTGAGCCATGAAATTTAAGCTTGCTCTTATGTGCCATTGAACTTTAATGGAAGTCGTTTTTTTTCCTTCCAGGTATTATGACTTAAAGAAAGGGGAGAAACTAAAGGAACTGCGAGAACAGCAGTCTGTGATGGAATCTCAACTTCTCAACTTTGATGCTAGGAAACAGGAAATATTGGCTGAGCTAAACAAAAGTAAAGACTTGATGCGTAATCAAGATCAATTAAGACGTAACATTGAGGATAACTTAAATTACAGGAAAACAAAAGCTGAAGTAGATGTGCTCTCTCGTGACATTGAGTCACTGCAAGAGAGAATAATGGAGATTGGTGGTATTTCCAAATGTGAAGGTGAAATACGAAAAATTTCAGAAGAAAGGGAGAGACTTCTTTCCGAGGTATGTGTGGTTCTCACTGGCATCTTCGTATGTTGACCTTCTTCATTATGTCCATTCACAGGTAACTTTTAATCTTTGGCTAGCATGCCATTGATTTTGCCCCGTTGAATTGATGTGGACCTACAGTTCTTTACCATCATTTTCATTCAATGTGTGAAAAAGGGGTAGTGGATTTATTGTTGTCTCTTTCATTGTGCGTTATTGCCATTCACTCATTGAGTTCACTTCACCATCCCTATTATTAAAGGTTTTTTTAAAAAAAGTGTTTAATGTATCTGTGTCAGAGTTGTAAGATGCATCTATTTTTCTACAGCTCAACAGATGCCGAGGAACAATGTCCGTTTACCAGAGTAATATTTCAAAGAACAAAGCTGAACTTAAACAAGCACAATACAAGGACATTGACAAGCGGTACTTTGATCAGCTAATCCAGCTCAAGGTGACAATTATTTTAATTATAATGCTGATTTAACCTTTGTTACTGGGTTTATATGTTATGAACTTGCATGCTGTATGGCAGACAACTGAGATGGCAAACAAGGATCTTGACAGATACTACAACGCACTTGACAAGTATGCGATTTGCTCAATTTTCGATTTGTCTTTCTAATTACATGCGCAACTAGAAATTTAGATTGTGAATTCTTTCCAAAAATGTTCAAGAATAGTTCTTTAATTGCTACCAGGCTAAAGAACTGTGAATCATCTGTTAAGCGTAAATACAAAAATCTGTTCTTGCTTTTTAATAACCATGTTTTCTTTTTGGACACCACTTCCTTGTTTGCAGAGCACTTATGCGCTTCCATTCTATGAAAATGGAGGAAATAAACAAAATTATAAGAGAATTGTGGCAGCAAACATACAGAGGACAAGATATAGATTATATTAGCATTCATTCGGATTCTGAGGGTGCTGGAACTCGTTCTTACAGCTACAAGGTAAGGCCTTTCATTTATTTCTTACTTTTTTTTTTCCAAAATTTTGTTATGTCATACCTTTTGCCCCCTCCAAACAGGTTCTTATGCAAACCGGTGATGCTGAGCTCGAAATGAGAGGGCGATGTAGTGCGGGTCAAAAGGTGAGTGATCATCAGTTGTCGTGTGGAAAAATAAGTTGTAATGTATTAGTTACTTTATTAGCATCATTTAGCGAATGAAACATCATGGAATTTACTGCTTGTTTCAGGTCCTTGCTTCTCTAATCATACGGTTGGCTTTAGCCGAGACATTTTGCCTCAACTGTGGAATCTTAGCATTAGATGAACCAACCACAAATTTGGACGGCCCAAACGCAGAGAGTCTAGCTGCAGCTCTCCATAGGTATGTTCACATTTGTCTTTCCTTCTCGTATTTATTTCACTGAGGCAGTGCCTTATCATATACCAATTACCAATTATTCCATTTCCTCTTTGGTCCAGAATCATGGAGGACAGAAAAGGCCAGGAGAATTTTCAGCTGATAGTAATCACTCACGATGAACGCTTTGCTCAATTGATCGGTCAACGGCAACACGCAGAGAAATATTATCGCGTTGCAAAAGACGACCAGTAAGGCTTTGTTGTTTATTCTTTTAAGTTTCTTACCTTTTTCTGTAATATCCAATCTCTCTGATTCAAACCATCTTTTCTGCCTCATTTTCTCAGTCAGCATAGTATAATTGAAGCCCAGGAAATATTTGATTGATTCTTTCAACGGGTTTTCCTCGATACTTCATCCCCCAAGCACCGTTTCATCGAGATTGAATCTGTATATGCAACCCGATGCTGCTCCTGAAATCAAAGTGAGGGGTTTGTTTGTTATATGTAGAGTTTATAAATGTAGCAACTAAATACATTATCCATTTTCCCCGTCATTCAGGTTGTGTATTTCAAATTATTGCCATGGAAATGCAAAAAGAAGAAAAAAAAAACACTGTAGGATTATATTTAGGCACAGTGCATGCTTTTTGAACTTAGTAGCAGTGGAGCATAATGTAGAAATCAGTGAAAAATATAGAAAACTTTCACAAAATTGTGAATGTGAAATGTTCTTCAGATTGGTCGGGCCGTAGGCCGATTTCTTCTCCAAGGTTTTACTGAAGCCCGAATCAAACCGAACTTATTATTCCAAAAATATTGAAAATACTTTTATAGTTAAATTAAAATAAAACAAATTATTTATTCTTTTGAGGGATTTATAAGTATAATATAAATTACAAATAATACATGTTATTACATATATTCATGTGTTGGTCTAATGGTTAGGGTGTTTATCGTATTAGATGTGGCTTAAATACGAGTTTTATTAGTTGTATTGCTGTTAGGATTTTTCTCTTTTTTTTTTTGTAATTCAATAAAAAAAATATAGATTGTACCACAAAAATTATTAACATAGTAATTTGACTAACTATTTCGATAAATTTTTTAAGCCAGAATTACACATTTCTTTAGGGGTAAATTTCATTAGTAATCACTCGATTATATATATTTTTCTTGGTTATTCAATTATACAAAGTTATAAAATGGTCATTTAATTATTTAATTGTCTTTTTTATCACCCAATTATCTTAAAATTTTTTATGTTTTCATATTTACTTGGTGACCATTTTATAAATTTTCATGATTGGGTGACAAAAATACTAATAATCAAATAAATATTTTATAATTAAATAATAAAAAAATATAATTTTATAACTTTTCACACTTAAATGATAAAAATATATAACTAGACTAATTCCGCTTCCTGTTGCGTGCCTTTCGCATCACCATTTCATTTACTCAAATTACATTATATTAAAAAAAATAAAAACAAAATAATGAGTTAAATGTAAAAATATGTTACACAGCTATTATATAAATAATATAGGAAATTGTCAACGCGAATTTATAGTTAACCTTATATAATTTATTATATAATTATAAAATAGGGTTAATTTCACCGTATGTCCCTAAATAATGATTCAAATTTTAAAATGATCTCAATCTTCAAAGTATTAATATCGTATTAATTGGGTTTTTCTCTTACCATTAGCTTAAGACACATGTACGTATCTTATGTTATGAATAACTTAAGACTGAGGTGTTAAAAAAAAGATATAGGTCTAATCGATACAATACAAATACTTTGAGGATTCAATTAAAATGTTTTGAGGTTTGAGGATCAATTTAAAATTTGAGAAATAGTTTAGGGACATTTTTGAAATTAACCCTATAATATATCTTCTTCAACCTATTTATTTGCATGCATTGGTTCTGAGCACATCCCATTGCCATTTACCACTCTGCCTTTCTTTTTCTATCATTGCTACGTTGATCGTTTCTTTACCAGGGGTGATTTTGTGTGCTTTGTTCTCACTTTTCACTTCCACCAATGGCTCTTTCAGTCGATAAAACCTCCGGCGGCCGTGAATACAAGGTGAAAGACATGTCTCAAGCCGATTTTGGCCGTCTCGAGATCGATTTAGCCGAGGTCGAAATGCCTGGTCTAATGGCATGTAGAACTGAATTCGGCCCTTCTCAACCTTTCAAAGGAGCCAAAATCACGGGTTCACTTCACATGACAATCCAAACCGCCGTCCTCATCGAAACCTTAACCGCATTAGGAGCCGAAGTCCGTTGGTGTTCTTGCAACATTTTCTCAACCCAAGACCACGCCGCCGCCGTCATCGCTCGTGACTCCGCTTCTGTATTCGCTTGGAAAGGCGAAACACTCCAAGAATACTGGTGGTGTACCGAGAAATCCCTCGATTGGGGTGCCGGTGGTGGACCTGATTTGATTGTTGATGATGGTGGGGATGTTACGATGTTGATCCATGAAGGGGTTAAAGCTGAGGAAGCTTATGAGAAAACCGGGAAGGTACCGGACCCGACGTCGAGCGATAACGCTGAGTTTCAGATCGTATTGACGATAATTAAAGATGGGTTGACAGCAAATCCGAAGAAATATACGAAGATGAAGGAGAGATTGGTTGGTGTTTCTGAAGAAACCACGACTGGGGTTAAAAGGCTTTATCAAATGCAGGCTAATGGAACCTTGTTGTTCCCTGCTATTAATGTCAATGACTCTGTCACCAAGAGCAAGGTATATGTTTCTTTTATTTCTGATTTAATTTCCCAATTTATTTTCTTCATAGTGGATCTGGTTTTATTTTATGATGCACAGATATATTGAAAATCATTTCAAATTGCTTTGAGTGATCGAGCCTGCTATTTGCTTGGTGTTTTCTTCACCGTTAGTAGTATTTTTGTTTTGGGTTAATTGCAGATAAGTCCCCTAAACTATCAAGCAGATTTTGAATTAGACCCTAAATTTCTAAGATACTTCGGCTCCTATATGCTCACTCACTCTTGGTTAATTAATGGAATTATGATTTTAATTGTCATTTATGTATTATGATCCAATTGTATAGTTACGATTTGATTATATGGAACAGTTTGATAACTTGTATGGTTGCCGCCACTCTCTTCCTGATGGTTTAATGAGAGCCACCGATGTTATGATTGCCGGAAAAGTCGCCGTTGTCTGCGGTTACGGTGATGTCGGCAAGGGTTGTGCCTCAGCCTTGAAACAAGCCGGAGCTCGTGTCATCGTGACCGAGATTGATCCAATCTGTGCCCTTCAAGCTCTTATGGAAGGACTCCAAGTCCTAACTCTTGAAGATGTTCTTTCAACAGCTGATATCTTTGTCACCACAACAGGTAACAAGGACATCATCATGGTTGATCACATGAAGAAGATGAAAAACAACGCCATCGTTTGCAACATCGGTCATTTCGATAACGAGATCGACATGTTAGGCCTCGAGAATTATCCAGGTGTCAAACGAATCACCATCAAGCCTCAAACCGATAGGTGGGTATTCCCCGATACCAAGACAGGTATCATCGTGTTAGCCGAAGGACGTCTCATGAACTTAGGATGTGCTACCGGTCATCCTAGCTTCGTCATGTCTTGTTCGTTCACGAACCAGGTGATTGCACAGCTCGAGCTATGGAAGGAGAAATCAACCGGAAAATACGAGAAGAAGGTTTACGTTTTGCCGAAACATCTCGATGAGAAAGTCGCTTCTCTTCATCTTGGGAAACTTGGGGCTAAGCTCACTAAGCTTACCAAGGCCCAAGCTGACTACATTAGTGTCCCAATTGAGGGTCCTTATAAGCCTCCTAATTACAGGTACTGAGGAGAGAATTTGAGGCAGAATTCAATAACGAAAACGGTACATTCCGACGGTTCCATCGTTTTTTTTTCTTCTTTTTATTGCATTTTATCATATGAATTATTGTTAGATTGTTAGGTTTTTGATTAATGTAGGAGTTTTTGTTTGGGTGATGGGAAAGTTTTGGGGGTAATTGTCTTTCATTGGGAAAGTTTTGAATAAGGTATTGGGACAATGTGGTAGATAAAATCATACTAGTTGCCATTGATGCAGTTTTATTGCATCTGATAGAAGTAATTTGATTTCACTTGTTTATTAAATATTTATTAATAATATTTAATTATGTTTGGTGGATTTGGTTGAATTTTTATTAAGATTTTTATGTATTTTAATTGGTTTTTGGAGGATTATATATATTTTATACACATTTTATTATGTATTCACCAACTAAATATAATGGTGTAAATCATATTATAATGTATAAGATAAACATGTCATGCACATTACAAAAAATTCTACATCATATTTTAAATTAATATCAAGCCTACTTCTTAAAATTAATAGATATTTAATTATTAAAAAATATTCATTTTATTTATTTATAGACAAATTTAAAAAAAAAATTAATTTTAAAAAGTATAAAGATGATATATTCTCTGACAGAAAGGATTGCAAGAAACAGAGGGGCTACGTCATCCTGAATTTCTTTCTAATCATTTAGTGATATTTTAGTAATTTTTTTTATATATTGATACATAATTTCGGTAATTTTTTAATCCAGAATCCAAAATCCGAATCCTGAATCAAAGGTCCAAGTTTAGATTAAAAAAGTTACCAAAATAATATATGAATTACATAAAAAAAATTATTGAAATATCGTTAAATTACTAAAATATCTAGTCCTGCCTTCGTTTCTGTAAGGGACTATACATACATACATACATACCAAAATTTTATTTTTCATATATTTGGATAGAGACGATATTTTACAATATAGACATATTGTAACTATTCTACATATACAATATGTTAAGGTACCAAAGTTGCATTATACAGTTAATGTTCTGCTTGATTTAGGTCTAGTCGTGTCTATGTGATTGACACACAAAAGAATCCCAAGGCTCCCTCTTTGTATAAAGTGGTGCAGCCGGTGGATATCATTAAGAAAACCGGTCTAGCATATCTGCACACGTCTCACTGTCTTGCCTCCGGGGATATAATGATTTCGTGTCTCGGAGACAAAGATGGAAATGCCGAAGGAAGCAGATTTCTTCTCCTTGATTCCGAATTCAGCATCAAAGGGACGTAAAGCCGATCAACCGAATGAATGTTTAGAGGGTAAAATGATGGGGAATAACCGTCACTTCTTGTTCTTTAGGTGGGAGAAACCGGGGCATAGTCCTATGTTCGGCTACGATTTTTGGTACCAACCTCGACATAAAACAATGATCAGCTCATCATTTGGTGCTCCGACTGCCTTCACCCAAGGTTTCCATCTTCAGCATGTTGCAGAGGGTCTATATGGGAGATATCTGCATGTGTATAGCTGGCCTGATGGTGAACTTAAACGTTGGATCTCGGTGGTACCGGTCTCATGCCTTTAGAGGTGATAGATTACATGTTACAACTTCATTTTTAAGACTCGGTTTTGGTCGAAGGCAATACGTAGTTCTGTTTTATTTTCATTGCAGATAAGATTCCTGCATGATCCATCTAAAGGTACAGGGTACATCGGGTGAGCCTTGACGAGTAACATTGTTCGGTTTTTCAAAACTGAAGACGATCATGGAGCCATCAGGTGGGATCTTATAATCTTTCATTACCAATGCTCATAAATTTGGACAAGCCTTATTATGTACTTGATTAACTTCTGCAGGCGGCAATCTCAGTGAAACCATTGAAGGTACAAAATTGGATACTTACCGAATTGCCTGGATTTATAACTGACATCTTAATCTCTTTCGATGATCGGTTTCTGTATTTTGCCAACTGGCTGCATGGAGATATCCGACAATATAACATCGAGGACCCCAGAAATCCGGTCTTGGTTGGCCAAGTATGGGTTGGAGGATTGATTCAAAAGGGAAGCCCGGCCATGACAGAAGATGGTAAAACATGGCAATCCGATGTTCTGGAAATCCAGGTCTTTTCTAAATACTAACATTCATATCAACTTGTCGGATTAATCATATTGAAGGCAATGTTGTTTACAGGGACATTGATTAAGAGGGGGACCGCAGATGATCCAATTAAGCTTAGACGGTAAGCGGCTATACGTGACGAACTCGGTATTCAGCACAATGGACCGACAGTTCTATCCAGAACTTGTGGAGAAAGGTTCCCACATGTTGCAGATTGACATCGACACTGAGAAAGGCGGTCTTAAAATAAACCTGAACTTTTTTGTCGATTTTGGAGCAGAACCTGATGGTCCTTGCCTGGCTCATGAGATGAGATATCCAGGTGGTGATTGAGTTCAGATATTTGGATTTAAAGCATATGAAGAAACCAGTTTCAGCTATAAAGAACAATGAATGCAATATGCAAATTCTTAAAGAACATCTTATCTTATTATAAACAACTCAAAGTAGTCAATAAAAACATGGCTATGGCTTCTTGAATTTGCCTGAAGAAAACAGGTAATAACAAAACAAAATAACACAAATTGAAAACATGGTACATGTTCCAATCACCAACCATAAAAGGTTGTCTAATGGAACGAACCATCTTCCGATCAAGGCGATCCCGTTGCCGATAAACGAAAATGAGATCTCTATCATCACATTCACAAGATGAACACCATTTGAAGACTGATGTTGATACCAAATGTAAATGGTGTAAAGAGATAAAAGCAAGACCCCCATGAAGAAGAACAAGTACCCTCTTGTTAAGTCGTTGTTGTTAAGCTCACAAATACTTGAAAGATGAGCACAGATGAAGAGGAAATGGTCCCAAAATAGATTGCTAAATGACTTCTCCATTTGTAGGCAATTACAGATGATGCAGAAACAACAAGGGACTGATGCGAAAGATGCTGACAATGTGGAAAAGTATGAGAGACTGAAATGTTGAGAGATGAGAATCACTGAGTGAACATAAAAAACCATGGATAAAAGCAATGAAAGCTTCGATGAATCCATGGTTTGCCGTGGGTTTGCCATCTTCAGGTATGGAAAATAAAAAGAGCTTAATCTGATGGAAAAGAAACTGAGAGAAAAAAATGGGGATTTTGAGAGTTTTAGATTGGTTGACTTTAAGTTTATCAACATATTTTCAGTCAATGGGAAAGGTGAGGACAAGTTGGATAAAGAATAAGACAAGTTGGCACGTTGCACATTCAACCATTGTAGTGGAAATCTGTAATGTGTATATACATGCACATTGCTTATATATATATATATACTGATACACATTACAAATGGGGGAAAGGGATGGCTACAACAGTGTTTGAACTTTGGTTTTTCGGTTTTTCAAGTTAATCTTTATATGAACAAACTATTCTATCCATTTTTTACTGTTAAAAACCCATACCTAATCTCAAAAGCCCAACATAACACGTATGAAGACAAGAAACAAATAATGGTAGGCTAAGCCATGTGATACTTTTGGAAACATCTACAGAAAAGGGTACAGAGCTAAAAGATGATGCCATGGATAGATTGAACATTAGAAAATGACAGTTCAGTCTTAATTGTGAGTTAACCTTTTCCTACTGTTCTCCACTTTAGATTAAACTAGCTGATTCAAACATAGAGCATCTTCAAAAACCCAGATTTTAAAACAAGCAAGCCCCAGAGCTCCTAAAGATTAAACATGGATTTATATATAGGAAATTTAAGGTAAAGGTTCTCTAATATACAATAAAAAACAGCTCAAACACATTAGCATTTGCAGAAACAAGCTGTTAACAGTTAAAAAAAAGACATCAAATTTAGGTCTTCTTTTTTCTTCTTCTTCTTCAGGTTTTAGTACCTTTGATACCTCTAGCACATCTTGTAATAATCTCACAACCTCTACTATAAGGATTAGCTTGAGCAGCACCACAATCATAATAAGAAGAACCTGGTTTTTGACAAGGAACCATGTCCCTCCTCAATGTTTCATAACTAATGTACCTTCTTTGCATCAAAAGCAACCTCCTTTGGGTCTCTGATTCCATATCTTCACTTTCCAAACAATCTTCAAGCTTTTTGGAACAAGCCCTTCTCACCGTGGCATCAATTTCACTGGTTTTCAGTGCATTTTGGAGCTCTAAAATTGAGACAGCAACATAAGAATGAAGGAAAAGAAGGGGTAGAGTGAGGGTGATGAAGATCAGTTTGAGAATAGCCATTTTTGGGGGGGAGGGATTGAAGCTATTTTGGAGCTATGGCTTTCATGGAGGGGAGTGAAAATAAGACATAATAGGGTAGTTGGAGAAGTGATGGATGAAGACAAGACATTGAAACAGAACAAGGTTCCCATGTATTTCTGTTCACACCCAAATTATCCCACTTTGCTTGGAAATACAGTAAAGTAGGGTATACATTTGTCTCACAAATTACATTATATCCATTGTTCATAAAATAGTGAAAAATTATTATTAAATTAATAATTTTAAAAAACAATAATTTTTTTGGTCCAAAAAACAAAAGAACAAGAGCGATAATTGAAAACGGATTAACATAACGATCCGAATAAAAAGGTTGCATTGAATGACTTGAAAACTATTTAAAATTAATAAAAATTGAAAACCGAAACAAAAATCGACTATTGAACATGTTTAATAATTTTCTATTTTTAAAAGCTTTTAGATGGTTGAAATAAAAATAATGGTCTAACCTATTCAACCACCCATCTTGTTATTAAAACATAGAATGTAATACTATGAGATTGTACCACATCATCACCTGAAAAATTATTAATTTTTTTAATTTTCAAGTGATGATCATTAAACTCTTATGTTTTCAAGTTCGGAGATCAAAATGGACCTACTTATAAAGTTCAAGATCCAAAATGAAAAAAAATATAGATACTAAAGGAAACTTAATTGTCAAATTCAGAAGCCAAAAATTATATTATTTCTTTTGAGAAAATATATTTGACCCTCTATTAATTTTTTTATTTGAGCATAATAGTCAATTTAGCATTTAAAATTTACTCATTTTGTTATTTCGATCCTAATTTTATTTTATTTTTTATCATTTTAGCTCTTAATTTTTAAAAATTAATTAAATTACTTTTTTTTTAAAAACTTACTAAAATGTTAAAATTTTGATGTCATTGATATACCAACCCATGTGATAGTCTATATGTCACCTCGATTTTTTTATTATAATTTTTTAAATTTGTTGAATTCTTAATAACTTTCATTATTTTAAATTTTTTATAAAATAAAATTTAATAGTTGAGTCATTTTTATTTAAAAAATGTCAATTTAATTTAATTTTAAAAATTAAAGAAAATGTTTTAAAAAATAAAATTAGGACTAAAATAATAAAATATATAAATATTAGATACTAAATTTATTATTATATCTTTTTATTGATTTCGCTATCGAATTAGGCCAACACTATAAATTGTGGGAGTAGTAGGCAGTTGGCTTATAAGTAGCATTTAATTGCTTTTTTCAGTAAAAAGACATTATAGTATTATTTTTCACTTTAAAAAAAATAAGGAAATAAGAAAACTATAAATATAATATTTTCATTTATAACTTAATTTTTTTTGATTAATTTAATATATTAAATTTAAGAAATAATGATTTATTTTATTGTATTGTCATTTAAATATGATTTTAATTATATTTATTATTATGGGGTAGAACATGTCATACCTATTTTGCAATTTTCAAAGAATTATCTAAAAATAATCCATAGATTTCCAAAGAAAATTATTGAAGTGGTGTTGGTATAATTTAATGCTTATTAAAAATCCAATGCCAAAAGTATATGTATAATAAATGTAATGCATTTAATGTAAGAAAAAATATATATCTAATATAACAATTTAATAATTAATTAGTTCTAAAATGATTTTTTTTAAATTAGGGTATCCATTGTTCGTAGTAATGATTATTCTTTTTATCGTGGGTGTTTTTTGAAAAGAAAAACGATTGGCCATGAAATATGGTCTGTTCTCATGGGCAGGGATTGAACCACGTTGTTAATACTAATATTCCAAATATTAATACTAAACTTCATTATCAATTTGTGAAATTTCGATGACTTATTTGAGAATAGCGGAGTTGTTAAATAGATTTGTTCATGGTCGGATAGCTCGTAGCTTGTAAAAGAAAATGGATCAGTCCAACTTATAGATATTTGGGTAAATTACACTCAATGTCATTAAATTATTAGTGAGTTTTTGTTTTTGTCAATTAATTTCGAAAAGTTACAAAATGGTCAAAAAAATTTATTTATATAATTGAGCTATTAAAATCGTTGTTGTATGGCCTTCTCTGTTTGCACTGCGTATATCAATCGGAAGCTCTCCTTCCCCTTCACTTCTACAATTCAATTTTTTTTCATGAAATAATTTTGAATATCATGAATTTACGAACCAAAATCCAAATAGTTTTTTTACTTCAATCTCCACATTGATCATCGTATCGACTTAGATTTAAAGTATGTTCTTCTGCTCAGTGATGGATATTGATCCACCATATTGATTGTTGAATCATCACTTAGAGCTCACTAGTTAGATTAAAAAAAAACCTTAACTCATTGACCTGTATAAATTTTTTTGAATAGTTCAACGACTTAAATAAAAACTTTCGAATAGTTCAGTGACTATTCTATAATTTTTTAAAGTTACATGATCAAAACATAAACTGACTAATAATTTAATCACTTTAGATATAATTTACCTTAAATATTTCTACTATAAGACAAGGACCTTTTCTCATAATATTAACGAATTTTTTTTAATTTTTGGTCTTTATGCTCGTGAATAAAACTTTGGCTTCATTAATCTCGTGAAGAAAAATAATAATTGATGTAAATTGGTTTGATTTGTCATTTTCCCTCTGTTTTTGGATGAAAAAGAAAAAAGCAAATGTGGGATATTAAATAAGGCTCAATATTAAATAAATAAAACCAAATGAGCCTTTCAAAATTAATTAATTAATGCACCCTATGATTAATGAATTTCTTTTTGGTTTTCAATATATCCACCGAAACGAGTCCAGTAATAAATCTTTCGTATTCTATAGGCCCATTAAAGAGTAGATGTTGACCATAAATTTTAAAACTATTCGATATCCAATGTGAAGATTGAACTCTCGATCACTCCGAGTAACTAACCCAATGGCTAATGAAATTGTTACTTTATATTCATAAAAATTGGCTCTAATACCACCGTGTCATGCAACCATCACCGCCTTCCTCCAAAACCAGCTTATCAGGAAGCATAGCACTCGAGCTTATATGCCCAAAAATCTTCCCGAGATTGAAGCACTCTACCTGCTTCGTGAAATGCTTAGCATGGCGATCATTTCGCTTGTCGAGTGCATACTTTTTCACAATATCTTACTCTAGGTATTTTATTTCCTCTATGATTTTTCGGTATCTAGTAGCCACATCAGGCTTCAATTATCTAGAGTTAACCCGGGCCAGACCTCAAACCTCAAATGGGAGAAAAGCTCTCTCAACGTCTGTCCCCCGTTCACATGACTTTAAAACTATGACCATACTTAAGGGCCACTAAGCTCCTTACGACTCAACTCACTACTGAGCTCCATTGATGAATCACCCTTTCACTCAAAACTCCAACACATACGGAAGCAAAGGTAGTACTCCATTTTCTATTTTACTAATCACATTATCACTGTCTTAATATTATAATGATTTTTCAGATGAACCCTACTTTCTTAAGAAACATGAAGGTCTTATATCATGCATTAACATTCACTGCACAAACTAATGAATAATTTACCCATCAATCAGTCGAAACGCACGAAGTTAAATGTGATAACTCGGGATTGACGTAAGAAAAAACAACAATACCACAATGTATTATTATGAGATGAATTGTTAGATGGGCACTGAAAACACTAAGAGGAGACTTCAGTTTCGATACGGGAAAAAGAATACACAGATTACGTCATTTTTGCAAGATGAACATCATTGCTTGGTTACTGAAAGTTCGAAACCTAGACGGTAAAGCTACATAACTTTCTATTTTACCATTGAAAAAGGGATGCTATATCCCCAATGCAAGAACCTACCAAGTAGAATTCAAATTTCAACATGATTTTATTCAAACTAATTTTGGGCAGTTATGTATAAAATCGTATCCTATAAACGAAGTAACTATAAATAACACGAAGAAACAGAAGGAACAAGAGAGACCTTTGTAGACTTATCAATGGATTTGCAGCAAGGCAACTTTGCTGCTAAAGACTAAGCTGCTCGATGTTCTTGGTATTCCTTGCTAGTCCATGGCCTGACCTTTTGTCGTCTTGCTCTTCGTATGGATTTGCTCGATAATTGGAACTGGCCTCTTCATTGTCAGAGGAACCTGGTCTCTCGGTGAGGAACTGTTCCCAGAATACATCATTTACTCTAACCGGAGCAGCGGCAGGCTCCTGATTTGTGTTAGGGCCTTCTTTCGATGACGATAATGTTGTTTCCCCATCAATCATGTTTCTGCTATTATGGAAAGGTCCAGAATCAGAGTCTTTACTGTTGGCATTAGACCTTGACTCGGAGACTTTTCCGATTTCCCAACTTGGTTGGGACATCCTAGTTAAGCTGGGACTTTTATTGACTTGCAATGAAGAAGATGCCAGAGTTAGATTTAATTGACAGGAAATATGACTATCAGGTTCTTCATTGGAACTTAATCTCTGTTGCAGTGAATGCACTGCCGGGCTTTCATTCATTGATACTCTTTGAGAGAAAGATGAATCCATGTTGAATGTAAAAGATGTGCCTGTATCAGAAATGTCTAATGTTTCGGGTGTGAATAAAAGCCCCTGAGGTCTGATATTATCATCTTTTGGTTCTCCTTGAGAAACCCTTCTCTGTGGACTTTCTCCATCTTCATTAGAACTTTGCGTGCTTTGAGAAACCAAGTTAATCTCCGAAACAGCTGATGACAATTCTAGTCTAAGCTTGTTCGAGAAATCGAGGTGGACAACATTTCCAAACTCGGGTGTAGAACTACTTTTGTTGTCCAAAAGACTATGGTCACCAACTGGCTTGGTTTGATCAATTTGAGGCAGTCTCCTTTTCTTATTATATGCCACAACATCATCCATAGATTCAATTCTACGAAAAAGATGTTCGGCGAAAGCAGGGTCTTGTAAAGCCTTTTCTAAGAAGTTAAACAAAGTGTCTTGCCTACGCTCCATTTGATCAGCTTGTTGTGTCAGCTCTTCCACCTGATGCTTCAAAGCTGACCGCTCTTGTTCAGACCTCAAAACATCAGCCTCAAGTGCAGCTTTCTCACGTGAAAGCTTTTCGATTTCTTCTTCGTATCCAGCTCTTTCATGATCTATCAAAGAACCCTGTGGATTACTATGGCTGTGAATAGGTTTTCTTCGATGAATATTCTTAAGAAGATGCCTTTGATCTTTCACGAAATCTTCATTGGCAAATTCCCATCGTTCGGGATCAATCTTCCGGAACCCCTGTCAACAAATTAAATTCATATGCAATCAGATCATGCTTAGACACTCCATCTTCATACATCTAAACCTAAGCAAACCATAAACAAGTATAATTCTTCTTTCAACAGCCCCTGCATCAAAGATAAAGAAGAATAGATACTCTTCATTAAGGACCATTTTAGTTGAGGAATGCAAAAGAAAAATCATGAAAATGTGAAACAATTACGAAGAAAATTTATAAATTTCAAAGTCAAAATCATTGACTTAAAAAACACCCCAATTCTCATAGAATTTTACCTTATGAATCACAGCAGAAGACATTGATTGACCTTAAATTTATGTGCTGGCTTTAGCAAAGATTCATACCCATAATTCAGCAGAAAAGGACACACACACAAAAAAGGAGAAATTGTCCATTCTCAAGGAACAAAAACATAAAACCAAAATCACTCCATAAATCTGTCATCAAAAATTGAAGTTAAAAGCTAAAAAAGAAACATGATTTCCCCTAATTATCAAAGATACATTAATTAAACAAAAAACCCAGAAAGGAAAAGAAACCCACATAGGTATTAAGCTGCCTGATGAAGCTGGAGAAATTATTGTGCTTGAAATAAGTGGGAAGCAAAAGGCGAGCAAAATCAGGAGGGTTCCAAACCACAAAGCTCTTTTTGTTAGAGCTCCATGAAACGATGTCGTCGGTCGATGAGTCGTCCACCATGTCGAATGTTTTCATAAGGAAAGGTGCCGGCCCTCCTCCGCCGCCGCCACCGCCGCCGACGACCGACGCGGAGGGTGCAGTTGGGTCCATTTTCCGAGTTGCTTCCTTTTGGGTTTTGGTGAAGAAAGGGAGTTTATGGAAAAGCCAAAAGTGTCAAATGTTGAAGCCTCAAGTTGCCAATGGAGAAAATTTACAGTTTTGACCTTGTTTTTGGTCAAAATATTATTATTTTTTGAGGGATAATAGACATTGGTGAGGGGCAGCCAATGTCATCGTATCGTAAAATGAATATGAAAGATATCAAATATTTAGGCACGAGTTATTTGTCGTTTCATCGGAGGTAGATGATTATGTAGGGTAAAGTTATTTAATTAATATGTATATTTATATATGTCAAATCAATAAATTTTGTCCGTACAATTTTTAAAGAATACACCATTTAAATGATCATTAAATTTTTCACGTGTTTCTATTTTGATCATTGAATAATAATAAAATTTTAATTTAATTGCTAAACTATTCAAATCTTTTATTAATTATTAATCAGTGAAATGAAATTCAAGAAGCTTACTTGAGAGTAGATCCACATCCATTTTATCCATATTCACTAGAAAAGCATCGTCTTCAATAATATTGGTTTACTCAATTTTCTTCTTGGCTTGAGCATTCTCCAACTAAGTTGGAAAAAAAATATTTCTCGAAAGAATTATGTAATTTTTAGGGTGGGTTCGGATGGGCGATTGGGTGCTGTGCGTTTAGCTTACTTTTTGTCTCACGCTATAGTGTCGCTATAGTATCTAATCCTACCGCCACCGCTATTTTTACACTAATCGCAAGTAAACACACCGCCCATCCAAACTCACCCTTAGTCATATTGTAGACCATATAATAATGTCATCAAGTCTTATGCAAATTTGATGAAGCAATCTGGGCATAATAAAGTAATGCATCAACAAAGTTCGGAACAAGTTTTGAATAATAAGTTACGAATTAAGACTTCTATTGATGTTGTTTGATGGCTTGCATTTCAAGCTTATGTTTCGAGAGGTCAAGATGAAACACTTGATACAAAAAATTGTGGTAAATTTATCGAGTTGGTTCAACCTTTAGCTTCTTATAACAATGATGTTAAGAATATTGTGTTGGAAAATGCTCCTAAATCCAGCCTTCAATTCAAAAGGAATTTTTGCACGTTGTTGCTAATAAAGTGCAAAAGAAGATTCGTGAAGATACTGGAGACTCAGAATTTTGCATCATTGTTGATGAATATCGTGATGAATTTAAAGAAGAACAAATGACTCTTGTTTTGAGATTTGTTGATAGAGATGACTTTATTAGGGAGCGTTTCTTTGACCTTACTTGTGTTAAAGACACATCAACATTAATGGTTAAGAATGAAATATGTGCTATTCTTTGTCTATCATTTAAGTTCATTTTGATTTTGCATTTAGTGTTAGAGGTTTGGGTGACCAAAAAAACAGAAGACTTTTACTAATAGTTAATGACTACTAGTGTAATTTTCCTTTATTATGATTTGAAGAATAAGACATTGGGGACAACATATTGAGAGATGTATGAACTCGGAATATGAATCATAAAATAAATATAAAATACACATAAAAACATTATTATTTAAGGGACATAGGGTAAGGGTTGTTCAAGCATCAAATTCGAAACGGATATGAATCGAATATTTACACACAAATCGTACGTCACTTCATTGTGGTTCAACCCTGCACGTTATTTTTTATCGTTTATGTTAGAGGTAAACATAATATCATTATATTAGTTAAATATGTCATTAATTTTTATGTTTTAATAAAATTTGAAAATTAATTTTAGTGCTTAAAACGTTAGAAATTAAGTTTTTATTTTTTTTCCAATCATTATTTTTTATTAAAATATTATCAACTTGACGTGTTGATTAGATTGCATTCACATGAGATGTCATATGATTGACAAAAAAAATGTTAAGTTAATAAATTTTGACGAAAAATACTAGTAGTGTTATTGGTTGAATTAGAATTTTTAAATCGAAAAAATAAAAGATTTAAATTTTAAAATTTTAAATATGGGGATTAAATCGATAAAATATATTATATAATGTAAAAAAAGAAAAATATAATTTGAATATTATATAAATAGCTAACTTTTAGTATTTTAATTTAGGGGTGAGTGTTCGATCAGATTGAATTGAATGAAAAAATTTTGAGTTAATTGATTTGACGAATCATATTTTATCATCTTAATTCCATTTGAAAGTTTCTCGAATCAAGTCGAGTGAGATAGAATTCGAATCGCATCGAATATATTTGTTCGAGTTAAATTAAAAAAAAGTATTTTAGGCCCTTGTAATAACTGTCATCCACCGTAATCAAATTTGTTATTAACTTTAATCTCCTTATAATTTATTTATTAATCTTTTATATACGGGTTAACTTCTTTGCTTGCTTAGTTACTTCAATTATCTTCTGATTCTTGTCACTATGTATTTTGAAATTAAAAAAAATTAAATGTAAAAAATGTGATTTTTTAATAAAAATTATGATAAAATGTGAAATTCATACCAACATCAAATTTTAACACGAATATTTTATGACATCATCAATAATTCAATTTTTGTAAAAATTTGTAAAGATTCAATATGATAAAACAATTCAATAATATAAATAGTATAAAATATGGAATTTAATTTAATAATATAAATAGTATATATAAATAAAATTATTATTTAGGTTTAGAAAATTTTTTGGATGATTTTAATTTTTTATTTAGGGGTAAAGGATGAGAAGTAAAAGTTTAGGGAGAAAATAAAACGTTTTAGAGGTTGAGGGAGTAAATTTTGGGGGGGAATAAATGGGAGGAGTAAAATTGGGGGGGGGGATATTCAAAAAAAAAAAGGGTGGGGGGGGGGAGATGGGTTTGGGGTAGAAGGGGGTAAGATGGGAGGGGAGTAAAAGTTAAGGGGGAAAGTGGGAGGGAGTAAAAGTTTTGGGAGGAAAGTGAAGAGGTTTAGGTGTTTGGGGTAATAATGTAAATTATTATAGTTTGATATTCGAATTATTTGAATTATTCAAATTCGAAAATCAAACTCGATTCGAACTCAAAATTTGAAAAAAAGAGTTGACTCGAATAATTCGATTAATTCGAATAACTTGATTTGTTTAACTTGAAATTAAAAAAAATTTAATTTTTTCGAGTCAAACCTAATTTTGCTCACCCCTAATTTAATTCATATAATTTTGTTGAACTGTTTATTTCCATGTTAACAATTTAATGACAAAAGTTTGGTAGTACTGCAAGATTAACTCTTCAATTTTTTATAAAGCGTGAGGACTATATTCTAATAAATTAAAGTAGAGGAGTTAGCTTTTTAATTTTCTTAAAGTAGAGGGATATAAAACCCTAATTAGACCATTATAAAATCTAAGTGTGCCTACCACCCGCAATTTTGGTCGAATGTCCAAAAAGTTAAACTAAATTTTAATTCAAGGGTAAATTGCACCCATGATCATTTTTGTTTACTTCAGGTTACGTTTTAGTCACTTATGTTTGAAATGTTATGTTTTAGTCACTTATGTTATCGTGTTGTAGCATTTTTGTCACTAAGCCATTAATTGCTGTTAACAGTGTAATGGTAAGCTGACGTGGCATGTTAAATAATCCTTTTAAACAAAAAATTTAGGTTAAATTATACATTTGGTCCCTATATTTTTTCGTCTTGAACAATTTAATTTTTTTCTTTTATGTTCTTTTAACTTTTTTTTTATTTTCCATTATTTTCTACTTCTCCTTTTATTTTCCTACCTTCTCCATTTCTTTTAACATATCAAGAAGTCAAATTTGCAATGAAGTAAGAAGCATGGTATGGGTTTATGGGTTTTGGTTATAGGCAATTATGGCTTTCAACTTCTTACTTCTTTCTTCACTGTCAATTTGAAAAAAAATGGGAATCGATTATATAATTTAACCTAAAATTTTTGTTTGAAATGATGATTTAACGTGCCACGTTAGATTACCGTTACACCGTTAACGGCAATTAACGGCTTAATGGCTAAAATGTTACAACAAGATAACGTAAGTGGCTAAAACGTAAAATTTCAAACACAAGTGACTAAAATATAACCTAAGGTAAACAAAAGTGACCATCGGTGTAGTTTACCCTTAATTCAATTATTTTAGAAATTCGACCCAATGTTGAAGAAGTCAAATTCAAACTTAATTTTTATTATATATTTAATCATTTGGATGAATTGTAACGGTACTTTATTAAAAAAAAGTTTAAATCTTAAATAAATATTTGTAGTATCTAATAATAATAATAATAATAAATACATATTATTATTTAAATTTAAAAAGTCGCATCATTTTAGTTAATACATCGTTTGAATCAGGACTAAAATTTTAAAAATTGAAAGGTATAGGGAACTAAAAATTATCAAATTAGAGAACAAAAATTAAATCCATAATTTATACATAGTACGAGACTAATAGTAGAATTTGATCTAACAAATTTAACAACTATTAGCTTGCTATTTGCATATAATACTAATAAAAAAAACCATATCGTTTTAATTAATGGATTTAATGGAAATTCTAAAACTCAAAAAGTATAGAGGCTACAAATAATTAGATTGGAAAATATTGATTAAATCTATAACTTAGGCCTAGTATGAGACTAATAGCACAATTTGATTTAGCGGATTTAATTGCTACTATTTAAGTCAAAATTCAAAAACTACATTGATTAAAATTAACCAAATTAGAATATAGGGGCTAAATCCACAAATTGTGGATAGTATAAGGGCTAATAACAAAACTTAACCTTTCAATGTATTTTTATATGCAAGAAAGTATTGTTCCATAAACAGTGCAAAATATAAGGATTAATAACAAAAAAATATCTTTTAAATTAGTTACTATTATCGGTGGTGGATACCCTAAATTAAAAAAAAATTCTAATTTTTTCCTTGTGAAAATGGAAATCTTTTAAAAGAGAAGAAAACCGAGTGGCTCAAGAAAAACTATTTTATTTGTTGCTTGTTCCATGTTGAATCCACGTAATATATTCACATAATGATTTATTTGACTCTTTAACTTTATAAAAAATAGTTATTTTAAACCTCTATTTAATTTTTCGTCTTTTTTAGTACTTAAATTTGCGTTTATTGTCAAATCATCTCAAAATAGATAGAAAAATTAATATTTTTTAACTTTATTGATGTGACATACATGTGGATTGCCAAATGGATGACACGTTAGTATTTAATTATTTTTTAAAAATTAAAAAAATAAAAATTATTTTTAAAAATTTAAAATCATTAAAATTATTTAAAATATGAAAAGTAATTTTTAGTATTTAAAAAATATTTAAATGTTGACATATCATCCACGTAGTAATCCATGTGTATACCATCAGCCATAATATTTTTACTCATAAATGAGGTATATTTTAATGAGAACTCATTAAAAATTTTAAACATTCATAAAAATTAAAAAATAATAAACATAAATAAAAATTATTAAAATCTAAACATTCATTTTATAAATTATAAAAAAAAATTAAAATTTAGATCAACTTAGATTTAGTTCAAATGACTTTTTACCTGATTCAATCCATTTTACAATAATTCACTCCTCTGATTTTATGATTTTATGGAACCATTGGTCCTAACAACTATGATCCAAAGGCAAGGGCCCTGACTCCCCTTGATTTAGGGGAAATTATCTTTTAAGTCCTTAAAATTTATAATACTATAGTTATTAAAGTAGTAAAATATCTGTTTTGACCCCCAAAATTTTATAATTAAATTTCAACCCTAAAATGTTTGACTTTACCCCTGAAGGCATAGTTGGCAAGCAACAGTATCAATACATTAAATATTTATCCATTCTATATACTTATATATTATAAAGGATTGGGTTGACTTAAAGACTGCCGTGGGGTGCAAGGCCTCACAATAAGTAGCATGAATGTCCATTTGACTTGTGGATCACGTCACCTTGCATTTTCTCTTTTATATATGCATTCAAAATTTTCATTTCTATGCCAGAATTTGATTTTAATTACCCTTTATAATCATATACATACACATATATATATTGTATCAACTTGATATAGGCACACTATCACATGGCTACTGCAAAACCAGAAAATGAAGAGTTACAGGCTGTTAAGAGCAAAGCCAAGAAGGATCCAATCAATGACTTGATTTTTACAATGCTTCAGCAAAACCCAAATCCAGAATCTGGGATTCAACAAGCTACGAAGTCACTTACATGCTTGAATGAACAATTATTTCGAATCACAAAGACGATACACGAGAAACAGGTACGTACATTTACCTTTTTAAATTTTTATCAATTACGATGAATATCAACGATAAAGAGAATCAGAAAATCGTATTATGATGAACAGTTCGAAGAACGCCAAGCTTATAATAGGTTATATGATTTGAACTATAAAGAGAAGGGATTTAGAAGTATTTGGACAAATAAAGGGAAGCAAATGGCTGCTTTGAAACGAGATCTCGATAAGCTTACTTTTGCTAATGGTGCTTATAAGGAGAGATCTATCAACACACAAGGCAAGATTAATAGCCATGTAAGCATGTTTTTTTGTATTTTTCGATGTTGGTTTTCGTGAAAAGTAATTTGATTGATTGATATAAAGTTTCGATTCTAGAATTTGTGTTTCCGAATGCATCATGAAACTGGCAATATGGTGAAAGAAAAGAAGCTCTTGAAAGAGGTGAATGCCGGTCTGAAGGGATTAAACGATTCGGGTCCGTCAGTGGTTGAAGAGATATCCGATCGGGTAAGTATGTTTGAATATTTATATGATATGGTTCATGGATGTAACGTCCTAGGTAGGTCCCTATACATGTTAACACATACTCTATTCTAAAATTAACATATGTTCTCTAAGTGTGAGTTCGGTTGCATGATGATGCGAACCCATCACGTGCGAACTCATATGATGCGAACTATGTGGGCGATTACTACTGAAGTAAAGAAAATCGAGTTGGTCCCAGTTGACTAAGCGGGTAGCGGGTCGGTAATGATTAACACCATAATATATTTAATTCATTTTTGTTGTGAAAACAGATATGGAGATTGAGGTGGGACATTAGAAGGAACTATTTCATCCGAAGACCTGCAATAAGGGTTGATGAACAACAAGTTCTTAAAGAGATTAATGAGCTCAAATGGGCTAGAGATAAAGCCTTTGCTAATGCTCCTGTAAAGGGGAAGATTTGGAATTCGTTGCCTTCAAAAAATGTCATCAAACAACAAATTAAGGTAACAAATTTAACCAATGTTCATGAGTCAGAGTCGAGTTAAGCTACGAACTAAGCTCTTAAACCTCATATTGTTTATTTGTAAAGGAAAACTTGACAATTAGGTCCATTTTGATATTCGAATTTGGCAACTAAATCTATTTTGGTCTCTAAACTTGTATTTCGTTAAGATTTAATGATGTGACCAATGTTTTTGGAATAAGACTAGATTGGCCAGTCGAATCGATGGGACCAAGAACCGATCGGTATATTGGCTCGAACAAAGGGGTTGAACCGATTAAATTTGAAATTGCTTGAAAACGATAAAAATCGAAAACTTGGACAATAACCGATAGTTGAACATGGTGAACCAGTTTAATATTTTCTTATTTTTTAAATTTTTATGAATTTTTAGTTATTGTTGGTCTAGCAGTTGAACTGACCAATCCAATTAATCAATAACTAGTGGTCTAATCGGTTAAAACATCGGTACGGTTATTAGAATACTGTATAACATTCTAAGATTGTATCACATTATCATCTAAAATTTTATATAATATTTAAAATTTTCAAATGATGATGTGACACAATCCTAAAATGTCACGTCATCAAATTTTTATATTCTTTCAAATTCAAGTATCAAGATAAATATAATTGTCAAGTTCAAATATCAAAAGTTGATCTAGTTACCTATTTTGTAAAATATGAAAGCATTGGTTTGATTATGGTAAAATACAGGCAATGGAAGAGGCTTTAAATGAAGAAGATAGGAAGCAGCATATGCAGATTAGAGGTGAAATAGAAGTGGTGAAGAGAGAAATAAATGGTGTAAAGAAGAGTATAGCTTCTTTGAAGAGGCAATTGTTGGATGTTCGTAGGAAAAAAGGGGAAGCTTATAAAGTTATTTTGAAGTTAATTAAGACTCAAAATCAACCTATTTGTTAATTCCTTGTTGTATATCTCAATATATTATGATGTATTGGTGAATAAATTCTTCAACATGCAAGCTTGGTTCAAGCAAAATTTGTCTATGTTAGTAGTGCAATTCTATAATCCTTGACGGTATTGGATGGTAGTGCACCAAAATTGAGTGTGGTTACATAGTAGAAAATGTGAAGAGCCATTGAGAATTTCGATTTCGGAAAGCTTGTGAGATTAGAGAATTTTTTGGGAGAGATTTGATAAGAGTTTTGATAGTACTTGGGAGCATCTCATCTTCTTATGATGGAGAAGTTCTAATGTGAGTCTTAATGGAATGATGTGCTATTTTACATGAGATGGTTATAGAGACATGACTCGTTTATTAAGATGCGATGAAGTGATCTGATGATAATATTCACGTTTAAAGCTGTCATGAGGTTACCTAAAATTAGCCATGCCCAAGATAAAATGTGCCATTGATCATTGACGAGCACACATTTTAGGATAGGGATTTATAATTGAATGAGGCATATCAAGATTAACATCAAACTCAACACAAATTTTAGCATAAGGAAATTACATAACATGTTCACAATGTAACATTCAATATGTATGTATGTATGTATGTATTACTTTGAGCTGTTTATGATTTCACATTGACTCGATGATATTACATAACATGTGCACAAGAATCTGCATATTGCATTGATTATTCTTCATAGCGGTTTTTTTCATATGATCTAAATCCAAATATCTGAAGTGCAATCACCACCTGGATATCTCATCTCATGAGCCATACAAGGACCATCAGGTTCAGCTCCAAAATCGATGAAAAAGTTCGGGTTTATTTTAAGACCGCCTTTCACGGTGTCGACGTCGATCTGCAACATGTGGGAACCTTTCTCCACAAGTTCCGGATAGAATTGTCGATCCCATGTGCTGAATAACGAGTTCGTCGCATATAGTCGCTTACCGTCTAGGCTCAACTGGATCATATTCGGTCCCCCTCTTAATCGATGTCCCTGTAACCAACGTTCATCGATTGTCATTGATATGATTAATCCCACAAGTTGATATGAATGTTAGAACAAACCTGGATTTCCGGAACATTGGATTGCCATGTTTTGCCGTCTTCTGTCACAGCCACTACAGGGCTTCCTTTTTGAACCAATCCTCCAACGTATACTTGGCCAACCAAGACCGGATTTTTGGGGTCCTCAATGTTATATTG
Organism: Gossypium hirsutum; assembly: GCF_007990345.1. Taxonomy (NCBI): domain Eukaryota; kingdom Viridiplantae; phylum Streptophyta; class Magnoliopsida; order Malvales; family Malvaceae; genus Gossypium; species Gossypium hirsutum. The sequence goes on along the minus strand of NC_053438.1, from coordinate 2,776,815 downwards.
TCGGATATCTCCTTGCAACCAGTTGATAAAATACAGAAACCGATCGTCGATTGAGATTAAGATGTCGGTTATAAATCCAGGCAATTCGGGAAGTATCCAATTTTGTACCTTCAATGGTTTCACTGAGATTACCACCTGCAGAAGTTAATCAATAAGGCTTGTCCAAGTTTATGAGCATTGACAACGCAAGATTATATGTTCCAAGTTCCGACCTCATGGCTCCATGATCCGTCTTCGGTTTTGAAAAACCGAACGATGTTACTCGTGTAGGCACACCCAACGTACCCTGTATCTTTACATGGATCGTGCAAGAATCTCATCTGCAATGAAATGAAACAGAACTATGTATAGTCTTCGAGCAAAACCGAGTTAAAAACAAAGTCGAAACAAGTAATTAATCACCTCTAAGGGTGTGAGACCAGTTTCACCGAGGTCCAACGTTTGTTTAAGTTCACCATCAGGCCAGCTATACACATGCAAATGTCTAGCATACAAACCATCTTTAACATGCTGGATATTGAAACCTCGGGTGAAGGTAGCCGGAGCGCCCAATGACGAGCCGATCATGGTTTTATGTCGAGGTTGGTACCAAAAATCGTAGCTAAACAGAGGACTATGCCCTGGTTTCTCCCACCTGGAAATTTTTTACAAGTGACGGTTATTCACAATTCGTTTATACATTGTTTCAGTTTATCGTATTTACCTCCCTTTGACGTTGAATTCGGAATCAAGGAGGAGAAATCCATTCCCTTTAGCATTTCCATCTTTGTCACCGAGGCACGATATCATTATATCCCCGGAAGCAAGGCAATGCGACGTGTGCGGATACGCTAAGCCGGTCTGCTCGACGATATCCTCAGATTCTACCACTTTATGCAAAGAGGGAGCCCTGGGATTCTTCTGTGTGTCAATCACATAAACACGACCAGACCTACGAAAGCAGCACCTTGGTACCTTAACGACATAGATATGTCCGTATCTATCGATATAATATGAAAATCCGGGTTAATTGCTTACACGACGGAAGGCAAGATTAGAAAACGTCGAGTGGTCGATGGATCACCATGACAAGAGCTGCATGCATTCCATCCTGAGTGATGTAGTTCATCACCTATATATGGCATAGATAGCCTGTGGATGACTTTAGAATAAGTTGGCGAGTTTGGATCTACATCAACTGTTGCTAGGAAATCAGGCTTCTTTCTTCCAGTTCCTGCATACATCATACAATTATATTTATACAAATCCATTGAAAAAACTCATTTTTAAAGATCAGAAAATCATTAAAAAAAAGAAGGAAAAAAGTACCATTATAAATACAATTAACATAAATAATGGTTTCTTTAGGACCAGACATGGCTTCCAATGGAGTTGCATATCCAGGTCCTGTTCTCTTACAACACCCCATTTTTTCCCCCATTTTCTCTCTTCTTTTTTTTTTCTCTTACAAAAATATTAATTTTTTTTTCTAATAGTTAGTGGAAAATCCTCTGTAATTTATAGGCTATTGGGTCTATACGGCAGAATCTTGGGATTAGGTTCGATAGGTTAAATTCTGTAATTTATGAAAATTGTAGATTTAGTCCCCGCAATTTAATTAATTTCAGTCTTTATATTTTTTGAATCGGTCAATTTTAATCCTGATTCAAACAATAACGCTTAAATATGTTTAGTTAAATTCAATTATTAGTCTTGTATTATACATATAATTATAGATTTAGTCTATATTCTCCAATAGGATCATTCTTAGTTCCTACACTTTTCAAAATTTAAAATTTTGTTCTTGACAACAATTACCGTTGTTAATCTATTAATTGAGTTTTTAATAATGTGAAAATAATAAGCTAATATAACATTACGTATATGATAATATGTCTGTCATATCAAATTTTGAAAATATCATAACTTTCATAAAAGTACATGACAACTTTGTATAAGGGCTAATAATAGAATTTAACCATTTGATTGAATTTGAAGTTAAATCAAACTGAATTTTTTTTAATAATATTAGGTTTTGATTATATCTCTTTTTAACATAATATCTAGAATCATTTATAGTTCCTGATCCATAGTTATTTTTCAGCGCACTCAAACTCACATTCTTTTATATTGATAATAATAACTATATTAATTAAGATAAAACTTAATCGACTAATCAAACCCAATCTTTGGAATTCAAATCTTTGACAATAATTAATTTTTATTTGGAGTAAAATTAAATTTTATTTTTTTAATTTTTCTTTTACAAAAATGTCCAACATTGTGAGAAGAAAATGTTCCCCTTCGTATGAAAATGTCCCATGGGAATTATCAAAAGTTTTGTATCCATCAATTTTTTCTATGGGCGCGGTGTTTGAGATTCTCGATTTTCCTTACCATGTCAGCATTAGTCTCAACTGACGGTGGTTAGATTGCCACGCGTCTTACAGTTTTGAGAACTGGAGACATTTGTGTTTGTCCAATGGTATCTTGTCCGAATGTATAGTGGGACCATTGTTGGTACACGTATCAATGTTGGATAAGCTGCCAGTTAATTTAGTTAAGTCCAAAGTTAAAAGGCGTTTAACTGGAAGTCGATTAAAAATTTAAGATATATTGCTAAATTAACCCCTTAACATTACATTATCTATCAATATGTCTCACATACAAATTGCACTGATTTTTATTTTTGTCCTACAAAATTAAAAGGATGATTTTCTTCATGGCTGAAACTGGTTTTTGAGATGTTTAAGTCCATATATCTGAAGTGCAGTCACCACCTGGATATCTCATCTCATGAGCCAGGGAAGGTCCATCAGGTTCGGCTCCAAAATCGACAAAGAAGTTTGGGTTTGTTTTAAGACCGCCTTCCTCGGTGTTGACATCGATCTGCAACATGTGGGAACCTTTCTCCAAGAGTTCTGGATAGAATTGTCGATCCCATGCGCTGAATAGAGAGTTCGTCACGTATAATCGTTTACCGTCTAGGCTCAATTGGATCATCTGTGGTCCTCCTCTTAGGCGATGTCCCTGTAAAAGGATGTAACAATGTTCATCGATCGCCATTGATATGATTAATCCGCACAAGTTGATATTAATGTTAGAACAAACCTGGATTTCCGGAACATCGGATTGCCATGTTTTACCATCTTCAGTCATAGCCACTACAGGGCTTCCCTTTTGGATCAATCCTCCAACCCATACTTGGCCGACCAAGACCGGGTTTTTGGGGTCCTCGATGTTGTATTGTCGGACATCTCCGTGCAGCCAGTTGGCGAAATACAGAAAACGATCATCGAGAGAGATTAGGAAGTCGGTTATAAGTCCGGGCATTTCGGGAAGAATCCAGTTTTGCACCTTCAATGGTTTCACTGAGATTGCCACCTGCAGAAGTTAATATGTACATAATAAGGCTTGTCCAAATTTATGAGCATTGGTAATGCAAGATTATATGATCCCACCTCATGACTCCATGATCCGTCTTTGGTTTTGAAAAACCGAACCATGTTACTTGTTAAGGCGCACCCAACGTACCCTGTATCTTTAGAAGGATCATGCAGGAATCTTGTCTGCAATGAAAATGAAACAAAACTAAGTATCGACTTCGAGCAAAACCGAGCTAAAAACGAAGTAGTAACATGTAATCAATCACCTCTAAGGGTATGAGACCGGTGTCACCTAGATCCAACGTTTGTTTAAGTTCACCATCAGGCCAACTATACACATGCAGATGTCTCCCATACAGACCATCCGTGACATGCTGAAGATCGAAACCTTTGGTGAAGGCAACAGGAGCACCCCATGATGAGCTGATCATTGTTTTATGTCGAGGTTGGTACCAAAAATCGTAGCCGAACATAGGACTATGCCCCGGTTTCTCCCACCTAAAGAAACAATGAGTAACAACAAGTCACCAATCATTTTACCTTCTAATCGTTCATTCGGTTTATCGGCTTTACCTCCCTTTAACGTTGAATTCGGAGTCAAGGAGAAGAAATCCGTTCCCTTTGGCATTCCCATCTTTATCTCCGAGACACGAAATCATTATATCTCCGGAAGCAAGGCAGTGAGACGTGTGCGGATACGCTAGACCGGTGTTCTTAACGATATCCTCCGGCTGCACCACTTTCTGCAACGACGGAGCCTTGGGATTCTTTTGTGTGTCAATCACATAGACACGACCCGATCTGAACCGAATAGAACATTGGTATTAAACATTACTGTACCATTACATGGTTTGCCACATTGTTCTACATTACATGAAAACCTCATTTTCCTCGTAAGCAGGGTTAGCGAAAGGGGGAAGGCAAGGGCCCCTGGCTCAATAGGAAAATTATTTTATGGTCCCTTCCTAAAATTAAAAGATTCAATTTAATCCTTTTTATAGCCATTTTGAAAAATTATTAATTTAATTAAAACTTTTTTAATACAAAATTTTTAACTCATGCCCCTTCAAATTTTATAATATTATCTCACTCTCCCTAAACAAAATTTCAGGCATATAGTCACTTACACCAATGAAGGAAGGATCAGAAAACGTCGATCGGCCGACGGATCACCATGGCAAGAGCTGCAAGCATTCCACCCAGAGTGATGTAGTTCATCACCTACATACGGCATAGATAGCCTGTGGATGACTTTAGAATAAGTTGGTGAGTTCGGATCTACATCAACCGTTGCCAAGAAATCAGGCTTCTCTCTTCCTGTTCCTGCGTACGTCATGCAAATCCATTTAAATATATCTCTATATATTATTTTATATGATAATTAAGAAGTAGATCTTAAGGTTAATGTTTCACTTTTGGAGTAAAAGCTACAGTGGGATAGATTATTTATAATATTTAAAAAAAAAAGCTAAATATATGGTTTTTTTTTTCCCTTTTTTTAGAAATTAAAAAGAAAACACCAACTGAATTTTCTCTAAAATTTTATGAAAATAAACATGAACACATAACAATTTATAATTCAAGGAATAAATGGATCAAAAGAAATTAATTCCCAGAAAAAAAAAAAGGTTGCTGACATCACACCAAAAACCAAAACAAAAAGAAGAAGAGAGAAAATTATTACCAGTATAAACACAAGTAACATAAAGAAGAGCTTCTTTAGGACCAGACATGGCTTTCAGTGGAGTTTCATATCCTGGTCCTTTTGTTCTGCAACACTCAGTTTCTTCACCCATTGCAATTTCTCTCTTTTTCCTCTTCTTTCTTCTTACAAAAATTTCGTTGTTTTCCTTTTCTATATGCTACTGATAGCTACTATTTAATATTTTTTTTAAAATGAAATATTCAAATTATCTTTAATATAAATATTATATTAATAAGATTAAAATTAAAAATAAATAATCTTTTAAAAATTAATATTTATTTTTATCAAATAACTTAATTATATTTACTAATTTACTAAATAATTTTCTAATATAAATTCAACCCATTAATTTTTTCGGTACTTAAAATTTTAGTTTATCAAACAAACTCTTAGCTTGTAAAAGAATATATACAGGGACCCTCTATATAATTTTCCCTTTATAGCTAATAGACGCTAATGTGTAACTAAACTTACGTCCACTACCGTGCTTCCTCTTTTGGTCTCCATGTGGTCCCAAGGGATTTGAGATTCGGGAGTAATCACATCGGACGGTGTTCAGATTGACGCGTGTTGTAATGAGATGAGATTTGCAGTTGTGTTTCTGTCCGTTAAGGTACCCGAGATATCCTTGCATTATACGAATTAGATCAAATTAGTCCTTTTATTATTAAATAGATCAATTTAATCCTTATACTATTAAAAAAATTTTAATATGCTAATTATATTAAAAAATAAATGTTAAATATATTCCAATTTGGTATTACTTAAGTTTTTTTAATAGTACACAGATTAAACTGATGAACCAGAGACTAATTTGATCTCTACGGAACAGAGGAAGTGAGACCCAGACTTGTCCCCGTGGCGGTGTTGGATTAAAGCTGAGAGCTGATGACAAGGATAAGATCGACTTTAGGAATTTTATATTAGTAAGTGCAATTAGTGTAGAGTCCTAATTTTGCATTTATTGTTTAATAATAGATTATTATTTAAGAGTTTTACTCCTGATTAATTGTTAAAAGCACTATTTAAGTTATTTTAATAATTTTTTTTCTAACAAGAATGTTGTTATTGAATTTCTATTAATAAGTTTTATTAATATTCATTATCTAAAACAATAAATAATAGTAAAAATAAGTCTGATTACAACTATCTAATTTTTTATACAATATTTAAGATGACCTATAGTTCATCCTCAATTCTTAAATAAGATAATAGTGTGTTTTAATGCACTTGGACTCACGTCCTCTTACAATGATAATAGTCTCTATGCTAATTGAGCTAAGACTCAATCGACAAAAATTCAGAATTTAAATTTACTATTTTTTAAAATTTAAGTCCAACGGTTAACATTACTATTATTTTTTTATTAAATTTATTGATGTTTAGTTGGTGCCCATGTAATTTAAAAAAAAACCATTGTAATTAATTTGAATTTTTAAAAATTAGCAATTTCAACAACTAAACCTATATTTTAAGATTTGAAAGTCGAAAGAATTAAATTAATGAAAAAAAAATATTTAACTTTTTAATTTATATGAAATTTAATATTTAGATCAGGTTGACGTGTATGTATGGTGTAGTGAGCTGTTAATGAGAGCAATGGGTGTTTTGCGTCTTCATCCAATCTTTTTAGGTGGACGATGTTTCTAGATCTCTCCTCGATTTTCATTATCCTTGTCGGTATTTGTGACCCTCCGAAGCAGCCCATCTTCAACAAATGATTTTTTTTGTTTATTTTTATTTCTTTATTTATAATCTTTTGGGTGTTCGGTCGATTAAGAATTAGTTTGATTAATATTAGTATTATTGTCAATGTAAAAAAACGTGAGTTTGAGTGCCCTGAAACGCATTATCCTCTTGTTTAAACGTTAGGAAGAGGCTATGAATAGTTTTTGGTATTGTATCAAAAAAAATAAATATGATAATAACCTATAATAATATTACTGTTAAAAAAATAATGGTAGTCTGATCATGCATGTTAAATGTTTCAGAATTAAGTTTCTATTTATTTATTTCAAATTATATATATTTGTTTAAGTTAAATGAAATTCTTGGTAAACATTAAACCAACATATTTGTAAATATTTTTATGAATATATATTAAATTTATTTATGTATAATGTTCATAAATAATAAATAAATATGTATTTTTTTAAAGGTAATATACCTTTCAAAGAATAATTGAATATAGATTTTATTAAGGGTAAACAATAAAATGATCCTTAAACTATTGTCTTTATTCTATTTTGTTTAAAAAATTGATTTGACATTTTTTATTGGTCTAATAACAAATTTAGCCCTCCAATGTTTAAACATTATATCAATTTGATCCTAAATAGAAAATATTCAACAAATTTAGCCCTCAATGTTTACAAAATTTGTCATTTTAGCTTGAATGCTAAAAAATTCAATAAATTTAGCCTTCAAAATTTGTTAATTTAGTTCTAATTCTAAAAAAACAATAAATTAATTTTTGGTCCTTTATAAAAATTAATAATTTAAGCTTCCTAACCTAGAAATCTTAGCTTTAGGTTTCAAAATTTTATAATTTTATCCTACTCTAATATAAAATTTCTACCATTGTCTTCGACATAGATTGTTTTTATACACATTGTTTACCAACCCAACACATGGAATAGAGAACAAAAGGAATAAAAAGAACACCACATAGTAATGATATTTAAAACGTTACAATTGATGAAAGAAAGTTGATTGCAAATCTTCGACAAAGTCTACAACAACTAACCAACTAGCTTACAATAAGGAAAAAAAAACATCACCAAACAACGGAATTCAACATCTAAAATAGAAGTGAGCTCAAGTTGTCATCTCCAACTTCAAAAAAGAAGATAAAAGTATAGGAAATGGATTGTTTAGTTATAGGTAAAGTCATGTGAATTTTTTAGAATTCAAACTAAAATGATAAATTCTGTAAACATTGAGGGCTAAATTTGTTAAATATTTTATATTTAGGATCAAATTGATATAATGTGTAACCATTGGAGGGTTAAATTTATTATTAGACGAATAAAAAATGCTCAAATCAACTTCAAATTATTAAAATATTTGATTTCGAAAAGTTCAGTGACTAAATAAAAAATAATAGTTCAGTGATAAAAATAAACCAAAGACAATAATTTAATGATCAATTTTATAATTTATCGGAACATGCAACATATAGAGTAAACGACTTTAGTCAATAAACCGAAGGACTCAACTAATAATTAACAAATATATATTAAATTGCTATTATCATTTAATTAAAAAATTATTGTTAAATTTGAGGATTTAATTCCCATTAAATTTAAAATTTAAATCTATATTATCTAATATATTTTTCTCTTATTAAAAACAAAATTTAAAACTCATTAAATAAAAAGTTTCAATATGGTAATCCCAAGTTCTAACTTTTAATCCAACAAAAGCTTACCAAGCCAAATTGTTAAACTAGCCCAAGCTATAGATTTAATCCGGTGGGATTCTTATAGGATAAATGTGCTTTAACGCATTCAAAACTATATTTTTTTATAGTGACAATAATATTGATATTAACTGATCTAAGACTTGATCAACTTTTTATATATAGATTTACACATTATTAACGAATTTTATCACATTACTCGTTAAAAGATATAATTATTAATTAATTAATAAATGTAAAATATTTTGTTAAAACGCATTATACTTCAAAAGAGATATATTAAGTTACAACTCTAAAAATAATATTACTAAAACAACTAACCATGAATAAGATGTATGTCAGATGTGACCATGCTTATTGATGGCTTAACATTGAAGTTGGAGCTGGCTTGCCTCTCCCGGAAGGGGTGATGCTTTTTCTAAGTCCTTTCGGAATCCTGAACGAACCCGGAACAAGCTGTTTCTTTAAGTTCCTCCACTACTCTCTGAGTCATCAGAGGAATGCGATGAGAGATTTAAAGGTTTGGTGGATGAAGGCAGGAATGATGGTTTGTCTCGATATTTATTCATCTCTTTTGTTTTCACAGTGATCCAACGGTAGTTGGGGATGACTCCAAACCCTTGCTAGTTGGTGCTCCTATGGGCTTAGGGCACCTTGTGGGCTGGGTTTAAGTTTGTTACCCATTGTACTTCCTTTTGGACCTCTCCTAGGATACTCCAAATCATATCAACAATGAGCAACAACAGCCAAGTTTTAGAACATTGAGAGTCCAAGATACATGTGATGATGTTATTACATTATCTACTCCAAGAACACGTGTTCTTTTTATTCACAACAGTCAACAAGATTACATTGATTGTTTTGCCTTCCTAACTGAAACTGTTTTTTTCTTCATATGATTCAAATCCAAATATCTGAAGTACAATCACCTCCTGGGTATCTCATCTCATGGGCCAAACAAGGACCATCAGGTTCAGCTCCAAAATCAACAAAAAAATCTGGGTTTATTTTCAGACCACCACTCTCAATGTCCACATCAATCTGTATCATATGTGAACCTTTCTCTATAACATCAGGGTAAAACTGTCGATCCCATGTGCTAAACAACGAGTTCGTCACATACAGCCGTTTCCCATCTAAGCTTAACTGTGTCATACAAGGTCCCCCTCTGAGACAATGTCCCTACAAAAACAAACACAAACAATGTTCATCATCAATATCGCCATTGCTAGGCATAATCCGATAATTTTGTCATTATATCAATGTTGAAAGAACAAGACCTGGATTTTAGGAACATCGGCTTGCCATGTTTTACCATCTTCTGTGACTGCTGTTATGGGGCCGCCCTTTTGAAGCAATCCTCCGACGTATACTTGGCCGACCAAGATTGGGTTTTTGGGGTCTTCAATGTTGTATTGTCGGACATCGCCGTGGAACCAGTTGACGAAATATAGGAACCGATCGTCGAGAGAGATTAAAAGGCCGACTATGAGTCCGGGCATTTCGGGGAGAATCCAGTTTTGTACCTTCAATGGTTTCACCGAGATAGCCACCTCGTGACTCCATGATGATCCATCTTGGGTCTTGAAAAACCGTACTACGTTGCTTGATAGGACACACTCGACGTACCCTGTGTCTTTGGTTGGATCATGCAAGAATCTTATCTGCAAAGAAAACGCATCAGTGTATATACATGCATGTAGCGAATCCCAAGTCTAAGAGTGAGTTTGGATGGGCGGTGCGTTTACCTACGGTTAGTGTAAAAATAGCGGTGGCGGTGAGATTAGATACTGTAGCGATACTGTAGCGTGAGACAAAAAGTAAACTAAATGCACCGCACCGCACCCAATCGCCCATCCAAACCCACCCTAAGAAAGCAGGATTTATTGCATTTTGCATACACAAAATATGAAGTAATATTGGCTAAGAAATTAGATGCTGGCCACAAGTATGGTTTTGGTAATATTGGCCATAAGTATATACAAATTTATAATATGATACATATTTTAAATATATTTCAAAGTGAGTATTTAGACCGATAAAATAAGGTGATTAGTATAGTTAGTTAATAAAGAATTGGTTTAATTAACCCTTAAAGTTACCTCTCCGGAGATAAGACCATTGTCACCGAGATCCAATGTCTGTTTGAGCCGGCCATCAGGCCAATCATACACAAACAGTTGTCTTCCATAGAAACCGTCTTCGACATGTTTAAGGTTAAAACCTTGGGTGAACGCCAAAGGAGCACCAAACGATGAGCAGATCATCGTTTTATGTCGAGGTTGGTACCAAAAATCGTAGCTAAACTCAGCTTTACGCCCTGGTTTTTCCCACCTTAAAAAAAACCAACAACAAGAAGTGAAACAGCTTAAGCTTAATGACAATTGTTTTCATGGTCTAAATTGTTGTCTTTGTTTTTGTTTTTGCATTTACCTCCCTTTGATGTTGAACTGGGAATCGAGGAGAAGGAATCCGTTGCCTTGGGCATTTCCATCTTTGTCGCCGAGAAATGAAATGATTATGTCGCCGTTGGCAAGGCAGTGAGATGTGTGGGGATATGCCAGGCCGGTTTTCTCAATGATGTGCTCAGGTTCGACCACTTTGTGCAACGAGGGAGCCTTGGGGTTCTTTTGTGTGTCGATCACATAGATACGACCAGAGCTGAAACAAGCAAAATACTCATAATATACTTCTATACTTATATTCTCTTTTTTAAGATAAGGTTACTCGGCTACCTAACTCATAAATTGAAAGATACTGTATTTCAATATATTCGAACTCACGTCTTTTTATATTGACAATAGTATCTGTATCAATCGAATTAAAACTCAATCGAGTTGTGCTATATTATTCAACTTAACACTCACTCAAGTTTATATAACATAAATATTTTTCGAACTTAATATTTTAGCTTAAACCTTTCTGTTCAACCCATGAATAAGTTTAATAGATCATAAGTGAATATTGTTTTATAAGGTAAATTGTAATTTGAGGGTTTTTCGTTTATATCTTTTACATATATATATATATGAAATAAGATTTCTAACACAAAACTTTATAAATTTCACCATCTGTTTTCACGTAATAAGTCAACCACAATCTAATATTTCTAGTCCACCGATATAACCTGTTTTAATCGGTTACAAAATTGTCTTAACCATCAAAACCAACTGCACTGAACCAAGTTAGTTGAAAACTATATAGTTTACTCTACCCTAAAAAATTAGACATGTTACAGTTTCTTACAGCAACGAAGGCAGGATCAGAAACCGTCGATCAGATGATGGATTACCATGACAAGAACTACAAGCATTCCACCCCGTATGATGTAGTTCATCACCTATATATGGAAAAGATAGCCTGTGTATAACTTTAGAGTAAGTTGGTGAGTTGGGATTTACATCAACTGTTGCTAAGAAATCTGGCTTCTCTCTTCCAGTTCCTATATAAATGCATACAAATCCATTATAAAAAGAAAAAAAGAAAAAAGAAACCCACATAGATGAACATAAGTAATTACTTAAAACATGTTTGGTTTCAAAGAAAATGAAAGAAAAGTAGTATTACCATTATAAACACAAGGAACATATATAAGAGCTTCTTTAGGACCAGACATGGCTTCCAATGGAGCTCCATATCCTGTTCCTGTTCTCTTGCAACACCCTACTTCTTCACCCATGGCAAATTCTCTCTCCCTCTCTCTTTCTACTCACAAACTACCAAAAGGAAAAAAAAAAAACTTTATCTTTAGAGAAAGGGTTTGTATGAGTAATTTGGTAGTGAAAAGCATGGGAAAATCCTTTGTATTTATAGGCTCTATGTGTAGCTGTGGGGGCAGATAAATGCCTGGGTGCCTAACTTTTTTGGGTCACAAATTAGAAATTATTTATTTTAAATTTTTTTAAAAATGTTTATATCTTTTGCTTTTAATTTATAGCTATTTTTTAATGGTTATAATGTGATTTTATACATTTAATTTTTAATTAGTTTTTATATAATATATTTTTAATTATTATAATTAAAATTTTAATTCGTTATTCAAATGGTTAAAAATTAATAAAAATTAATTAACTTATTTAAAAATTTAAATATAATAAAAATTCAAATATCATATTAAAATATTGATATTTTATAAATCAATAATTTTTTAATAATATTTAAAAAATTCAAATCATAATTTTAATATACAATATAATTTTAGTTCATGTAATCATTATTTAAAATAATAATTAATGAATGCTATTAAAATATATAATTATGTTAACTATTAAAATATTGTACAAATAAAAAATCTCCTATTATTAAAGAATTTTTATAAACAATAAACATTGATATATTATAAAATAAATTCTTATTCAATTTTTAATTTCTTAATAATCAATAAATTCACTATTCTAATTTATTTATTTTGATTTAATAGTTAAAATTATTTTGGTTTTCATAGTTTCGTTTTAAAAATTCACACCATAATTCTCACCATTTTTTTTAGCTTATTCTAATTCATTTGATATGTAAATATATATTTAATTAATCTTAAATAAAATATTTTTAAATTATAAAATAAATATTAATATAAGTATATATTTTCTAATACTTTATTAATATCAATATAAGAATTTTTTAATAATAAAACTAGATGAACAAAACTCAATTCGATTCGGAAAAAATTCGAATTTCAAGTTAATCGGATTGAGTTGGTTGAGTTATTCGAGTTTTGAGTTCGATTCAAGTTGAATTTTACAATCCAAATAATAGATTGGTCTCTCTCAACAAAAATTACAAAATAATTCATAATAGTTTTCAAAAATAAAAATAATTTTAAAATTAAAAATATTTATAAAAATTCATTTATATTTTTTTAAAAATTATGGAATTTTTAAATTTTTTTTAAAGAAAATTAAAATTTTAAAAATTTTCTAAAATAATAATTTTGGAACCTAAAATAAGTTAATTAATTATTCAACTTTATTATATTGAAGTATCATATTTTTATTTTTATTTTTTGCTTTGAAAAAGTTTTCAAATTTACATGCTCTAACATGGAATTAATTATACTGTAACAAGATTTTAATTTAACATGTTTAATTTTTTAATTTAACTCAAACAATTTCGCTCTATTCGACTTGACTCAAATTTTCACTCGACTTGATTTGAAATTTTTTTAAATTGAATTAAGATGATAAAATAGAACTCATAAATTTGATTAACTCAAAAAAAAATTCACTCAATTTAATCCAACGCGTTCTAATTCATGAATAAAGTCAATCAAATTACAATATTTTAGTTTATCTAATTTGATTTTTTTTGAAGTGGAGAAGTTAAAATTGATCTTTACTTACTAGAAGTAGGCTTTAACCAAGAATTTAGATTTGTAATTGATGTTTACATTGACGGAGGATGATCAAATGTGTGAGTCCAATTCTTCAATTATTGATTTTATGAATTGATTTGTATATCTGGACCAATTATATATATATAAAGTATTTTATCAATTAAGTCTTATCTCAATTGATATTGGTATTATTGTTAATATAGGAGGATGTGAGTTCAAGGGCGCTAAAGCCCATTATTCTTTTATTTAAGAATTAGGAAGGAACTATTGATAGGTTTAAACATTATATTAACCGTGACTTTAAATATCTTTTCTTTCTTCTTTTTTTTTTCTCAAATGCGTTGAAATTGGTGTTTGTAACCCTATGTAATGGCCCAAATTTGAGGTTATCGGAACAGTGGTTTCGGGACCACAAATCCGATGAGAAAAATTTTATTTTTCTTATATTTTTATGGTCTACAATTTCACAAAATGATTTTTTGAAAATTTCGTTCGAAAATTTCGACGTTTGGGCACTCAATTTAGTCAAAAGGACTAAATTGTAAAAAGTGCAAAAGTTGAGTTCTACATGTTAGAGGTGTCCAATTGTTATGAAACTTTAAATTGGAGGTCCTTATATGGTAATTATACCATTGGTAACTTGGTAGACAAAAATGGACATGAGATAAGTGAAATAGAAAATTTTTAAGTTAGGGGCAATTTGGTAATCTAGTAATTAAAATGAATTAAAAGGGAAAAAGATGGCAAAAATCATCATCTTCTTCATATGAACGAAATCAGCAAGGGAGGAAGCCATAGTTAGGGTTTTCAAGCTTCCAAGCTCCATAATCAAGAAGTACGAAACTCGAGGTTAGACAAAGGGAAGAATAAAGTTGAAGACTAAGTTGGTGAATTTGGCTATAATTGGTACCGAGGTAAGTTTACGGTAAATAAATGCAATATTTCAATATTTATTATTAATGCTGTTAATTTCCAGAAATTATGAATTTATTTTATGAATTTATTTGATGATGATCCAAGCATGAAATGATAGAAAATTAAAATTTAAAAGTCCCGTTGATACATAAGGATGGTACTGGATACGAATGTCATGACATTTGGGTAAAGAGATCCCATGTAAGACCATGTCTGGGACATGGCATTGGCATCCTTAAGATCATGAGAGGTCCCCTGTAAGACCATGTCTGGGACATGGCATGGGCACCGAGACGAGAGGTCCCATGTAAGACCATGTCTGGGACATGGCGTTGGCACCGAGATGAGAGGTCCCCTATAAGACTATGTCTGGGACATGGCATGGGCACCATCACGAGAACATCCCATGTAAGACCATGTCTGGGACATGGCTTTGGCATGTTATTATCAGAAGAGACCCGAGTATCCTTATTATTCCAATGTAGCTCAACGGGCTTGTAAACGAATCATGTTCATGAAAGTTCAGTTTAAAGCATAAATGGCAAGCTCAGGTAAGTTGTAAGACTTAAGAACTTATTATACTATCAATTGATGTTCAACGATGCAGCAAGGATTGAGTAAGTTATGCACACAAGTATTCTAAGTAAACAAGTAAGAGAACTAGTATAAGATTAACTAAAGAGTAAACTAGAGATATAGACATTGAGTTTAATTATTTAAGTTAAATATTGTTATTTATTTGCTAGTAAACTTACTAAGCTTTATGCTTACTTCTTTTATTTCTCTTTCTCTTATAGTATTGCAAAGCTACTTCAAGGATCCTAAAGAAGTCGGAGATCGTCCACACTATCAACTACAACTGCTCGGTATTTTATATCGAAACACGTTTGAGTTATGGCATGTATAGGGATTTAGTTATTTTGTATGTTTGTAATGATGATTTTGCTAATGAGTGATGTGTAAGTATTTGATGATGTATGGTTAAGGATGAAGGTGTTTGTTGTTATGAAAGATTAGGTGATAAATTATGCATGGAAATCATGAAATGATAAAATTTTGCAAAGAAACAGAATTCAGGCAGCACAGTGACGTGAATTTGAAAAATCACCCAAGATAGTATAAAATGAATTAGAGGGTGAATGATATATGGAATTAAAGCTTGTTGAGTCTATTTTCATGGAAAAATAACGGTGTAGAAAAAGGAAATTTATATTTTAAGATATGTGAATTTTAGTAATATAGGGTCAGAACTGTTTTTGGAGTCCCCTGTTCTGAGTTTAGAAAATAATTTCAAATTGTAAAAAAATGGTTATGAGTTGAAATTTACATGCTTAGATTCATTAATGAGTCTATTTTCTGTAGAAACAAGTAATAATTTCATATGAAAATCCTACAGTGAGAAAACTTATTTTTAGTGACTAGAGGTCAGGGCAGTCAGGTGGTGAAACAGGGGAGACTTTAACTAATAAACTGTACTAATTTGCTGAACCAAAATTCTAAAATTTTATGGTGAGTAGATATATGAGTCTAGTTTCAGGGAAAATTTACGGAATTAAATTTCGAGTTCTCTAGCTCAAGTTATAATTAATTTAGTAACTGCTGCGCGATTGGACAGATTTGCTGCGAATAATGAAATAAATTTTCAAACCTAGTTTTTATGCTCCGAATTGGTAAGATAAGCTAAGTAATGCCTCGTGCTCGACTCCGGAAACGGTCTCGGGTAAGGGGTGTTACAAAAGCAACCCATCTTCAACAAATGATTTTTTTGTTTATATTTGTTCCTTTATTTTAAATCTTATCGGTGTTCGGTCGATTAAGTATTAGTTTGATTAATATCGGTATTATTGTCAGTGTAGAAGAACGTGAGTTCGAGTGCGCTGCAGCGCATTATCCTCTTATTTAAATGTTAGGAAGAGGCTATGAGTAATTTTAGGTATTATATCAAAAAGAGTAAATATGATAATAACCTATAATAATATTACTGTTAAAAAAATAGCGGTGGTCGGTTCATATGTATGTTAAATGTTTCAAAATTATGTTTCTATTTATTTATTTCAAATTATATATATTTGTTCAAGTTAAATGAAATTCTTCGTGAACATTAAACCAACATATTTGTAAATATTTTTATGAATATATATTAAATTTATTTATGTATAATGTTCATAAATAATAAATAAATATGTATTTTTTAAAAGGTAATATATCTTTCAAAAAATAATTGAATATGGATTTTATTAAGGTTAAACAATAAAATGATCCTTAAACTATTTTCTTTATTCTAATTTGTTTTAATTTAAAGTTGATTTGAGCAATTTTTTTATTGGTCTAATAATAAATTTAGCCCTCCAATGTTTAAACATTATATCAATTTGATCCTAAATAGAAAATATTCAACAAAAATTTAGCCCTCAATGTTCATAAAATTTGACATTTTAGTTTGAATGCTAAAAAATTCGATAAATTTAGCATTCAAAAATTGTTGATTTAGTTCTAATTCTAAAAAAAAGCAATAAATTATTTTTTGGTCCTTTACAAAATTAATAATTTAAGCTTCTTAACCTAGAAATCTTAGCTTTAGGTTTCAAAATTTTATAATATTATCCTACTCTAATATAAAATTCCTACCATTGTCTTCGACATAGATTATTTTTATACACATTGTTTACCAACCCAACATATGGAATAGAGAAAAAAAAGGAATGAAAAGAACACTACATAGTAATAATATTTAAAACATTACAATTGATGAAAGAAAGTTGATTACAGGTCTTTGACAAAGTCTACAACAACTAACCAACTAGCTTATAATAAGAAAAAAAAAACATCACCAAACAACGAAATTCAACACCTAAAATAAAAGTGAGCTCAAGTTGTCATCTCCAACCTCAAAACAGAAGATAAAAGTACAGGAAATGGATTGTTTAGTTATAGGTAAAGTCGTGTGAATTTTTTAGAATTCAAACTAAAATGATAAATTCTGTAAACATTAAGGGCTAAATTTGTTACATATTTTATATTTAGGACCAAAATGATATAATGTGTAACCATTCTTAAGATACTCCAAATCATATCAACAATGAGCAACAACAGCCAAGTTTTAGAACATTGAGAGTCCAAGATACATGTGATGATATTATTACATTATCTCCTCCAAGAACACATGTTCTTTTTATTCACACAGTCAACAAGATTACATTGATTGTTTTGTCTTCATAACTGAAACTGTTTTTTTCTTCATATGATTCAAATCCAAATATCTGAAGTACAATCACCACCTGGGTATCTCATCTCATGAGCCAAACAAGGACCATCAGGTTCAGCTCCAAAATCAACAAAAAAATCTGGGTTTATTTTCAGACCACCATTCTCAATGTCCACATCAATCTGTATCATATGTGAACCTTTCTCTATAACATCAGGGTAAAACTGTCGATCCCATGTGCT
The DNA here is from genome assembly GCF_007990345.1 of Gossypium hirsutum. Taxonomy (NCBI): domain Eukaryota; kingdom Viridiplantae; phylum Streptophyta; class Magnoliopsida; order Malvales; family Malvaceae; genus Gossypium; species Gossypium hirsutum. The sequence goes on along the minus strand of NC_053438.1, from coordinate 2,758,630 downwards.
AAACAACGAGTTCGTCACATACAGCCGTTTCCCATCTAAGCTTAACTGTGTCATATGAGGTCCCCCTCTGAGACTATGTCCCTACAAAAACAAACACAAACAATGTTCAGCATCAATATCGCCATTGATAGGACTAATCCGACAATTTCGTTATTATATCAATGTTGAAAGAACAAGACCTGGATTTTAGGAACATCGGCTTGCCATGTTTTACCATCTTCTGTGACTGCTGTTATGGGGCTGCCCTTTTGAAGCAATCCTCCGACGTATACTTGGCCGACCAAGATTGGGTTTTTGGGGTCTTCAATGTTGTATTGTCGGACATCGCCGTGGAACCAGTTGACGAAATATAGGAACCGGTCGTCGACAGAGATTAAAAGGCCGATTATGAGTCCGGGCATTTCGGGGAGAATCCAGTTTTGTACCTTCAATGGTTTCACTGAGATAGCCACCTCGTGACTCCATGATGATCCATCTTGGGTCTTGAAAAACCGTACTACGTTGCTTGATAGGACACACTCTACGTACCCTGTGTCTTTGGTTGGATCATGCAAGAATCTTATCTGCAAAGAAAACACATCAGTGTATATACATGCATATAGCGAATCCCAAGTCTAAGAAAGCAGGATTTATTGCATTTTGCATACACAAAATATGAAGTAAATATTGGCTAAGAAAGTAGATGCTGGCCACAAGTATGGTTTTGGTAATATTGGCTATAAGTAAATACAAATTCATAATATGATACATATTTTAAATATATTTCAAAGTAAGTATTAATTAGACCGATAAAATAAGGTGATTAGTATAGTAGTTAATAAAGATTTGGTTTAATTAACCCTTAAAGTTACCTCTCCGGAGATAAGACCATTGTCACCGAGATCCAATGTCTGTTTGAGCCCACCATCAGGCCAATCATACACAAACAGTTGTCTTCCATAGAAACCGTCTTCGACATGTTTAAGGTTAAAACCTTGGGTGAATGCCAAAGGGGCACCAAACGATGAGCAGATCATCGTTTTATGTCGAGGTTGGTACCAAAAATCGTAGCTAAACTCAGCTTTACGCCCTGGTTTTTCCCACCTTAAAAAAACCAACAACAAGAAGTGAAACAGCTTAAGCTTAATGACAATTGTTTTCATGGTCTAAATTGTTGTTTTTGTTTTTGCATTTACCTCCCTTTGATGTTGAACTGGGAATCGAGGAGAAGGAATCCGTTGCCTTGGGCGTTTCCATCTTTGTCGCCGAGAAATGAAATGATTATGTCGCCGTTGGCAAGGCAGTGAGATGTGTGGGGATATGCCAGGCCGGTTTTCTCAATGATGTGCTCAGGTTCCACCACTTTGTGCAACGAGGGAGCCTTGTGGTTCTTTTGTGTGTCGATCACATAGATACGACCAGAGCTGAAACAAGCAAAATACTCATAATATACTTCTGCTACACATATATTCTCTTTTTTAAGATAAGGTTACTCGTTACGGTTCCTTAAATCATTAATAAAAAGATACATTCAAACTCATGTCTTTCTATATTGATAATAATATTCATACCAATTGAATTAAAACTCAATCGAGTCGTGCTATATTATTCAAATTTAACACTCGTCAGGGTTTTTCGTTTATATCTTTTACATATATATATGAAATAAGATTTCAACACAAAACTTTATAAATTTCACCATTTGTTTTCACGTAATAAGTCAACCATAATCTAATATTTCTAATCTACCGATATAACCTGTTTTAATCGGTTACAAAACTGTCTTAACCATCAAAATCAACTCCACTGAACTAAGTTAATTGAAAACTATAATTTACTCCACCCTAAAAAATTAGACATGTTACAGTTTCTTACAGCAACGAAGGGAGGATCAAAAACCGTCGATTAGATGATGGATCGCCATGACAAGAACTACAAGCATTCCACCCCGTATGATGTAGTTCATCACCTATATATGGCAAAGATAGCCTGTGTATAACTTTAGAGTAAGTCGGTGAGTTGGGATCTACATCAACTGTTGCCAAGAAATCTGGCTTCTCTCTTCCAGTTCCTATATAGATACATACAAACCCATTAATATAAAAAAAATAAAAAAAAAGAGAAAGAAAAAAGAAACCCACATAGTTGAACATAAGCAATTACTTAAAACATGTTTGGTTTCAAAGAAAATGAAAGAGCTGTAGTTTTACCATTATAAACACAAGTAACATACATAAGAGCTTCTTTAGGACCAGACATGGCTTCCAATGGAGTCCCATATCCTGGTCCTGTTCTCTTGCAACACCCTACTTCTTCACCCATGGTAAATTCTCTCTCTCTCTCTCTCCACTCGCAAACTACCAAAAGGAAAATAAAAAACTTTATCTTTAGAAAAAGGTTTTGTATGAGTAATTTGGTAGTGAAAAGCATGGGAAAATCCTTCGTATTTATAGGCTCTTTGTGTAGCTGTGGGGGCAGATAAATGCCTGGGTGCCTAACTTTTTTGGGTCACGAATTAGAAATTATTTATTTTAACTTTTTTTAAAAATGTTTATATCTTTTGCTTTTAATTTATAAATGGTTATAATGTGATTTTAACTTTATTAATATCAATATAATAATTTTTTAATAATAAAATTAGGGGAGTAAAACTCAATTAAATTCGAAAAAAAATTCTAATTTCAAATTAATCGAATTGAGTTGGTTGAGTTATTTAAGTTTTGAGTTCGAGTCAAGTTGAATTTTACAATCCAAATAATACATTTGTGTAAATACCCTTTTGGACCCTATCAATTTTAAAAATGAACAAATTGATCTCTCTCAACAAAAATTACAAAATAATTTAAAATAATTTTCAAAAATAAAAAATAATTTTAAAATTAAAAATATTTATAAAAAATCATTTATATTTTTTAAAAAAATTATGAAAGTTATAAAAAAATTCTAAAGAAAATTAAATTTTTTAAAATTTTTTACAATAAAATTTTGGAACCGAAAATAAGTTAATTAATGATTCAACTTTATCATACTTAGAGGTGCTCATGGGCCGGGCGGCCCGGCGAGGCCCGATAGCCCGCCCGAAATATAGGAGGGTTTGGGTAAAAATATAGGCCCGAAATATGGGCTTGGGCAAAAAAATGAGACCCGTTTAGAAAACGGGCCGGGCCTCGGGTACAATTTTTTTAGCCTGGGCCTGGCCCGAATATAATAAATATATATTTTTTATTTTTTAAAATTTAAAATATTTTTAAAACATTTTTTTAAAATTTTTTTTATTTTTGAAATAAATTTTTTGTGTTTATTTAAAAAGTGGGTCGGGTCGGGCCGGGCGGGCTCGGGCCTAGGATGTGGGTTGAATTTTTTTGGGCCTAGCCCGGCCCACCCATGAGCACCTCTAATCATACTGAAGTATCTTTTATTTTTCTTTGAAAAAGTTTTTAAATTTACATGCTCTAACATGGAATTAATTATACTATAACAAGATTTTAATTTAACATGTTTAAACTCGAACAATTTCATTCTATTCGACTTGACTCAAATTTTCACTCGGTTTGATTCGAATTTTTTTTAAATTGAATTAAGATGATAAAATAGAACTCATAAACTTGGTTAACTCAAAAAAATTTCACTCAATTTGATCCAACGCGGTCTAATTCATGAATAAAGTCAATCAGATTACAATATTTTAATTTATGTAATTTGATTTTTTTTGAAGTGGAGAAGTTAAAATTGATCTTTACTTACTAGAAGTTGGCTTTAACCAAGAATTATAAATTTGATCTAATTTGTGAATAAAATATGTAAAGTAAAAAAAAAAAGTGATTGAAGATTAACTCAATTGATTTTATTGAATAAAATGTGTAAAAGTAATTTGTGAATAAAAAACGTGATTCAATTATTCATTTTATGAATTGATTTGTATATTTGGACTAGAGTTGTTCATGGGCCAGGCCGGGCCCGGAAAATTTTTTGACCCGACTCTTAGGTCTGGCCCGAAATATGGGCTTAAAATTTTGCCCATGCCCGGCCCGGGAAAAAAAGAGTAAGCTCGAGCCCGGTCCGGCCCGATTTTTAATAAACACAAAAAAATATTTTAAAAATAAAAAAATAAAAAAATTTTAAAGTATTTTAAAATTAAAAATTAAAAAATAAAAATAAAAAATATATATTTATTATATTCGGGCCGGGCCCGGGCCAAAAAAATTGAGCCCGAGCCCGGCCCATTTTTAAATGGGCCTCATTTTTTTGCCCAAGCCCATATTTCGGGCCTATATTTTTACCCGAACCCTCCCATATTTCGGGCGGGCCGTCGGGCCGGGCCGGGCCACCCGGCCCATGGACAGGTCTAATTTGGACCCATTATATATATATAAAATATTTTGTCAATTAAGTCTTAACTCAATTGATATTTGTATTATTGTTAATATAGGAAGATGTGAGTTCAAGGGCGCTAAAGCTCATTTTTCTTTTATTTAAGAATTAAGAAGAAACTATAGATAGTTTTAGACATTATATTAACCGTGGGTTCAAATATCTTTTCTTTCTTCTTCTTTTTTTTCACAAATGCGTTGAACTTGGTAAATATATATTTCAATTATTTCGATTTTGATATTACAACCACCTTGGGTTACTTTTTTTTAAATAAAATAACATTTAATCTTTGGATTTGAAATTTTTTATCAACTTAGTCCTTGAACTTTTTCTTTATCCACATTAATTTTGGAATTTGATTTTTTTTCAATTTTAGTCGTATGAAGGCGTGACACTTTGATATTGTGCTACATCATTTCCTCACCCGATCACCTCTATTGTCTTCCTCATGTTTATGAGCTATTTTAATTGATTTTAAAAGTCAAAATTATAATATAATACTATTTTTGACTCAATCGATTTTTGATTTAACCGGAATAATCTAATTTTAATAACCATGTTATTCACGTGATGAATTTTCTTTATACCAAATAAAAGAAACTTTGAATAAACGTGATCTATCCAACTTATTATTATTATTATTTTGAGAACGTAAACCTTACATCTTTCAGACGACTGTAATTAGTTCTTAAAAAAATTTAATAAACTAAAATTTTTAAAAATTAGGACTTTAGTTTTTGTGTTTTTATTTTTAAGAAATTAATTTTTTCAAAAAAATTAAAAATTCAGTCTCAACTATTAGTATAATAATTTTTTGACTAAATTTGTTGCTATAACATTTTGAAATAATAAAAAAAAAACTACTCACTTAGTATTCCTGTAATTATAAGTATTAACAGTTATATTTGAATTTTAAAATCTGAAAAATAGAGAGACTAAATTATTGGAAATATAAGCTTATAGGGACTAAATTCTTAATTTTCGAAAAGTACAGGAACTATAGACTTATTTTAACCAGGTAAACTACCTAGTTGGTCACTCAACTTTTGGGCGGTTTTATTTGGACACCCAAAATGAAATCCTTCCAATTTCGTTACTCAATTTTTAATTAGGGCAGTTTCATTTTAGTCACCCAACTGTTAAATTCCTAACGGCGGTTAACTGTACATGCCACATAACGTTTATACTTTCATTTTAGTCACCCAAAAATATCTTTTTTTTTAAGTATTGATTGGGGTAAAAAAATTAAGGGTTAAAATGAAAAAGTGGTAGAAACTAAAATAATTCATTAAAAAATTATTAAATTGTACTTGTTTATCACATTGCCAAAAATCCTAAATTTCTTTTTTTTTAATATTGAAATTTTAAATTTAAAAATATAAAAATCAAATAAATAAATTATTAAAAAAATTATTTTTTGATAATGTTAACAGATTTATTACTGTAATATTCAAATTAATTAAATCAATCATCTTCTAAATTTAAATTTTTATTTTATGTTTTCATATTATTTTTAATGAAATCAACTCAATAACTCATATTTAATAATTGCCTACGAAATTTATGTTTTTTATTATATAATATCGAATTTTTCATTCTAAACTAAAAAGTAAAGAAAAATTATTGCAATTAATTAAATTAATTGCTTGTTGTTTGTTTGGGTAAAGAAGTGATTAAAAAGTTTTAAGTTTTGTTTGGGTTAGTATGAAATACTCGAAATCATATAATCGAAAGAAATTTGGATTTCATGTAAAATTATTAAAGATGCTTTATTTGAGTTAATTTTAATTTGGAAATATAAAATTAAATTTTAAGTTTTAAAAGGCACTAATATTATAGTAACAAATCGGTTAATATTATCAAGAGAGAAAAAAAGTTTCAATAACTTAATTAATTGATTTTAATATTTTGAATTTTAAAATTTCAATATTAAAAAAAAATTTGGACTTTCGGCAATGGGGTAAACAAGTACAATTTATTAATTTTTAAAGCATTATTTTAGTTTTTATCGCTTTTTCACTTTAATCACTAATGATTTTTACTCCGATCAATATTAAAGGGAAAAAAAAAGATATTTTTTGGGTGATCAAAATAAAAGTGTGAACATGATATGGCATGTACAAGTCAACTGTCATTAGAGATTTAATGGTGGATGACTAAAATAAAAACACATTAAAAATTAAGTGATGAAATTACAAAGATTTTATTTTTAAATGACCAAAATAAAAATATTCTAAAAGTTGACCTTTTTTGACCTTTTAGAAATAGTGGGTGGCGGTGGATATAAACAATAAATGAGACAAAGGAAAAGGCCTGGTCCCCCCTGTGTGTGTGTGTGTTTTTTTTGAACTTATCTAATTTTTTTAACTTATCTAATTATATAAACCTATTTCTATCTTTCAAAATTTTATTATTATTTTAAGTTTAACATATTATTTAATACTTGACTTTTTTTAGCATATATCTGTATATAGATTGAAGTGGTCATTACGACTCGACACTTTGAGAAACTATGCAAACAAAATAGAAATAACATTAAGGTTTCTTTATGTAGTTCATTTTCTCATGTTTGCGAAATCTAGTTCGGTTTTGGGTTTTTTTAGAGATATGGAACTTGAGTTAAAGATATTATTAATTTGATTTTGAGCAATACTAAAAAAAATTGCAATGATCTAACCTTTTTTTATTATTATTATGATTTTAATTTGTTATTAAATTCTATTGAAGGGTGATTTTCTTTATTTCCCAATACATATTAGTTCTAAAATAATGACATTTTCAGGTTTTATTTTTTTAGAATTATTATATAGAATTTTCTATCTTTTAAAAATGATTTTATATTTTATATTATAATTTTTCTATATAGAATCAAGGTCATGTTGATAGAAAATATAAAAGTTAGGACTAAAATTATTATTATACAAATTAAAAAAGTGTCAATTAATGTTCAACTGATAATAAAACAATTTTGAAAAAATTTAATGACCAAATTATAACTTTTTTTTTAATTAAGTGATCAAAATGATAACTGGCTAGGTCCGAGTTGAATAAAAAAAATTTGACTGATATAAAGACGTAACCCAAAAGATTATGTACTTAACATAGAGAAACTTCCAAAAGTGGCAGAGATATAAAGCTGAAACAATGGAATTGAAAACAGAGTCACCAAAAGTCATTGCACGAACATTTCCCACCCTTAAAATGGTGATATCGTTTGGCATCTCGGACGACGATTTCTCTTTGCACTATGTCGCTAATGAGTTTTAAGACGGTATGACAATCTCCACACACGCGGAGATTCTTCACTATCCGTATGACGGTTCCCGGAACGGATTTAAGAAGCCCGTAAGCAATGGCTAATCTCTCACTATGCCAAAACAGTTGCCTCTCCTTCTCTTGGTGATCCGTGTTATGCAAAATATAGCTGGTATCTGGCACATAACCTCTTCTTCTCATCTCTACATCCAACTCGTTCAACAAACCGAAAATCTTATCCTTCATTGGATGAGAAGTTTCCCCGGCGTAAAACATTTGGCTTTCTTTGCCAAAATAGATGTAGCTATAACCGGGTTCTTTTCTAACTTCCAGAGACTCCAGCAACTGCCTTGCTTTCGAAGCATGTTCCCACAAACCGGAACTAGCATATGTATTAGATAATAGAATATATGTTGAAGGTTCTTCAGGTTTCAAGCTAAATAGATGGTCAGCAAACTTAATGGCCATTTTGGCATTTCTGTATTGCTTACATGCACTTAACAATGCTGCCCATGTAGGTTCATCAGGCTTAAATGGCATCAAGTTTATAACACTTTCAGCCTCCTCGAGGTGTCCAGATCGACCAAGAAGATCCAGCAAACATGTGTAATGCTGCAAGGAAGGATGAATCCCGTAATCCTCAACCATAGATTTAAAAAGTTCACGGCCTCTATTTACTAAACCAACATGACTACAAGCATAAATCAATCCAACAAAGGTCACTTCGTTTGGCTTTACTCCATTCAAAATCATATTATCATACAAGGACAACGCTTCCTCGGCCTGTCCATGCTGAGCAGCCCCAACTATAATTGACGTCCAGGAAACAACATCTCTTCGTGACATCCTACTAAAAACATCCCTTGCTGCCGACATATCACTACATTTTGCATACATATCCACAAGAGCATTGCTTATAAACATGCAAGATTCATATCCAAGCTGTATAACGAGTCCATGAACCTGCTTTCCTAGTTCCAACATCGCTAAATTAGCAGAGGCACCAACAATGCTTGAAAGCACAAGAGGGTCAATTATACTAATCCCTTGCCTTCTCATCTTAACAAACAAGCCAAATGCATCAACCCCATTTGCACTCTGAATTAACCCAGATATCAAAGCAGTCCAAGCAAACAAATTTTTCAGGGGAACCCTTAAAAACAACTCCAAAGCCTCTTCTTTTCTTCCTTTTCTAGCATAGCCATATATGATAGCAGTCCAAGAAGCCATATTTTTCAACTTAATAGAATCGAAAACTAAACGACTATCATCAGGTAATCCACACTTTGCATACATATCAACCAAAGATGACTTAACAACATCATCATCAAAATAGGGTGATACTAAAAAGTTGCCATGAACTTGCTTACCTTGTTTAATAGCACCCAAGCTACCACAAGCCTTGACAAGGCTAGCGAAAACAAAATCATCAGGCAGCAACCTGTCAAGTGAAAACATGGCAGGGAACATAGATAAGGTCTTATCGGGTAAGTTGGCTTGGTTTTGAGTAGTAAGAAAGGTAGCCCATGAAACATGGTCTCTTTGTGGCATTTCGTCGAACAGTTGGAGAGCATCTTGAAGGAGGCTGCATTTGCCATAGACATTTAAGAGAGTATTGCTTAAAGCGAGAAACTGGGTTACGCCAAGTCTGATGAAATGGGCATGGAGTTGTTTGGTGGAGACGATAGAACGGTGCTTGGCACAGTTTTGGAGTTGGTGAAGATAGTGAAGAATTGGCATACATTAGCCTTTGTCGATGACTTGAAGCCAAACCCACCCGGTTCAAAGAAGCGGTTCTTTTTTGGGCATTTTAAGTGTAAGAAATAAATCCAAGTATAATTTAGGGCTACATTTGGTCATAATTTTCTTTTAATTTTATAAATTTTTAATAAATTATTTAATTAAAACTAAATCGATTAGTCAGATCAAAAATTGATAATTAATTAATTCGACCACTAATTATATTTCAAAAACATTAAATTGAATTGAACCTAAAATTTCTCGCATTCTTCAACAATCAAGTTCTATCTACAAGGTCAGCTACAAGGGTGGAATGGGTCTAGATCCCTGGATTAAGTGGAGTAATATCAATTTTAGTACCTCCTATATATTTAGTATTCAATTAAGGCTATTTTATCATAAAAATTTTTAATCATACATATTAATGGTGGCAAGTAACAATTGATACATCACAAAACTTCAAATAATTTATGTTCCATGTGGATTGATTTGCAGGGAAAAACAAAGAAGAACTTGAAAATGAGAAATTTTCACTTTTTTAAATTTGATGGCAAAACAAAGACAATTATTTTCTTGTAATTATGTCATAAAACACTGTTACTCCCTTACAACAAACATAAGATAAACTAAGTTCATACTATATATATGTATGTATATATATATATTAATTGACACCACTGTGTCTGCAAGTCCTTGATAGAAGAAACCTTAAGCTTGAACTTGAAAAAAAAATCATCTTCAGAGTGTCACACTTGGGAAACTGCAGTGTCCACGAGCTGAAAAAGGAACCAAATTAAAGATTTTCAAGACAAAATTTCAAGCTTGTAATGATCAGACCAAACAAAAAAACTTACTTGGGTTAGCTCTGGTCTGTCTAGCTAAGCCATTGAAGTTACAAGTTGCACCTTGTTTTCGAAACCGAGCCCAATACGAACTAAATGCATAACTTGCATGCCAAAAAACCGATACTGGTTCATAACATTGTTTACCAGGGTTCAATGCAGCACAAGTTTGGTTACCTTGGCCACAGGCATACGACAATGCCAACGATAAGTTCATCGCGTCAGCCCCCGGTGCCACTTCGCACCATATCTTACCTTTATATGGTACGTTGTTTCTAGCTGCGGGTAATGGTTTGTAACTCGAGAGAGGTCGTTTACCGGTGAGATCGATTTCATAAATCGATGTTCCGTTGGAACGTAACAAGCCCCAATGTCTTTCGGTTGTTGGACCTGTCTTTTGGTTTTCATCATATAAGGAGAAAATAAATGTTGGTATGACTGAACCAGGTCTAGCTGGTGTCCCTAATGGTGGTTTAGCAGTCATTTTTTGGACTAGTTTTCGGTTATAAGTGGCTGCATTGTTGATATTAGCACCTATTTGATCGATATCACCTGTGGTTGGCCACCCGGTTTCAGCTATAGCAAGTCGGATATCGGGGTATCCGAGTTTTCTCATTGCGAAAATGACCGAATCGAGCATTTGGTCTAATAGATTGGTGTAAACCAAGTGACTTCCATGGTCAGTTTGGCTCACCCTGCTTCTAAAGAGAGCAAAATCTAAACTGATGTTTTTCGGATTAGCTGACCATGCTAAATAAGGATAAACATCAATGAAAAAGAACGATTTGGTTCCATTCAAGAATCTTAACAACGGTGCCATGACCGTATCAGTAATATCGGGCCGAAACCTACCGCTCGACGGTGGAAAAGTTGATTGCATTACGTCCATAGCCAATGGCGTACCGACCTTAATGTTCTTGATATCGTGCGTGTTCAACGAGTTCTTGATCCTACGCATGGCAGGGACAAGACTAAGCCAAATTCTTCGATCTTGGTGGCTAAGGACTTCGTTACCAACTAACACGAACCGAATCATCGTGTCGGGGTAATAAGCCAAGACATTGTCTTGTACCCATTGTTCGGCAACAGCTTGGCTCGAAGCGATACGGATTATGTCATTGTTTTGTACCATAACAGATACATGAATGTTGGTCCCTGATAAAAGTTTCAATATTTCAGGGTCGGAATCATAGAGCTTAATACGCCCGGCATTCATCGATTTCACGGTCTCAATGGTTCGATATGGTGATGGCAAATTGTTTCCTATTCGACCATAGTTTATACCAATCTTGCTCGAGATTTCAGCCGCTGTTAAAAACCGAACACACACACAAAAAAAAGGGTCAATCTTTAATTAAAAAACAGAACAAAATTTCACCATTTTTGGACATTGAAAGACTTACATGAAACAACAAGGAAAGAAGACAAGAGGATTGTTGTAAGAAGAGCCGTCGCCATTGTTGATTCTTACAAGTTTCTGTGTGTTGTAATGTGATGGATTTGGCTCTAAAGTGGTTGCTTTATAAAGAGGAGAAATTGAGTAAATTAAGGGGGAAGTAGATAAGATTAGTTCTTTAGTTTATTACAATCAAGAAAAAAGACATGAAACAAAAGATTATATGTTAATGATTAATGTAATGTTGGTTTATAGATTTTGTATATCAAAAGGTAAAGATTATGAAGTTAGGACAAGGTGGGGGTGTTCTTGTCTCCTTCGGTTGAATATATGTTTTTCTTTTGACATTGTCTTTGAGTTTATCAATAATGCTTGAAATGGTAAAATTGAGTCGGATTTGATGTTGAATATTTTTGTAATTTGTTCGGTTTTAATTTGAATTATTATTTAATTGTATCGATAAAACAAAAACAAGATAAGTAAATTATTTCAAAGTTTAGTATAAAAATTTATTTTCGGTTATATATAAGATTATGTAATCCGATATAACATTTAAGAGAATCATTCAATTATTTTATTTTTAATCCAATTGTAAATTATTGCATAAATTTTTTTAATATTATGCTATATAAATTGGGAAAATAAAATGCATTTATCAAGTAAACTAGTTTAGATTCAATATAATTATATATTTGAATAAACAAATTAATATTTATTAAAAATTTAAACTCTAATCTAAAAATTATAATTTTAATATTTCAAAAAAAAAAGCATAACCCTTTTAAATAATAATTATCATTACATTGAAAAAAGTTAAAAAAGAATATGAATATATTATACAATTTCTCTCTCCCTCCAAAAATCCTGTTTTTTTTCCATGGAAATAATATATAAATAAATTCACCAAACAAAACAAAGCAATTGGCTAGCTTTTGAAGAAACAACAACAAAGATAAACATTATATGACCAAAACACTATTTAGCTATCATTTTCCGTCACCGGCCATCGGAAGAGCTGAATGTAGCTGAAAATCCTGAGGGCTTTGCGGGGATGCTTGTTTGGGTCTCGGAGTATGAGAAATCACTGTACATCGTTGAAGTACCTTCATCAGCTTGCCATTTTTGTAGGAACTGAGGCAGGCTCATGTTAAGCTCAATACCGGTGTTTCCGTCATCCTCTTGGGTTGTAGGTTTCCATTGCTCTACGAGAGGGCCAAGCACGTTGACGGCATGCCCCATGTCGGGTCTTTGATACGGTTCGCGAGCGGTACAGTGACCGGCTAACTCGGCTACCTTGAAGATCATCGCCATTGTCTCCTCGTTGTCACAGTTGATTGTTTCGTCAACCACTTTGGGAATGTTGTCTTTGTTGACTAGAACCCTGCGGAACCATGTGACCAAATGTGATTTCTCATCGGGTAAGGTTACGTCTAAAGCTTGCCTGCCGGTTATTATCTCCATCAAGACCACTCCAAATGCATAGACGTCCACCTTCGTTGTCACCCGTCCAGTTGCTGTCAAGATTAAAAGAAAAATAAGTATATAGTCCATATTCTATGTTATTCGAACTCAGATTCTAATTTCTCTATGTATTTGGAGGATCTTTGGGAGCTCGTACTCCCATTCTAATGTCCAGATATGCATCAAACATGGGTACCTCACGAAAAAATAAAAAGCCAGGATAACATAGCCTGTATCTTCCCTGTAAGATCGACATACAAGGTCCTAAACATAAATTTATTTCTAGCTGTTCAAGTTAGCAAAATTTATCAAACTATAACAGGATGTAGAACATTATGATCTACTTCGAACCTGAAAAAACTTCAAATGTTATCGCATTGTTGTTTGGGTTCGAGTAAAGAAACCCCACCACATTAACAGCTAATATCTTAGTACTCAGGAATTCAAACACCAACACATTGAAAAATTAAAGATGCACCTAAATTACTTTGAAAGGTTTGAGCTTTCCAGATGAGGATTCACTTACCAGCATATTCAGGAGCAAGATATCCAAATGTTCCAGCCAGTCTTGTCTCCAGAGAGTACTTTCCCTCAGGTGCATTCTTAACAAGGCCAAAATCCGCAACCTTTGCCCTCATGTCATCAGTAAGTAGTATATTGTTAGGCTTCAAATCCCGATGAATGAAACTTTGTTGTGCCAAAGAGTGCAAATACTCGACCCCTCTCGCGACATCCAGTGCAATGGTGACTCGTTGCTTCCAAGTAAGTGGAGCATACCCATTTTCTCGCCATTCGAAGAGATGTTGACCAAGGGTACCTTGAGGCATATACTCGTAAACCAAGAGCCTCTCATTGCCATTGATGCAGTAACCCAGAAGTGCAACCAAATGCCTGTGCCTAACCTTCGTAAGTACCGCAATTTCAGCTTGAAACTCGTTCAAACCTTTAGTACCTTTAGCTGCACACTCCATCCTCTTGACAGCAATCTGCGTGCCATCCTGTAATTCACCTTTATACACGATCCCAAAACCCCCTCTTCCTAAAATATTAGCCTCGCTGAAATTATCAGTCACCTCTCGTAGGACATGTATCGAGATCGCCACATTTCCATCCTCAAAGAAATAGCAATCACTGTGATCACCGCTACTTTGACTCTGCATTTCACTAGGCAATCCTCCATAACCATTCATTGCCCTGTTCTTAACTACTCCCTTCTCAGCATCACTAGCATTACCATCCATCACACCGAATTTCCCATATTTCTTGTTCATCAAGTACTTATACGAAACAAAACATACAACAGCAACGAAAACCACTACACCAATGACGATACCGACAATCAAAGCTACAGAATTCTTACCATTGCTACCGCTTTTTGAGCTACCACTCGAACCTCCACTAGATCCTCCGGAACCTGAAGTTCCTCCACCACCAGAACCACTAGATTTTCCTAGTAAAATATTCCCTGAATAAGCAAACTTAACCGAAGCCGAAAATTTTGGAATGTCACCGGTGAGATTGTTGTTAGACACATCGATAAGCTGCAAACTACTCAACTTAATCAAACCATCAGGGATTGAACCTGTTAAGTTATTATCATTCAGATTCAAGTTCTTCAACTTCGTGAGGTTCGCAATTGCCGGCGAAATCGTTCCGACCAAGTTTTTCTTTTTGAGATTCACAGTAATCACATTGCCTTGTGAATCACAAGGAACAAAAACCCATTGACAAGCATCATTTCCAGGCCAATCGTCAGAGAGAAGAACAGGGTACCCAAAACCACCAGCAATCTCAAGCAATGTAGTAACTTGAGGATCACAAGGATCACCATTACTATTACAGAAATTATTAGTACCATTAACAGCAATATTTTCAACTGTGTTGGGAAATTTCGGAAATGGACCCTGTAATTTGTTATTAGACAATGAAATGTTCTTCAAACTAGGGAGATTAGTTAAAGATCCTGGAACTGGGCCGGTCAATAAGTTTTCTCTAAGCTGAATGTCAAAGATACCCATAGATTTAGACAAATCTGGGATCTGACCGGTGAACATGTTTTTATGAACCCAAACTTGAAGCAAATCTGTCATGTTAGATAAAACATCTAAAGTACCTGTGAACCCAACATTCTGATTGTTGATCCAAAGATTTTGAATCATTGAACCGGCGAGAGAAGCCGGCAATGTGCCGCTCAAGTTGTTGTAAGACAGCCTTATGCTTTTTAAACTGTTCAAAGATTGGAACACATCGGGTAAAGTGCCGTATAAGTTGGTGTTGTCGAGTTGAACTTCGACGAGACTCGTTGATTGGGATAAATCTGGGAATGTCCATGGACTCAGCTTCGTGTTTTCGCTTAAACTCAGTTTTTGAAGACTGGTTAACCCGAAGAACGCGTTTGGTGTGACCGAGGTGAACGAGTTACCGTCGAGGTAAATGTTTTGTAAGTTGGAAAGGTTGGCGAAAGATGGGATGGACCCAGATAAGGAATTGTGTTGAAGCAATACGGTACGGAGTTCCGACAAGGTGGAGATGTCGGCGGGGAGTGAACCGGACAAGGATTTGGAAGCTAAGTTGATGAAAGTAACGCGGTCGGATTTGTCGCAATCGATGCCTGACCAGTTGCAGTAGTTGTCAGACGAGGTGGAAGACCAGCCTCTGGGAAGTGGACTAAGGGATGAAGCTAGCTTTACAATGACGGCACCATCGTCTGCGGCGCAGAGGACGGCGGAAAGGAGGAGGAAAGGGTAAAGGAAGTGACGGTGGTCGATGTTTCCCATTGGAAGGTACAAAGATCGAAGAGAAGAAAAAGTGCAATAATAATAGTAGTTGGGAGGGAAAGAGAAAATATATATATAAAATTAAATGAGTTTTATGACCCGAAATTATTACATTCATGAATTTCCCCTTTTTTTTCTTTAATATTATAAATACATTTTTACAAATATATATTAAAATAATTTTTTGTCTCGATTTTTTACTTTTTATCAATTTTTGAATATTTCGGTAAAAAATTGATTCAATCCTTTGTTTTAATCGTTATATCAATTAATTTTTTATCGGAATAATAACAAATTATATTAATATTTATGAAACATTTTTCCATTTAAAGAAAATATCTTAGCTGTATTTTTTATTTTTTATATAAAGGGAATTTACGACTTGACCAAAATTAAATAATTAAGACTCTCCCATTATTATGCCGTGATTTCAGATTTTAATTGGGTGAATATGATTTATTTGGTAATAATATTTTAAAATTTTATAAATATTATTTTAGAATAAATAAATCTCAAAAAAATTATTTTTTTTTCTATTTTAAACCTGTTTTGTTAAAAAAAATTAAAATTAAATGGGAATACCACCAAAATATACAGCTGTTGATTAGCTCATACCATGTAATGAAATTAACACTTCCTTTTTTTGATGGGTAACCGCGTTTCCCTTTTAATTTTTTTTTCCATATAATATTTATTTGCCATTAATCTAACTATAAACTTTTGTTATGGTAAATATGTTTACGTTTTAGTCATTTAATTTTAAAAAGTTATAAAATGATCATTAGATTGTTAAGCTTTTTTTCTTATAAAGTCTAATTAACGAGATCCAAGTGACAATTCAATTATCGGTATTGTGATCGATATCCATCGATAAATAAAAGAACATGCTTTGGATCCAAGTCAATTTAACGATTAGCATCCGAGAGCGAAGAAGTTTCATAGAAAAAACTAAACTATAGAAGGGCAAGGAAATAAAGTTTTTTATTGGTACAGATGGTATAAACTGTGATCATTTATAACTTTTTGAAGTTAAGTGATCAAAACGTTTGGGTAAATTTATCATTTATTTTTATTCTAATTAACTTATAATTTTTAAAATAAAATAAAATTTATATATATTTTTGTGAGATGTATTGATAGTAAACTTTTTTAATTTTTTTTTATATTTATATATTTGCATATAGAATTATAAGGCTAGACCCATGTTTCTTACACGACAATATGAAATTAAATATTTTTATCACATGCTTCTTTGTTGTTGTTTTTTTAAACAAATCACATGCTACTTTGTTGTTCTTTTTTTTTTACTTTTTTTATTGATTTAATTTCATCAAATATTTTTAAATTATCACTTAAATTTTTAGTTGATCCCTCAATTTTAAAATAATTTAATTAAGTCTCTAAATATCAATATTATATTAATCAAATTTAGGGGATAAGTGCTAGCTTGAATGTGAGGTCCAACATATATTAAATGCAATGATCAATATAAACACGCTATTACTTATCGTATGAACAATTTAGATCCCACGTGTCACAAAAAATAGTTTGAATAAAGCTTTAGAAATACTATTTTTTGGTCCAATTACGCCCTCAATCATTGTACTTTTTGCACTTTTTTGAAATTTAGTCTCTCTACTTTTAATTTTAAAAATTTAGTCCCTTATTTGATTTAAGATTTAAAGACCAATTTAAAGTGGTATTAATTTGCTTCCACTAAATATTAATATGTATTATTGACTGGACTTTAGTTTTTAAATCAGAGCATTTGATTATTGGAATGCTAGATATTCCAATTTAACAGAAGTCTGCTAATAATATTATCAATTGAACTTTATTTTTTAAATTAGACAAGTAGAAGGACTAAACTCCTATAATTAAAAGCAAAGGGACTAAATTTCAAATTTCCAAAGAATATAAAGATTAAAAGCATGATTAAACTTTTTTTTTTGTTACTCATCGGTTCCATACTATCCATGCAATAAGTATACATATATATTCAATTCAATCCATATATTTTAGATATACTTCACATGAAATTTGAGCTAACGACATTTAAACCCAAGTTAATAGCTAGGCTATCAGAATACTTATTCGATGTATACTAAAAGTTTTGAGGATTTAATAAAATGTTTTGAAGCTTACATTTATTGTTGTAGTTTTGAGTTTGAATCGAAAACAATAAAAAAAAATTAATACCAATATGATGGTATTGCTTTTTCTTTTTTTTTTCCAGAATATGAGTTATGAATTTGTCACACTCAAATATCTATTTTTATATTAGATTTCTAAGTTATCTTATATATTCTCCAAAAACAAGTATCATCGTACTAGAGGTGTTCATGGGCCGGGCGGCCCGGCCCGACGGTTCGCCCAAAATATAGGAGGGTTTGGGTAAAAATATAGGCCCGAAATATGGGATTGGGTAAAAAAATTAGGCCCGTTTAAAAAACGGGCCGGGCCTCGGGCACCACTTTTTTGGCCCGGGCCCGGCCCGAATATAATAAAAAAATATATTTTTTATTTTTTTATTTTTAAAAATATTTTAAAAATATTTTTATTTTTAAAATATTTTTAAAATTTTAAATTTTTTTTATGTTTGTTTAAAAATGGGCCGGGCCGGGCCGGGCTTAGGAAATTTTCCCCGGGCCAAGCCTAGACAAAATTTCAGGCCCATATTTCAGGCCGGGCCAAGCCCGGGCCTAGGACACGGGCCAAAATTTTTTATGGGCCCGGCCCGAACCCGGCCCGGCCCGGCCCATGAGCACCTCTACATCGTACTAATAGCACAACTATAACTATCACTCTTGAGATGTATGAAATATTTAGTATTTAAATGTTTGGAGGAAAATGTTTTAAAACATTAATTAACATTAATCAATATTCAAAATTTTGTATAGGGCACGTGCTTAAAATAAGTATACTATATTCTATTGATTTTGTCTTATTTCTCTAATCTCTTTACGATTTTTACGAGCAGTACTTTTAAACTCAGTATCAAAAAGCAATGGTCCAACGGCTTTCCTCTAGTCATAGACCAAAAAAACTTGCCAGAAGCAACAAAAGAAAAATTAAAATGTAAAAATTAAATTAAAACAAAAATATAAAAATAAAAATAATTAAATTAATAGAAATAAAGTTTTCTTCACAGTAACAGAGCCAAAAACTTGATAGTCACGAAACTAACTAAAAATACGATAAAGGCAAGTGCACATATCGATAAATAGTATAGCTATGGTGAGTAAATATATTGTATTCATGAGGACTAAAAGTACTAGTAATTACCATTTTCTTATTATTTAATCAACTAATTGTAGTGATTGGTTTAAGCTAAAATCTACTAAATTAATTAGCTAAAGAACTCAACAGAGAATAAATCAAGAAAATAATTGAATAATAACCAAGAAGCTAAATAATACCTAGGAAATAATCCACCTAGACTTCATCTATCATATTGAATCCCCTAAATTATGCTAATATCTCTTTCGAGAGTAAGAGCAACTAACTCTAGGTTAATTAATTGAAATTTCTTTCTAATTAAAACTCATATTGTCGCATTAACTCGACCTATAGATTCCCTTATTAGATTTGACTCTAATCTGGTAGATTTATGTCGTCTTATTTCTAGGATTGCATGCAACTCCACTCAATTATGCTAGATCTACTATTAAACAGGGACTTTTCCTCCTCGAATTTAAGCATATCAAACATGGATTAATAATCTAGAAATATCAAATTAAGAATTAATCACACAAAATTGAGAACAAGATTCAAGTATTTATTGCGTAAAACAAAAATCAAATAATAGAATTCATCATAGGGTTTATCTCCACTAAGTATCTAAAGGATTAGTTCATAATTGTAAATAAAAACATCTCAAAGTCAGTATAACCATAAGAGATAAAGAAACTTATAAAAGCTTCAAACAAATTAAAAGGAGATCTTCAATTTTGATGGAAATCTGCTTCAAAGTTGGCTTCAATGGTGTTCTTCGAGTTATTTCCTTCAATACTCTCTGATCTCCCCCACTTCTCATATTCTATTCGGTATTTATAGACTTTAGGATGCCACAAAAGCCTAAAAATTGCATTTTTCCGCATGTTTAGGATACAAATTGCATAATCGACACGATCTGGCACATGGCTGTGTGCCAGCCTATGTGGCTCACATGGCTGTGTGTCCAACCTATGTGGCTCCTGAAATATGCTCTATTTGTCTGATTTTTACTTATTTTTCGCTCTTTTTACTCCAAATGCTCTCCTAAGTATAAAAATATGGATTTAAAGGATCAAGAGCATAAAATTTACCAATTTGCATAAATAATCATCCAAAAACGCATTAAAAACGGGATTAAAATATGTTACTTTTATCATTTATCATTACTTCTACTCATAATTCACCCTTAACTCTTAAATCAGATTAAAAATGCACTTAGTTGTGCTTAAACCAACATTTTCTTGATTGCTGCAATTAGCAATGATACTAATCGAACTAAAACTCAATTGACAAGATGAGTTATGTTGATAGGAATATAGTACTTATATTGTCACTTTCAGTTTTCTTAAAAAAAAAAGAGCCACATGCACGTATAAATCCATTTATCTATACCATTGTTGTTGTTATCATTTAAAACTTTCGGGTCCATTTGGTTGGGCAATGAGATCGGCTCTAATGAGAATAAAATAATAGTATAGATGTGTAACTAGGGATGGTAAGACCCGAATCACTCTATGGATTCCGAATCGATCCACTCCAGATAAAGAGGATTTCTTTTCAAAAGTGGATGTAGAGCAAGGCGAGGTGGATTTTTTTTTAAATAGCAAGTATGGAGCAATTATGGTAATTTCTTACCTTGCCCCACTCTATGAGATTAAATTATCATTTTATCATTGTATATATAACTATTGAAAATGTGAAAAAAATGTAATAATGTATTATAGAAAAATTCATAAATTTTATGTTCAAATATTTTTCTGAAGAATTACGGTTAATTATTTACTTGACTTTAAAAATGATTACTGAACTATTCAGAAGATTTTTATTTATGTCACTTGCAGGCCCGACCCTAGGGGTAGTTTCGAGTGCAGACACCCAGGGCTGGAAGGGTCTCAAATAAAAATCTTCAACCTTTTAAATCTTCTGATTTATTGCATGCAGAAAAAAGGCCCCAATTTTTTTTGTTATATTGTATTACATCTTATATTGAATTACATCTTATAATTTGGGGCCCCAATTTATTGTTTCGCCTAGGGCCTCAAAAATGTCAAGAACGGCTTGGTCATTTGGCTATTAATTTTTTTTCTTTTGAAATGCCTAGGTAGCAAGCTCCAAGCGACGATTTGACAACCGGTACTATGATCGATAACCATAGACAAGTAGAAGAACATACTTTAAATCCAAGGTAATTTAACAGTCAGTATTCAATATAGAAGAAGAAAGCTATTTAGATTTTGCTTGACTTTTGAAGTTGTTTCATGGAAAATATATTGAATTATAAAAGGATGAGTGTTTTTGATTGGTACAGGTGATGCAAACAGAACATGTCAGAATGATTTTAAAACACATCATCAATCACCCACAATGTCTTCGAGTCAAGCAAAGTAAAGTAAATTGAACCCACCAATAATAGTGGTAAACATGGCCATTGAAAATGGGGAGAGAAGTTATATGTATTTTTGTCGTGTATGGCTATTAGGCACTAGACTAGTCAACGACCCATAGATTCGACCAAAATATCTCATTTTAAACTCTTTAAATTTCTTCTCATTTTCATCCTTAAGCATCAATAAAAATATATCTTTACTTATTTCTTAACCTTTTTAGAAAATAAAAAAGATGGCGAAGGTTTTTTTTGGTTGTGTTCTCATTGGCTTTAGTGTTCTCAATCCAATTTGTAGTAGGACAAGAGGAGAAGGCTTTTGATGAGGTAGCATCTCCGGAAGCTGATAGGGTTTTGTTGAGTTCAAGGGAGGCAACTTCTCCAGAATCGGAAGTAGAAGCTCCTACTAGATTTTTCGATGTGTTTAAGAGGAGAATGGCATAGTAATGCTCAAAAAGCAACATGAGACCCAAATTCTAAAGAGGAGGATTCTAACACTGAAAATGAGAAGATTTAGTCAGGGGATGATGCATCAAGTTACCATAGTCGCAATAAGCAACCTTAGGCAATGTAATTGAATAAAAGAAGCACATCCAATAATATGGATATATATATTATAAGGGCTAGAAAATTTTCCCAATGGCGAAAACAAAAGTAATTATTAAACAATAAATTCATTGAACAACAATAAATTTCATACATTTTCGATGTTCAAGTCCGTAAATATTATTATTTAATATTCGCTTAACTTTAGATTCTACTTTTGGGGGAGAAAATAAATTTTTAATTTTTTTTGCCATAATGACTTATTTGGCCTCCAGTTTTACAAAAAAAAAAGAAGTTATTTTAGTCATTCATTTATTTTTTTCATGTTTTTTAATTTTTAAACTTGTGTTTTTATCAAATTCCCCAAAATTGATAGAAATGTTAACTATTTTTTAACTTTGCTAATGTGGCATATACATGGATTATCACATGAATGACACCTCATCATTTAATTATTTTTTAAATTTTTAAAAATTATAAAAAATAGTATAAATTTTTTTAAAAGTTTCTAGATTTCATAATATTCTAATTAAGTGCTCAAATTATAAATAACGTTCTAATTTGAAAATTTGAATATCTTTAACTTTGGATCAGGAAAAATGATAGTATGAAATATCTTAAGTCTTTGGCGTTGCATGCAAATGTCCAAATTTTGATTGCACAAAAACAACGTTCAACCATTGTGTACAAGTGAAGTCACATTATAAAGACAAAATTATAGTAAATTTGTTAGCTGGTTGAGATGGATTGATGGACACAAGGAGTGGGAATTTTCTTAAAGTGTTTTTGGGTGAAGTTTGGAGAAAGACTTTCATTTTTACATTATTTTTTAATTTTTATTTAATTTAAATATTTTTTATGTTTTATATTTAATTTTTATGTTTTATATTATTAAATATAAAACATAAAAATATTTATAAGTCAAGTTTCGAGTTAAATTTTAAAATTTGAATAACTCGAATAATTTGATTAATTCATACAACAGACTCATTTGATCCCTATTAATTTTGAAACTTAAAAATTTTATCTCTCAACAAAACTTTAAAATATTCATAAAAATTCCAAAATTTATATTTTGGGTTGATTGAAAATGATGATCACAGATTAGTTGAAATGTCTTATAATATTAGCTACTTTTCAATCCTTTACACTTTCAAAGTTTGTCCAACCAATTGAAATGCAACCACCATATAGTTTCTTCAGTCCAAAAGTAGATTCTTTTTATCGGTGATTTACATAATTAATTTGTATTCTCTTCAATTATTTTCTTTCTTTCTTTCTTTTTACATGAACAAAGATAAAATCATAATTGGATTAAGTCGGGTCAGGTCATTCCAGAGCAATAATCATATAACTTTTAAAGAAATTTAGCCAAGGGTTGCATATAACTATACATGCCTAGACGCCTTGAAAATATCATTGCTTTCAGTCCATCGACTACTCAATTACCTTATTTGAATACATGTGTCACCTTAATCATCCAAAGACGTTGAATAATTTCTTTAATAGTTCGCAACACAGATGAATGGTGGAACTCAACTGATCATCTTGAATCAATTAGATTGTAATCATATTATTCATCTCAAGCACAATCCATTGAAAACTTATCTCTAAGTAATTTAAAATCCCTCCTAAACTCCACAAAGCTCGACATTCACTATATAACAACACAATGTATTTAGAGACAAAGCTCATAGATTTATTTTGGAAATTATATGTTTTTAGTGTAGAACTAACAGAGAAACGATAGTATGCATGGGTTTTTATCAAATGGAGTCTTTGACTTAGTCTTGGCATGCATACTTGCAAATGACTCCTATTGTCCAGTCACTACTTAATTATGTTCTACTAATTTTCAGGCCGGTTCTTAAATAACCCGATTGCCAGGGTTGCTAGTTTCATTAAAAACCACAGAAATATATAAATCAAGTATTAGAGAAGCAGTGCAATTTCAACACAATTTGAAAAAGATTGAACTTTTTAAACTTTCTTGGTTTAATTGAAATCACTAAACTAAACGAAAAATGAATTAGTGGGGATGTGTTGGACGCTTTTCATTTCTTTCAAAAAAAACTACTTAAAAATTTCAAGACTCCTTTTTCAACCTTTTTTCTTTTTCGTAGTCTTCTTAGAAAGATTTCCTCTTTGTTTCTCTTCATTGGGTATCAAAATCTTGTTCCTTTCTGTTCCTAAAGAAGCTACCATTTTGTTTCAACGGCTGAAAAAAAGGAGTCAGTAGAAACAAAGTTAAAGAAGGAACTAGGGAGAGTGGTGAAGAAGATTGTAAAAGATGAGGACTATGGGTTTGATAAAACAATTGAAGCTGTTTAGGTGCTGCAATGGACGATAAGAACAAAAATTATGGTATTTGCTGGTTTGTTGAGGTTTAAGAACCAACACGTATAAGTTCTAAGATGAATGCATTTCACCCATGATCTTGGTAATTTCCCTTCTAACTTTGACAAACCGTAGTTGGGTTGCTCTTGAAAATTTTGGTAAGGTTCCACTGAAGCTATTTCCAAGTAGATTCAGCATCCGTATTTTCACGAAGTTAGCTATTTCTTGAGGTATGGGACACTCAAATTAGCAAATGAAGTAGGAATACAACCATTGAGTCAACTCTAGAAAAATCAATAATTTCAAGCTTCTTAATTCTTCAGGAATGCCTGTTGTCCCTGAGGACCAAATTGCTCAAATTAGCAAATGAAGTAGGAATAAAATTATAGCAATATTTGGGTTTGGAATTTTTTTCCTTTTATTTGATGCTGAAAAATATTTTAGATTCGGACTAATCTATCGAAAATTATGATCCATTTTATATCATAATTGTTTCTATATAATTTATTATTTTTAAATATAAAAATGTACCATTAAAATATTTTAATTAAACTTTGGTATAGCACCCCAAAAGAATAAATTAACTATGCGTAATTTTTAGTCCATAAATATGTTAAGATTTACCAAAGGGTTAATTCATTTGATGTCCCTAAACTATGGGTCTAAACTTTAAAAAATTTTAATTAAATCCTTGAACTGTAAATAAAATTTTAATTTTGGACTAACAAAAAAAAATGGTATGAGATATGTTGGCCTTTGGCTAACATAGGAAAGCATACCAGATTCTAAGACTTATTTCTTTCATTATGTTTTAATTATTATTTTATCATATTATTACATTCAAGGTCTAATTGAATGGTATTTTTTAAAGAAATAAAACTATCATTAAAAGAACAAATTGACTAGTATGAAAACAAGTGTTGGACTGCACTAAAACCCGAACCAATAGCTCCACCCTTTACACCCGGACCTAAAGCCCAACACGTGTTTGATAAAATATAAAGCCAATGTCAAGGAAAAGACAATTGTAAGGAAAAATATGCTCATATTTGTTAGACACTTTTACCATTTTCATCAAAGATTTTAAGTACCTTCTGCATTGCGAAATGGTAACATTAAATTAGAAGAGACTGAAAAGCGAATGTCAATGTTACAAGCTACAAGTACAAATACCATATGATAGTTAACTTTGTCCACAGATAAAAAAGAAATAAGGTGGTGCATACCCGCTGATTTTGAAAAATATGAATTCTGATGGAGTCACCTACATCTTCTTTTGTTTCTTTTCCCATGTTTTTTGAGCCTGTCAACCCATTTGTTTCCCAACTCATTCAGCCCTGTATATCCGATGCATAGCCCAACGACCAATCCACTAGCATAACCTATCAACGCAATTTTCCAAGTAGACATAGCATATAACCATGATTCTTCATCTCCCCGTGGAGGTGGTGGCATTGGAAGACCAACTTCATTGCATTTCCTTGATAGTGGCAGTCCACACAATTTTGGGTTCCCACGGTAGGAATCATTTGAAAATGTAATAAATTGGTTGCTTTGTGGTATGCTCCCTTCAAGTTGGTTGTAAGACAAGTTCAATGCTGCTAAGAAAGTTAAACTTGTAAGTTGTGCAGGAATCTTCCCTGACAGCTCATTCTGTGAGAGATCCAAAGACTCGAGATCTTTTAGGTTTTCAAGTGCTACTGGGATTTCACCGGAGAAGCTATTATAGGACAAGTTTAGCACTTTGAGTGACCTCAGCATTTGTATTTCTTCTGGTATTCTCCCACGGAAACTATTGTTGGAAAGGTCGAGACAAGTAAGAATTGTCAAGACTTTTTGGTAGAACATTTCAATCCCTTTGTTGAAAATTGTCACTGAATCTTGATAATAATACTCTCCCATGTAATCCAGCTTAGCTTTGTCGTCATTTGTTAACTGCATCATTGCCTTCAAGCTTTGCAAAAATTCAATGTACAATTCGCCTGAAAAATTGTTGGAACCAATGTCCAATATGCGTAGCTTTGGAAACCCACGTTCTGTGTTGAATTCTGAAATTGTACCGTAGAATCTGTTTGCTCGCAAAACGAGAACCTTCAAGGAAGGTAGCTTCTCTAACCAAAATGGGAATGTATCATGAACCATATTATTCCCAAGGTCCAGAACCTCAAGTGCTGTGCAATTGGCTAATGATCTCGACAGCTTCCCTTCCAATTTATTCCCACCTATTTTGAGTGACCTGAGTCGAGTGGGTTGAAGGAAATCAATGGATAGTTCACCAGAAAACTGGTTTGAAGCAATGTCCAATACATCCAAAGTTGGGAAAACAGATTTATGTTTGAAATGTTTAATTTGACCATAAAATCTGTTTTCCCGCAATATTAGAACCTGCAAGTAAGGCAATTTCTCCAACCAAAAAGGGAATGTATCATTCATCTTGTTGTTTCCCACGTCCAAAACTTTAAGCTGAGTGCATTCAGCTAATGATCTGGGCAACTTCCCTTCCAATCTATTCTCACTAACTTTCAGAAATAGCAGTTGGGTTGCCTTTGAAAATTTTGGTATCATTCCACCGAAGTTATTTCCTTGCAAACCCAACCAACTCAGAGCACTCATATTGCCAAAGCAATTTGGAATTGGGCCACTCAAATTGTTATAAGATACATAGAAAATGTAAAGTTGGCTCATATTGTCCAAGCAATTTGGAATTGAGCCACTCAAATTGTTATGAGATACTTCGAAAGTGTGAAGATGACTCATATTGCATAACCAATTTGGAATTGAGCCACTCAAATTGTTATAAGATACATCGAAAGTGTGAAGTTGACTCATATTGCATAACCAATTTGGAATTGGGCCACTCAAGTTGTTAGAAGATGCGTCGAATGCTTCTAAATTTTCTTGACTCTTTAAGAACTCCGGAAATGCACTTATGTTACAAGATCCCAGAAGCAATCGCCTCAACATTGGGAAAGAGAAGTTTGAATCACTTGAAGGAAGTTGTTTTGGAAAATCAATCACATTGAAAGAAAGGTCTACCCATGAAAGGCTGCTCTTCCACAACCAATTAGGCACAACACCATGGATATGATTGTTAGAAAGATCTAAGTGAACCAACTTGTCTTGCCTTTTAATGAATTCTGGAAATTCAGTAAGGTTGCATGACCTTAGGCTTAGGCTCTCTAATTGGGGAAAAGTAAGACTTCTGTTCTCGCTTTCAATTAACAAGCTTATATTGTTTAGCCAGAGAGTCCTTAAGTTGTTGAGTTGGACAAACATGTCAAGCTTCATGGAACTGAAGCTATTGTCTCCGATATAAAGCTCTTCAAGCCTTGGAAGTTGGAGGATTGACTTCGGGATTGGTCCTGTTAAATAATTTTTGCCTATATGTAGTACTTCAATCAAAGAAGAAGATGTATTGGGGAACATATCAGTTTTCCCAACCAAGTGATTGTCTAGAAGATACAAGATCTTCAACGATGGAAGAGTAAATAAAGAAGAATGTATTGATCCAGAAAGCTTGTTTGAACTTAGATCCAAGTTCACCAAGTGACTAAGATTTGCAATTGACGAGGGAATGGGTCCAAAAAACTTGCAACCAAACAGCTCTAAATTAGTCAAGAACTCGAGATTACCAATTGATAGGGGTAGTTTTCCACTGAAATTTGTATAAAAAAGCGACAAACTCTGTAAAGCATTGTTTGCTGGAAATTCTGGCAACTGACCCATAAGTTGGAAGTTTAATGAAATGTCAATGCTTTGAATTTTTGGCGATAAGAGAATTCCGGTTGGAAAATGCCCACGCAAATTACAGTACCTCAAACTGAGAGAAACCAAACGAGAGGAAATTTCCAAGAAATTGGGAGGTAAATGAGAGATTGGGTTCCCATCAAGGATAAGTTTGGAAAGAAAAGAGAGTCTTGAGAGTGAAGAACATAATGGACCTTTCAAACCACAGTTTGACAGACTCAACACACGCAGGTTGGAAAGTACAAGAGATGTGGTTTCACACCATTTAGCACTTTGAGTTGAAATGTTTACCCCATCCAAATAAAGCTCTGTGAGAAACCTCAAATTCTTGATTAATGTCTTGAAGTTTGGATTCTCTAATTTAAGAGGCTGTTGAAGTTCGTAAGGCAATGGATCATTGTAGGTGTAGACGCCTCTATATGGGTCAAGAATGGTGTAGTATCGCAAATAACAAGAACCTTGATTAGATAGATCAAGAGAGACTAACCTCGTTAAGTATGAGATCTCCACTGGAATTTGGCCATGGAAACATGAGCTTGAAAGATTGAGATGGGTTAGATTTTGCAGTTTGTGAAACCCATAGGAAAACAGAGTGGTATTAAAGTTGTTTCCAGCAAGATTAAGGCGTTGAAGACGATGGAGATTGAATATGGAGTGGAAGCTGCCTGAAAGGTTTCTGTAACTAAGATCAATGCCAACGACATGACCATAAGCATCACAAGTGACTCCTTCCCAAGAACAGCAATCAGTGTTGACATCCCAGAGGTCAAATTTGGAAGAGAAAGTAAAATTAGGGGCATAGTAAAGATGATGCTGCAATTGCAGCAGAGGAGCTCTGTGGTCATCAAGGCATTGCATTGGGAGATGAGTTTGAGGAGATGAAAAAGACAAGAGAAGAGGAAGGAAGCATGAGAAGACACAGAGTGAAATAAGGGAATGAAGAGTGTTCATGTTGGGTGGGCGTGAAGGAGGATTGAGGATTGTGTTTGGCATACAACTTTTTTATACACAAGTGTGTAGTTTCCATGGAACAATGTTTATGAGAGATTGGCAATGCATGCAATTTCTAAGTCATTTTGCCAAATCAAGACTCCATCAAAATACTGTTCCACCACTTTAGTTAAGTCTTTTTGGTAAATTTTTCCAACATGCAAAAGCAAGGGATAATAATTTATTATTTAAAGCTGTTAGTGATGATGCATAAATTATTTATTGCTAGTATTAGAAATAAGTTGTTAAATTCACACTTAATTTGCCTTACGTCTTTCGTTTTTGTTAATTTTAATTTTGAAGAAATGAGATTTTAATATTTTATCGATCTCATTAACTTATTAATGCCAAGGTTGTAATTTTCTTACCCACTCCTTACTCTATATAAATAATCGTCTAAATCAAAGTCATTAAAAGAGACTAAATTATAGCACTTTAAACCCTATTGGAACCATTACTATGCATAGAATGAGCAAAGATGATAATCCAGCTGATATTTTGAGTTTAAATTATATATTTTAGGTATCGACTTTTTAGAAAAAAATCCATGTTGCAAATATTTTAACTTTAAATTATTTTAAACTCATTTAAAATTTATCATTTTTATGTTATATATAATTATTTCCACATCATTTAATTTTTTTAAATAAAAATACAACTTAAATTTTTAAGTAAAATTTGTTATAGCACCAAAAATATAAAATTTAACTTATAATATAAAATCAATTTGTTAATGAGTATCCAACTTGTAAATATGTAATGATTTATCAAATGATTAATTCACCTTACATCTCAAAATTATACATCGAATTTTAAATTGAACTCTAAACTTTAAAATGTTTTAATTAAGTTCTCAAATTATGAGTAACATTTTAATTTGAAAATTTTAAAATCTCTAATTTAGGACCAGAAAAAATGATAGTATAAAATATTATAGACCTTTTAAGTCTTAAGTCTTTGGCATTGCATGCAAACCAATTTTTTATTGCACAAAAACAACGTTCAACCAATATGTACAAGTCAAGTCACCTTATAGATTGATGGACACAATGAGTGGAAATTTTGATGATAGAATATATAGAATTTTTCACTTTTGAGAGAAACATCTTTAAATTTTAGCTTTCAAACTTTATTAGAGCGTAAGAAATATTTTCATTTCTATATTATTATTTAATTTTAATACTTTTTATGTTTTATATTATTAAAAATATTTATAATTCGAGATTCGAGCTAAGTTTTATAATTTAAATAAGTCGAATAGTTCAAACAACAGATTGATATACTCCTTTGATTCCTGTCAACTTTAAAAATTATCAAATTAATCTCTCTCAACAAAAATTATAAAAAAATTAAAATAATTTTTAAAATCAAAATATTCATAAAAATACTAAAATTTATATTAGGTAAAAATTATAATAATTATTATTATTATTTTGCTTTGA
This sequence comes from Gossypium hirsutum, assembly GCF_007990345.1. Classification (NCBI taxonomy): domain Eukaryota; kingdom Viridiplantae; phylum Streptophyta; class Magnoliopsida; order Malvales; family Malvaceae; genus Gossypium; species Gossypium hirsutum. The sequence goes on along the minus strand of NC_053438.1, from coordinate 2,728,148 downwards.
AACAGTTTTCAAATATTTATGATTTTAAATATTAATTATATTTTAATAATATTTTAATTTAACATGTTTAATTTTTTAATTTAAATCAAACAATTTCACACGATAATATTTTTTTTATATAGTCTATAATTTTGAGTATAAACACAGGTAAAATACAAATACATAAAAGCTCAAAAATAACACTAAAACAAACAATTGTTGGATTTATTAGTAGAGAATTGGATTTTTAATTCTAATGATTAAGTATCAAACTCAAACATATTATTAAAAAAAATAACAAATAAAAAAACAGAAGGAAACTAAAAAAAACTATTTCTTAAACATTTTAGTAGCAACTTTTCACGTAGAAAATGTCCATAAACCTCCAATTAAAAAATAAAAACCCTCCTAATTCTACTTTTGTTTCTTCTTCTTCTTCTTCTTTTTTTATCTTTCTTGTACGAAACTAAATGCAAGAAAGCTAAGGGTTAGAATCCAAATACGAATTCCAAACCTGTAGCGCTAACTGTATTTGGTTTAGGAGATGTATAAACAGGGAGTCTGCCACTAGAATTTTTTCCCATATCTTTGGTTTTGTGAAGGAGGAATGTGCCTGATAAAATTGTAACAAATCCACATAATTCTATTGTAATCTTTGTCCCGCCTTGTGAGTAGGATTGTATATGAATCAAGTTTGATCCGTTAGTTTTTTTGTTTTTTGTCTATTTGTGTTCACATTTATTCATATAAACTAAATAAATGTGTCTGCGATGTTCATGAAAATAGTCAAACATATCCATAAGAAAATTAGTCAACAACGTCGTTTTGGGGTTTCTGAAGTGGGTTCAAGTCTGGCCACGAGGCCAGTAAGTCCTTGCCGTGGCTGTTGGTCACAGGTGACGGAGACTGTCACCTCTGATGGCTGGAGATCAAAATTTACCCTGAATCCTTTTCCGCGTAGATCGATAATTTGGAGTCAGAATCGCCGAAAACTTAGCCAAAATCCTAAAAAATGGGAGAAACCTTTCGATTTCTACTCTCTCCTACGATGCCTTCCATGGACCTTAAGGGGTCCGAGTCTTCTCGACTCGGAGGGGACCTCCGGTGACACTGCAAAACAGGTAAAGTTTCTCTCTTTTTTTTTTTTTGCTAATTCTACTTTTTTTATCTTTCTTGTACGAAACTAAATGCAAGAAAGCTAAGGATTAAAATCCAAATACGAATTCCAAACCTGTAAGGCTAACTATCTAGATTCGGCAACTGTATTTGGTTCAGGATTAGAATCCAAATACGAAATCCAAATACGAGTCGAAGGGGACCTCCGGTGACAGTGCAAAACAGGTAAAGTTTCTCTCCTTTTTTTTGTTTCAAAAAGAGAAAAATCAAAATAAAATGTTACCTTTTTGAACTTTGTGGTATTTTTATTTCGATTCTTCTAATATATTTTTTTGTATTTCGATTTCTTTTTTTATTTCGATGTATTCGGTCCCCCTTTTCTTGTTACAAAGATCGGTTTTATAACTGAAATAATATTATAGTATATGTTTTTTTCCGATTGCTTGTTTCTGCTTCTTTTCCTTTTCTGTGTTTCTTGCAGAGGCGGTGGAAGTCAATGAGGTTGCTGCTGTCGTTTTGGTGCAAGGGGAAGGTTTTGGGCACTGCTTTTGCTGACATGCCGGGGAGCGACACGACATGGGGTTAGGACAACTAGGGTTTCTACTAATAGATTAGGATTTTAGGCCATTGGGCCTCTCTTTGTATTTGGGCTTGTAATAATTTTTTGGGCTCTCAAGCCTTATAAATGGACTGTTATTTTTTTGCTATTGTTTTATTATTAGGCTCGGGGAAAATTGGGCTCATACAAGGAAATTGACTTCTTCTTCTTCTTCTTCCTAGCTAGGGTTTTTAATTGGGGTTGTTTAAATGACAATAAACCCTCCAACATGGTCAATTAAATGACAATAATGATTCCAACGTGGCCGGTTGAATGACAGGTCACATTTTCGTTATATCTATAACGAAAAATAATTACTAAGACTGATTTGGTATTTTTTTGAAAATTGAATGATTGAGTTGAAAGTTGAATAAAATTTTTTGTTATTGAAATCAAATTTGAGTGATTGGATGGTCAACTTTGCCCTTATGATATAATAGAATTATATATATTAAACCTCTAAGTAATCTTTCTTTTGTCATTTTGTTAATTTTAATTTGGGATTATGAGATTTTATTGGTTTTATTAGTCATATTAATTTCAATGTTTCAGTCTTTTTTTTCTTCATCTTTATTCTATATGAATAATATTCCAATAGTGGTGGAGCATTTTAATTTTCCAAGAATTTCTAATTAGAAATTATAAATATTTTGGACAAATAAATAAATAATGTTCCAATAGTGGTGGAGCATTTTAATTTTCCAATAGGGACCTGGATCCAAAATGAATAAACACTTATTTGTACTCATGGAAAACTACAACAGGAAAAAAGTGTAGAAATTTTTTAAAATATTTTAATTAAATCCTTAAATTAGTTTAACTTGCAATTTTTTAATTTTTTTTTTAAATTTTGGACTAACAAAGAAAATGATAATATGAGATTTTATTAGCCCTAGTCTTAATTTTTTCTTTCATATCTGCTACCAATTATAGTCAAAATATATTCATTTAAATATTATCCAACACCATAATTTTAAACTCGAAAAAGAAAATGGAGTACCAGCAAATATTTTAGTTCATTCTATTTATTCCTTTCTTGCTTTGTCCTTTTCTTATACACTCTGTACCATACTTTGAGCTTCGCCCTCATGGATCTCTCTATCTTACCGCTTATATTTTATTTAAAACCGCAAAATCAAAATCAAACGCAAAAATTGTGAAAATAAGTAGGAAATTAACAAAGATAAAGTGGAAGTCACAAGTATAGAGTAAAATATTTGAAGGTCAAGTATTGTATCGTTAGAAAAAAGATGGATATAGAATTAGTCCAACTTTGCTTCCCACTGGACACGTAGAGAGGAATGAATAGCAGGAAAGACGTAATGAAAAGCAGCCGTTCCCTTAGAATCAAAGCATTAGGTAGATGTAAATTTCAAACCCCAACTAGAAGACCCCCAACCGAGTATATCTTAAGCATGTGAGAAAGAGCAAAAAAAGCCAGTATCAACGAAATGATATAGAAATAAGGAGGAGAAAACAATGTAGGCAGTAGGCACCTTGGAATCCATGGCGTTGGTATTTTGAAAGTTGTGTCAATACTGTAGAGTAAATTACTATTGTTAAAGAAATTTAACAATGGAGGCTGTAGGCACCTTTGGAAAAAGAAATTTAACAATACTAATTTTAACAGTTTAAAAAAATAGTTAAGTCTGTTTGCCCGATCAATACTGCATGAGATGGATTGATGGGCACCACTTATGAGGTGGAAATTTTGATGATAAAAAGTGTAGGGTTCTTCTGATATTGACTTTGGGTTGATTGAAAATGATGATCACAGATAAGTTAAAATGTCTTATAATATTAGCTACTTTTCAATCCTTTACACTTTCAAAGTTTGTCCAACCAATTGAAATGCAACCACCATATAGTTTTTTAAGTCCAAAATTAAAGTCTTTTTATTGGTGATTTATATAATTATTTTTTATTTTATCCTCAATTATTTAAATTTATTATCTTTCTTTTTTATTTTTACATGAACAAAAATAAATTCATAATTAGATTAAGTCGGGTCAGGTCATTTCAGAGCAATAATCATATAATTTTTGAAAAATTTTATTCAAGGGTTGCATATATACATACCTAGACGCCTTGAAAATATCATTGCTTCCAATCCATCGACTACTCAGCTATCCTATTTGAATACATGTACATGTGTCACCCTAATCATCTAAACACATTAAATAATTTCTTTAATGGTTCGTAACATAACTGAATGATGAAACTCAATTGATCATCTTGAATCAATTAGATTATAATCATATTATTCATTTTAAGCACAATCTATTGAAAACCTAATATCTAAATAAATTTAAATCCCTCCAAATTTCCGCAAAGCTCAACATTGAGTGTATAACAACACAATGTATTTAGAGACAAAGCTCATCCTATTAGGAAGGGATAGAGATAACGTGAAATCACAATTTGATACCATCCTTTCCCTTAAATGAATTCTTATAATTGTTTTACAATAAGAGAATTGATTTTTTTTTATTTCTAATGTTTTAGATTGTTTGCCAATACTAAAAACCACACCACATTGTAAGGCATCATTTCTTTCATATATTTTAATTATTTTAATAATATTATTACTTAATTCAACCATATTTTTGAAATTAATAAAACTATCATTGAAAGGATAAATAAACTAGTATAAAAATAAGTGTCGGGTTGAACTAAAACCCGAACCAACAGGTCCACCCTTTACACCCGGTCCTAAAGCCTAACGCGTTTTAATGTCTATTTGGAAGAGCAAAGGATTAGAGTAGCAGCATCTGCGTCTCTTTACACAATCAGTCCAATGTCCATCAGATATGGCTTTCATCTCAAATCTCCTCAGTTGTACAAATATTTTGAAGATAAAAAAAATTGAAGTAAAAGTAAATTGCATATAAAAGAAAGCTTGGGCAGCCATGTTTATAATATCATTATTAGCATGGAAATTCAGTAGCAGTGAAACATTGCATCCCCCAAATCCACAGGGACCTGGATGCAAAATGAATAAACACTTATTTATACTCATGGAAAACTACAACAGGAAAAAAGTGCATATAAAGCAAAATTACAAACCTGTGGATTGATCTTGTTAGGTTCATTAATTGCCTACATTCTTCATGTACCTCACAACTGTGCATTCCATGTCCTGCTTCAAGTATACCTCCTGCATTGCTCAATGGTAACATAAAATTACGAGTACGATATGATAGTGAACTTGGTAAAGACAGCAAAAAATGAGGTTATGAAAACCTATATATATATCAACAACTATCTGTTCAAATTAGAAAGACAAATGCTTACCAGCTAATTTTGAAGCAAGAATTCTGATGGAGTCACCTACATCTTCTTCTATTTCTTTTCCCACACTTTTTGAACTTGTCAACCCATTTGTTTCCCAACTCATTCAGCACTGTATATCCAATACATAGCCCAACGACTAATCCACTAGCATAACCTATCAACGCAATTTTCCAAGTAGACATAGCATATTCTTCATCTCGCCGTGGAGGTGGTGCCACTGGAAGACCGACTTCATTGCATTTCCTTGACAATGGCAGCCCACACAATTTTGGGTTCCCACGGTAGGAATCATTTGTAAATGTAATGAATTGGTTGCTTTGTGGTATGCTCCCTTCAAGTTGGTTGTATGACAAGTTCAATGCTGCCAGGAAAGTCAGACTTGTAAGTTGTGGAGGAATCTTCCCTGACAGCTTGTTTCTCGAGAGATCCAAAGATTCGAGGTCTTTTAGATTTTGAAGTGCTAATGGAATTTCACTAGAGAAGCCATTGTTGGATAAGTTCATCACTCTGAGTGACCTCAGCATTTGTATTTCTTCTGGTATTCTCCCACGGAAACTATTGTTGGAAAGGTCGAGACAAGTAAGAATTGTCAAGACTTTTTGGTAGAACATTTCAACCCCTTTGTTAACAATTGTCACAGAGTCTTGATAATAACTCTCTCCGATATAATCCAGCTTAGCCTTTTCGTCATTAGTCATATCCGCCATTGCCTTCAAACTCTGCAAAAATTCAATGGACAAGTCACCTGAAAAATTATTGGAAGCAACGTCCAATATGCGTAGCTTTGGAAACCCACGTTCTGTGTCGATTTTTGAAATTGTGCCGTAGAATCTGTTTGCTCGCAAAACGAGAACCTTCAAGGAAGGCAGCTTCTCTAACCAAAATGGGAATGGATCATGAACCATATTATTTCCAAGGTCCAGAACCTCAAGTGCTGTGCAATTGGCTAATGATCTCGACAGCTTCCCTTCCAATTTATTCCCACCTATTTTGAGTGACCTTAGTCGAGTGGGTTGAAGGAAATCAATGGATAGTTCACCAGAAAACTGGTTTGAAGCAATGTCCAATACATCCAAAGTTGGGAAAACAAATCTATGTTTAATTTGACCATAAAATCTGTTTTCCCGCAAAATGAAAACCTCTAGCGCAGGCAATTTCTCCAACCAAAAAGGGAATGTATCATTGATCATGTTGCTTCCTACATCCAAAACCGTAAGTTGAGTGTATTTTGCTAATGATCTGGGCAACTTCCCTTCCAATTTATTCTCACTAACTTTCAGAAATTGCAGTTGGGTTGCTTTTGAAAATTTTGGTATCATTCCACTGAAGTTATTTCCTTGCAAACCCAACCAACTCAAAGCACTCATATTGCCCAAGCAATTTGGAATTGAGCCACTCAAATTGTTATAAGATACATTGAAAGTTTGAAGTTGACTCATATTGCATAACCAATTTGGAATGGGCCACTCAAATTGTTAGAGGATGCCTCGAATGCTTCTAAATTTTCTTGACTCTTTAAGAACTCCAGAAATGCACTTATGTTACAAGATCCCAGATACAATCCCCTCAACATTGGGAAAGAGAAGTTTGCATCACTTAAAGGAAGTTTCTTTGGAAAATCAATCACATTGAAAGAAAGGTCTAAGGATGAAAGACTACTCTTCCACAACCAATTAGGCACAACACCATGGATATGATTGCTAAAAAGATCTAAGTCAACCAACTTGTCTTGCCTTTTAATGAATTCTGGAAATTCAGTAAGGTTGCATGACCTTAGGCTTAGCCTCTCTAATTGGGGAAAGGTAAGACTTCTGTTGTCGCTTTCAATTAACAAGCTTATATTTTTTAGCCAGAGAGTCCTTAAGTTGTTGAGTTGGACAAACATGTCAAGCTTCATGGAACTGAAGCTATTGCCTCCGACATAAAGCCTTTCAAGCCTTGGAAGTTGGAGGATTGACTTCGGGATTGGTCCTGTTAAATAATTATTGTGTTAACATTAATGGAAGACAATTAATAATAGTTGTCATTAACATTAATGGGAGACAATCAATAATGACAACCACCAACTTTGGAAAAGTGGCAAGGGATAATTTTTTTTTTGTCCTTGAGATAATGGGCTATTTATTGTTTGGTCCTTGAACCTCAACTATAAATAGGCCTTCTCATTTCTCATTTCAATTCATCCCAACCAATCTTTCTCTCTTAGTTTTCTCTCTTCTCCCATTTGAGAATTCTTAAGGAATTCTATTTGTTTGTAATACTTTGAAGATAGTAAAGTTATCATCTGGTGTTAGTGCCCGAGGACGTAGGTATAATTTACCGAACCTCGTTAAAACTCTTGTGTTCTTTCTTGTCCTATTTTTCTTTCAATATTTGAGGGTATAATAGTAGTATTTAATTGTGCTATTAAATTACTATAGAAGGGATATTCTGTCTAAGGAAAGACTTGGTATTTAAGAGATCCATGTGATCCACCTCTTTTTCTTGGGAATTGAACTTTGTGTGATTTTTTAGTACAATAATTTACACGCTTCCGACCCTATTGGAACAACAAGTGGTATCAAGAGCCGAAGGTTAATCGTAGTATGCTCTGTGGTTACAGTTTAAATTGATCTTCCACATCAGAAAAGATTTCCTTAGGTATATTGAAAGATTATGGAGAAAACGGTCGGTGTAGGAGCTTCAACATCGTCCATGTGGACAAGACCGACAATTGCAAATGCAAGATTGGCCGTGGAGATCTTTGATGGCACGGGCCATTTTGGTATGTGGCAAAGTGAGGTTCTAGATGCCCTTTTTCAGCAGGGTCTAGACATTACCATTGATGAAGAGAAACCAGATGATGTACAGGAGAAAGATTGGAAGGCGATCAATCGGTTGGCATGTGGCACAATTCGATCATGCCTTTCTCGAGAGTAGAGATATGCTTTTTCAAAGGAGACTTCTGCAAATAAGTTGTGGGTGGCACTTGAAGAAAATTTTTTGAAGAAAAACAGTCAAAATAAGCTCCACTTGAAGAAAAGACTGTTTCGCTTCACATACGTCCCAAGTACCACAATGAATGATCACATCACCAAATTTAATCAGTTAGTCACTGATTTGCTGAATATGGATGAGACATTCAAAGATGAAGATTTGGCTTTGATGCTGTTGGGGTCACTTCCTGAGGAGTTTGAGTTCCTAGAAACTACTCTACTTCATGGCAGGAGTGATATATCTCTGAGCGAAGTCTGTGCGGCCTTATACAGTTATGAACAGAGAAAGAAGGACAAATAGAAAAACTCAATTAGAGATACAGAAGCTTTAGTAGTCCGAGGTCGTTCATACACTCGGAAGAAAACTCAAAAGGGGATATCAAAGTCAAAGTCCAGACTCGGGAAAGATGAATATGCTTTTTGTCATGAGAAAGGCCACTGGAAGAAAAATTGTCCAAAGCTGAAGAATAAGGGAAAAGCTGCTGTAGATGCTTGTGTTGCTAAGCATGATACTAGTGACTCTGAACTATCACTGGTTGCATCATCATCGTCGTTCCATTCAGATGAGTGGATATTGGATTCGGGTTGTACCTATCATATGTCCCCTAACCGGGAGTGGTTCTCTGATTTAGTAGAACTAAATGGAGGAGTTGTTTATATGGGCAATGACAATGCCTGTAAAACTGTTGGGATAGGTTCAATCCAATTAAAGAATAAAGATGGATCAACCAGAGTTCTGACTGATGTTCGGTACGTGCCCAGTTTGAAGAAAAATCTCATCTCATTGGGAGCCTTGGAATCCAATGGTTCAGTTGTTACTATGAGAGATGGGGTTTTGAAAGTGACATCTGGCGCACTTGTGATATTGAAGGGCATCAGGAAAAATAACTTGTATTACTACCAAGGTAGTACAGTTATTGGAGTAGTCGCTGCAGCTTCCGGTAACAAAGACTTGGACTCAATGCAGTTGTGGCATATGAAGTTGGGACATGCCAGCGAAAAATCCTTGCAAATTCTGGCAAAGCAAGGATTGTTGAAAGGTGCAAAGGCTTGAAAATTAAAATTTTGTGAGCATTGTGTTCTGGGAAAGCAAAAGAGAGTGAAATTCGGCACTGCTATCCATAATGCAAAAAGTATTTTGGAATATATTCACTCAGATGTGTGGGGGCCTTCCAAAACACCTTCGTTGGGAGGAAAACACTTCTTTGTTACTTTTGTTGATGAATTTTCCAGAAGAGTTTGGGTGTATACCATGAAAACTAAAGATGAAGTGCTTGGAGTTTTTCTTAAATGGAAAACTATGATCGAAAACCAGACTGGCAAGAAAATCAAGCGGCTTAGGACGGACAATGGAGGGGAATATAAAAGTGATCCGTTCTTCGATGTGTGCCAAGAGTATGGTATTGTTCGACACTTCACAGTTAGGGATACACCACAGCAGAATGGATTGGCAGAGCGTATGAATCGAACATTGCTGGAGAAAGTTCGATGTATGTTGTCCAATACTGGGTTGGGCAAGCAATTTTGGGCTGAGGCTGTGGCATACGCTGGTCATCTTGTTAATCGTTTGCCATCATCTGCATTAGAAAGAAAAACTCCTATGGAGGTATGGTCTGGAAAACCGGCTACAGATTATGATTCCTTATATGTGTTTAGAACCACTGCATATTACCATATGAAGGAGTCAAAGTTAGATCCGAGGGCAAAGAAAGCTCTCTTTATGGGAATCACTTCTGGAGTGAAGGGATTTCGTCTTTGGTGCTTAAGCACAAAGAAAATGATCTGTAGCAGAGATGTTACCTTTGATGAATCTGCCACATTGAAAAAGGTAGCAGATAAAGATATTCAAATGAGCAATACTCCACAGCAGGTGGAGTGTACTCTAAAACAGGTGGAGTTTGAGCAGATGGAGATTTTCCCAGTTAATAAGTCTAATTCTCTAGCCACAATGGAGGAATTAGAGGTTGAAGAGGTTCTGACCCAAGAACCACTAAGTACACCAAAACCAGTTGCAGTTGCAAGGCCACGGAGAGAAATTCGTAAACCTGCTCGATTTACTGATATGGTGGCCTACGCCCTTCCCGTTGTTGATGATATTCCTATCACTTATCAAGAAGCAATGCAAAGCTTAGAAAGTGATAAATGGAAAAGCGTCATGGATGAAGAAATGCAGTCTCTCCAGAAGAACAATACTTGGGAGTTGGTGCAATTACCGAAAGGTAAAAGGGCAATCGGATGCAAGTGGGTATTCGCAAAGAAAGATGGATCTCCTAGCAAGAAGGATATTCGCTACAAGGCAAGATTGGTAGCTAAAGGCTACGCTCAGAAGGAGGGAATTGACTACAATGATGTATTTTCCCCTGTTGTGAAGCATTCCTCCATTAGAATTTTGTTGGCCTTGGTAGCACAGTTGAATTTGGAGCTAGCTCAACTTGATGTTAAGTCGGCTTTCTTGCATGGTGAGTTAGAAGAGGAGATCTATATGACTCAGCCAGAAGGATATACAGATGCTGGTGGTAGAAATTGGGTTTGTAAGCTTAACAAACCGCTATATGGATTGAAGCAATCCCCGAGGCAGTGGTACAAGCGATTTGATAGCTTTATGAGAAGGCAGAAGTACACAAGAAGCAAATATGACAATTGTGTATATTTGCAGAAGCTGCATGACGGATCTTTCATTTATCTACTCTTGTATGTTGATGATATGTTAATCGCTTCGAAGAGCCAAAATGAGATAGATAAGCTGAAGGCCCAGTTGAATCAAGAATTCGAGATGAAAGATCTAGGTGAGGCCAAGAAGATTCTCGGCATGGAGATAAGTAGAGATAGACCGAGGGGCAAGCTCTGTTTAAATCAGAAGCAATATCTGAAAAAGGTATTACAATGTTTTGGTGTAAATGAAAACACAAAACATGTAAGTACCCCACTTGCTTCTCATTTGAAACTTAGTGCTCAATTATCTCCGAAGACTAAAGATGAAAGAGAATATATGGCGAAAGTCCCATATGCTAATGCAGTTGGGAGTTTGATGTATGCGATGGTGTGTACGAGGCCTGACATTTCACAAGCTGTTGGAGTTGTGAGCAGGTATATGCATGATCCTGGAAAATGACATTGGCAACCTGTGAAATGGATTCTACGGTATCTTCGAAAAACCGTAGATGTTGGTTTAATTTTTGAACAGGATGAAGCACTTGGTCAGTTTGTAGTTGGATATGTTGATTCCGACTTTGCTGGTGATTTAGATAAACGTCGTTCAACTACAGGGTATCTGTTTACTCTTGCAAAAGCCCCAGTGAGTTGGAAGTCTACCTTACAGTCTACAGTAGCTGTGTCTACTACAGAGGCAGAATATATGGCAGTTACAGAAGCTGTTAAGGAGGCTATTTGGCTTAATGGATTGTTGAAAGACTTAGGAGTTGTTCAAAGTCACATAAGTTTATATTGTGACAGTCAGAGCGCTATTCATTTAGCGAAAAATCAAGTCTATCATTCAAGAACCAAGCATATCGACGTAAGATATCACTTTGTGCGGGAAGTCTTTGAAAAAGGAAAAATTCTACTTCAGAAGATTCCGACAGCAGATAATCCCGCAGATATGATGACCAAGGTGGTAACAACAATCAAGTTTAATCATTGTTTGAACTTGATTAACATCCTGAGAATTTGAGCACCTTCAGGTGTATGGCGCTCGAGAGCGCATTTGTAGGCACTACAAAAGATAGCTTTATCGAATTTGGGGAGTTGAAGGAAGTGTGTGAAGATGTGATTATCCTAATCAAATCTTCAAGGTGGAGATTGTTAACATTAATGGAAGACAATTAATAATGGTTGCCATTAACATTAATGGGAGACAATCAATAATGACAACCACCAACTTTGGAAAAGTGGCAAGGGATAATTTTTTTTTGGTCCTTGAGATAATGGGCTATTTATTGTTTGGTCCTTGAACCTCAACTATAAATAGGCCTTCTCATTTCTCATTTCAATTCATCCCAACCAATCTTTCTCTCTTAGTTTTCTCTCTTCTCCCATTTGAGAATTCTTAAGGAATTCTATTTGTTTGTAATACTTTGAAGATAGTAAAGTTATCATCTGGTGTTAGTGCCCGAGGACGTAGGTATAATTTACCAAACCTCGTTAAAACTCTTGTGTTCTTTCTTGTCCTATTTTTCTTTCAATATTTGAGGGTATAATAGTAGTATTTAATTGTGCTATTAAATTACTATAGAAGGGATATTCTGTCTAAGGAAAGACTTGGTATTTAAGAGATCCATGTGATCCACCTCTCTTTCTTGGGAATTGAACTTTGTGTGATTTTTTAGTACAATAATTTACATGCTTCTGACCCTATTGGAACAACATATTGCCAATATATAATCTCTCAATCGAAGAAGAAGATGCATTGGGGAACTCATCAATTTTCCCAACCAATTGATTTTCTCCAAGATCCATGATCTTCAACGATGGAAGAGTAAATAAAGAAGAATGTATTGAATCAGAAAGCTTGTTCCCTCCTAGATATAGGTTGACCAGGTGACTAAGATTTGCAATTGACGATGGAATGGGTCCAAAAAAATTGCAATAATGAAGCTCTAAATCTGTCAAGAACTTGAGATTACCAATTGATTGAGATAGTTTTCCACTGAAATTTGTGAAATAAAGCGACAAACTCTGTAAAGCATTGTTTGCTGGAAATTCTGGCAACTGACCCATAAGTTGGTGATTAAATGAAATGTCAATGCTTTGAATTTTTGGCGATAAGAGAATTTCAGTTGGAAAATGGCCACTCAAATTGCAGTTCCTCAAACAGAGAGAAACCAAACGAGAGGTAATTTCCAAGAAATTGGGAGGTAAATAAGAGATTGGGTTCCCATCAAGGATAAGTTTGGAAAGAAAAGAGAGTCTTGAGAGTGAAGAACATAATGGACCTTTCAAGCCACAGTTTGACAGACTCAACACACGCAGGTTGGAAAGTACAAGAGAAGTGGTTTCACACAATTTAGCACTTTGAGTTGAAATGTCCACACTATCCAAATAGAGCTCCGTGAGAAACTTCAAATTCTTGATAAATGTCTTGAAGTTTGGTTTCTCTAATTTTAACGTAGCTGAATTATAACCGTAACCATTTCTCCAGAAGCAATCATCTTGATAAGATAGATCAAGAGAGACTAACCTCGTTAAGTATGAGATCTCCACTAGAATTTGGCCATGGAAACATGAGCTTGAAAGATTGAGATGGGTTAGATTTTTCAGTTTGTGAAACCCATAGGAAAACAGAGTGGTATTAAAGTTGTTTCCAGCAAGATTAAGGCGTTGAAGACGATGGAGATTGAATATGGAGTGGAAGCTGCCTGAAAGGTTTCTGTAACTAAGATCAATGCCAACGACATGACCATAAGCATCACAAGTGACTCCTTCCCAAGAACAACAATCAGTGTTGACATCCCAGAGGTCAAAATTGGAAGAGAAAGTAAAATTAGGGTCGTAGTAAAGATGATGCTGCAATTGCAGCAGAGGAGCTCTCTGGTCATCAAGGCATTGCATTGGGAGGTGAGTTTGAGGAGGTGAAAAAGACAAGAGAAGAGGAAGGAAGCATGAGAAGACAAAGAGTGAAATAAGGGAATGAAGAGTGTTCATGTTGTGTTTGGCATACAACTTATTTATACACAAGTGTGCAGTTTCCATGGAACAATGTTTAAGAGTGATTGGCAATGCATGCAATTTCTAAGTCATTTTGCCAAATCAAGACTCCATCAAAATACTGTTCCACCACTTTAGTTAAGTCTTTTTGGTAAATTTTTCCAACATGCAAAAGCAAGGGATAATAATGTATTATTTAAAGCTGTCAGTGATGATGCATAAATTATTTATTGTTAGTATTAGAAATAAGTTGTTAAATTCACACTTAATTTGCCTTACGTCTTTCGTTTTTGTTAATTTTAATTTTAAAGAAATGAGATTTTAATATTTTATCGATCTCATTAACTTTTAATGCCAAGGTTGTAGTTTTCTTGCCCACTCCTTACTCTATATAAATAATCGTCTAAATCAAAGTCGTTAAAAAAGACTAAATTATAACACTTTAAATCTTATTGGAACCACTACTACGCATAGAATGAGCAAAGATGATAATTCAATGGATATTTTGAGTTTAAATTATATATTTTAGGTATCGACTTTTTAGAAAAAAAATCCATGTTACAAATATTTTAACTTTAAATTATTTTAAACTCAGGTAAATTTTATCATTTTTATGTTATATATAATTATTTCCACATCATTTAATTTTTTTAAATAAAAATACAACTTAATTTTTTAAGTAAAATTTGTTATAGCACCAAAAATATAAAATTTAACTTATAATATAAAATCAATTTGTTAATGAGTATCCAACTTGTAAATATGTAATGATTTATCAAATGGTTAACTCACCTTACATCTCAAATTTATACATCGAATTTTAAATTGACCTCTAAACTTTACAATGTTTTAATTAAGTTCTCAAATTATGAGTAACGTTTTAATTTGAAACTTTTAAAATCTTTAAATTAGGACCAGAAAAAATGATAGTATGAAATATTATAGACCTGTAGGGTAAATTACTATTGTTAAAGAAATTTAACAATGGAGGCTGTAGGCACCTTTGGAAAAAGAAATTTAACAATACTAATTTTAACAGTTTAAAAAAATAGTTAAGTCTGTTTGCCCGATCAATACTGCATGAGATGGATTGATGGGCACCACTTATGAGGTGGAAATTTTGATGATAAAAAGTGTAGGGTTCTTCTGATATTGACTTTGGGTTGATTGAAAATGATGATCACAGATAAGTTAAAATGTCTTATAATATTAGCTACTTTTCAATCCTTTACACTTTCAAAGTTTGTCCAACCAATTGAAATGCAACCACCATATAGTTTTTTAAGTCCAAAATTAAAGTCTTTTTATTGGTGATTTATATAATTAATTTTTATTTTATCCTCAATTATTTAAATTTATTATCTTTCTTTTTTATTTTTACATGAACAAAAATAAATTCATAATTAGATTAAGTCGGGTCAGGTCATTTCAGAGCAATAATCATATAATTTTTGAAAAATTTTATTCAAGGATTGCATATATACATACCTAGACGCCTTGAAAATATCATTGCTTCCGATCCATCGACTACTCAGCCACCCTATTTGAATACATGTACATGTTTCACCCTAATCAACTAAACACATTGAATAATTTCTTTAATGGTTCGTAACATAACTGAATGATGTAACTCAATTGATCATCTTGAATCAATTAGATTATAGTCATATTATTCATTTCAAGCACAATCTATTGAAAACCTAATATCTAAATAAATTTAAATCCCTCCAAAACTCCACAAAGCTCGACATTGAGTATAACAACACAATGTATTTAGAGACAAAGCTCATAGATTTATTTTCATATTATGCATGGGTTTTTATCAAATGGAGTCTTTGACTTAGTCTTGCCATGCATACTTGCAAATGACTCCTATTGTCCGCTCATTACTTAATTATGTTGTACTAATTTTCAGGCCGTTCTTAATATTTTTGGGTTTCAGGCAAACAATAAATTATATTTTTTTTTGATTATATAAAATGTAATGCAATAAAAGCTGAACATATCTTGCAGCCTAGGAGATGAAATATTTATGGTAAAAAATTGAAAACCGTATACATTTAATTAATTTATTTTAGTTTGAAATGGACTTTTTTTTAGTAAAATACCCGATTTTATATACGAATACTATTTTTTAACGAAAATCACTCCCATTTTTCATTTACTTATTTTTCTTCTCTCTTCCTAGTTAGAATCCTAGAGAGAATGTATAAGAAAATGCATTAGATCAGACTCCTTTTTCAATCTTTTTCATAGTCTTCTTAGAAAGATTTCATCTTTGTTTCTCTTCATTGGGTATCAAAATCTTGTTCCTTTCTGTTCCTAAAGAAGCTACCATGAATGCATTTCACCCATGATCTTGGTAATTTCCCTTCTAATCTATTCTCACTAACTTTGACCAACCGTAGTTGGTTGCTCTTGAAAATTTTGGTAAGGTTCCACTGAAGCTATTTCCAAGTAGATTCAGCATCCGTATTTTCACGAAGTTAGAGATTTCTTGAGGTATGGGAGACTCAAATTAGCAAATGAAGTTGGAATACAACCATTGAGTCAACTCTAGAAAAATTAATAATTTCAAGCTCCTTAAATCTTCAGGAATGGGACCAAAAAGCCTGTTGTCCTGAGGACCAAATTGCTCAAATTAGCAAATGAAGTAGGAATACAACCATTGAGTCAGCTCTAGAAAAATCAATAATTTCAAGCTTCCTAATTCTTCAGGAATGCCTGTTGTCCCCGAGGACCAAATTGCTCAAATTAGCAAATGAAGTAGGAATTAAATTATAGCAATATTTGGGTTTGGATTTTTTTTCCTTTTATTGTTTCTATATAATTTATTATTTTTAAATATAAAAATGTACCATTAAAATCTTTTAATTAAACTTTGGTATAGCACCCCAAAAGAATAAATTAACTATGCGTATTTTTTAGTCCTGGTTTATTAATGAGGATCGAACGTATAAATATGTTAAGATTTACCAAAGGGTTAATTCATTTGATGTCCCTAAACTATGGGTCTAAACTTTAAAAAATTTTAATTAAATCCTTGAACTGCAAATAAATTTTTAATTTTGGACTAACAAAAAAAAAATAGTATGAGATATTGTTGGCCTTTGGCTAACATTGGAAAGCATACCAGATTCTAAGACTTATTTCTTTCATTATGTTTTAATTATAATTTTATCATATTATTACATACAAGGCCTAATTGAATGGTATTTTTTAAAGAAATAAAACTATCATTGAAAGGACAAATTGACTAGTATAAAAACAAGTATCGGACTGCACTAAAACCCGAACCAATAGCTCCACCCTTTACACCCGGACCTAAAGCCCAACACGTGTTTGATAAAATATAAAGCCAATGTCAAGGAAAAGACAATTTTAAGGAAAAATATGCTCATATTTGTTAGACACTTTTACCATTTTCATCAAAGATTTTTGCTTGAGCCCGTCTGTTTCAAGTACCTTCTGCATTGCGAAATGGTAACATTAAATTAGAAGAGACTGAAAAACGAATGTCAATGTTACAAGCTACAAGTACAAATACCATATGATAGTTAACTTTGTCCACAGATAAAATAGAAATAAGGTGGTGCATACCCGCTGATTTTGAAAAAAATGAATCCTGATGGAGTCACCTACATCTTCTTTTGTTTCTTTTCCCGTGTTTTTTGAGCCTGTCAACCCATTTGTTTCCCAACTCATTCAGCCCTGTATATCCGATGCATAGCCCAACGACCAATCCACTAGCATAACCTATCAACGCAATTTTCCAAGTAGACATAGCATATAACCATGATTCTTCATCTCCCCGTGGAGGTGGTGGCATTGGAAGACCAACTTCATTGCATTTCCTTGACAGTGGCAGCCCACACAATTTTGGGTTCCCACGGTAGGAATCATTTGAAAATGTAATGAATTGGTTGCTTTGTGGTATGCTCCCTTCAAGTTGGTTGTAAGACAAGTTCAATGCTGCTAAGAAAGTTAAACTTGTAAGACGTGGAGGAATCTTCCCTGACAGCTCATTCTGTGAGAGATCCAAAGACTCGAGATCTTTTAGGTTTTCAAGTGCTACTGGGATTTAATCGGAGAAGCTATTATCGGACAAGTTTAGCACTTTGAGTGACCTCAGCATTTGTATTTCTTCTGGTATTCTCCTATGGAAACTATTGTTGGAAAGGTCGAGACAAGTAAGAATTGTCAAGACTTTTTGGTAGAACATTTCAATCCCTTTGTTGAAAATTGTCACTGAATCTTGATAATAATCCTCTCCAATGTAATCCAGCTTAGCTTTGTCGTCATTTGTTAACTGCATCATTGCCTTCAAGCTTTGCAAAAATTCAATGGACAAGTTGCCTGAAAAATTGTTGGAACCAATGTCCAATATGCGTAGCTTTGGAAACCCACGTTCTGTGTTGAATTCTGTAATTGTGCCGTAGAATCTGTTTGCTCGCAAAATGAGAACCTTCAAGGAAGTCAGCTTCTCTAACCAAAATGAGAATGTATCATGAACCATATTATTTCCAAGATCCAGAACCTCAAGTGCTTTACAATTGGCTAAAGATCTCGACAACTTCCCTTCTAATTTATTCCCACCTATTTTGAGTGACCTTAGTCGAGTGGCTTGAAGGAAATTAATGGATAGTTCACCAGAAAACTGGTTTGAAGCAATGTCCAACACATCCAAATTTGGGAAAACAAATTTATGTTTGAAATGTTTAATTTGACCATAAAATCTGTTTTCCCGCAATATTAGAACCGTCAAGTAAGGCAATTTCTGCAACCAAAAAGGGAATGTATGATTCATCATGTTGTTTCCCACGTCCAAAACTTCAAGCAGAGTGCATTCCACTAATGATCTAGGCAACTTCCCTTCCAATCTATTCTCACTAACTTTGAGAATAGATAATTGGTTTGCTTTTGAAAATTTTGGTAACATTCCACTGAAGTTATTTCCTTGCAGATCCAACAAATAGAGATCATTCATTTTGCCTAAGCAATTTGGAATCGTGCCGCTCAAATTGTTATGAGATGCATTGAAAACCTTAATTTGACTCAAATTGCAAATAGGTCTAGTCAAGGAGGTTTGCGAAGAAGTTGAACTCTGATTGGGTAAAAGTTGGTCCAAAGATGAGAGATGGTTATTAGCAAGATACAGATACCGCAAACTTTTCTTCCACACCCAGTTTGGTATTGCACCACTTATTTTATTATTTGAAAGTCCGAGATATCCTAAATTTTCTTGACTCTTTAAGAACTCCGGAAATGCACTTATGTTACAAGATCCCAGAGACAATCCCCTCAACACTGGGAAAGAGAAGTTTGCATCACTTAAAGGAAGTTTTTTTGGAAAATCAATCACATTGAAAGAAAGGTCTAAGGATGAAAGACTGCTCTTCCACAACCAATTAGGCACAACACCATGGATATGATTGTTAGAAAGATCTAAGTGAACCAACTTGTCTTGCCTTTTAATGAATTCTGGAAATTCAGTAAGGTTGCATGACCTTAGCATTAGGCTCCCTAACTGGGGAAAAGTAAGACTTCTGTTGCTTTCCATTAACAAGCTTATATTGTCTAGCAAGAGAGTCCTTAAGTTGTTGAGTTGGACAAACATGTCAAGCTTCATGCAACTGAAGCTATTGCCTCTGATATGAAGCAATTCAAGCTTTGGAAGTTGGAGGATTGACTTCGGGATTGGTCCTGTTAAATAATTATTGCCAATATATAATATCTCAATCGAAGAAGAAGATGCATTGGGGAACTCATCAATTTTCCCAACCAATTGATTTTCTCCAAGATCCAAGATCTTCAACGATGGAAGAGTAAATAAAGAAGAATGTATTGATCCAGAAAGCTTGTTCCCTTCGAGATATAGTTTCACCAGGTGACTAAGATTTGCAATTGACGATGGAATGGGTCCAAAAAAATTGCAATAATAAAGCTCTAAATCTGTCAAGAACTTGAGATTACCAATTGATTGAGGTAGTTTTCCACTGAAATTTGTATCATAAAGTGACAGACTCAGTAATGCATTGTTTGCTGGAAATTCTGGCAACTGACCCATAAGTTGGTCATTAGCCGAAATGTCAATGCTTTGAATTTTTGGCGATAAGAGAATTCCGGTTGGAAAATGCCCACGCAAATTACAGTACCTCAAACTGAGAGAAACCAAACGAGAGGAAATTTCCAAGAAATTGGGAGGTAAATAAGAGATTGGGTTCCCATCAAGGATAAGTTCGGAAAGAAAAGAGAGTCTTGAGAGTGAAGAACATAATGGACCTTTCAAGCCACAGTTTGACAGACTCAACACACGCAGGTTGGAAAGTACAAGAGAAGTGGTTTCACACCATTTAGCACTTTGAGTTGAAATGTCCACACTATCCAAATAGAGCTCTGTGAGAAACCTCAAATTCTTGATTAATGTCTTGAAGGTTGGATTCTCTAATTTAAGAGGCTGTTGAAGTTCGTAAGGCAATGGAAAATAGATGTAGAAGCCAGAGTAGAGAACTTTGTAATATCTCAAACAACAAGAATCTTGTTTGGATAGATCAAGAGAGACTAACCTTTTTAAGAATGAGATCTCCACAGGAATTTGGCCATGGAAACATGAGCTTGAAAGGTTGAGATGAGTTAGATTTTGGAGTTTATCAAACCCATAGGAAAACAGAATGGTATTAAAGTTGTTTCCAGCAAGATTAAGGCGCTGAAGACGATGGAGATTGAATATGGGGTGAAAGCTGCCCGAAAGGTTTTTGTAACTAAGATCAATGCCAACGACATGACCATAAGCATCACAAGTGACTCCTTCCCAAGAACAACAATCAGTGTTGACATTCCAGAGGTCAAAATTGGAAGAGAAAGTAAAATTAGGGGCATAGTAAAGATGATGCTGCAATTGCAGCAGAGGAGATCTCTGGTCATCAAGGCATTGCATTGGGAGATGAGTTTGAGGAGGTGAAAAAGACAAGAGAAGAGGAAGGAAGCATGAGGAGAGAAAGAGTGAAGAAATAAGGGAATGAAGAGTGTTCATGTTGGTGGGTGTGAACTGTGAAGGAGGATTGTGTCTGGCATACAACATATTTATACACAAATGTGTAGTTTCCATAGAACAATATTGCATGCAATTTCTAAGTCATTTTGCCAAATCAAGACTCCATCAAAATGCTGTTCCACCACTTCAGTTAAGTCTTTTTGGTCAACCTTTTTCCGTCAAGGGATAATAATAATAATTATCATTATTTAAAGCATAAATGATTTATTATTAGTATTAGAAATAAGTTGTTAAATTCACACTTAATTTTGAAGAATGAGATTTTAATATATTATTGATGTCATTTTTCTTATTAATGCTAAGGGTTTAGTTTTCTTGCCCAGTACTCCTTAGTCTATATAAATAATCTTCTATATCTAAGTCATTTAAAAAGACAAATTTATAGCAATAATAATGTACTTTAAATCTTATTAGAACCATCACTATGCATAAAATAAGCAAAGATGATAATCAACCGATATTTTGAGTTTAAATTATATATTTTAAGTATGGACTTTGTAGAAAAAATTTATGTTACAAATATTTTAAACTCAGCCAAACTTTACATTTTTTATGTTATACATAATTATTTCTACATCATTTAATTTTTTAAATAAAAAAATTACAATGTAATCTTTTAAGGAAATTTTGTTATAGCACCAAAAATAATTAAAATTTAACTTATAATATAAATTCAATTTGTTAATGAGTATCGAAATTATAAATATGTTATGATTTATTAAAGGCATAATTCACCTTACATCTCAAAATTATACATCGAATTTTAAATTAAGTTTCTAGATTTCATAATATTCTAATTAAGTTCTCAAATTATAAATAACATCCTAATTTGAAAATTTTAATATATTTAACTTTGGATCGGGAAAAATGATAGCATGAAATACCTTAAGTCTTTGGCGTTATATGCAAATGGTTAAATTTTGATTGCACAAAAACAACGTTCAACCATTGTGTACAAGTAAAGTCACATTATAAAGACAAAATTATAATAAATTTGTTAGCTGGTTGAGATGGATTGATGGACACAAGGAGTGGAAATTTTCTCCCAAGTGTTTTTGGGTGAAGTTTAGAGAAAGACTTTCATTTTTACATTATTATTTTATTTTTATTTAATTTAAATATTTTTTTATGTTTTATATTATTAAATATAAAATATAAAAAATATTTATAACTCAAGTTTCGAGTTAAATTTTAAAATTTGAATAACTCAAATAATTTGAATAATTCATACAACATATTGGTATACATACTCATTTGATCCCTATTAATTTTGAAACTTAAAAAATTTAAAATATTCATAAAAATTCCAAAATTTATATTTTGGGTTGATTGAAAATGATGATCACAGATTAGTTGAAATGTCTTATAATATTAGCTACTTTTCAATCCTTTACACTTTCAAAGTTTGTCCAACCAATTGAAATGCAACCACCATATAGTTTCTTCAGTCCAAAAGTAGATTCCTTTTATCGGTGATTTACATAATTAATTTGTATTCTCTTCAATTATTTTCTTTCTTTCTTTCTTTTTACATGAACAAAGATAAAATCATAATTGGATTAAGTCGGGTCAGGTCATTCCAGAGCAATAATCATATAACTTTTAAAGAAATTTATCCAAGGGTTGCATATAACTATACATGCCTAGACGCCTTGAAAATATCATTGCTTTCAGTCCATCGACTACTCAATTACCTTATTTGAATACATGTGTCACCTTAATCATCCAAAGACGTTGAATAATTTCTTTAATAGTTCGTAACACAGCTGAATGGTAGAACTCAACTGATCATCTTGAATCAATTAGATTGTAATCATATTATTCATCTCAAGTACAATTCATTGAAAATTTATCTCTAAGTAATTTAAAATCCCTCCTAAACTCCACAAAGCTCGACATTGAGTGTAGAACAACTCAATGTATTTAGAGACAAAGCTCATAGCTTTATTTTGGAAATTATATGTTTTTAGTGTAGAACTAACAGAGAAACGATAGTATGCATGGGTTGTTATATACAATTGCACATTAAATTAAAGTTTATATATAATTTTTTTCTTACATTAATAACTGAAAAATATATATATTTTTAAGCCCCTTCTAATCCAAGACGATTGTACTCTCAAATAACCCGATTGCCGGGGTTTCTAGTTTCCTTAAAAACCACAGAAATGTATTAATCAAGTAATAGAGAAGCAGTGCAATTTCAACACAAACTGAAAAAGATTGAAGTTTTTAAACTTTCTTGGTTTAATTGAAATCACTAAACTAAATGAAAAATGAATTAGTGGAGATGCCTTGGACGCTTCTCATTTCTTTCAAAACACTACTTCAAAAATATATCTATTTTTTCAAACCAAATAGGATTAAAGAGGAAGGAAGCATGAGGAGAGAAAGAGTGAAGAAATAAGGGAATGAAGAGTGTTCATGTTGGGTGGGTGTGAAGGAGGATTGTGTCTGGCATACAACATATTTATACACAAATGTGTAGTTTCCATAGAACAATATTTATGGGTGATTGGCATTGCATGCAATTTCTAAGTCATTTTGCCAAATCAATAGTCCATCAAAATACCGTTCCACCACTTTAGTTAAGTCTTTTTGGTCAACTTTTTCCAACATATTAAAGCAAGGGATAATAATGTATTATTTAAAGCTGTTAGTGATGATGCATAAAAACCACAGAAATATATAAATCAAGTAATAGAGAAGCAGTGCAATTTCAACACAATTTGAAAAAGATTGAACTTTTTAAACTTCCTTGGTTTAATTGAAATCACTAAACTAAACGAAAAATGAATTACTGGGGATGTATTGGACGCTTTTCATTTCTTTCAAAAAAAACTGCTTAAAAATTTCAGACTACTTTTTCAACCTTTTTTCTTTTTCATAGTCTTCTTAGAAAGATTTCATCTTTGTTTCTCTTCATTGGGTATCAAAAGCTTGTTCATTTCTGTTCCTAAAGAAGCTATTTCATCTTTGTTTCTCTTCATTGGGTATCAAAATCTTGTTCCTTTCTGTTCCTAAAGAAGCTACCATTTTGTTTCAACGGCTGAAAAAAAGGAGTCAGTAGAAACAAGGGAAGAAACAAAGTTAAAGAAGGAACTAGGGAGAGTGGTGAAGAAGATTGTAAAAGATGAGGACTATGGGTTTGATAAAACAATTGAAGCTATAAAAATCCCGTCTTCTTTAGCAGAATTAAAGATGAAGAAACCCATAGGTGCTGCAATGGACGATAAGAACAAAAATTATGGTATTTGCTGGTTTGTTGAGGTTTAACAACCAACACGTATAAGTTCTAAGATGAATGCATTTCACCCATGATCTTGGTAATTTCCCTTCTAATTTTGACCAACCGTAGTTGGGTTGCTCTTGAGATGGATTGATGGGGATATGGAGTGAAAATTATGATGACCACACAATTTCTACGAAACAGATTGGTACAAAATAAGTTCGAAGCTGTACAAAAACCCAACATGTGTTTGATAAAATAAAAACCCAATATGCCAGCTAAAGATGGGAGTAGCAGCAGCAGCTGTGTCTCTTTACACAATCAGTACAATGTCCATCAGATATGGCTTTCATGTTTGCTGGCTGTGAAGGAGG
This sequence comes from Gossypium hirsutum, assembly GCF_007990345.1. NCBI lineage: Eukaryota > Viridiplantae > Streptophyta > Magnoliopsida > Malvales > Malvaceae > Gossypium > Gossypium hirsutum. The sequence goes on along the minus strand of NC_053438.1, from coordinate 2,703,886 downwards.
ATTGTTTCCATGCATACAACTTATTTATACACAGATTTCTACTTTCCATACATTATTTTTAATTTTGGACTAAGCCCGATCACTACTGCATGAAAATAATGTTGTACCACTAATTTTATTTTAGTCAATTAATAAAAAAAATGGAATTGTGGTGATTTTTTTTAACTGATTGAGATAGATCATTGATGGCTCAAAGACTAAATTTTCTCATAACTTTGATGACTTTTCAATGAACTTAAATTGTATGGAATCAATAGAAAATTATGGAATGAGATATTATTGGTCTTAGTCTTAGCCTTTTGGCACTGCATGCAAATGTCTAAATCCTTTTTACCCCATCAAAACTATGTTTAGCAAGTTTCTTAGGTAGTTGAGATGGATTGATGGGCACAAGTTGTGGAAATTTTGATGATATAAATGTTTAGTTTTCCTCTTCTTAGTAATTTCTTTGAAAGAAACATATTTAAATTTCCACATCAATATTTTTTTTAGATTTAATTGAAATTATCAAAGATAAATGAGACTGAGGAGATGTCTTACATTATTAACAATTTTTTAATTCTTTGAAAAAATTCAAACCTAATTAAAAATGCTACAAATCAGACAAATCAATGAATAAAAATTTAATTTGTCATTCTCCTCCTATTAGAAAGGGATAGAGATAACATGAAATCACAGTTTCATACCATCCTTTCCCTTAAATAAATTCTTTTAAATGTCTTACAATGATAGAATTGTCCCTTGAATAAATTCTTATAAATGTTTTACAATAAGAGAATTGATTTTTTTTATTAAGGTCACATATTTATTTCTAATGTTTTAGATTGTTTGCCAATACTAAAAACCACACCACATTGTAAGGCATCATTTCTTTCATATATTTTAATTATTTTAATTATTTTTATCATATTATTACTTAATTCAACCATATTTTTGAAATTAATAAAACTATCATTGAAAGGATAAATAAACTAGTATAAAAATAAGTGTCGGGCTGAACTAAAACCCGAACCAACAGGTCCACCCTTTACACCCGGTCCTAAAGCCCAACGCGTGCTAATGTTTGTTTGGAAGAGCTAAGGATGGGAGTAGCAGCATCTGCGTCTCTTTACACAATCAGTCCAATATCGATCAGATATGGCTTTCATCAACATCATGCCATCAAATCTCAAAATTAACCTTTTTATCACTTTATTTCCTTATTTTACTATATCATAGATATTATCTTACTTTCTTACTGTAGAAATTTTCGGGGTATTACAATCTCAAAGTCAATATAACCATAAGAGATAACGAAACTCATAAAAGCTTCAAAGAAATTAAAAGGAGATCTTCAATCTTGATAGAAATCTACTTCAAAGTTGGCTTCAATGGTGTTCTTCGAGTTGTTTCCTTCAATACTCTCTGATCTCCCCCACTTCTCGTATTATATTTGGTATTTATAGACTTCGAATGACACGAAAGCCTAAAAATTGCATTTTTCTGCATGTTTGGGATACAAATCGCATAATTGACACAGTCTGGCACATGGCCGTCTGCCAGCCTGTGTGGCTTACACAGTCGTGTGTCTAGCCTATGTGGCTCCTGAAATATGCTCTATTTGTCTGATTTTTACTTGTTTTCCGCTCCTTTTGCTCCCAAATTCTCTCCTAAGTATAAAAACATGAATTTAAAGGATCAGGAACATAAAATTCACCAATTTGCATAAATAATCATCCAAAAACGCATTAAGAACGAGATTAAAATATGTTACTTTTATCACTTATCATTACTCCTACTCATAATTCACCCTTAACTCTTAAATCAGATTAAAAATACACTTAATTAGTTGTGCTTAAACCAACATTTTCTTGATTGCTACAATTAGCACTGATACTAATCGAATTAAAACTCAATTGACAGGATGAGTTATGTTAGATAGGAATATAGTACTTATATTGTCACTTTCAGTTTTCTTAAAAAAAAAACCACATTCACGTATAAATCCATTTATCTATACCATTGTTGTTGTTATCATTTAAAACTTTCGGGTCCATTTGGTTGGGCAATGAGATTGGTTCCAATGAGAATAAAATAATAGTATAGATGTGTAACTAGGGATGGTAAGACCCGAATCACTCTATGGATTCCGAATCTATCCACTCCAGATATAGAGGATTTTTTTTCAAAAGTGGATGTAGAGCAGGGTGAGGTGAATTTTTTTTTAAATAGCAAGTATGGAGCAATTATGGTAATTTCTTACCTTGCCCCACTCAATGAGATTAAATTATCATTTTATCATTGTATATATAACTATTGAAAATGCGAAAAAAATGTAATAATATATTATAGAAAAATTCATAAATTTTATGTTCAAATATTTTTCTGAAGAATTACGGTTAATTATTTACTTGACTTTAAAAATGATTACTAAACTATTCAGAAGATTTTTATTTATGTCACTTGCAGGCCCGACCCTAGGGGTAGTTTCGAGTGCAGACACCTAGGGCTGGAAAGGTCTCAAATAAAAATCTTCAACCTTTTAAATCTTCTAATTTATTGCATGCAGAAAAAAAGACCCCAATTTTTTTGTTATATTGTATTACATCTTATATTGTATTACATCTTATAATTTGGGGCCCCAATTTATTGTTTTGCTTAGAGCCCCAAAAATGTCAAGAACGGCCTGGTCATTTGGCTGTTAATTTTTTTTTCTTTTGAAAAGCCTAGGTAGTTAGCTCCAAGCGACGATTTGACAACCGGTACTATGATCAATAACCATAGACAAGTAGAAGAATATACTTTAAATCCAAGGTAATTTAACAGTCAGTATTCGATATAGAAGAAGAAAGTTATTTAGATTTTGCTTGACTTTCGAAGTTGTTTCATGGAAAATATATTGAACTATAAAAGAATGAGTGTTTTTGATTGGTACAGGTGATGCAAACAGAGAAGGTCAGAATAATTTTAAAACACATCATCGATCATCCACAACGTCTTCGAGTCAAGCAAAGTGAAGTAAATTGAACCCAGCAATAATAGTGATAAACATAGCCATTGAAAATGGGGAGAGAAGTTATATGTATTTTTGTCGTGTATGGCTATTAGGCACTGGACTAGTGAACGACCCATAGATTCGCCCAAAATATCTCATTTTAAACTCTTTAAATTTCTTCTCATTTTCATCCTTAAGCATAAATAAAAATATATCTTTACTTATTTCTTAACCTTTTTGGAAAATAAAAAAGATGGCGAAGGTTTTTTTTGGTTGTGTTCTCATTGGCTTTAGTGTTCTCAATCCAATTTGTAGTAGGACAAGAGGAGAAGGCTTTTGATGAGGTAGCATCTCCGGAAGCTGATAGGGTTTTGTTGAGTTCAAGGGAGGCAACTTCTCCAGAATCGGAAGTAGAAGCTCCTACTGGATTTTTCGACGTGTTTAAGAGGAGAATGACATAGTAATGCTCAAAAAGCAACATGACACCCAAATTTTAAAGAGGAGGATTCTAACACTGAAAATGAGAAGATTTAGTCCGGGGATGATGCATCAAGTTACCATAATCGCAATAAGCAACCTTAGGCAATGTAATTGAATAAAAGAAGCACATCCAATAATATGGATATATATATTATAAGGGCTAGAAAATTTTCCCAATGGCCAATACAAAAGTAATTATTAAACAATAAATTCATTGAACAACAATAAATTTCATACATTTTCGATGTTCAAGTCCGTAAATATTATTGTTTAATATTTGCTTAACTTTAGATTCTACTTTTGGAGGAGAAAATAATTTTTTAATTTTTTTGCCATAATGACTTATTTGGCCTCCAGTTTTACAAAAAAAGAAGAAGTTATTTTAGTCATTCATTTATTTTTTTCATGTTTTTTAATTTTTAAACTTGTGTTTTTATCAAGTTCCCCAAAATTGATAGAAATGTTAACTATTTTTTAACTTTGCTAATGTGGCATATACATGGATTATCACATGAATGACACCTCATCATTTAATTATTTTTTAAAATTTTAAAAATTAAAAAAAATCTATTTTTAAAAATTAAAATTATTAAAAAAGTATAAAAATTATAAAAAATAGTATAATTTTTTTTTAAAAGTTTCTAGATTTCATAATGTTCTAATTAAGTGCTCAAATTATAAATAACGTTCTAATTTGAAATTTGTAATATCTTTAACTTTGGATCGGGAAAAATGATAGTATGAAATATCTTAAGTCTTTGGCGTTGCATGCAAATGTCCAAATTTTGATTGCACAAAAACAACGTTCAACCATTATGTACAAGTGAAGTCACATTACAAAGACAAAATTATAGTAAATTTGTTAGCTGGTTGAGATGGATTGATGGACACAAGGAGTGGAAATTTTCTTAAAGTGTTTTTGGGTGAAGTTTGGAGAAAGACTTTCATTTTTACATTATTTTTAATTATTATTTAATTTAAAGATTTTTATGTTTTATATTATTAAATATAAAACATAAAAATATTTATAAGTCAAGCTTCGAGTTAAATTTTAAAATTTGAATAAAAATATTTATAAGTCAAGCTTCGAGTTAAATTTTAAAATTTGAATAACTCGAATAATTTGAATAATTCATACAACAGATTAGTATACATACTCATTTGATCCCTATTTATTTTGAAACTTAGAAAATTTATCTCTCAACAAAAATTTAAAATATTTATAAAAATTCCAAAATTTATATTTTGGGACGTTGATTGAAAATGATGATCACATATTACTTGAAATGTCTTATAATTTAGCTACTTTTCAATCGTTTACACTTTCAAAGTTTACCCAACCAATTGAAATGCAACAAGCATATAGTTTTTAAGTCCAAAATTAGATTCTTTTTATCGGTGATTTACATAATTAATTTTTATTTTCTCTTCAATTATTTAAATTTACTATCTTTCTTTTTTTTAATGAACAAAGATAAAATCATAATTGGATTAAGTCGGGTCAGGTTATTCCAGAGCAATAATCATATAATTTTTGAAGCATTTTATCCAAGGGTTGCATATAACGCCTTGAAAATATCATTGCTTCTGGTCCATCGACTACTCAATTACCCTATTTGAATACATGTATCACCCTAATCATCCAAAGATGTTGAATAAGTTCTTTATAATTCGTAACACAGCTGAATGTGAAACTCAACTAATCATCTTGAATCAATTAGATTGTAGTCATATTATTCAACTCAAGCACAATCCATTGAAAACCTATTCTCTAAGTAATTTGAAATCCCTCCAAAGCTCCGCAAAGCTCAACATTGAGTGTATAACAACATAATGTATTTAGAGGCAAAGCTCATAGATTTATTTTCTAATTAGGAAATTATATGTTTTTAGTGTAGGACTAACAAAGAAACTATAGTATGCATTGGTTTTTATCAAATGGAGCTTTTGACTTAGTCTTGGCATGTATACTTGCAAATGACTCTTATTGTCCGGTCATTATTTAATTATGTTCTACTAATTTCTAATCCGGTTCTTAATATTTTTGGGTTTCAAGCAAACAATAAATTAGATTTTTTAAAAAGAAAATTATATAAAATGTAATGCAATAAAAGCTAAACATATTTTGCGGCCTAAGAGATGAAATATTTATGGTGAAAAATTAAAAATTTATGCATTTAATTAATTTATTTTAGTTTAAAATGGGTTTTTTTTAGTAAAATACCCGATTTTATATACGAATACTATTTTTTAAGAAAACGAAATTCACTTCCATTTTTCATTTACTTATTTTTCTTCTCTCTTCCTAGTTAGAATCCTAGAAAGAAAGTATAAGAAAATGCATTAGATCAGACTCGTTTTTCAACCTTTTTCTTTTTCATAGTCTTCTTAGAGAATTTCTTGGAAATTAAATTTTGATGAAAATAGTTTATATAGGTGATTTTATGGGACATTTTACTTAAAAAAAAAACCTCTTTCCAACATTATTTATAAAAATGGGTCATTTAAAAGATTATTTACTGTAATGGGTCAAAAAACCCAAAATGCACTTACGTGGAAGTATTTTAAAGGGAAATTTCAGAAAAGCGTTTTCTCGTGGGAGCTCTTTAGCCTGTGTTATTTCTAGGGGATTTAGGTTATTTGTATGTTATTTGCAATGTCAGCAAAAGCGCTTCCATGTCAATGCGCTTTTGCTGACATGGCAAAAGCGCTCCCACGAGAAGTCGCTTTTCTGAAATTTCCGCTTAAAACACTTTTACGTAGGTGGGTTTTGTGTTTTTTGGACTATTTCGGTAAATATTTTTTAAGTGACCTATTTCTATAAATAATTTTTTAAGTGGCTCATTCCATATATTATGTTGGAAATGGGCTTTTTTTTTTTTAGTAAAATATCCAATTTTTTATACGAATACTATTTTTTAAGAAAAGGAAATTCACTCCCATTTTTCATTTACTTATTTTTCTTCTCTCTGCCTAGTTAGAATCCTAGAAAGGATGCATAAGAAAATGCATTAGAAAGATTTCATCTTTGTTTCTCTTCATTGGGTATCAAAATCTTGTTCCTTTCTGTTCCTAAAGAAGCTACCATTTTGTTTCTACATTGTAAGGCATCATTTCTTTCATATATTTTAATTATTTTTATCATATTATTTCTTAATTCAACCATATTTTTGAAATTAATAAAACCTATCATTGAAAGGATAAATAAACTAGTATAAAAATAAGTGTCGGGCTGAACTAAAACCAGAACCAACAGGTCCACCCTTTACACCCGCTCCTAAAGCCCAACGCCTGATTGATAAAATATAAAGCTAATGTCTATTTGGAAGAGCAAAGGATGGGAGTAGCAGCATCTGCGTCTCTTTACACAATTAGTCCAATGTCCATCAGATATGACTTTCATCAACATCATGCCATCAAATCTCCTCAGCTGTACAAATATTCTGAAGATAAAAAAAATTGAAGTAAAAGTAAATTGCATATAAAAGAAAGCTTGGGCAGCCATATCCTTGTTTATAATATCATTATTAGCTTGGAAATTCAGTAGCAGTGAAACATTGCATCCCCCAAATCCACAGGGACCTGGATGCAAAATGAATAAACACTTATTTATACTCATGGAAAACAACAGGAGGAAAAAAAGTGCATATAAAGCAAAATTACAAACCAGTGGATTGATCTTGTTAGGATCATTGCCTACATTCTTCATGTACCTAACAACTGTACATTCCATGTCCTGCTTCAAGTACCTCCTGCATTGCTCAATGGTAACACCAAATTACAAGTACGATATGATAGTGAACTTGGTAAAGACAGCAAAAAATGAGGTTATGAAAACCTATATAGATATCAACAACTATCTGTTCAAATTAGAAAGACAAATGCTTACCAGCTAATTATGAAGCAAGAATTCTGATCCAGTCACCTACATCTTCTTCTATTTCTTTTCCCACGCTTTTTGAACTTGTCAACCCATTTGTTTCCCAACTCATTCAGCACTGTATATCCAATACATAGCCCAACGACTAATCCACTAGTATAACCTATCAACGCAATTTTCCAAGTAGACATAGCATATAACCATGATTCTTCATCTCGCCGTGGAGGTGGTGCCACTGGAAGACCGACTTCATTGCATTTCCTTGACAATGGCAGCCCACACAATTTTGGGTTCCCACGATAAGAATCATTTGAAAATGTACTGAACTGGTTGCCTTGCGGTATGCTCCCTTCAAGTGGGTTGTAAGACAAGTTCAGTGCCTCTAGGAAAGTTAGAGTTGTAAGCTGTGGAGGAATCTTCCCTGATAGCTCATTCTGTGAGAGATCCAAAGACTCGAGATCTTTTAGGTTTTCAAATGCTACTGGGATTTCACCGGAGAAGCTATTATAGGACAAGTTTAGCACTTTGAGTGACCTCAGCATTTGTATTTCTTCTGATATTCTCCCATGGAAACTATTGTTGGAAAGGTCAAGACAAGTAAGAGTGGTTAAGATTTTCTCGTAAAACAGCTCAATCCCTTTGTTGAAAATTGTCACTGAATCTTGATAATAATTCTCTCCAATGTAATCCAGCTTAGCTTTGTCGTCATTTGTTAACTGCATCATTGCCTTCAAGCTTTGCAAAAATTCAATGGACAAGTCGCCTGAAAAATTGTTGGAAGCAATGTCCAATATGCGTAGCTTTGGAAACCCATGTTTCGTGTCGAATTTTGTAATTGTGCCGTAGAATCTGTTTGCTCGCAAAATGAGAACCTTCAAGGAAGGCAGCTTCTCTAACCAAAATGGGAATGTATCATGAACCATATTATTTCCAAGGTCCAGAACCTCAAGTGCTTTACAATTGGCTAATGATCTCGACAACTTCCCTTCTAATTTATTCCCACCTATTTTGAGTGACCTTAGTCGAGTGGGTTGAAGGAAATCAATGGATAGTTCACCAGAAAACTGGTTTGAAGCAATGTCCAACACATCCAAAGTTGGGAAAACAAATCTATGTTTCATTTGACCATAAAATCTGTTTTCCCGCAATATTAGAACCGTCAAGTAAGGCAATTTCTCCAACCAAAAAGGGAACGTATCATTCATCTTGTTGTTTCCCACGTCCAAAACTTCAAGCTGAGTGCATTCAGCTAATGATCTGGGCAACTTCCCTTCCAATCTATTCTCACTAACTTTGAGAATATATAAGTGGGTTGCTTTTGAAAATTTTGGTAACATTCCACTGAAGTTATTTCCTTGCAGATCCAACAAATAGAGATCATTCATTTTGCCTAAGCAATTTGGAATCTTGCCGCTCAAATTGTTATGAGATGCATTGAAATTTCTAAGTTGACTCAAATTGCAAATAGGTCTAGCCAAGGAGGTTTGTGAAGAAGTTGAACTCTGATTGGGTAAAAGTTGGTCCAAAGATGAGATATGGTTATTTGCAAGATTGAGAACACGCAAACTTTTCTTCCACACCCAGTTTGGTATTGCACCACTTATTTTATTATTTGAAAGTTCAAGATGTCCTATATTTTCTTGACTCTTTAAGAACTCCGGAAATGCGCTTAAGTTACAAGATTCCAGAGACAATTCCCTCAACATTGGGAAAGAGAAGTTTGAATCACTTAAAGTAAGTTGTTTTGGAAAATCAATCACATTGAAAGAAAGGTGTAAGGATGAAAGGCTGCTCTTCCACAACCAATTAGGCACAACACCATGGATATGATTGTTAGAAAGATCTAAGTCAACCAACTTGTCTTGTGTTTTGATGAACTCTGGAAACGCACTTATGTTGCAGGATCTCAAATCCAAGTCTGCCAACATTGGAAATGAGAAGTTTGCATCATTTAAGGGAAGCTGTTTTGGAAAATCAATCACATTGAAAGAAAGGTCTACCCATGAAAGACTGCTCTTCCACAACCAATTGGGCACAAAACCATGGATATGGTTATTAGAAAGATCTAAGTCAACCAACTTGGGTTGCCTTTTAATGAATTCTGGAAATTCAGTAAGATTGCATGACCTTAGGCTTAGGCTCTCTTTATGTTTACAATTCCAGTTTCGAGTTGAATTTTATGATGAAAAACACAAATAATTCAAACAACAAATTGATATACATACTCCGTTAGTCCCTATTAATTTTAAAAATTAACAAATTGATCTCTCTCAACAAAAATTACAAAATAATTTAAAATAATTTAACTTAAAATATAATATCAATTTGTTAATGAGTATCGAATTTGTAAATAAGTTATAATTTATCAAAGAAATGTGTACAAGTTAAGTCTTAGCTGGATTGATGAACACAATAAGTGAAAATTTTGATGATTCAATATATAGAATTTTCCACTTTTGAAACAAACATATTTAAATTTCATCTTTAAAACTTTTCTAGACTGTATTTGGATGAGAAATTTGAAGAAAAATTTTCATTTCTATATTATTATTTAATTTTAATATTTTTTTATGTTTTATATTATTAAATATTTTTATAATTCAAGTTTCGAGTTTATATTATTAAAAATTTTCAACAAAAGTTTTCAAATATATATATGGTTTCAAATTTATGTGCTCTAACATAAAATTAATTATACCATAAAAATATTTCAATTTGACATATTAAAATTTTTAGTTTAACTCAAACAATTTCACTCGATTCAATTCAACTCTAATTTCTTTGCACTCGACTTGACTCAAAAAAATTTTAAATCGAGTTAAGATAATAATATTTTTAAATTTCAGCTTTCAAGCTTTCTTAGGCTGTATTTGGATGAGAAATTTGGAGAAAAAAAAATTCTTTTTCTATATTATTATTTAATCTTAATATTTTTATGTTTTATAATATTAAAAATATTTATAATTTGATTTTCGAGTTGAATTTTATAATTTAAATAACTCGAACAATTCATACAATAAATTGGTGTACATGCTCCTTTGGTCATTGTCAATTTTAAAATTTAACAAATTGATATCTCTCAACAAAAATTACAAAATAATTTAAAATACTTTTCAAAAAATTCAAAATATTCATAAAAATTCCAAAATTTATATTTTTTAAAAATTAAAATAATTTTTTTTATTTTGCATTTTTTGGGGAGGTGAGATTGAGAAAGAGAGGATGAGAAGAGAAAGAAGAAAGGTAGAAAAATATGTTAATTTTTAAAAAATAAAAAAAAATCCTTAAAAATTGGAGTAAAATGTTTGAGAGGCATGTGGAAATATTGCAGCCTATTGCCGCATTGTTGCTTTATGCAAATAATCTTTTATTGGCCAAACAAACATGAGAAATGAGTGGCAAAAGTAATTCCAATTTCCAAGTATATAATTGGAACCATTAAAAGTAGTGGGAAACATCCACCAAATCAACAAAGAGAAACTGCAAAATCATTGATTTCAGGCCCATTTAATTTTCATGAATCTTCCCCATATTTTAAAGTCATCCTAAATTACAATTTTAAAATTTTTCATACTCTCTTCTTAGTCTTCATGTCAATTTGTTCATGTTTCACACTTATTTTGCTTTACCAATGTCTTTTTGTTTTTCCATTTGTTAATTCCAATTTCAGAGCATGAGATTTTATTGGAATTTGTTGGGTTGTTTTCTAGTCACCATCACGATTTAGGGGTAGTTTGAGAGTGTGGCCGGGCACAAAAAAATTTCTTTTTTTTAATTTTTAACGTGAAATTATTTTTGTAACTTTTCAAGTCTTTCGATTTATTGCTGGCAGAAAAAATATAAAATAAAAAGGGGATCATTTTTTGTTTTATTGTATTACATTTAATAATTTTTTAAATAAAACCCCAATTAATTGTTTCACCTAGGGTCTCAAAAATATCAAAAACTGGTCTGGTCACCATTATAAACATAGTTCAAATACAAATATATAATAGCTCAAAAAAAAAACTAAAAAAATAACAAGGGTGATTCCATTACCATTTTTTTGTTATTAGTATTTTTCTTAGTATTGTAGCATACCAATTCTTCCCTGCATCTGGGAATTAACTAGTTTAATCCTCTGTTTCATTGGATAGTTTTAAGACATAATTTATTTCATTAAATTTTAATTATTTTTATTTTTATCATATTATTACTTAATTCAACAATATTTTTTAAATTAATTTAATTTTTTAAATTAATAAACTATCATTGAAAAGATAATTAATTAAACCACTTATTTTATTATTTGAAAGGTCGAGAAATTGTAAATTTTCTACCGGGGATAGTTTCGTTGAAGTAAATGATTTCTTCTCTTAGCTAAGTAATTTTCTCTCGCATTATGAGTACTTCATATTTGCTTCTTTAAATTCAAACCAGAGTCATATCACAGCAAAGGATGATGATGAAGCTATTAGTCTTAATGGATGAATTATTTATTCTTAGTCTTAGCATTAAGGTTTTCAATTCACACTTAATTTGCTTTGCATCTTCAATTTTTTATATATAATTTTTTTCAATTCTAATTTTGAAATATGAGATTTTATTGGTCTTAGTGTTCTTATTGATGCCAATATTTTAGTCTTTCTGTCTCATCCTTATTCTATATATATATGAAAATTTTCTTATATCTAAATTATTAAAAAGACAAAATAGTAGCAATAATAACATAAAACCTTGTTGGAGTCATCACCACGCAGAGAATGAACTGTGTCACCACTCCTGCTGGTTAAATTAAGGAATTGCAAGGCTGTATGATCCACAGGAAAGACAACCCATGGTTGCACATTATTCAGGTCCCATGTCTGCAACTATGGCTCGACCATGATTAGCTAAAGATAATTCAACCACACCCTCTCCTATAACCACATTAAAAATAGTTACATTGATGATAAAGTCCTATAAACCTGAAATTTTTTATAGTAAAATCATTCTATTCTTAAGATTTATGATCATAGACTTAACCATAAAACTAAAAAAATTTTGCCAACGCTATGCTTTCTCAACATCTTGTAAGTTCTTGGACGATGTGAATCTACCAACACCAAGCTATACCATGCTCAGGGGCTGCATAAATTGCAAGATATAGAAGTAAATAAGTTATATACTCCTGGTAAAATATAGAGGGAAAATTACAAACTAGTGGATTAATCTTGTTAAGATCATTGTCAAGATTCTTAACAGTGTCTCACATGCCAGTGAGGTCAACTGCTGGTGGCACTCCAGTGTAATTCTAAGATAATAAGATTTCATGCAAATTACATGTAGAGAACATGAGCCACCTTAAACAAGATGCAGACTTGCTTCGGTGACATATCCTTTCTGTACTTTATCTTGGCAATGCACGTTTTCTTTTCCATAGAATAGATAACAAACTGCAATCAACACGCCTTACTGTCTTCTTAGACCATTAGCCTGAAAATTAGAACATGAAGCTTCTCATTTATCTACCAACAATTATGTGTTTCATATGCTTAAACTTAATTCAAGCATGATTAAAGAAGATGTCAAGGAAAAGATAATTAGTTAGAAATTTTTACCATTGTTTTCAAAGATAAAGTTAACGATCTTTGCTTGAGCTTGTCCTGTTTCAAAGAGGCACATCTAGCAGTGGTGTCTCTTTGCAGAATCACTCTGTTAAATGTGGCTTTCATCAGCATCAACTCATCATATTATCTTCCAAGCTGCACAAAAATAATTTGAAAATAAAATTCTGAACTAAAGAGTAAATTCATATTAAAGAAGGCTTGGAAAAGCCATGATCCTTGTTTATAATATAGCATTATTGGAATGAAAGTTCAGTGCTAGAGACAAATTACGTACCCCTAATGGCTCTGAATTGAAGCAAAAATGAACCTCACAAGGGAGTTTCTTGATATTAGATTTTGCATATCAAGTATGCTGCTCATGTTCAACTCACAATATTCATAGAGCATTCCAAAACTCATTCTTACCATAAATGAGTTTGATTAAATTAAAGAAGATTGGTAGTCAAGACATTGGGGAGTTTTGCCCCTGCTACAAAATCGAGAGAGAAAAAAAAAACAATTTCAGTATCTGGATTTAAGAATTATGGATTAGTTGCTCTAACAGAGGAATGCTTCCTAGGAAATAAGTTATAGAAAGGATTTACATGAATCGTATAGAAGTGAGTATATGTAAGTGCATCATCACAAACAGCCAAGGACCCTTTTGTCGCTTCTTTCATTGCTCTTTTCGAAGAGTCTTTTGGAGTTGCAAACCTAATCCGGCATTGCGAAATGATAAAATGAATGTCAATGCTACAAGCCTACGACTACAAATACCATATGATAGTGAAGTGTGTCAAGGGACAAAAAATAAGCTTAGGAAATTCAGAATTAGTTTGTAACATCAATCTTTTCAAAATATAAGCCAACGACTACAAATACCATAAGATTTTGAATAATTTGTGAAAGATAATGGTTCTTGCAGTTTTTTAATTTTAGTTATTAATATTTTTATCACTTTTCAAAGATAAATTAAACAAGTGCTTTAGGTTGTTTGCCAACTCTGGAAAGCACACCACATTGTAATTAAGACATCATTTCGAATGCCAAATTGGATTGAGTCCCTTACTTTATATCCACTACTCTGCATTCGCATTCAAATATAAACTGGCTTTTTATTGGTTGAATTGGATTCGATATATAAACAATCAATTTTTTCTTGAAAAAATCATTTAATTGAACATTGTAAGTATTAGTTAACTCAAAAGTGTCCGATTAATTATCTGATTTTGTATTGAAAATCATATAATAAACATATCGTTGTTAAATAGATAGGTTTGGATTTATTTTTTTCATTATCCAATCCAAGTGTTCTAATTGATGCCAATGCCAATGTTTCGGACGCTTAAAATATTTGGGTTTAGATTTTTTTTTTCATGTATTTGATGCTTAAAATATTTTAGATGCGGGCCGTCTCGATTTTATATCATAATTGTTTATATATAATTTAAATTTTTAAAATGTAAAAGTGTACCATTAAAATCTTTTAATTAAACTTTGGTATAGCACCCAAAAATATATTAACTTATATGTGAAATCAATTTACCAATAAGCATTTTAGTCCTAATTTATTAATGAGTATGCAACTTATGAATATGTTAGGATTTATCAAAGGGTTAATTCACTTGATGTCCCTAAACTATGGATTATATGTTAAATTGAACTCTAAACTTCAAAAAAATTTAATTAAGTCCTCAAACTCTAAATCACATTCTAATTTGAACTTTTTAATTTTGGATTAACAAAGAAAATAATAAGGTGAGATATTGTTGGCCTTTCGCTAACATTGGAAAGTTAAGACATAATTTATTTCATTAAATTTTAATTATTATTATTTTATCATATTATTACTTAATTCAACCATATTTTTTAAATTAATAAAACTATCATTGAAAGTATAAATAAACTAGTATAAAAATAAGTGACGGGCTGAACTAAAACCCGGACCAACAGGTCCACCCTTTACACCCGGTCCTAAAGCCCAACACGTGATTCATAAAATATAAAACTCATGTCTGTTTGGAAGAGCAAAGGATGGGAGTAGCAGCATCTGCGTCTCTTTACACAATCAGTCCAATGTCCATCAGATATGGCTTTCATCAACATCATGCCATCAAATCTCCTCAGCTGTACAAATATTCTAAAGATAAAAAAATTGAAGTAAATTGCATATAAAAGAAAGCTTGGGCAGCCATTTCCCTGTTTATAATATCATTATTAGCTTGGAAATTCAGTAGCAGTGAAACATTGCATCCCCCAAATCCACAGGGACCTGGATGCAAAATGAATAAACACTTATTTATACTCATAGAAAACTACAACAGGAAAAAAGTGCATATAAAGCAAAATTACAAACCAGTGGATTGATCTTGTTAGGATCA
This sequence comes from Gossypium hirsutum, assembly GCF_007990345.1. Lineage (NCBI taxonomy): Eukaryota > Viridiplantae > Streptophyta > Magnoliopsida > Malvales > Malvaceae > Gossypium > Gossypium hirsutum. Next base: position 2,688,604 of record NC_053438.1, on the reverse strand, counting down.
TTGCCTACATTCTTCATGAACCTCACAACTGTACATTCCATGTCCTGCTTCAAGTACCTCCTGCAGTGCTCAATGGTAACATAAAATTACAAGTACGATATGATAGTGAACTTGGTAATGACAGCAAAAAATGAGGTTATGAAAACCTATATATATATATATCAACAACTATCAGTTCAAAGTAGAAAGACAAATGCTTACCAGCTAATTTTGAAGCAAGAATTCTGATGGAGTCACCTACATCTTCTTCTATTTCTTTTCCCACACTTGAACTTGTAAACCCATTTGTTTCCCAACTCATTCAGCACTGTATATCCAATACATAGCCCAACGACTAATCCGCTAGCATAACCTATCAATGCAATTTTCCAAGTAGACAGAGCATTTAACCATGAATCTTCATCTTCCACTGGAGGTGGTGGCATTGGAAGACCAACTTCATTGCATTTCCTTGACAATGGCAGCCCACACAATTTTGGGTTCCCACGGTAGGAATCATTTGTAAATGTAATGAATTGGTTGCTTTGTGGTATGCTCCCTTCAAGTTGGTTGTATGACAAGTTCAATGCTGCCAGGAAAGTTAGACTCGTAAGTTGTGGAGGAATCTTCCCTGACAGCTTGTTTCTTGAGAGATCCAAAGATTCGAGGTCTTTTAGATTTTGAAGTGCTAATGGGATTTCACTAGAGAAGCCATTGTTGGATAAGTTCATCACTCTGAGTGACCTCAGCATTTGGATTTCTTCTGGTATTCTCCCATGGAAACTATTGTTGGAAAGGTCAAGACAAGTAAGAATTGCCAAGACTTTTTGGTAGAACATTTCAATCCCTTTGTTAACAATTGTCACAGAGTCTTGATAATAATTCTCTCCGATATAATCCAGCTTAGCCTTTTCGTCATTAGTCATCGTCGCCATTGCCTTCAAACTCTGCAAAAATTCAATGGACAAGTCGCCTGAAAAATTGTTGGAAGCAATGTCCAATATGCGTAGCTTTGGAAACCCACGTTCTGTATCGATTTTTTGAAATTGTGCCGTAGAATCTGTTTGCTCGCAAAACGAGAACCTTCAAGGAAGGTAGCTTCTCTAACCAAAATGGGAATGTATCATGAACCATATTATTTCCAAGGTCCAGAACCTCAAGTGCTGTGCAATTGGCTAATGATCTCGACAGCTTCCCTTCCAATTTATTCCCACCTATTTTGAGTGACCTTAGTCGAGTGGGTTGAAGGAAATCAATGGATAGTTCACCAGAAAACTGGTTTGAAGCAATGTCCAATGCATCCAAAGTTGGGAAAATAGATTTATGTTTGAAATGTTTAATTTGACCATAAAATCTGTTTTCCCGCAAAATGAGAACCTGTAGCGCAGGCAATTTCTCCAACCAAAAAGGGAATGTATCATTGATCATGTTGCTTCCTACATCCAAAACCTTCAGTTGAGTGCATTTGGCTAATGATCTGGGCAACTTCCCTTCCAATCTATTCTCACTAACTTTGAGAATATATAATTGGGTTGCTTTTGAAAATTTTGGTAACATTCCACTGAAGTTATTTCCTTGCAGATCCAACAAATAGAGATCATTCATTTTGCCCAAGCAATTTGGAATCGTGCCGCTCAAATTGTTATGAGATGCATTGAAATTTCTAAGTTGACTCAAATTGCAAATAGGTCTAGTCAAGGAGGTCTGTGAAGAAGTTGAACTCTGATTGGGTAAAAGTTGGTCCAAAGATGAGAGATGGTTATTAGCAAGAAACAGATACCGCAAACTTTTCTTCCACACCCAGTTTGGTATTGCACCACTTATTTTATTATTTGAAAGTTCAAGATGTCCTACATTTTCTTGACTCTTTAAGAACTCCGGAAATGCGCTTAAGTTACAAGATTCCAGAGACAATTCCCTCAACATTGGGAAAGAGAAGTTTGAATCACTTAAAGTAAGTTGTTTTGGAAAATCAATCACATTGAAAGAAAGGTGTAAGGATGAAAGGCTGCTCTTCCACAACCAATTAGGCACAACACCATGGATATGATTGTTAGAAAGATCTAAGTCAACCAACTTGTCTTGCCTTTTAATGAATTCTGGAAATTCAGTAAGGTTGCATGACCTTAGCTCTAGGCCCTCTAATTGGGGAAAAGTAAGACTTTTGTTGTCGCTTTCAATTAACAAGCTTACGTTGGATAAGTAGAGACGCTTTAAGTTCTTGATTTGGACAAACATGTCAAGCTTCATGGAACTGAAGCTATTTTCTCCAATATAAAGCCTTTCAAGCCTTGGAAGTTGAAGGATTGACTTCGGGATTGGTCCTGTTAAAGAATTACTGCTTACATCTAATGCTTGAATCAAAGAAGAAGATGCATTGGGGAACTCATTAATTTTCCCAACCAATTGATTGTCTCCAAGATGCAGGATCTTCAACGATGGAAGAGTAAATAAAGAAGAATGTATTGATCCAGAAAGCTTGTTTGAACTTAGATCCAAGTTCACCAGGTGACTAAGATTTGCAATTGACGATGGAATGGGTCCAAAAAAATTGCAACTAAACAGCTTCAAATTAGTCAAGAATTTGAGATTACCAATTGATTGAGGTAGTTTTCCACTGAAATTTGTATAAAAAAGCGACAAACTCTGTAAAGCATTGTTTGCTGGAAATTCTGGCAACTGACCCATAAGTTGGAAGTTTAATGAAATGTCAATGCTTTGAATTTTTGGCGATAAGAGAATTCCGGTTGGAAAATGCCCACGCAAATTACAGTACCTCAAACTGAGAGAAACCAAACGAGAGGAAATTTCCAAGAAATTGGGAGGTAAATAAGAGATTGGGTTCCCATCAAGGATAAGTTTGGAAAGAAAAGAGAGTCTTGAGAGTGAAGAACATAATGGACCTTTCAAGCCACAGTTTGACAGACTCAACACACGCAGGTTGGAAAGTACAAGAGATGTGGTTTCACACCATTTAGCACTTTGAGATGAAATGTTTACCCCATCCAAATAAAGCTCTGTGAGAAACCTCAAATTCTTGATTAATGTCTTGAAGTTTGGATTCTCTAATTTAAGAGGCTGTTGAAGTTCGTAAGGCAATGGATCGTAGTAGTAGACGCCTCTATATGGGTCAAGAATGGTGTAGTATCGCAAATAACAGGAATATTGATTGGATAGATCAAGAGAGACTAACCTTTTTAAGAATGAGATCTCCACTGGAATTTGGCCATGGAAACATGAGCTTGAAAGGTTGAGATGAGTTAGATTTTGGAGTTTATCAAACCCATAGGAAAACAGAGTGGTATTAAAGTTGTTTCCAGCAAGATTAAGGTGTTGAAGATGATGGAGATCGAATATGGAGTGGAAGCTGCCTGAAAGGTTTTTGTAACTAAGACCAATGCCAACGACATGGCCATAAGCATCACAAGTGACTCCTTCCCAAGAACAACAATCAGTGTTGGGGTCCCAGAGGTCAAATTTGGAAGAGAAAGTAAAATTAGGGGCATAGTAAAGATGATGCTGCAATTGCAGCAGAGGAGCTCTCTGGTCATCAAGGCATTGCATTGGGAGATGAGTTTGAGGAGGTGAAAAAGACAAGACAAGAGAAAGGAAGCATGAGAAGAGAAAGAGTGAAGAAATAAGGGAATGAAGAGTGTTCATGTTGGGTGGGTGTGAAGGAGGATTGTGTCTGGCATACAACATATTTATACACAAATGTGTAGTTTCCATAGAACAATATTTATGGGTGATTGGCATTGCATGCAATTTCTAAGTCATTTTGCCAAATCAATAGTCCATCAAAATACTGTTCCACCACTTCAGTTAAGTCTTTTTAGTCAACTTTTTCCAACATATTAAAGCAAGGGATAATAATTTATTATTTAAAGCTGTTAGTGATGATGCATAAAAACCACAGAAATATATTAATCAAGTAATAGAGAAGTAGTGCAATTTCAACACAATTTGAAAAAGATTGAAGTTTTTAAACTTTCTTGGTTTAATTGAAATCACTAAACTAAATGAAAAATGAATTAGTGGAGATGTGTTGGACGCTTTTCATTTCTTTCAAAAAACTACTTCAAAAATATATATCTATTTTTTCAAACCAAATAGGATTAAAGAGTTTATTGACCGCTGACGCCGCCGTCGTTCACGCTGGCCGGAAAAAATAAAAATTTTATTTTTTTCTTTCGTCTCTCTATCGGCCTCCCAAGCTGAGATCTACCGATCACTGTCGGAAAAGGTAAGAAAGTTTTGATTTTTTTTCTTTTTTTTTTTGTTTCTTTTATATATGTATATATATTCAAAATAAATAAATAATGCCTACCGGCTAAATTTGAAACAAGAATTCTGATGGGAGTCACCTACATCTTCTTCTATTTCTTTTCCCACACATTTTGAACTTATCAACCCATTTGTTTCCCAACTCATTCAGCATTCTATATCCAGCTCATTTACTTTCCCTCAAACTTTTATTTCCCAAAACTTTTTATTTTTCCTCAAAACTTTTACTTCTCACCCTTTACTCCCAAATAAAAAAATTAAAATTATCCAAAAAAATCTCTTAAACATAAATAGTAATACTTTTATTTATATCTGCTATTTATATTATTAAATTAAATTTCACATTTTATATTATTATATTATTGAATTGTTTAGTCATATTGAATATTTATATTAAATTTGAATTATTAATGATGCCATAAAATATTCATGTTAAAATTTTATATTGGTATCAATTTCACATTTTATCTTTAAAATAACTTTTATTAAAAAAATCACATTTTACATTTAATATATTTTTTTAATTCCAAAATACGTAGTGACAAGAATCTGAAGATAATTGAAACAACTAAGCAAGCAAAGAAGCTAACACATATATAAAAGATTAAAATATAAATTATGAGGTGATGAAAGTTAATAAAAAATTTGATTATGGTAGAAAAATTTTATTACGGTGGGTGACAGTGGTTACAACGACCCAAAATTATTTTTTAAAATTTGACTCGAACGAATTCCATCTCATTCGACTTGATTCCAGAAAATTTCAAATTAAATTAGGATGATAAAATATGATTCGTCAACTTAATTAACTCGAAATTTTTCAATTCGATTCCATTAGATCGAACACTCACCCCTAATTGCATGAAAGTAATGTTCAACCACTTTGTTTAATTCAAGTCATTAAAATATCAAGTAGTGGAAATTTCTAAGTCTTTGATATGCATGCAAAATTCTAAGTCTTTATAACTGCATGCCAATAATAATGATGATGATGATGTAGTACCAATTTGATTAAGAAAGGTCATTAAAAAAAAGAAATAATGGTAATTTTTTAATAAAACAATTTACTATTGAATTTTTTAAGTAAAAATTGGTATAAGACCCAAAAATGATATAAAATTGATTCCTTGAACATATATAAACATTATCGTTGATACAAGAAAATTTTAATACTTATAAAAAAATGATAATATAAGATATTATTGGCTTTAATCTTAGTCGTTGGCATTGCATGCAGATGCAAATGTTAAAAGTCTTTTTGCCATATCATTAATGCATGAAAACTATGTTGAACCACTTTGTTGAACACTTATTCTTCTTATTAATGCCAGGTTTCAATCTTCTTGTCGGCTCTTTATTCTATATAAATAATTTTCTAATTTTATTTTTCTTAAATTTAAATCATTAAAAAATAAAAGTATAGCAATAATAATGTCCTTTAAACCTCATTAGAGCCATGATTACACGTAGAATGAACAAAGATGATAATTCAACGGATATTTTTGTTCTAACTTCACTTGCAATAATGGTTGAAGTGGTTGCCTACCCTACTCAGCACCAAAAACATGTCATCTACCTAATCAGTCACACCTTCTCCTATACGCACATTAAAACCAATATTATTGATTGTAAAGCATTCTGTTGTCAAGATTTATGACCATAGACCTAACCATAATACTCAATAAATTCGCCAACACCACCATGACCATGTTTCCTCAACATTGGCGTTAGAGTCAAAACCAGATTGGTTTCTGTTACACCGTCTCGAAATTTCCCAGACAACATGAATCCAACGACACAGGGCTATAGACTGCTGAATTTTGAAAATTGAAATTTTGTATTGAAATTCACTTCTAAGTTTTGGTTTTACAAAAGTTTAGGATAATGTCAATAATTTTGCATGCTTCGACCACTACTGCCCGCAATCAGTGCTCCATGGACTATACTATAACAGGCTTTGCGTGCTTCATATTACTACCTTTTTAGCCACAATGAGAAGGCCATCATATATAAAATTCAGCTCAATTGATGGACCTTTGGTCGAAAATAGGTTATCATACCAATTTAAACGCAATAATAGGACATATAGTCTATTAAATCTAAAATATGGATTTTTCTCCCTTTCTTTTTTCTTCATGTGCTAATTTTTATTTCTTGTAATTATTTTAAATAAGTATTTCTATAAATTCGTTTAAATGTTTCGTGAATCATTTGAATAAACTACTATATTTATAGTAAAGATGATGTTGCAATTGCAAGAGAGGAGATATCTGGTCATCAAAGCATTGGCTTGGGAGATGAGATTGAGAAAGAAGAAAGGAAGAAAAAGTGAAACAAGGGAATGAAGAGCCTTCATGTTGGTCAAACCTGGTCCAAGACCATGCAGAATGCCCCGTAGTTCTGAATTATGAGATTTTATTGGTCTTGTTAATCATATTAATTTCAATATATTCTTCATTTTGTTCCATCTTTATTCTATATGATTAATATTTTAGTGTTTCAATTTATTTATCCCAAACTATGAGTCGAATTTAAATTAATATCTGAACTTTAAACTATTCTAGTTAGCTATTATTAATGTTTTAATTTAAAATTTTTTAATTTAAAATTTTTTAATTTTTTTAATTTTGGACTGACAAAGAAAATGATAATATAAGATATTATTAGACTTAGTCTTAGCCTTTGACATTGCATGCAAATGTCTAAATCTTTCTGCATGAAAACAATGTTTACCAAACCAATTCCAATTCTTTGAAAAAATTAATTCCAATTCCAAAAGGTTTTTTTATTTTTTTATTTCAAAATTTATCAAACCAATTGAAACCAATGAGATTAAAGAATATATAATTATTTAAATCTAAAATCTGAATTTTTTTTATTCGTGCAAAACACGGCTAATTTTTATTTTTTCTGGTCTCCACAAATGGCCAGCTACCTGCACAAGGACACTGGCAAATAACCGCCTGAAGCAGTACATTCCTCGGCACAGCCATGGCAACGCAGCTCTATGAGGAGCACGTCCTCCTTCTCTCCAAGCTCCTATATAGGAGTATCCAATAAAAATACGAAAGGAGGTTAGCACCGCCACCGCCAGATTAGCCCATATGTTAAGAGAATTCATCAGTTATCACGTCGTAATCAATGAAATTCATAAGCCCAATAACACGGGTGATTCCATTACCATTTTTTTTGTTATTAATTAGTATTTTTCTTAGTATTGTAGCATACCAATTCTTCCCTGCATGGAAACTAGTTTAATCCTCTGTTTCATTGGATCAATTTCCCTACAAAGTATGTGTACTTTGTAATGGTAGTGTGACACATTGTTGGCCTTTACTAGACTGTAAGACATAATTTCTTTCATTATATTTTAATTATTACTATCATATTATTACATACAAAGTTTAATTGAAGGGTATTTTTTTAAAGTAATAAAACTATCATTGAAAGAATAAATAAACTAATCCCAATACCAATTTAGAATAGGATTATTGTATTTAAAGCAGAAGTTCACAGTTGGGTAAACTAAATCCTAAGATAATAAGATCCAACCATCCGCGTATGATATAAACTACATGTAAGAGAACGTCGAGTGCAACATATTGGTTTTGGGATTAACCTTTTCACCATATGCTTCTCCTTTTCTCAACTTTTGTTCTGCCAATCTGTGCTTTCTTCTCAGACTGTTGGCCTGAAAATTAGAATATGAAGCTTCTCATTTCACTTGCAATTATCATGTTTTTCATATGCATAACATGGCTAATTTTTATTTCTTGTAAATAAATATTTCATTTCCGTAAATTCGTTTAAATGTTTCATAATGGGAGAATCATTTGAAAAAGCTACCATATTTATAGTGTTTTAATTATTTGTCAACTCCGGAAAACAGACCATATTTTAAGATATCGTATTTTTCATTATATTTTATTTACTTATTTTTAAAGTAATAAAACTGTTATTAAAAGATAAATAAATTATTTGTACAAAACAAATGTCAGACTGCACTAAAACCCGGACCAATAGGTCTACCCATTACACCCGAGCCTAAAGCCAAACATGTGTTTGATAAATTGTATAGCACAAAAACCCAAACAAAAAAAGACAAAATTTATCATGCTTTGCGTGGTTTTCTACTTAAAAATGATTCATTGCCACCAATTACATGCAATGACTTGAAGCTTAGAAGGACAGAGGTCATTTCCCTGTGACAAAATAAGAAACACAAGTCAAACCACCAAGAATATAACTTCTCATAAGCATACAAATATGGGAATATTGCGTAGGAAAAACAAAATCACTGTGTCACCACTCCTGCTGCTTAAATTAAGGAATTGCAATGTTGTATGATCCAAAATTAGTTTGTAACATCAATCTTTTCAAAATATAAAGACTATAGTTTCAAAAGGAAATGTTTACCTGTTGACTTTAATACATGAATTCCGACCCAGTCACCTAGATCTTCTTCTGTTTCTTTTCCCATGTTTTTTGAACTTGTCAACCCATTTGTTTCCCAACTCATTCAACACTGTATATCCGATACATAGCCCAGCGACCAAACCACTACCATAACCTATCAAAACAATTTTCCAAGTTGACATATAATATAACCATGACTGTTCCTCTTCCCCTGGAGGCGGTGGCACTGGAAGACCGTCTTCATTGCATTTCTTGGACAATGGTTGACCGCATAATTTTGGATTCCCACGATAAGAATCATTTGAAAATGTACTGAACTGGTTGCCTTGCGGTATGCTCCCTTCAAGTGGGTTGTAAGACAAGTTCAGTGCCTCTAGGAAAGTTAGAGTTGTAAGCTGTGGAGGAATCTTCCCTGATAGCTCATTCTGTGACAGATCCAAAGACTCCAGATCTTTTAGGTTTTGAACTGCTACTGGGATTTCACCGGAGAAGCTATTATAGGACAAGTTTAGCACTTTGAGTGACCTCAGCATTTTTATTTCTTCTGGTATTCTCCCATGGAAACTATTGCTGGAAAGGTCAAGACAAGTAAGAGTGGTTAAGATTTTCTCGTAAAACAGCTCAATCCCTTTGTTGAAAATTGTCACTGAATCTTGATAATAATTCTCTCCAATGTAATCCAGCTTAGCTTTATCATCATTTGTTAACTGCATCATTGCCTTCAAGCTTTGCAAAAATTCAATGGACAAGTCGCCTGAAAAATTGTTGGAAGCAATGTCCAATATGCGTAGCTTTGGAAACCCATGTTTCGTGTCGAATTTTGTAATTGTGCCGTAGAATCTGTTTGCTCGCAAAATGAGAACCTTCAAGGAAGGCAGCTTCTCTAACCAAAATGGGAATGTATCATGAACCATATTATTTCCAAGGTCCAGAACCTCAAGTGCTTTACAATTGGCTAATGATCTCGACAACTTCCCTTCTAATTTATTCCCACCTATTTTGAGTGACCTTAGTCGAGTGGGTTGAAGGAAATCAATGGATAGTTCACCAGAAAACTGGTTTGAAGCAATGTCCAACACATCCAAAGTTGGGAAAACAAATCTATGTTTAATTTGACCATAAAATCTGTTTTCCCGCAATATTAGAACCGTCAAGTAAGGCAATTTCTCCAACCAAAAAGGGAATGTATCATTCATCATGTTGTTTCCCACGTCCAAAACTTCAAGCTGAGTGCATTCAGCTAATGATCTGGGCAACTTCCCTTCCAATCTATTCTCACTAATTTTGAGAATTTGTAGTTGGGATGCTTTTGAAAATTTTGGTAACATTCCACTGAAGTTATTTCCTTGCAGATCCAACAAATAGAGATCATTCATTTTGCCTAAGCAATTTGGAATCGTGCCGCTCAAATTGTTATGAGATGCATTGAAATTTCTAAGTTGACTCAAATTGCAAATAGGTCTAGTCAAGGAGGTTTGTGAAGAAGTTGAACTCTGATTGGGTAGAAGTTGGTCCAAAGATGAGAGATGGTTATTAGCAAGATACAGATGCCGCAAACTTTTCTTCCACACCCAGTTTGGTATTGCGCCACTTATTTTATTATTTGAAAGGTCGAGATATCCTAAATTTTCTTGACTCTTTAAGAACTCCGGAAATGCACTTATGTTACAAGATCCCAGAGACAATCCCCTCAACACTGGGAAAGAGAAGTTTGCATCATTTAAGGGAAGCTGTTTTGGAAAATCAATCACATTGAAAGAAAGGTCTGCCCATGAAAGGCTGCTCTTCCACAACCAATTAGGCACAACACCATGGATATGATTGTTAGAAAGATCTAAGTCAACCAACTTGTCTTGCCTTTTAATGAATTCTGGAAATTCAGTAAGGTTGCATGACCTTAGCTCTAGGCCCTCTAATTGGGGAAAAGTAAGACTTCTGTTGTCGCTTTCAATTAACAAACTTACTTTGGATAATTCGAGATCCTTTAAGTTCTTAAGTTGGACAAACATGTCAAGCTTCATGGAACTGAAGCTATTGCCTCCGATATAAAGCTCTTCAAGCCTTGGAAGTTGGAGGAATGACTTCGGGATTGTTCCTGTTAAATAATTATTGCCTATATGTAATTCTTGAATCAAAGAAGAAGATGCATTGGGGAACTCATCAATTTTCCCAACCAATTGATTTTCTCCAAGATACAAGATCTTCAACGATGGAAGAGTAAATAAAGAAGAATGTATTGATCCAGAAAGCTTGTTTGAACTTAGATCCAAGTTCACCAGGTGACTAAGATTTGCAATTGACGATGGAATGGGTCCAAAAAAATTGCAACCAAACAGCTCTAAATTAGTCAAGAACTCGAGATTACCAATTGATAGGGGTAGTTTTCCACTGAAATTTGTATAAAAAAGCGACAAACTCTGTAAAGCATTGTTTGCTGGAAATTCTGGCAACTGACCCATAAGTTGGAAGTTTAATGAAATGTCAATGCTTTGAATTTTTGGCGATAAGAGAATTCCGGTTGGAAAATGCCCACGCAAATTGCAGTTCCTCAAACTGAGAGAAACCAAACGGGAGGAAATTTCCAAGAAATTGGGAGGTGAATAAGAGATTGGGTTCCCATCAAGGATAAGTTTGGAAAGAAAAGAGAGTCTTGAGAGTGAAGAACATAATGGACCTTTCAAGCCACAGTTCGACAGACTCAACACACGCAGGTTGGAAAGTACAAGAGATGTGGTTTCACACCATTTAACACTTTGAGATGAAATGTTTACCCCATCCAAATAAAGCTCTGTGAGAAACCTCAAATTCTTGATTAATGTCTTGAAGTTTGGATTCTCTAATTTAAGAGGCTGTTGAAGTTCGTAAGGCAATGGATCGTAGTAGTAGACGCCTCTATATGGGTCAAGAATGGTGTAGTATCGCAAATAACAGGAATATTGATTGGATAGATCAAGAGAGACTAACCTTTTTAAGAATGAGATCTCCACTGGAATTTGGCCATGGAAACATGAGCTTGAAAGGTTGAGATGAGTTAGATTTTGGAGTTTATCAAACCCATAGGAAAACAGAGTGGTATTAAAGTTGTTTCTGTTGTTCCAATAGGGTCGGAAGCGTGTAAATTATTGTACTAAAAAATCACACAAAGTTCAATTCCCAGGGAAGAGAGGTGGATCACAATGATCTCTTAAATACCAAGTCTTTCCTTAGTCAGAATATCCCTTCTATAGTAATTTAATAGCACAATTAAATACTACTATTATACCCTCAAATATTGAAAGAAAAATAGGACAAAAAAGAACACAAGAGTTTTAACGAGGTTCGGTAAATTATACCTACGTCCTCGGGCACTAACACCAGATGATAACTTTACTATCTCCAAAATATTACAAACAAATAGAATTCCTTAAGAATTCTCAAATGGGAGAAGAGAGAAAACTAAGAGAGAAAGATTGGTTGGGATGGTTGAAATGAAAAATGAAAAGGCCTATTTATAGTTGAAGTTCAAGGACTAACTTGCAAATGGCCTAAAAAATTAGGGACCAAAATTGCAATTATCCCATTCAACTTTTCAACATTCGGTGCAACTTGCTCAACCTTTTTAACAAGTTGCTTCCTACCTTTGTTGACCTTTCAACAATCTCCACCTTGAAGATTTGATTAGGATAATCACATCTTCACACACTTCCTTCAACTCCCCAAATTCGATAAAGTTATCTTTTGTAGTGCCTCCAAATGCGCTCTCGAGCGCCATACACCTAAAGGTGCTCAAATTCTCAGGATGTTAATCAAGTTCAAACAATGATTAAACTTGATTGTTGTTACCACCTTGGTCATCATATCTGTGGGATTATCTGCTGTCGGAATCTTCTGAAGTAGAATTTTTCCTTTTTCAAAGACTTCCCGTACAAAGTGATATCTTACGTCGATATGCTTGGTTCTTGAATGATAGACTTGATTTTTCGCTAAATGAATAGCGCTCTGACTGTCACAATATAAACTTATGTGACTTTGAACAACTCCTAAGTCTTTCAACAATCCATTAAGCCAAATAGCCTCCTTAACAGCTTCTGTAACTGCCATATATTCTGCCTCTGTAGTAGACACAGCTACTATAGACTGTAAGGTAGACTTCCAACTCACTGGGGCTTTCGCAAGAGTAAACAGATACCCCGTAGTTGAACGACGTTTATCTAAATCACCAGCAAAGTCGGAATCAACATATCCAACTACAAACTGACCAAGTGCTTCATCCTGTTCAAAAATTAAACCAACATCTACGGTTTTTCGAAGATACCGTAGAATCCATTTCACAGCTTGCCAATGTCCTTTTCCAGGATCATGCATATACCTGCTCACAACTCCAACAGCTTGTGAAATGTCAGGCCTCGTACACACCATCGCATACATCAAACTCCCAACTGCATTAGCATATGGGACTTTTGCCATATATTCTCTTTCTTCTTCAGTTTTCGGAGATAATTGAGCACTAAGTTTCAAATGAGAAGCAAGTGGGGTACTTACATGTTTTGTGTTTTCATTTACACCAAAACATTGTAATACCTTTTTCAGATATTGCTTCTGATTCAAACAAAGCTTGCCTCTCTGTCTATCTCTACTTATCTCCATGCCGAGAATCTTCTTGGCGTCACCTAGATCTTTCATCTCGAACTCTTGATTCAACTGAGCCTTCAGCTTATCTATCTCATTTTGGCTCTTCGAAGCGATTAACATATCATCAACATACAAGAGTAGATAAATGAAAGATCCGTCATGCAGCTTCTGCAAATATACACAATTGTCATATTTGCTTCTTGTGTACTTCTGCCTTCTCATAAAGCTATCAAATCGCTTGTACCACTGCCTCGGGGATTGCTTCAATCCATATAGCGATTTGTTAAGCTTACAAACCCAATTTCTACCACCAGCATCTGTGTATCCTTCTGGCTGAGTCATATAGATCTCCTCTTCTAACTCACCATGCAAGAAAGCCGTCTTAACATCAAGTTGAGCTAGCTCCAAATTCAACTGTGCTACCAAGGCCAACAAATTCTAATGGAGGAATGCTTCACAACAGGGGAAAATACATCATTGTAGTCAATTCCCTCCTTCTGAGCGTAGCCTTTAGCTACCAATCTTGCCTTGTAGCGAATATCCTTCTTGCTAGGAGATCCATCTTTCTTTGCGAATACCCACTTGCATCCGATTGCCCTTTTACCTTTCGGTAATTGTGCCAACTCCCAAGTATTGTTCTTCCGGAGAGACTGTATTTCTTCATCCATGACGCTTTTCCATTTATCACTTTCTAAGCTTTGCATTGCTTCTTGATAAGTGATAGGAATATCATCAACAACGGGAAGGGCGTAGGCCACCATATCAGTAAATCGAGCAGGTTTACGAATTTCTCTCCGTGGCCTTGCAACTGCAACTGGTTCTGGTGTACTTAGTGGTTCTTGGGTCAAAACCTCTTCAACCTCTAATTCCTCCATTGTGGCTGGAGAATTAGACTTATTAACTGGGCAAATCCCCATCTGCTCAAACTCCACCTGTTTTGGAGTACACTCCACCTGCTGTGGAGTATTGCTCATCTGAATATCTTTATCTGCTACCTTTTTCAATGTGGCAGATTCATCAAAGGTAACATCTCTGCTACAGATCATTTTCTTTGTGCTTAAGCACCAAAGACGAAATCCCTTCACTCCAGAAGTGATTCCCATAAAGAGAGCTTTCTTTGCCCTCGGATCTAACTTTGACTCCTTCACATGGTAATATGCAGTGGATCCAAACACATGTAAGGAATCATAATCTGTAGCCGGTTTTCCAGACCATACCTCCATAGGAGTTTTTCTTTCTAATGCAGATGATGGCAAACGATTAACAAGATGGCCAGCGTATGTCACAGCCTCAGCCCAAAATTGATTGCCCAACCCAGCATTGGACAACATACATCGAACTTTCTCCAGCAATGTTCGATTCATACGCTCTGCCACTCCATTCTGTTGTGGTGTATCCCTAACTGTGAAGTGTCGAACAATACCATACTCTTGGCACACATCGAAGAACGGATCACTTTTATATTCCCCTCCATTGTCCGTCCTAAGCCGCTTGATTTTCTTGCCAGTCTGGTTTTCGATCATAGTTTTCCATTTAAGAAAAACTCCAAGCACTTCATCTTTAGTTTTCATGGTATACACCCAAACTCTTCTGGAAAAGTCATCAACAAAAGTAACAAAGTAGTGTTTTCCTCCCAACGAAGGTGTTTTGGAAGGCCCCCACACATCTGAGTGAATATATTCCAAAATACCTTTTGTATTATGGATAGCAGTGCCGAATTTCACTCTCTTTTGCTTTCCCAGAACATAGTGCTCACAAAATTTTAATTTGCAAGCCTTTGCACCTTTCAACAATCCTTGCTTTGCCAGAATTTGCAAGGATTTTTCGCTGGCATGTCCCAACTTCATATGCCACAACTGCATTGAGTCCAAGTCTTTGTTACCGGAAGCTGCAGCGACTGCTCCAATAACTGTACTACCTTGGTAGTAATACAAGTTATTTTTCCTGATGCCCTTCAATATCACAAGTGCGCCAGATGTCACTTTCAAAACCCCATCTCTCATAGTAACAACTGAACCATTGGATTCCAAGGCTCCCAATGAGATGAGATTTTTCTTCAAACTGGGCACGTACCGAACATCAGTCAGAACTCTGGTTGATCCATCTTGATTCTTTAATTGGATTGAACCTATCCCAACAGTTTTACAGGCATTGTCATTGCCCATATAAACAACTCCTCCATTTAGTTCTACTAAATCAGAGAACCACTCCCGGTTAGGGGACATATGATAGGTACAACCCGAATCCAATATCCACTCATCTGAATGGAACGACGATGATGATGCAACCAGTGATAGTTCAGAGTCACTAGTATCATGCTTAGCAACACAAGCATCTACAGCAGCTTTTCCCTTATTCTTCAGCTTTGGACAATTTTTCTTCCAGTGGCCTTTCTCATGACAAAAAGCACATTCATCTTTCCCGAGTCTGGACTTTGACTTTGATCTCCCCCTTTGAGTTTTCTTCCGAGTGTATGAACGACCTCGGACTACTAAAGCTTCTGTATCTCTGATTGAGTTTTTCTGTTTGTCCTTCTTTCTCTGTTCATAACTGTATAAGGCCGCACAGACTTCGCTCAGAGATATATCACTCCTGCCATGAAGTAGAGTAGTTTCTAGGAACTCAAACTCCTCAGGAAGTGACCCCAACAGCATCAAAGCCAAATCTTCATCTTTGAATGTCTCATCCATATTCAGCAAATCAGTGACTAACTGATTAAATTTGGTGATGTGATCATTCATTGTGGTACTTGGGACGTATGTGAAGCGAAACAGTCTTTTCTTCAAGTGGAGCTTATTTTGACTGTTTTTCTTCAAAAATTTTTCTTCAAGTGCCACCCACAACTTATTTGCAGAAGTCTCCTTTGAAAAAGCATACCTCTGCTCTCGAGAAAGGCATGATCGAATTGTGCCACATGCCAACCGATTGATCGCCTTCCAATCTTTCTCCTGTACATCATCTGGTTTCTCTTCATCAATGGCAATGTCTAGACCCTGCTGAAAAAGGGCATCTAGAACCTCACTTTGCCACATACCAAAATGGCCCGTGCCATCAAAGATCTCCACGGCCAATCTTGCATTTGCAATTTTCGGTCTTGTCCACATGGACGATGTTGAAGCTCCTACACCGACCGTTTTCTCCATAATCTTTCAATATACCTAAGGAAATCTTTTCTGATGTGGAAGATCAGTTTAAACTGCAACCACAGAGCATACTACGATTAACCTTCGGCTCTTGATACCACTTGTTGTTCCAATAGGGTCGGAAGCGTGTAAATTATTGTACTAAAAAATCACACAAAGTTCAATTCCCAGGGAAGAGAGGTGGATCACAATGATCTCTTAAATACCAAGTCTTTCCTTAGTCAGAATATCCCTTCTATAGTAATTTAATAGCACAATTAAATACTACTATTATACCCTCAAATATTGAAAGAAAAATAGGACAAAAAAGAACACAAGAGTTTTAACGAGGTTCGGTAAATTATACCTACGTCCTCGGGCACTAACACCAGATGATAACTTTACTATCTCCAAAATATTACAAACAAATAGAATTCCTTAAGAATTCTCAAATGGGAGAAGAGAGAAAACTAAGAGAGAAAGATTGGTTGGGATGGTTGAAATGAAAAATGAAAAGGCCTATTTATAGTTGAAGTTCAGGGACTAACTTGCAAATGGCCTAAAAAATTAGGGACCAAAATTGCAATTATCCCATTCAACTTTTCAACATTCGGTGCAACTTGCTCAACCTTTTTAACAAGTTGCTTCCTACCTTTGTTGACCTTTCAACAGTTTCCAGCAAGATTAAGGTGTTGAAGATGATGGAGATCGAATATGGAGTGGAAGCTGCCTGAAAGGTTTTTGTAACTAAGACCAATGCCAACGACATGGCCATAAGCATCACAAGTGACTCCTTCCCAAGAACAACAATCAGTGTTGGGGTCCCAGAGGTCAAAATTGGAAGAGAAAGTAAAATTAGGGGCATAGTAAAGATGATGCTGCAATTGCAGCAGAGGAGCTCTCTGGTCATCAAGGCATTGCATTGGGAGATGAGTTTGAGGAGGTAAAAAAGACAAGAGAAGAGGAAGGAAGCATGAGGAGAGAAAGAGTGAAGAAATAAGGGAATGAAGAGTGTTCATGTTGGGTGGGTGTGAAGGAGGATTGTGTCTGGCATACAACATATTTATACACAAATGTGTAGTTTCCATAGAACAATATTTATGGGTGATTGGCATTGCATGCAATTTGTAAGTCATTTTGCCAAATCAATAGTCCATCAAAATACCGTTCCACCACTTTAGTTAAGTCTTTTTGGTCAACTTTTTCCAACATATTAAAGCAAGGGATAATAATGTATTATTTAAAGCTGTTAGTGATGATGCATAAATTATTTATTGTTAGTATTAGAAATAAGTTGTTAAATTCACACTTAATTTGCCTTACCTCTTTCTTTTTTTTCATTTTAATTTTGAAGAATGAGATTTTAATATATTATTGATGTCAGTTTTCTTATTAATGCTAAGGGTTTAGTTGTCTTGCCCAGTACTCCTTAGTCTATATATCTAAGTCATTTAAAAAGAATGTAATCTTTTAAGGAAATTTTGTTATAGCACCCAAAAAAAAAATTTAACTTATAATATAAAATCAATTTGTTAATGAGTACCAAACTTATAAATATGTTATGATTTATCAAAGGCTTAATTCACCTTACATCTCAAAATTATACATCGAATTTTAAATTAAGTTTCTAGATTTCATAATATTTTAATTAAGTTCTCAAATTATAAATAACGTTCTAATTTGAAATTTTTAATATCTTTCACTTTGGATCGGGAAAAATGATAGTATGATATATCTTAAGTCTTTGGCATTATATGCAAATCTCCAAATTTTGATTGCACAAAAATAACGTTCAACCATTATAAAGACAAAATTTTAGGAAATTTGTTAGCTGGTTGAGATGGATTGATGGACACAAGGAGTGGAAATTTTCTTAAAGTGTTTTTGGGTGAAGTTTGGAGAAAGACTTTTATTTTTACATTTTTATTTAATTTTTATTTAATTTAAATATTTTTATGTTTTACATTATTAAATATAAAACATAAAATATTTATAAGTCAAGCTTCGAGTTAAATTTCAAATTTTGAATAACTCGAATAATTTGAATAATTCATACAACAAATTGATATACATACTCATTTGATCCCTATTAATTTTGAAACTTAGAAAATTTATCTCTCAACAAAAATTTAAAATATTCATAAAAATTCCAAAATTTATATTTTGGGACGTTGATTGAAAATGATGATCACAGAGTAGTTGAAATGTCTTATAATATTAGCTACTTTTCAATCCTTTACACTTTCAAAGTTTGTCCAACCAATTGAAATGCAACCACCATATAGTTTTTTAAGTCCAAAATTAGATTCGGTGATTTACATAATTAATTTTGATTTTCTCTTCAATTATTTAATTCAAAATTTATCTCTCAACAAATATTCAAAATATTCATAAATATTCCAAAATTCCAAAATTTGAAAAAATGTCAAATCGAGTTAGGATGATAAATAGGACTCATCAGTTCAATTAATTCAAAATTTTTCACTTGATTCGATCAGACACTCATAAAAATCATCAAAAATAAATGAGACGGAAATAATTTGTTAAAAGGATAGGATGAAGTGTGTTTTAGAATTAATATTTTTTTTTCTTTGGCATGCAAGCTAATGTTCAAGTCATTTTACCTCTCAGTGAGTACTCCTAAATCCTAATTTATTAAGTAGTATCCAACTAATAAATATGTTATATGATCTACCAACGGGTTTAATTGAATCCAACACCCCAAATTATGGGCTCAACTCTAAATTCAAGATTTGGCATTGCATGCAAATGTCTAAGTCTTTGCCCGATCCTTACTATACGAAAACAATGGTTTACCACTTTGTTTAAGTCAAGTCATTATAAACACAAAAATAAAGCATTTGTGTTAGCGAGTTGAGATGGATTGATGGGAATATTGTAACACCCCAACCCGTATCCGTCGCCGGACTAGGGTTACGAGGCATTATTGAACAAAACACACCTCAATACAAACATTCAATAGAATTCAAGAATTTAACATTGATATGCAATTCGTTTGAATACGGGTTTAAATCAACTGTTTCTAATTCAAAATATAAGCATTGTATATATATAAATTGAAATATATTAAGCTTAGCCAAATGTTAAGTAAATATAATTATAAATTCTACTTTAACCTTTTTAAAACAAAACATAACATTTTGATCCCGTTAAACCATAAGAAAATAAGCCAATTTCCGTATGGCTATTAATTTCATATACAATACATCAAAGTACGACTTTCCAAAACATTTATCTAACCTATACATGCCAAAGTTAAAATTTAAACAGTTTAATACCAAGACAGTAAATAGAGTGATGAACTTGCTGACGATCCTTAAGCTTGAAGCTTGATCTTAAGTCTAAAAATCAGAAAGACATAAACAAACAAAGTAAGCTTTTATAGCTTAGTAAGTCTATAGCATAACAAAAATTATAAAAATAATTATGCAAGTTCCTGATACACTTAATGAATTTGCAAATACTATATATGTTAACTATTACATATAGTCAAAAGCATACTTAATTATCAACTCTTAAAACCGAATGTAAATTCACCATAAACATGAATAGCCGAATGCTTATATACATATATGCTTAACAAATATTAGCTTCAAATGTATATACAGTTATTATAACTAAATGTATATATGTATTTATCACCTGCATATATCTAAATCCATATATGTGCTTATCACTTGCACTTCATCGAATGCATATATATATAAATATATTATTCAAATACATATGCCAAAAGCATATACTTATACTTATCAACCACATGTGCCGAATGCACATATATATATTTACTATAATCCACATATGTCGAGTGCATACACATATATATATCCAACAATTTCATGATAACCAACATATATATATATACTCACTAAACACAAAGATTCGAACGTTTATATGCTCATCAAATACTTAGAAATAAATGTTCATATATTTATCCATTACATATAACCAAAATCATATATATACCCAATGCAAATAATCACTTAATTTAAACAGATTCACTAGCACTTAGCCTGTTAGGCTTAAAACCTGATTTAGATCACCGGCACTTAGCCTGCTAGGCTTATAGCCTGATTCAGTTCACCGGCACTTAGCCTGCTAGGCTTATAGCCTAATTCAGATCACCGGCACTTAACCTGCTAGGCTTATAGCCCGATTCAGTTCATCGGCACTTAGCCTGCTAGGCTTATAGCCTAATTCAGATCACCGACACTTAGCCTGCTAGGCTTATAGCCTTATTCAGTTCACCGGCACTTAGCCTGCTAGGCTTATAGCCTGATTCAGATCACCGGCACTTAGCCTACTAGGCTTATAGCCTTATTCAGTTCACCGGCCCTTAGCCTGCTAGGTTTTAAAACCTGAAAAATCTCAATTTCTCATATACAGAATAATTTCTCAAATATTTATTAACAGCAAACACATATTCACCGTAGTCCATGCTCAAACATAAATGAGTTTGCAAATCATATTTTCAATCCAATTCAAGTACTAATAACTTATAATCATATAAATATATTCGAACCTCATTTATAAAAACATAAACTTTTATGTCTTTAATTCAATCTAAAAACTTGTACACAAATGTACATATAGATATATTCAAACTCTCGTATACATATTTAACATTTATACCTTTTAAATAAAAAATAAAAGCCCATACAAGTATGTTTATTTATATTCGAACCTATATGAATTTATATATATACACATTCTTGCCTTTACCTAAGTTCACAACTTATTCATGTATATATAAATATACTTAACTAATTTAATACAAATAATTTACATGTACTTATGTATACACACCTATTCGAGCATAACACACACACACACACACATATATATATATATATATATCTAAGCTCAATATGAAAACATATTTAAGTACATCCATACATATTCAAAACTATACATACATGCTTAACATTCATATCTTATAATATAATCAATACTTAATTATATATATAAATGTTCCATCTCACATATAATCACCTTATTTAAAAAAATTACCTATACAATTACAATATACATATCACTAATCAAACCCAAAGTTTTTTTTACATATATATATGTATATTCGAAAACCCATGTATATATGAGTATAATACGTACCTTTAATCAAAGCAAGAATTTATACATGTATTTATTTTCTCATATTCGAATCTTATGTGTATATATATATATAACCTTCATACAATCAATTAAATTCAGAACATATTCATATAGATACATATATAAATATTAATACATTATATATTTATATATATATATGCTTTTATAGCATTCCCACTTTAACTTAATTCAAAAATTTATATAAGCATATATATATATTCAAACACTTTATACACATATATATACCATTTATAATTTTAATTTATTCAATCAAATTACTTCAAATTAAAGCTCAAAAACAACTACATTCGATATACATACATATATACTAATTTAATATCATTAAAAAGCTAATAGACTTACCTTGGATATAGACGGAGATGTTCGACTATTCGACTACTTTTGTTTTCCCCCAATCCAATTCCATTTTCTTCGTTTCTTGATCTAAACATATTCAAATTTAGCCTTTTTATCCATCAAATCATTCAATTAAATCCAAAAATACATAAATGGGCAAATTACCATTTTACCCCTAACATTTTACACTCTTTTTTTTAGTCCTTTTTGCACAAAACACAAAATACACAAAATTTAATCACACCATACTAGGTCCCAATGTTCCTAGTTTTCATACAAGTCCACAAATTTCATTTATTTCACATTTTAGTTCCTCAAAAATTTATTTTCACAATTTAGCCTTAAATACTCAAATTCATCAAAAATCCCAAGACAAAACATGTTAATCTAACACATATATTTCATATTTCATCAACTAACATCATAAAACTCAAACATCCATCAATGGCACATTTCAAAATCATCATCAATTCACAAAATTTAAGCATGGGTTTTGAAGAACACAAAACAACGATATTAAAAACGTAAAAATTATCAAAAATCGAACAAAGAACTAACCTTAATCAAAATTCAAAATGACCGAATGTAGCTAGGTTCTTCTTTCTTTTCTTTTGTTTAGTTTCGGTCATAAAGATGAAGAAGAAAATAAAATAAAAGGATGATGGCTTATAATATTTTTATTATAACATAATAATATAATATACATAATTATAACCTTTATAATTAATATTAATAATATAAAAACTATATACTATCACTTAATGCCGTCCACTAGCATTTAAATGAATTAATTGCCACATAAGACCTCCATATTAAAAGAACATCCACTATTCAGCCCTTTTTAAAAATGACCACAAAATTTTTATTTTACGCGATTTAATCCTTTTATTTAATCGGACACTCAAACGACGAAATTAAATCATGAAATTTTCACACAAGTTAATTCACACATAAAAATTATAGAAAATAATATTAAAATATTTTTAGGACTCAGATTTTTGGTCCCGAAACCACTATTCCGATTAGGGTCAAAACTGGGTTGTTACAAATATAGACTGGAAATTATGACGACTACACAATTTCTGCGAAATAGATTAGTACAAAATTGATTAGTTGAAATGCAACGAGCATATAGCTTTTTAAGTCGAAAATTAGATTCTTTTTATCGGTGATTTACATAATTAATTTTTATTCTTTTCAATTATTTAAATTCGTTATCTTTCTTTCTTTCTTTCTTTTTTCATGAACAAAGGTAAAATCATAATTGGATTAAGTAAGGTCAGGTCATTCCAGAGCAATAATCATATAACTTTTGAAGAATTTTATCCAAGGGTTGCATATAACTATACATGCCTAGACGCCTTGAAAATATCATTGCTTTCGGCCCATCGACTACTCAGTTACCTTATTTGAATACATGTGTCACCTTAATCATTCAAAGACGTTGAATAATTTCTTTAATAGTTCGTAACATAACTGAATGGTGGAACTTAATTGATCATCTTGAATCAATTAGATTGTAATCATATTATTCATCTCAAGCACAATCCATTGAAAACTTATCTCTAAGTAATTTAAAATCCCTCCTAAACTCCACAAAGCTCGACATTGAGTGTAGAACAACACAATGTATTTAAAGACAAAGCTCATAGATTTATTTTGGAAATTATATGTTTTTAGTGTAGAACTAACAGAGAAACGATAGTATGCATGGGTTTTTATCAAATGGAGTCTTTGACTTAGTCTTGGCATGTGCATACTTGCAAATGACTCCTATTGTCCGGTCATTACTTAATTATATGTTCTACTAATTTTCAGGGCGGTTCTTAATATTTTTGGGTTTCAGGCAAATAATAAATTAGGCTTTTTTTTTAATTATATAAAATGTAATGCAATAAAAGCTGAACATAGTTTGCGGTCTAGGAGATGAAATATTTATAGTGAAAAATAGAAAACCCTATGTATTTAATTAATTTATTTTACTTAAATTTTTTTCCTTACATTAATAACTGAAAAAATATATATACTTAAACCCCTTCTAATCCTAGACGATTGTACTCTTAAATAACCCGATTGCCAGGGTTGCTAGTTTCATTAAAAACCACAGAAATATATAAATCAAGTAATAGAGAAGCAGTGCAATTTCAACACAATTTGAAAAAGATTGAACTTTTTAAACTTTCTTGGTTTAATTGAAAAAAACATATGAAAGCTATAGAAAAGATGAGTCAAATTTGTGTCACTCTATCCCCTATTTATAGTACTCAGAAGACCTAGTTTATTCCTATCTAAATTCTAAAAGATATATAAAGATAAAAGCTAAAATTAAATCTAAATAATAATCTTAACAATAATCCTAATATAATTAAAATTTAAATAGAGCCTTGTGTTTATAAAATCTCTCCTTTGAACTGTTGCCCCCAAGTCTTCCATACTTTGCATTTTTCGGCACCACTTCATTCCTTCTTCGCATCCTGACCCATTTTATCTTAAAATTCATGATTTTTTTCCCTAAATTTCCTTTTGCCTTCAATTTAGTCCCTACAAGATAAAAACCATAAAGAGCTCAATTTAGTGGGTTCATACTCAAAATAAATACATAATTAATACATAAAAATATGTCATTTCAGAGTATTATCAACAACGTTCAACCATTGTGTACAAATCAAGTCACATTATAAAGACAAAATTATAGTAAGTTTCTTAGCTAGATTGATGGACACAATGAGTGAAAATTTTGATGAGAAATTGTTCACTTTTGATAGAAATATTTTTAAATTTCAGCTTTCAAGCTTTCTTAGACTGTATTTGGATGAGAAATTTGGAGAAAAAAATTCCATTTCTATATTATTATTTAATTTTAATATTTTCATGTTGAAAATTTTGATGATACAATATATAATTGTTCACTTTTGATAGAAATATTTTTAAATTTCAGCTTTCAAGCTTTTTTAGACTATATTTGGATGAGAAATTTGGAGAAAAAAATTCCATTTCTATATTATTATTTAATTTTAATATTTTTATGTTTTATAATATTAAAATTATTTATAATTTGAGTTTCGAGATGAATTTTATAATTTAAGTAACTCAAATAATTCAAACAATAAATTGGTGTACATGCTCCTTTGGTCCCTGACAATTTTAAAATTTAACAAATTAATGTCTCTCAACATAAATTACAAAATAATTTAAAATAAAATTCAAAATATTCATAAAAATTCCAAAATTTATATTTTTTAAAAATTAAAATAAAATTTTTATTATTTTTGCATTTTTTGGGGAGGTGAGATTGAGAAAGAGAGGATGAGAAGAGAAAGAAGAAAGGTAGAAAAATATGTTAATTTTTTAAAAAAATAAAAAAATCCATAAAATTGGAGTAAAAAGTTTGAGAGGCATGTGGAAATATTGCAGCCTATTACCGCATTGTTGCTTTACGCAAATAATCTTTTATTGGCCAAACAAACATGAGAAATGAGTGGCAAAAGTAATCCCAATTTCCAAGTGAATAATGGGAAGCATTAAAAGCAAAAGTAGTGGGAAACGTCCACCAAATCAACAAAGAGAAACTGCAAAATCATTGATTTCAAACCCATGAATCTTCCCCATATTTTAAAGTCATCCTAAATTACAATTTTAAAATTTTTCATGCTCTCTTCTTACTCTTCATATCTTTCACACTTATTTTGCTTTACCAATGTCTTTTTGTTTTTCCATTTGTTAATTCCAATTTTGGAGCTTGAGATTTGATTGGAATTTGTTGGAGTCAGCCCGACTTTAGGGTAGTTTTGGAGTGTGGCCGTCCAGAGCTCAAAAAGTTTCTTTTTTTTAATTTTTAATGTGAACTTTTTTTTTAAGTTCTTTAGTCTTTCGATTTATTGCAGGCAGAAAAAATATAAAATAAAAAAAGCTCATTTTTATTTTATTTTATTTTATTACATTTAATAATTTTTTAAACAAGACCCTGATTTATTGTTTCGCCTAGGATTTCAAAAATATCAAAAACGGGTCTGATCACCATTATAAACATAGGTCAGATACAAATATATAATACCTCAAAAATAACACTAAAAACTAACAATGGTGTGATTTATTAGTACAAAATTGTGTTTTTGATTATAATGATTAAAAATTAAACCCAAAACACTTCAAATATACATAAAAGATATTATGAAAAAAATAATAATAAATAAAAAAAGGAAACTAAAAATTCTATTTTTTAAACTTTTTAGTAGCAACTTTTCACATTATATGTTCTGATTAAATCTGTTATTTTGATACTGTACAAGCCCATTTGCCTGGGCCCAACAAACAAAAGAAAAAAAAAACCCTCTACCCAAACATAAAACCCAATTACAACCCAAACCCAATCAGCCTAAAACCAAAAAAATCTAACCCACAAAGCCTAAACAGAAAAAAGAAAGAAAAAACCCTTGGTGCGCCGCACCTAGGTCTGTCTAGACCGCCCGGCCAATGGCCCGCCTAAAATTTGGACGGTTCGGGTAAAAATATAGGCCTGAAATATGGGATTGGGCAAAAAAATGAGGCCCGTTTAAAAAACGGGTCGGGCCTCGGGCACAACTTTTTTGGTCTGGGCTCAACCCAGCCCGGCCCGAATATAATAAATATATTTTTTTTTAATTTTAAAATACTTTTCAAATATTTTTATTTTTTTGTGTTTATTAAAAAAATGGGTCGGGCCGGGCTAGGCTCGGGCTCATGATTTTTTTCCTGGGCCGGGCTTGGGCAAAGTTTCAGGCCCATATTTCGGGCCGGGCCCGGGCCTAGGAGTCGGGCCAAAATTTTTTCAGGCCCGGCCCGAACCCGACCCGGCCCATGGACAGGTCTAGGTCTGTCCCTCTGCCATCGCCGCTCTACCTAGTCGGCCACTTGCACCGCCACGGTCACATCAGTCCTCACCCACTTGCGCCGCCGGTCACCTGCAAGCAAGACAACACGTAAACAACAGCAGCCAGAAACAGAAAAATAACAAGGAAAAAGCATGTAATGTTGGCTATAAAAGCCAAGTTTATTCACTGTAAAAAGGGTTGGTCCCTTTGTTTTTTTGAACAATCGATTTCTCATAAATAGAAGAAAACAAAGACATTGAAGGTGATTTTGGCCTTTATTTTATTTTTCTTTCTACTGTTTGTTTTATTTTTGAATTCTCAGCCTAAAAGTCTAAAAAAGAAAAAGAAAGGAAGTACCTTTCTTCCAACGCCGCGCCGGAGGAAGGGAAGCCGAGCGGTTTCGCTTCCGTTTTTTGCGCTTTTCGTTCGTCTTTCACAAGATTCGGCCTTAGATCCATGGCCTAGAAGCTACCGGCTTCGAAAAGGAACCAAAAAGGCCCTATTTTGCGCCCACGGCCGCCACCCACGGAGGCGCTACGGCGGAGGCGCTACGGAGCTTTTGGCCGGAACTCAGTGGCCAGATAGGAGAGAAAAGGGGGGAGAGTTTTTTTTTTAAGCAATGGTGTTGAAATGAATTAAAAAAAAAACTTTTGGGTTTAAATCATAAAAGCAAAACGGCGCCGTTTTGATAGGGTCAGGACAGCCCCAAAACGACATCGTTTTGGGCTCCTGACCCGAGACCCGACCCGCCTGCCTCAGGGGATCCGCGTGTTTTTGACGGAAGGGCTAATTGCACGTTTAGCCCTTCCATTTTTTAATGCTTTTAAAATTAGGTTCTTGTAATCTTTTGAATTTTACCCGGAATTTTTTTTGTTTTCAATTTAATCCTTACCCAAACTACATCGTTTTAAAGGAAGGGAAATTTACTTTTCTGGTCCCTCCATGTTTTAGGCGTGTTCAAAGCAGTCCTTTCCTTTTTGTTTATTTGCATTTTAAAACCTCAATTTTTGTTTTAAAATCCAATTTAGTCATTTTTTTGTTATTTTGGTTATTTTATTATTAAAACCAAAAAATTTAATATTGATATTATTATTATACTTACTATTATTAGCTTTAGTTTTCCTTTTATTCATTTATTCATTATTATTCCATTATTATATAAATTAGTATTGCATTACTTTTTATATTATATACTTTATTTATTTGTTTATTTTTCTAATTTATATATATATAGTTATCTAATTATATCATTTTATTATTTTACTATTTTCTTCTAGCTTTTTATGCTTTCTTCTTCTTCTTATTATTATTATTATTACATTTCTATTGAGATTTACTTGCATAAATAACTATATGTGTTCCATTATATTATCATTATTATTATTGTACAATTACTTACCCTTTTCTACATATTTTATAATTTATACGCATATATACACACATGTTTTTAATTTATATCTATATACATATTTTCTAAATTTTTATAAGTATATATATTTACGTACTTATATATTTTATACTTTCTAATTTGTATATACATACTTACATAAACTTTTATATTTAATAATCTTAATATATATTTTTTTATATTTTCATAATTTTATGTATATATACATTCATATATATTTCCCTTAAATGTATAGACACATGTTCATACTTTATGATTTTTATCTATTTTCCTTTATTGTTATTATTATTTTTTTGTGTTCATTTATTTATTTATTTATATGTCCATTTTTTATGTCTTAGTTTATTTATTTATTTATTTATTTATTTATTTATTTGATATTTGTTCTTTTTTATCTATTATTCGTTTTTTGCCCATATTATTTTTAGTCACATTATTTTATTTATTATTCTATTATGCATATAAATACCATATTTCAAAAAGGAAAATGCTTCTAATTAAGGCAATATTTTACATTTGGAAATTCAAGAAAACGTGCCCTAATGTGCTGGGTTTCGATTTTTCTCATTCAACCAAATAGCTAAATATCCTTTAAAAAAAATTCAAAATAAGGTAATATTTTGCGTTTGGAAATTCGAGAAAACGTGCCCTAATGTGCTGGGTTTCGATTTTTCTCGTTCAACCAAATAGCTAAATATTTTTTTAAAAAATTTCAAAATAAGGCAATGTTTTACGTTTGGAAATTCGAGAAAACGTGCCCTAATGTGCTGGGTTTCGATTTTTCTTGTTCAACCAAATAGCTAAATATCCTTCCAAAAATTTCAAAATAAGGTAATGTTTTGCGTTTGGAAATTCGAGGAACGTGCCCTAATGTGCTGGGTTTCGATTTCTCGTTTAACCAAATTGCCAAATATCATCTTGAATTTTAATCCATGCTATTCGATTTTTTTTAAGGATCGTATTTTAAATTTCTTTAAAGTTTTCAGTTTTTCGACACTAAGACATTAAGTAATCAACTAGGTACCAATTTTGGGCGTATCGAGGGTGCTAATCCTTCCTCGTGCGTAACCGACTCCCGAACCCTTTTTTTGAATTTTGTGGACCAAATTCGTTGTTTTAATAAAATTAAATTGTTTATTAAAAACAACCACTTTTCAAGGTAATCCGATCACACCTCATCAAAAAAGATCGGTGGCGACTCCCCTTTTTTTCCGTTTTCATTTTCAAATCCAAGTCGACCCCGTTTTCAATCAAAAAAAATGGTGTCTACATATACAATGTCTAAAACTACCCATAGTCTCTCCCCAACCCATAAATAGGAGGATAATGCACTTCAACGTACTCGAACCCCTGTTGAAATGAAAATTTAAATAAAATTATAAAACTAATCCCTACAATTTTTGTTTTGAAAGAATTTAATTCTTCTGGCTTTTATTTCTACCGGGGATAGTTTGGTTGAAGTAAATGATTTCTTCTCTTAGCTAAGTAATTTTCTCTCGCATGATGAGTACTTCATATTAATTTGCTTCTTTAAATTCAAGCCAGAGTCATATCGCAGCAAAGGGTGATGATGTAGCTATTAGTCTTAGTGGATGAATTATTTATTCTTAGTCTTAGCATTAAGGTTTTCAATTCACACTTAATTTGCTTTGCATCTTCAATTTTTTCTTTTTTTTTTTCAACTCTAATTTTGAAATATGAGATTTTATTGGTCTTAGTGTTCTTATTGATGCCAATATTTTGGTCTTTCTGTCTCATCCTTATTCTATATATATATGAAAATTTTCTTATATCTAAATTATTAAAAAGACAAAATAGTAGCAATAATAACATAAAACCTTGTTGGAGTCATCACCTCGCAGAGAATGAACAGTGTCACCACTCCTGCCGGTTAAATTAAGGAATTGCAAGGCTGTATGATCCACAGGAAAGACAACCCATGGTTGCACATTATTCAGGTTCCATGTCTGCAACTATGGCTCGACCATGATTAGCTAATGATAATTCAGCCACACCCTCTCCTATAACCACATTAAAAATAGTTACATTGATGATAAAGTCCTATAAACCTGAAATTTTTTATAGTAAAATCATTCTATTCTTAAGATTTATCATCATAAATATATCTATTTTTTCAAACCAAATAGGATTAAAGAGTTTGTTAACTGAGTTATCATAAATAATGAAATTTCCAATTATTTGAATATTTATGGTAGAAGAAAATTTTGGGAATTCAAAATTACTTCTGATCATCATTGCTTAATATGTCAAATGCTTTGAAATTTTGGCAACAAAGAGAATTTCTTGGAAATTAAATTTTGATGAAAATAGTTTATATAGGTGATTTTATAGAACATTTTACTAAAAAAAAATCCTTTCCAACATTATTTACAAAAATGGGTCATTTAAAAGATTATTTATTGGAATGAGTCAAAAAACTCAAAATGCACCTATGTGGACTTACGTGGAAGCATGTTAAAGGGAAATTTCAGAAAATCGCTTTCTCATGGGAGCTCTTTAGCCCGTGTTATTTCTAGGGGATTTAAGTTATTTGTATGTTATTTGCAATGTCAGCAAAAGCACTTCCATGTCAACGCGCTTTTGCTGACATGGCAAAAACGCTCCCACGAGAAGTCGCTTTTCTAAAATTTCCGCTTACAACACTTTTACTTAGGTGGGTTTTGTGTTTTTTGGACCATTTTGGTAAATATTTTTTAAATGACCTATTTCTATAAATAATGTTTTAAGTGGCCCATTCCGTAAACAATGTTGGAAATAGGCTCTCTTTTTCTTAGTAAAATACCCAATTTTTTATACGAATACTATTTTTTAAGAAAAAGAAATTCACTCCCATTTTTCATTTGCTTATTTTCTTCTCTCTGCCTAGTTAGAATCCTAGAAAGGATGCATAAGAAAATGCATTAGAAAGATGTCATCTTTGTATTGAAGTTATGGTCAGCATGCAGCAACCAAGACTGTCAAAGGCACTACATGCAGAAGCTGCTGGTTTACCTAGTCAGCAAGCTGTTTATGTTTCATTTTGTAATTTTAAGTTAGTGTAATGTAACTTAGTTGCTTTATAACTATGTTAGGTTTATGCTTGATGTAATTTTGATGTTGATTGAGCTGATAAATCAGCTTTGTTTATTTGTTCAAGCTAATTAGCACAAGTTACCATGTGTATTAGTGGTAGTAGGTGAAGTTTAGGTCAACCTACTGTTTTGTCAAGATTGTAAACTTGTTTATGTATTGGCTTTGGGCCATTTTAAAAAAAATATGAATGAATTCAACAAGTTTTCATCCATATGCTCTCCATTTTTAGTTTTGCTTAAAAATCCATTTGAGTTTTCTGCTTTGTTTCTCCTACAAGTCACGAGACTTGCTAAACAAGCATTCTGCTGAAGCTTGCTGCTGCTGCCTCTTGCTCCAACAATTGGTATCTAGAGCCGTATTCTTAGAGGACCTGTTGTAGTTCAACATCAAAACGATGGCATCATCAGGTTTTTCACCAGCTTCACCACCTGTCTTCAATGGAGAGGGCTTCAACATTTGGGCAGTTAAGATGAGGACTTACCTGCAGGCATTCGACCTATGGGAAGTTGTCAACTCAGATGCTGAGCCAGCACCTCTTCGAGCTAATCCAACAGTTGCTCAAATAAGGCAACACACTGATGAAAGAACAAAAAGGCACAAGGCCATGTCATGCATACAGAATTGTGTGACAGATGTGATCTTTATGAGGATCATGGCCTGTGAAACACCAAAGGAGGCTTGGGACAAGCTGAAAGAAGAATTTCAGGGGACTGAGAAAACAAGGCAACAACAGCTGCTCAACTTGAGAAGAGATTTCGAAAATCTCAAAATGAAAGAGGAAGAAACAGTTAAGCAGTACTCAGATCGGATTATGGCTGTTGTAAACAGCATAAGGCTCCTAGGAGAGCAATTCAGTGAAGCTAGAATGGTTGAGAAAGTCATGTCCACTCTACCAGAGAGGTATGAAGCTAAAATTTCATCCCTCGAAGACTCAAGGGACTTGACAACTATCTCCTTAACTGAGCTAATCAATGCCTTGTATGCACAAGAGCAAAGAAGAGCCAGCAGACAAGAGGAGCACCAGGAAGGGGCTTTTCAAGCCAAAGAAGCCTCGAGCATCAAAACTCATAAAGGCAAAAAGTTCTGGAAAAACAGGCCTAAGCCTGATGCTGCTAGGAGTAGTGACCAACTCTGCAGACATTGTAAAAGAGCTGGTCATCCAGAAGATAGATGCTGGTTTAGACCAGATGCAGTATGCCAACACTGCAAGAAAAAAGGCCATGCTGAAAAAGTTTGCAAGAATAGAAGCAAGCCAAGACAGAATCAATTTCAGCAACAAAAGGCAGAAGCTCGAGTAGCTGAAGAAAGCAGTGATCAAGAAGAACATGTTTTTGCTGTGTCATGTGCAGCAAATCAGAAAAAGGGTTCAAAGGGCTGGCTTCTAGACAGTGGGTGCACAAACCACATGTCACCAGATGCAACTATCTTCAAAACCCTGGACAGAACCTGCAAAACCAAAGTAAAAATTGGAAATGGTCAGTTAATCAATGCTGAAGGAAGAGGAGATGTGCTGATTCATACCTCTACAGGTGGCAAAATCATTTCAAATGTACTTTTGGTACCTGAAATCGATAGGAACCTTCTCAGTATAACTCAACTACTTGAGAAAGGTTACTCAGTTGTTTTCAAGGAGAAAGAATGTCAAATTTTTGATCCAAGTGGATCAAACCTCATAACAGTCACCATGACTGATAAATGTTTTGAAGTAGACTGGCCAAATGACTCACATTCAGCCTGCATAGCCTCCACTGATGACTCGAGACTCTGGCACCAGAGGCTTGGACATGCAAACTACAAATCCATAGCCCGCATGGTCAATGAAGGTCTGGCAGAAAATTTCATTGATTCAGTGAAGAATGATGAGCTTTGTGAGATATGTCAGCAAGGAAAATTGGCAAGATTGCCATTTCCAACAAGCACAACATGGAGAGCATCAGAGAAGCTCCAGCTTGTGCATACAGATGTGTGTGGACCAATGAAGACTGAGTCTTTCAAAGGAAGCAGGTACTTTATTTTATTTATTGATGACTTAACAAGATACTGCTGGATTTATTTTCTAAAACAGAAGTCAGAAGTTCCATCTGTGTTCCTGAAGTATAAAGCTGCTGTTGAAACTGAGTCTGGTTGCAAACTTAGAGCAATGAGGTCAGATAATGGAACTGAGTACACCTCAGCTCAGTTCCAAGCCTACTGTGAAGAAGCAGGTATCAAACACCAGTTGACTAATGTGTATACACCCCAACAGAATGGGGTCAGTGAAAGGAAAAACAGAAGCTTGATGAACATGGCAAGATGTCTTCTGTTTGAGAAGAATTTGCCCAAAACTCTGTGGGCTGAAGCTGTTAACACAGCAGTCTATCTCCAAAACAGGCTCCCAACCAAGGCTCTGGCTGAAAAGACTCCATTTGAAGCCTGGTTTGGGTTTAAGCCATCACTGGCTCATCTCAGAACCTTTGGTTGTCTGTGCTACACACAAGTTCCAGCTGAGAAGAGAAGCAAGCTAGATAAAAGAGCTCAAGCAGGGATCCTGATCGGCTATAGCTTGGTTAAGAAGGGCTACAGAATCCTAGAACCTGCTACAAACAAGATATTGGTTAGCAGGGATGTTGTTTTCAATGAAAAAGGACACTGGAATTGGGAGAAGGCTGAACCAGAGGCAGTGGCTGAAGATCTCGCAGTGGACCAAGTTGAAAATGATGAAAACACACCTGAAATGGATGTAGATGATGTTCCAATCAGAGGCACTCGATCACTGGCTGATGTTTATGAAAGAGCACAAGTGGCTACTGTTGAACCAAGTTGCTTTGAAGAAGCAGAAAACCAGGAGGACTGGAAGCAAGCAATGATTGAAGAAATCAGAATGATTGAAAAGAATCAGACCTGGAGTCTGGTTGATAAACCAACAAACAGGAAGATTATTGGTGTCAAATGGGTTTATCGAGTAAAGAACAATGCTGATGGTAGCCTAAACAAGTTAAAGGCTAGATTGGTTGTGAAAGGTTTCAGTCAAAGGTATGGGTCAGACTACCTGGAAACCTTTGCACCAGTGGCCAGGCTAGACACTATCAGACTGCTAGTTGCCTTAGCAGCACAAAAACAGTGGCTGATACACCAACTTGATGTAAAATCAGCATTTCTGAATGGATTCCTTGAAGAGGAGATTTATGTGGAGCAACCTCAAGGTTTCAAGGTGTCTGGCAAGGAAGAAATGGTGTACAAGCTCAACAAAGCCTTGTATGGCTTGAAACAGGCTCCAAGGGCCTGGTATAGCAGAATAGATGGCTATCTGACCAGTCAAGGATTTGAAAGAAGTCTTAGCGAGCCAACTCTGTATGTTAAATCAACTAGTGCTGAAACTCAGCTCATTGTCTCAATATATGTCGATGACCTACTGGTGACAGGAGGAGATCATGAGATGCTAAGCAGCTTTAAAGTCAAAATGCAACAGCACTTTGAAATGTCAGACTTGGGATTGATGTCTTACTTCTTAGGCATGGAAGTAAACCAAGCTAAGAATGGGATTTGGCTAAGTCAAAAGACCTTTGCTATGAAGGTTCTCAACAAATTCTCAATGGAGAATTGCAAAGCAACCAGCACACCAGTTGCTGTTGGAGAAAAACTCTCGAGCCAAGACAAGCATGAAAAGGTTTGTGAAATAACCTATCGAAGTCTAGTTGGATGTTTGTTATATTTGACTGCTACTAGACCTGATATAATGTATGCTGTGAGTCTACTCTCGAGGTTTATGCATTGTTCAAATGAAAGTCATTTTAGAGCTGCAAAAAGGGTTCTAAGATACATCAAAGGAACTTTGTCCTATGGAATGCAGTTTACCAAGGCTGAGAACTTGAAGCTAGTTGGATATTGTGACAGTGATTGGGCTGGTTCCTTGGATGACATGAAGAGCACTACAGGTTATGCATTCAACATAGGCTCTGCTATGATTTGCTGGAGCTCAAAGAAGCAGGGAGTAGTGGCTCAGTCGACTGCAGAAGCAGAATATGTGGCTGCTGCTGCAGCAGTCAATCAAGCCATATGGCTTAGAAAAATTTTGAAAGATATCAATCATGAGCAAAAGGAAGCAACTGAGATAATGTGTGACAACCAATCAGCAGTTGCTATTGCAAAGAATCCTGTTTTTCATGGAAGGACCAAGCACTTCAACATCAAACTTCATGCAGTTCGAGAAATGGAACAAGCTCATGTTGTTAAGCTGATACATTGCAGTTCTGAAGAGCAAATTGCTGATATTTTAACAAAAGCTCTAAGTGTTTCCAAGTTTCAACACCTGAGAGCTAATATGGGAGTTTGCAACATGCTAACCAAGGAGGAGTATTGAAGTTATGGTCAGCATGCAGCAACCAAGACTGTCAAAGGCACTACATGCAGAAGCTGCTGGTTTACCTAGTCAGCAAGCTGTTTATGTTTCATTTTGTAATTTTAAGTTAGTGTAATGTAACTTAGTTGCTTTATAACTATGTTAGGTTTATGCTTGATGTAATTTTGATGTTGATTGAGCTGATAAATCAGCTTTGTTTATTTGTTCAAGCTAATTAGCACAAGTTACCATGTGTATTAGTGGTAGTAGGTGAAGTTTAGGTCAACCTACTGTTTTGTCAAGATTGTAAACTTGTTTATGTATTGGCTTTGGGCCATTTTAAAAAAAATATGAATGAATTCAACAAGTTTTCATCCATATGCTCTCCATTTTTAGTTTTGCTTAAAAATCCATTTGAGTTTTCTGCTTTGTTTCTCCTACAAGTCACGAGACTTGCTAAACAAGCATTCTGCTGAAGCTTGCTGCTGCTGCCTCTTGCTCCAACACTTTGTTTCTCTTCATTGGGTATCAAAATCTTGTTCCTTTCTGTTCCTAAAGAAGCTACCATTTTGTTTCAACGGCTGAGAAAAAGGAGTCAGTAAAAACAAGGGAAGAAACAAAGAAGGAAGTAAGGAGAGTGGTGAAGAAGATTGTAAAAGATGAGGACTATGGGTTTGATAAAACAATTGAAGCTATAAAAATCCCGTCTTCTTTACCAGAATTAAAGATGAAGAAACCCATAGGTGCTGCAATGGACGATAAGAACCAAAATTATGGTATTTGCTGGTTTGTTGAGGTTTAACAACCAACACATATAAGTTCTAAGATGAATGCATTTCACCCATGATCTTCGTAATTCCCCTTCTAACTTTGACCAACCGTAGTTGGGTTGCTCTTGAAAATTTGGTAAGGTTCCTCTGAAGCTATTTCCAAGTAGATTCAGCATCCGTATTTTCACGAAGTTAGCTATTTCTTGAGGTATGGGACGGGACTCAAATTAGCAAATGAAGTTGGAATACAACCATTGAGTCAACTCTAGAAAAATCAATAATTTCAAGCTTCCTAATTCTTCAGGAATGGGACCAAAAAGCCTGTTGTCCCTGAGGACCAGATTGCTCAAATTAGCTAGCAAATGAAGAAGGAATACAACCATTGAGTCAACTCTAGAAAAATTTAATTTGTCATTCTCCTATTAAGAAAGGATAAAGATGTTTGAACATTTTCAAATATTTAATTATAATGTTCCAAAAACTATAAATGAATTGGTGTAATTAATCAAAAGTTATATTATTTGATTTTGTGAAAAAGAATTATAACTATTTAAATAATATTATTTGAATACTTATAATATTAAATGAATAATTATATGTTTATTTTAAAGACATTATTATTCAAAAAGACACCTATTAATGAAAGATATCTCTATGAAGAGACATGAAAATTCCTACAAATAGGAATGAGATTTCGTTTGGAAAACACACCAACAAATTCTAATATTATTTCTTTCATTATTTCATTTTTTAATATTATTAGATTATTTTATAAAGTATTGCTGCAAAAATACTTTATAGAAATTGAGTTTCTTGTCATATATTGCTCAGTGTGTAATGGGCTATTCATCTTGAGTGCAAAACGCAAATAGTCATTTGCTTCATTGTATCCTTGAGGTTAATTTACTTGGAACTCATTTGCATACCAAAAATAGGTGGGGGCGAATATAACCTTAAAGATAGTGACTTGATACACGTCTTGAAGCCTTGTCCTATTTCTTCTTTTTCTGTTCGAGTTTCGTTCGTGTGTTCGAAATTTTCTTCACCGGAGATTTGTACTAACATTTTTAAAACTTAAAATTGTTAAAAAGTATAAAAATTATAAAAAAAAATAGTTTTTAATATTTTGAAATTTTGAAAAATTAATTAAATGTTGACATGTCATCCACGTTGCAATCCATGTGTATGTCGCTTCAACAAAGTTAACAAACATTAACTTTTCTATCTATTTTAGAAACGATTTAACAAAAAATACAAATTTAAAGGCTAGAAGAGACGAAAAATTAAATGAAAAACTAGAATGATTTTTTTTTTTTGTAAAATTAGAGAGTCAAAAAATTATTATACTTTTTTTTTCTTTCATAAATTAAATATAGGTGGCAGGTTGAAAACCTAATTTTGGTTTAATTAATCATTTGTATAGGTAAAAAATAAACTACAAATTCAAATAAAAAAGACTAATATGAAATACGAATAACATGTTTTAAATTTGCTTCACATCATATCCAAACTAAAGTTTAACGTCGAAGTCAATAACTAGACTATTGATACTTTTGAAAATTGATCACAAAATGTTAAAATTAAAAAATGATAAACTATAACTCATAATTTGAGGATGTCTAATGAAATTAACCCTATAATTTATATAAAAATATAATTCATTTAATTTATTATTTATGATCATAATTGCAGGCTTGTTAATATCATATCCCACCAACATTATTTCGGAACAATAAATGCGCGAATAGTTAACATAAAAAAATTTTAATATAAAAATGCTTACTTCTATTCATAATTCATGCTCAACTCTTAAACCAGATAAAAAATGCATTTAATTGTGCTTAAACCAATGTTTTCTTGGTTGTTGCAATTAGCAACATACGAATCGAACTAAAACTCAACTAACAAGATAACTTATGTTAGATAGGACTATAGTACTTACACTGTCACTTTCATTTTTCTTTTAAAAAACCCACATCCACGTATAAATCCATTTATCTAAACCATTGTTGTTGTTACCATTTGAAGCTTTTGGATCCTTTAGGATGGGCAGTGAGATTGGCTTCGATGAGATTAAAGTAATAGTATAGATGTGTAACTAAGGATGGTAAAACTCAAATCACTCCATGGATTCCGAATCTATCTGCTCCAGATTGAGAGAATTTTTTTAAAAAAAGTGGATATGGAGAAGGGCGAGGTGGATTTATTTTTTTATAGTGAGTATGGAGCAATTATGGTAATTGTTTACTGCACCCCGCGAGATTAAATTATCATTTTATCCTTCTATATAACTATTGAAAAGGTGAAAAAAAATGTAATAAATATTATAGAAAATTTTATATGTTTTATGTTCAAATATTCTTTGTAAAGAATTATGGTTAATTATTTACTTGACTTTAGAATTTAAAATTTATCTTTTAATTACTAAATTTTAGTCTCGTGTTTGATTTAAAATTTAAAATCCAATTGATGGTGTTATTAATTAAATTTGACCATTAAAATTTAAAAAAAAAACTTACACCATAGGCCAAAATTAATTTAAGCATAAATTTAATACAAACATAAATTAGAAATTTTATTTGTAACATTCCATCGAATTTTAGGTCATTTGATATTATTATTATTACAACAGTTAAGAGGAATTTCATCGTTTTTAGACATATTATTTCTTGATTTAAGAATTCGAGATGTAAATGGAGATAATTATATGAAAAGATAAATTTACTTTCAACAACCTTGAGCAACATTATCCACAAAAACTTTAAGGTTGATATCCAAGGAACCACCTTCCATGGCGGCCTCTCCGCTAACCCTTTCCATTTCACAACATTCTTCTTCACTTGCATCCCATTCTCCTCATCCCCCATCACCAAACCCAAGCACCTAACAATCTCATCACGTTCCATGATCCCCCCTTCATTAGCACTCACTCTCACCCCATTACCCCCACATCTTCAATCAGCTTCGCATTAGTCCCTTGATCCGTCCATTGAGGGAAAGCCACCACCGGTACACTGGCCACCAGGCTCTCCAACGTCGAGTTTCACCCACAATGTGTCACGAAGCAACCCAACGACGATGAGACAATACTTCCACTTGCGAACACCATGGAACGACCATCCCAAACTGTTCCAGTTCTTCCCTGCAAGTCAGTTTATCTTCTTCTTTCTCTTCGTAGCCTCCATCTTTCCAGTTCCTCACCACCCATGAAAACGGTTGCCGGCTGGATAATAAAGCTCAAGCGATTTCCTCTACTCGTCGATGAGTACTAATCCACTATACGATTGTTAAATCATCGGTTGGAGCTCATTAATTGAACTTAAAAGAACTTAACAGCATAATAACTTAAATAAAAAAAATTTTGAATAGTTCGACGACTTGAATAAAAATTTTCTAATAACTATGAACATTTTGTAACTTTTTGAAGTTGAGTAATCAAAACATAAATCTACTAATAATTTAGTGAATTTAGAAACATAAATTTTTTTTAAAAAATTAAACATAAAAGCTTTTCTATAATACATTTTCGCATTTCTAAATATTTAAATAGTTATACATATAGTATAAAGGCAAAGAATTACACATTGACCACACACACACAAAAATCCAACCCACTCCATCTTACAACCACATTTCAAAAAAGTTTGTTTCCCACATTCAAAATCTATCACATGACTCATATTCTCCCATCCCTATCATATATTATACTTAATGGTCACTTCCAAGTTCTTTCAAGAAAAAAACAAGGTTAAATTTTATTATTAGTTTTACATTACAAAAGTTGTAGATTTAATACTTATACTTTAATTTGGTCATTTTTAATCCTCTTATTTTTTAAATTTTAAAATTTCAGTCTTCACCAAACCATAATTGTTAAATTCATTAAATTCTATTATTTTCAAAATTTGATGTAACAAACATATTATGATATGTGTAATAGCATTTCAGTTTGCAATTTTCACATATTACTTCCTGAAATTTTAGTTAATGGATTAGTGATTATCATTTGTGTCGAGACGAAAATTTTAGAATTCGAAAAAAAATAGGAACTTAAAATAATTCAATTGAAGAATATATATTAAATATACAATTGCACGCATAGTACATTACTAGTAATTGAATTCAAACAGTAAATTAATTTGAAACTCATAATTTTACATACGACAACCTTCAGCAATATCATCCACAAAAGTTTTAAGGTTCATATCCATGAAGCCGCCTTCCATGGCGGCTTCACTCGCTAACCCTTTCCATTTCTCTACATTTTTCTTCACTTCCATCCCTTTCTCATCATCCCCCATCACCAAATCCAAGCACCTAACGATCTCATCACGTTCCACCATCCCTTCTTCATTAGCACTGACTCTCACCCCATTCCCCCACACATCTTCAATCAGCTTCGCAGTAGTCCCTTGATCCGACCATTGAGGGAAAGCCACCACTGGTACACCGGCCACCATGCTCTCCAACGTCGAGTTCCACCCACAATGCGTCACGAAGCAGCCCAACGATGGATGAAACAGTACTTCCACTTGCGAACACCATGGAACCACCCTCCCAAAATGTTCCAATTCTTCCCTGAAAGTCAGTTTATCTTCTTCTTTCTCTTCGTAGCCTCCATCTTTTCGGTTCCTCACCACCCATAAAAACGGTCGCCGGCTGGATATTAAAGCTCGAGCGATTTCCTCCACTTGTTGCTTCGTTAACACCGCAATGCTCCCGAAGGAAACGTAAACGACGGCCGATTTTGGTTTCGAGTCTAACCATTGGAGGTAATCTTTTGAATTGGATTTAAAAAGATCGGTTCTCAAGGAATTATCCAAGGAGTCATTTGAGTTCAAGAAAGGAAATGGGATTAAAGGTCCGATGCAGAGCATGTTGAAATTTCCAATGGCGTTTAATGCTTCGTGTTCCAAAGCATCGAATGTGTTAACAAGGATTTTAGGGTTGGATTCATTGGCAAGGACGTCCATTTGTTCTTGGAACAACGACAGTGCCCAACGGTAAACGTTTAAAGCGGTTAGGAACGACGGAAGGTCGCGGGTGGCGAGTAGCAGCCGACCTGGTAATTTTATTGAACGCTGGGGGTTTGTTTCATCAGATTAAGCTTTAAAGGTAGTTTCGTATCCGTTGAAGTAAAAATAATAGATGTCGAAAACGATGGCGGGTTGAATCCAAAGTAAAGCTGTCGGGATGTGATGTTTACGCGCCACCTCCGAGGCCCAATGGATGAACAGGGTGTAGACAATGCAAGTGACGGGTTTGCCTTCGTTTTCACTGCTTGTTATAAACTCGGAGATGGCTTCTTTGCCTCGTCGCCTGAATTCAGATAGGTAATGGTCTATGTCATCGCCGGGTTGAAAACCGTCGTCGTAGCCATGGGAAAAGGGTAAAAATGTTAGGCCTTGAGCAGTGTGGACTTTGCTCATGCAGCGGCGAGCGGAGATGCAGGTGATGAAAGTTACACGTACGCCAATACGTATAAGATGCTTGGCAAATTGTAAGGTTGGGTTTATGTGGCCTTGTGCAGGGAAGGTC
Organism: Gossypium hirsutum; assembly: GCF_007990345.1. Taxonomy (NCBI): domain Eukaryota; kingdom Viridiplantae; phylum Streptophyta; class Magnoliopsida; order Malvales; family Malvaceae; genus Gossypium; species Gossypium hirsutum. The sequence goes on along the minus strand of NC_053438.1, from coordinate 2,646,725 downwards.
ACTAGGAGGAAATGAGGCTGTGACATGGTGGTGACGGCGGCGCGTAGGTAGTTCACCTGGTCTTTTTTTACTAACGTCGGATTTGGAGTAACTAAGAAAGGAAATCGAAGTGTTTTTATAAATGATGAGAAGCACTGAAAGGGTGACGTTTGGGCTGACGAATTTGAAGATTCCTAATTCGTGGAGAAACAGTCATCACGTTGTCATCACACACATTCTTGTTGTAGGGACTCATTAATTTCTATATGTTAAATTAAAATATAATTAATTTTTTAAAAAAATTATCCAAAAATTTTGTGACAAATTAAAAGCCGAAGTTAAAAACAATAGCAAAACCGAATATATATACATCAAAATGGTATGTCTGTTATTGTACTGTTTTGTTGGTGTCAGGTGGTATCAGACTGAAATGTAATAATTTAAAGTATTTAGGGATTTGAAGTGCAAATTCCCATTTTAAGTGACTACCGGAAAAAGAAGTGAAATGGTGCTGCTTAAATGTGGCTAATTGCCTTGTAAACCATCATTATATATTATTTTCTTTTTATTCCCCTTCAACTCATTATATCGTATTTAAACAAGCCCTTAACTTTTTTTTGTTGTTAAATAAGCTCTTAACCAATAGGTTTTACTCATAAAAGCTCTTTATTTTAATATTAAAGTAAATATATTTTGAATTTCAAGCTCTTATCTTAATTTCTTGTTGATGCAATAAAAATTATATACAATTTAACATAAACATAAAATCTAAAAAAGTAATCAGAAATTTCAGAATAGTAATTAAGCATGTCATATATATAAGCACTCTAAACAAATTTTAAATTTTTATTTTTTATTTAATAAACTATTCTCATCAAATTCATATCAACATAAAATACGAATTAGTTTATATATTTTTTAAATAGTTTTACTTTAATATTAAAATTTAGGACTTTCATGGGTAAAAATCATAGTTTGAGGGCCTATTTAACTACAAAAACAGTATAAAAGCTTGTTTAAACATTTTTTAGTATATTAGCCTTCCATCTATGTTTTCATTGGTTCTTATGCATTGAAAATAATCAAACAATTTCTGCAATGTAGGTGTCAGGTTCAACAACATATAGTCTAGCAGGGCTAAAATACTAAAAAGCCCTTTAATATGGGTAAAACATATTTACTTTAATATTAAAATAAAGGGATTTTATGAGTAAAAATCAAGTTAAGGGCTTATTTAACTACAAAAATAGGTTAAGGGTTTGTTTAAACACAATGTAGTGAGTTGAAGGGGAATAAAAAGAAAATAACAAATAATGAGGGCTTGCAAGCAAATTAGCCACATTTAAGGTCTAGTTCCACAACACTACTGACAGTCGACACCATTTCACTTTTGTCTCCAACAACCACTCAAAATGAAAAATTTACTATCCCTAAATACTTTAGATCATTACATTTCAGTTTGGTACTGCTAATTTGACAAGAGGCACCAGTAAAACACCATAGTAAACATACTATTTTGGTAAATAATCTCATGGGCATGCCATTTTAGTTATTAATTTTAATTTTTTATATTATATAAGTAAAAATCCGTAAAATATTATTTTAAGGTATTATCTAAAAAAGAAAATTTTTAGCCATGTTCACATTATACATTTTTTTAAGTTTGACATTAAACTAAGTTGACACATTGATAATACGAAGTATTTTTATGAATTATATTAATTAATTTTGGAAATAAATTTTACGTAATTTGAAATTTAATCGATTATTTTTTATGTAGATATAATTATTATACAACGTAAATAAAATATAAATTATTTTTTAATAAAATAATCCACTTTTATTATTAATAACTAAGTAAAAAATTTTGTTTGTGTAAGTAAAAAATTTTGTTTGTGACCGAAGTTAAAAGCAATTGCAAAACCGAATATAAAATATTTTGTGGTGACGGCGGCGCGTAGGTAGTTAATCTACTTTTAAGAACGTGGAATTTAATCATGTTATAAGTAGTTATAATTATTATGTAATGTGTCAAGAAATGAGCGGATATGCAGATAGCACGAAATATTTGACGCAAAAACTCAAGTTGGCGCATATGACAAAGATTTTAGAATTATTCTATTATCATTTATTTTTTAGACTTTTTAAAAATTTTTAAAATTTTAAATTAGTAAAAGAAAAGTTGTACTTTAATTTTTTTTAATAATAAAATTTTAATTTAATTCTTTAAAATTTATATTTTTACTACTATAAAAATTACTATTTAATTTCGACTCTAAAATTTTTTTTTCTTAATTCCCCTGTATTATAAGTCTCATAATTGGAGGGTAGTGAATATCATACCCCACAGCTTTTTCTTTCTTTTGTCATTATGATTGTCATTATGATTACAATGATTATTGTGATACAACGAGGGGAAATGTTCGTTCGGTAGGACGGTGAAAGGCTTTTATTTCATAAATCAAGTTGAGATTTTATTATTTCTTCTTTAATTTATATTCAAAAAATTATATTATATATATATGATAAGAGGCAAAATCCCAACTTAATAAAAAATTTACATTTGGTGTGTACCAAATAATTACCTTATTCTTAATATCTTATGAGTCGGAGGCAAAGGTTTAGGGTATATTTAATTTCAGAAATTAAAGATTTCTTTTTCTTTTTGTTTTCCTAAAAGTAGAAAAAAAAATTGAGAAAATTTGTTTGGTTGAAATTTTAAATAAATGAAAAAAATATGTGAAAATTATAAAATAAAAAAATTTAAACGATCACCCACAACGTATTCGAGTGAAACAAAAAGAAGTAAATTTAAACCACCAAAAATTGTGACAAACATGACCATTGAAAATGTGGAGAACAGTTATATGTATTTTTGTCGTGTATGGTTATTAGGCACTAGACTAGTCAACCACCCCTAAATTCGCCCAAAATATCTCATTTTAAACTCTTTAAATTTCGTCTCATTTTCAACCTTAAGCATAAATAAAAATATATGTTTACTTTTTTTTCTTAACCATTTTAGAAAATAAAAAAAGATTGTGAAGGTTTTTTTGGTTGTGTTCTCAATGGCTTTGGTGCTCTCAATCCAATTTGTAGTAGGACAAGAGGAGAAGGCTTTTGATGAGGCAGCATCTTTGGAAGCTGACAGGGTACTTTTGACTTCAAGGGTGGCAGCTTCTCTAGAATCGAAAGCAGAATTTTTCGGCGGGTTAAAGAGGAGAATGGTATAATGATGCTCAAAAAGCAAAATGAGACCCAGATTTTAAGTAGGAGAATGCTAACACTAAAAATGAGAAGAATTAGTCAGGGGATGGTGCAGCAAATTACCATAATCGCAATAAGCAACCTTAGGCTATGTAATTTAATAAAAAGAAACACATCCAATAATATGGAGATATATATATACACATTATAAGGGCTAGAAAATTTTCTCAATAGCCAAAACAAAAGTAATTGTTAAATGATAAATTAAATGACCAACAATAAATTTCATGTACTCGAGTCCATAAATATTATTATTTAATATTTATCTTGGACAATTAATTCTTTTTTAATTTTTATAAAGGTGCGTAACTTTAGATTCTATTATTGGAGGAGAAAAGAAAATTTTAATTTTTTTTAAGTATACCTCCAATTCTTGTACTCTTTTGCAATTTTTTTAAAAATTTAATCCACTACTTTTAATTTTTAAATTTTAGTCTCTTAGTTTGACTTAAAATTTAAAATTCAATTGTTGATGTTATTAATTAAATTTGGCCATTAAAATTTTTTTTAAAAAAAACTTACACCATAGGCCAAAATTAATTTAAGCATAAATTTAATACAAACATAAATTAAAAATTTATTTGTAACATTCCATCGAATTTTAGGTCATTTGATATTATTATTATTACAACAGTTAGGAGGAATTTCATCGTTTTTAGACATTATTTCTTGATTTAAGAATTCGAGATGTAAATGGAGATAATTATATGAAAAGATAAATTTAGTTTCAACAACCTTGAGCAACATTATCCACAAAAACTTTAAGGTTGATATCCAAGGAACCACCTTCCATGGCGGCCTCTCCGCTAACCCTTTCCATTTCACAACATTCTTCTTCACTTGCATCCCTTTCTCCTCATCCCCCATCACCAAACCCAAGCACCTAACAATCTCATCACGTTTCATGATCCCTTCTTCATTAGCACTCACTCTCACCCCATTCCCCCCACATCTTCAATCAGCTTCGCATTAGTCCCTTGATCCGTCCATTGAGGGAAAGCCACCACTGGTACAATGGCCACCATGCTTTCCAACGTCGAGTTTCACCCACAATGTGTCACGAAGCAATCCAACGACGATGAGACAATACTTCCACTGGCAAACACCATGGAAGCACCACCCCAAACTGTTCCAATTCTTCCCTGCAAGTCAGTTTATCTTCTTCTTTCTCTTCGTAGCCTCCATCTTTCCAGTTCCTCACCACCCATAAAAACGGTTGTCGGCTGGATAATAAGGCTCAAGCGATTTCCTCTACTCGTCGATGAGTACTAATCCACCATATGATTGTTAAATCATCGGTTAGAGCTCATTAATTAAAAATAAAGGCTTTTCTATAATACATTTTCACATTTCTACATATTTAAATAGTTATACATATTAAATGGATAAAATGATACTTTTATAAAGGCAAAGAATTACACATTGACCACACACACAAAAATCCAACCCACTCCATCTTACAACCACATTTCAAAAAAGTTTGTTTCCTACATTCAAAATCTATCACACCATTCATATTCTCCCATCCCTATCACATATTGTACTTAATGGTCACTTCCAATTTCTTTCAAGAAAAAAACAAGATTAAATTTTATTATTGGTCTTACTTTATAAAAATTGTAGATTTAATATTTATACTTTAATTGGGTCATTTTTAATTCTATTACTTTTAAAATTTTAAAATTTCAATCTTTACTAAACGATAATTGTTAAATTCATTAAATTCTATTATTTTCAAAATTTGATGCAACAAAACATATTATGATATGTGTAATAGCATTTCAGTTTGCGATTTTCACATATTACTTGTTGAAATTTTAGTTAATGGATTAGTGACTATCATTTGTGTCGAGATGGAAATTTTAGAATTCGAAAAAAATAGTGACTTAAAATGATTCAATTAAAGAATATATATTAAATCTATAATTGCACACATAATACATTACAGATAATTGAATTGAAACATTGAATTGATTTGAAAGTGATAATTTTACTTACGACAACCTTCAGCAATATCATCCACAAAAGCTTTAAGGTTCATATCCATGGATGGCGGCTCCAGTGACTAACCCTTTCCATTTCTCTACATTTTTCTTCACTTCCATTCCTTTCTCATCATCCATCATCACCAAATCCAAGCACCTAACGATCTCATCCCGTTCCACGATCCCTTCTTCATTAGCACTCACTCTTACCCCATTCCCCCACACATCTTCAATCAGCTTCGCAGTAGTCCCTTGATCCGACCATTGAGGGAAAGCCACCACTGGTACACCGGCCACCATGCTCTCCAACGTCGAGTTCCACCCACAATGCGTCACGAAGCAACCCAAGGATGGATGAAACAGTACTTCCACTTGCGAACACCATGGAACCACCATCCCAAACTGTTCCAATTCTTCCCTGCAAGTCAGTTTATCTTCTTCTTTCTCTTCGTAGCCTCCATCTTTCCGGTTCCTCACCACCCATAAAAACGGTCGCCGGCTGGATATTAAAGCTCGAGCGATTTCCTCCACTTGTTGCTTTGTTAACACCGCAATGCTCCCGAAGGAAACGTAAACGACGGCCGATTTTGGTTTCGAGTCTAACCATTGGAGGTAATCTTTTGAATCGGATTGAAAAAGATCGGTTCTCAAGGAATTATCCAAGGAGTCATTTGAGTTCAAGAAAGAAAATGGGATTAAAGGTCCGATGCCGACCATGTTGAAATTTTCAATGGCGTTTAATGCTTCGTGTTCCAAAGCATCGAATGTGTTAACAAGGATTTTGGGGTTGGATTCATCAGCGAGGACGTCCATTTTTTCTTGGATTAACGACAGTGCCCAACGGTAAACGTTTAAAGCGGTTAACGGGAGGTCGCGGGTGGCGAGTAGCGGCAGACCTGGTAATTTTATTGAACGCTGGGGGTTTGTTTCATCAGCTTGAGCTTTAAAGGTAGTTTCGTATCCGTTGAAGTAAAAATAATAGATGTCGAAAACGGTGGCGGGTTGAATCCAAAGTAAAGCTGTCGGGATGTGATGTTTACGCGCCACCTCCGAGGCCCAATGGATGAACAGGGTGTAGACAATGCAAGTGACGGGTTTGCCTTCGTTTTCACTGCTTGTTATAAACTCGGAGATGGCTTCTTTGCCTCGTCGCCTGAATTCAGATAGGTAATGGTCTATGTCATCGCCGGGTTGAAAACCGTCGTCGTAGCCATCGGAAAAGGGTAAAAACGTTAGGCCTTGAGCAGTGGGGACTTTGCTCATTCGGCGGCGAGCGGAGATGCAGGTGATGAAAGTTACACGTACGCCAATACGTATAAGATGCTTGGCAAATTGTAAGGTTGGGTTTATGTGGCCTTGTGCAGGGAAGGTCACTAGGAGGAAATAAGGCTGTGACATGGTGGTGACGGTGGCGCGTAGGTAGTTCACCTGGTCTTTTTTTACGAACGTCGGATTTGGAGTAAAGAAAGGAAATCGAAGTGTTTTTATAAATGATGAGAAGCACTGAAAAAGGGTGACGTTTGGGCCGACGAATTTGAAGATTCCTAATTTCTTTTGGATTTTGTGTGGGAAAAAATTCATCACGCTGTCACACACATTCTTGCTTTGCAAGGACTCATTAATTTCTATATGTTAAATTAAAATATAATTATTATTTTTTTAAATTTATCCAAAAATTTTGTGATAAATTAAAAGCCGATGTTAAAAACAATAACAAAACCGAATATATATATACATCAAAATGGTATGTTTTTTACTGTACTGTTTTGTTAGTGTCAAGTGGTATCAAACGGAGATGTAATAATTTAAAGTATTTAGGGATTTGAAGTGCAAATTCCCATTTTAAGTGACTATTGGAAAAAGAAGTGAAAGGGAGCCGCTTAAATGTGGCTAATTGCCTTGTAAACCATCGTTATATATTTTTTCTTTTTATTCCCCTTCAACTCATTATATTGTGTTTAAACAAGCCCTTAACTTTTTTTTGTAGTTAACTAAGCTCTTAACTTATGGGTTTTACACATAAAAGCCCTTTATTTTAATATTAAAGTAAATATATTTTGAATTTCAAGCTCTCATCTTAATTTCTTGTTGATGCAATAAAAATTATATACACTTTAACATAAACATAAAATCTAAAAAAGTAATCAGCAATTTCAAAATAGTAATTAAGCATGTATGTATATAAGCACTCTCAACAAATTTTAAATTTTTATTTTTTTAATAAACTATTCTCATCAAATTCATATCAACATAGAATGCGAATTAATTTATATATTTTTTAAATAGTATTACTTTAATATTAAAATTTAGGACTTTCATGGGTAAAAATCATAGTTTGAGGGCCTATTTAACTACAAAAACAATATAAAAGCTTGTTTAAACAAAGTGTAATAGATTAAGCACCTTTTAGTATATTAGCCTTCCATCTATGTTTTCATTGGTTCTTATGCATTGAAAATAATCAAATAATTTCTGCAATGTAGGTGTCAGGTTGAACAACATACAGTCTAGCAGGGCTAAAATACTAAAAAGCCCTTTAATATGGGTAAAACATATTTAATTTAATATTAAAATAAATGGATTTTATGAATAAAAATCAAGTTAAGGGCTTTAACTACAAAAATAGATTAAGGGTTTGTTTAAACACAATGTAGTGAGTTGAAGGGAAATAAAAAGAAAATAATAAATAAGGAATGCTTGCAAGACAATTAGCTACATTTAAAGTTTAGTTCCACAACACTACTGACAGCCGAGACCCTTTCACTTTTTTCTCCCAACAATAGCAAAACTCGAATATATACAATATTTAAGGAAACAATCTTACAAGTCAATATTTTAATTGTTTGACACATTATGACCATTAATATTAAAATCATGTGTGGACACTATTATTAATTATCAATATTTATAATATTTAACAATAATTTAGTTTGACCATTATATATAAGAAAATTTTTAACTTTTAAGTTTGACATTAAATTAGGTTTACACATTGATAATGCAGCTAATTGATATATTTTTATTATTTATTTTGATTATTTTTTGACATGAATTTTATCTAATTTGGCATTTTATCATGTTCTAAGTAATTATAATTATTATGCAATGTGTCGAGAAATGAGCGGATATGCAGATAGCACGAAATATTTGACGCAAGAACTCAAGTTGGCGCATATGACAGATTTTAGAATTATTCTATTATCATGTATTTTTAGACTTTTTAGAAATTTTTAAAATTTTAAATTAGTAAAAGGAAAGTTGCACTTTAACTTTTTAAAAATGATAAAATTTTGATTTAATCTTTTAAAATTTACATTTTTACTATCATAAAAATTACTATTTAATTTCGACCCTAAATTTATTATTCTTACTTGAAAAAAACACCTATTAAGTTTGTAGGATTTTTTATGAATTCGATTTCTTCCAATCGATATTATGTATAGTCTCATAACTGGAGGGTAGTGAATATCATATCCCGTAGCTTTTTCTTTCTTTTGTCATTATGATTGTCAGTATGATTACAAAGACTTGTGATATCACGGGGGAAAATGTTCGGTGTGACGGTGAAAGGTTTTTATTTCATAAATATAGTTGAGATTTTATTATTTATTATTTAATTTATATTCAAAAAATTAAATATATATATATATGATAAGAGGCAAAATCCCAACTTCATATGTGGAATAAAAAACTTACATTTCGTGTGTACTAAATAATTACCTTATTCTTAATATCTTATGAGTCGGAGGCAAAGGTTTAGGGTATATTTAGTTTCAGAAATTAAAGATTTCTTTTTCTTTTTGTTTTTCTAAAAGTAGAAAAAAAAATTGAGAAAATTTGTTTGGTTGAAATTTTAAATAAATGAAAAAAATATGTAAAAATTATAAAATAAAAAAATTTAAACGATCACCCACGACGTATTCGAGTGAAACAAAAAGAAGTAAATTTAAACCACCAATAATTGTGACAAACATGACCATTGAAAATGTGGAGAAAAGTTATATGTATTTTTGTCATGTATGGTTATTAGGCACTAGACTAGTCAACCACCCCTAAATTCGCCCAAAATATCTCATTTTAAACTCTTTAAATTTCGTCTCATTTTCAACCTTAAGCATAAATAAAAATATATGTTTACTTTTTTTTTCTTAACCATTTTAGAAAATAAAAAAGATTGTGAAGGTTTTTTTGGTTGTGTTCTCAATGGCTTTGGTGCTCTCAATCCAATTTGTAGTAGGACAAGAGGAGAAGGCTTTTGATGAGGCAGCATCTTTGGAAGCTGACAGGGTACTGTTGAGTTCAAGGGTGGCAGCTTCTCCAGAATCGAAAGTAGAAGCTCTTACCGGATCAAAAAATGGCCTCAATTTTTTTTATTTGTTGCATAACATTTTTTAATTTTTTTAAAAAGGGCCCCAATTTATTGTTCCGCCTAGGGTCTCAAAAATGTCAAGAACGGGCCTAGTCATTTGACTTTTTTTTTTGAAAAGTCTAGGTAGCAAGCTCTAAGCGATGATTTGGCAATCAGTACTATGATCGATACCTATAGACAAGTAGAAGAACATTCTTTTTAACAGTCAATCTTCATTATAGAAGAAGAAAGCTATTTAGATTTTGGTCCACAAATTAGTAACGTTTAAAGTTGCTTCATGAAAAAAATTGACCTATAAAAGGAGAAGGAGTGTTTTTGATTGGTGCAGATGATGCAAACAGGGAAGGCCAGAATGATTTTAAAACACATTAATGATCACCCACAATGTCTTCAAGTGAAACAAAGTGAAATAAATTGAACCCACCAATAATAGTGATAAACATCACCATTGAAAATGTGGAGAGAAGTTATATGTATTTTTGTCGTGTATGGCTATTAGGCACTGGACTAGTCAACGACCCCTAAATTCGCCCAAAATGTCTCATTTTAAAATCTTTAAATTTTGTCTCATCTTCATCCTTAAGCATCAATAAAAATATATCTTTACTTATTTCTTAACCTTTTTAGAAAATAAAAAGGATGGCAAAAGTTTTTTTTGGTTGTGTTCTCATTGGCTTTGGTGCTCTCAATCCAATCCGTAATAGGGCAAGAGGAGAAGGCTTTTTGTAACACCCCTAACCCGTATCCTTCCCCAAAATAGGGTTATAGAGCATTATCGGAGTTTACAAATTAATTTTTAGACATTTCATTTCATCAAGCATTCATATTTATAACCAATCAAAATCAAAACTTTTATGAGCTAACATTAACCAATTTAACTTATACAATAACCAGAATCAAATCATCCAAAATTTCCGATAGAACCAATGGACAATGTGATATATCTCCAACAAGCTTCCAACCCAATCGAGCTTCCGATAATCATTTCAAAACATCCAATAATAAATCAATTCCAAACACACATATATATATATATCATATTCATTACCAAATAGCATTCAATTCAATTAAAATTATACAAAATATAGTTCATAAGAACTTACCAGGCTAAATTGCAGAAATTCCAAAATTCAGGGACATTTTAAAAAATTTCTATTTTTCACGAATTTCCACCCAATATTGATCTAAATTAATATTTCATTCAATTTAGTAATTTAAATAATAAAACAATTCATTTCATGGAATTTAGTCATTTTTTGATATTTTTCCAAAATTACCCCTAAAGTTTTACTTTTATTCAATTTAGTCCTCGAGCCCAAATCATGCAAATTAACCATTTGAAATGAAAATCCATGCGAGCATAATATTCATAAATTTATTTTCCTCCTCCTCTCCATTCCACATCCTTAATTTACATAACATGCTTATAAGTAACCTTATCTATAATTTCACTATTTTCTTGTAAATTTATTCAAAGCTGTCCATTTGAGTCATAGTCACTAAATCATTTATATATTGAGCTATAGAAATCAAAATTAAGATCTGTTAATTTTCCCTGAAACTAGACTCATATATCTTCTTTCCATAAAATTTTCAGAATTTTTGGTTCATGCAAATAGTACAGTTTATTCTTTAAAGTTTCCCCTATTTTGCTGTCTGACAGTTCCGACCACTCTTCACTAAAAATGAATTATCTAATTGTACAGAATTTGGATGATTTTTCTATTTATTTAATTTGAAAATAGATTCATTAAGGATTCTAATCATATAAATTATAACTCATAATTATTTTTCTTCAATTTTTTATGATTTTCCAAAGTTAGAACAGGGGAACCCGAAATCATTCTGATATTGTCTCACAAAATTTATTATATATCATGATTTAAAATTCTATTGCTTACACCATTTCTTCTATGAGAAACTAGACTCAATAAGCTTTAATTTCATATTTTATTCATCTTCTAATTCAATTCCCACAATTTTTGGGGATTTTTCAAAGTTAACCTACTGCTGCTGTCCGAACTGTTTTAGTGTAAAATATTGATTACTAAGTTTATAACACTCTTATTTTCTTTCTCTACACTATTTCTCATCACTTTCTCTTATTTTCTCTTCACTAACATACCAAGAACATAAAACCTTATATAATAAAACTCTACATTAACATCAATTTCATGCCTTTTCAATAATATCAAACTCAAAAATATATTGAAATCTTGATGTTCTTACCTTGCTCAATTGATTTCAATCTTTAACTTGATTTTCTCCCTCCTCCAGCTTCTATTTCTTGAATCTAACTTGATATTCTAGCTCCCCATAGTCTCCTTGTTATCTTTCTCTCTTGATGGATATGGAAATTCTTTTGATTTCTAAGCGAAAATGGTGAATTTTTTATAAAAGGACCAAATTGTAAAGAAAAGAAAGTTTCTTTCTTTCTTTCCTCTTCATACGTTGGTTGCATGGGGAAGAAGATGATAATTCCTTATCTTTCCTTTCATATATATACTAAATAGAATAATAATAAATTAATAAAATATCATTTAAAAATCATATTAAAATATTAATGAACTAATAATTAATTAATTAATTAATCTAAAATATCACCAACATCATCATTGCCTTCTAGATTTCTCTCTCTTCTAATTGACCATTTTGCCCTTCATAATCTTTTAAAATTCCATCATTGAGTCACACTTAATTTGGTAAAATTACGATTTAGTCCCTCATAATTCTTATCTTATTCAATTTGGTCCTAATTCATCCATTTTCCTTAGTTTCTAGATCATTCTACCCTTAAAATATTTAGACCTTTGGTCCTTCAACTTTTTCATATTTACACTTTAACCCCTCAATACTTTTCTCACTTTTGCGATTTAATCCTTTATTGCATTAATATGTCATACTTCTCAATGTTGACATAACTCAAAATTTCCCCCTTTTTTTTTACTTTATTTCCTTATTTTACTATACCAAGGATAATATCTTACTATAGAAATTTTTGAAATATTACATTTGTGGTCCCGAAACTACTGTTTCGACTAGGCCCAAATTCGGGCTATTACACTTTTGATGAGGCAGCATCTCCTGAAGCCGATAGGGTACTTTTGAGGGAGGAAACTTCTCCAGAATCGAAAGCAAAAGCTCCTGCTGGATTTTTCGGTGGGTTAAAGAGGAGAATGGTATAGTGATGCTCAAAAAGCAACATGAGACCCAGATTTTAAGCAGAAGAATGCTAACACTAAAAATGAGAAGAATTAGTCAGGGGATGATGCAGCAAATTACCATAATCGCAATAAGCAACCTTAGGCAATGTAATTTAATAAAAAGTAACACATCTAATAATATGGAGATATATATATTATAAGGGCTAGAAAATTTTCTCAATAGCCAAAACAAAAGTAATTGTTAAATGATAAATTCAATGACCAACAATAAATTTCATGTACTCGAGTCTATAAATATTATTATTTAATATTTATCTTGGACAATTAACTCTTTTTTAATTTTATAAAGGTGCGTAACTTTAGATTCTACTATTGGAGGAGAAAAGAAAATTTTAATATTTTTTCTAAGTATACCCCCAACTCTTGTACTCTTTTGCAATTTTTTTAACATTTAATCCGCTACTTTTAATTTTTAAACTTTTGTCTCTTGTTTGACTTAAAATTTAAAATCCAATTGATGGTGTTATTAATTAAATTTGACCATTAAAATTATTTTTAAAAAAAAAACTTACACCATAACCCAAAATTAATTTAAGCGTAAATTTAATACAAACATAAATTAAAAATTAATTTGTAACATTTCATCGAATTTTAGGTCATTTGATATTATTATTATTACAACAAGAGGAATTTGATCGTTTTCAAACATATTATTTCTTGATTTAAGAATTCGAGATATAGATGTAGATAATTATATGAAAAGATAAATTTACTTGCAACAACCTTGAGCAACATCATCCACAAAAACTTTAAGGTTGATATCCAAGGACCCACCTTCCATGGCGGCCTCCCCCGCTAACCCTTTCCATTTCTCAACATTCTTCTTCACTTGCATCCCTTTCTCCCCATCCCTTATCACCAAACCCAAGCACCTAACAATCTCATCACGTTCCATGATCCCTTCTTCAATAGCACTCACTCTCACCCCATTCCCCCCACATCTTCAATCAGCTTCGCATTAGTCCCTTGATACACTGGCCACCATGCTCTCCAACGTCGAGTTTCACCCACAATGCGTCACGAAGCAACCCAACGACGATGAGACAATACTTCCACTTGCGAACACCATGGAACCACCATCCCAAACTGTTCCAATTCTTCCCTGCAAGCCAGTTTATCTTTTTCTTTCTCTTCGTAGCCTCCATCTTTCCAGTTCCTCACCACCCATGAAAATGGTTGCCGGCTGGATAAAAAATCTCAAGGGATTTCCTCTACTCGTCGATGAGTACTAATCCACCATACGATTGTTAAATCATCGGTTGGAGCTCATTAATTGAACTTAGAAAGAACTTAACAGCGTAATGACTTAAACAAAAAAAGTTTTGAATAGTTGAACAACTGAAATGAAAATTTTCTAATAACTCATGACCATTTTGTAACTTTTTGAAGTTGAGTAATCAAAACATAAATTTACTAATAATTTAGTGACTTTAGAACATAAAATTTAAAAAAAATTAAACATAAAGGCTTTTCTATAATACATTTTCACATTTCTACATATTTAAAGTTATACATATTAAACGGATAAAATGATACTTTTATATAGTATAAAGGCAAAGAGTTACACATTGACCACACACAAATAAATCCAACCCACTCCATCCTACAACCACATTTCAAAAAATTTTGTTTCCTACATTCAAAATCTATCACGCCATTCATATTCTCCAATCCCAATCACATATTATATACTTAAATGGTCACTTTCAATTTCTTTCAAGAAAAAAATAAGGTTAAATTTTATTATTATTCTTACTTAACAAAAGTTGTAGATTTAATACTGATACTTTAATTTGGTCATTTTTAATTCTCTTACTTTTTAAATTTTAAAATTTCAGCCTTCACTAAACGATAATTGTTAAATTCATTAAATTCTGTTATTTTCAAAATTTGATGCAACAAACATATTATCATATGTGTAATGGCATTTCTGTTTGATATTTTCACATATTACTTACTGAAATTTTAGTTAATGGATTAGTGACTATCATTTGTGTCGAGACGGAAATTTTAAAATTCGAAAAAAATAGGGACTTAAAATGATTCAATTGGGAAATATATTTATTAAATCTATAATTGTACACATAGGACATGACTAGTAATTGAATTTAAACAAAAAAATTTAACTACTATTATTTGGTTCAGGACTAAAATTTTAAAAGACTAAAAGTATAGGGACTAAAATTGAACATTTTGAAAAGTGCAGGACTAAAAATGGTCAAATTAAAGTATTGAGACTAAATCCATAACTTTCATAAAGTATAGAGACTAGTAGCAAAATTAAACAAAAAAAAAACCATATCTGCATAAACTTGTGTGGTGGGTCGTCCTTCGCATGTTTACTACAAGGTAAAACCTAATCAAGTTTCATGGTACGATAATAACTGTTTAAAAAACTACTATTGAAACAGTGAATTGATTTGAAAGTGATAATTTTACTTACGATATCCTTCAGCAATATCATCCACAAAAGCTTTAAGCTTCATATCCAAGGAGCTGCCTTCCATGGCGGCTTCTCTGGCTAACCGTTTCCATTTCTCTACATTTTTCTTCACTTCCATCCCTTTCTTATCATCCCCCATCACCAAATCCAAGCACCTAACGATCTCATCACGTTCCACCATCCCTTCTTCATTAGCACTCACTCTCACCCCATTCCCCCACACATCTTCAATCAGCTTCGCATTAGTCCTTTGATCCGTCCATTGAGGGAAAGCCACCACCGGTACACCGGCCGCCATGCTCTCCAACGTCGAGTTCCACCCACAATGCGTCACGAAGCAACCCAACGATGGATGAAACAATACTTCCACTTGCGAACACCATGGAACCACCATCCCAAACTGTTCCAATTCTTCCCTGCAAGTCAGTTTATCTTCTTCTTTCTCTTCTTCGACTCCATCTTTCCAGTTCCTCACCACCCATAAAAACGGTCGCCGGCTGGATATTAAAGCTCGAGCGATTTCCTCCACTTGTTGCTTGGTTAACACCGCAATGCTCCCGAAGGAAACGTAAACGACGGCCGATTTTGGTTTGGAGTCTAACCATTGGATGTAATCTTTTGAATCGGATTGAAAAAGATCGGTTCTCAAGGAATTATCCAAGGAGTCATTTGAGTTCAAGAAAGAAGATGGGATTAAAGGTCCGATGCCTACCATGTTGAAATTTTCAATGGCGTTTAATGCTTCGTGTTCCAAAGCATCGAATGTGTTAACAAGGATTTTGGGGTTGGATTCATCAGCGAGGACATCCATTTGTTCTTGGAACAACGACAGTGCCCAACGGTAAACGTTTGAAGCGGTGACGAACGACGGAAGGTCGCGAGTGGCGAGTAGCGGCAGGCCTGGTAATTTTATTGAACGCTTGGGGTTTGTTTCATCAACAGGAGCTTTAATGGTGGATTCGTATCCGTTGAAGTAAAAATAATAGATGTCGAAAACGGTGGCGGGTTGAATCCAAAGTAAAGCTGTCGGGATGTGATGTTTACGCGCCACCTCCGAGGCCCAATGGATGAACAGGGTGTAGACAATGCAAGTGACGGATTTGCCGTCGTTTTCACTGCTTGTTATAAACTCGGAGATGGCTTCTTTGCCTCGTCGTCTCAATTCAGATAGGTAATGTTCTATGTCATCGCCGGGTTGAAAACCGTCGTCGTAGCCATCGGAAAAGGGTAAAAACGTTAGGCCCTGAGCAGTGGGGACTTTGGTCATGCGGCGGCAAGCCGAGATGCAGGTGACGAAAGTTACACGTACGCCAATACGTATAAGATGCTTGGCAAATTGTAAGGTTGGGTTTATGTGGCCTTGTGCAGGGAAGGTCACTAGGAGGAAATGAGGCTGTGACATGGTGGTGACGGCGGCTCGTAGGTAGTTCACCTGGTCTTTTTTTACGAACGTCGGATTTGGAGTAACTAAGAAAGGAAATCGAAGTGTTTTTAAAAATGATGAGAAGCACTGAAAAAGGGTGACGTTTGGGCTGACGAATTTGAAGATTCCCAAGTCCTTTTGGATTTTGTGGAAAACCATTCATCCCGCTGTCTTGCTCTGCAAGGACTAATATAATTATTTTAAAAAAATTATCCAAAAATTTTGTGACCAATTAAAAGTCGAAGTCAAAAACAATAGCAAAACGAGTATATATATACATACATCAAAATGGCATGTTTGTTACTGTACTGTTTTTTTGTGGCAGGTATCAGACTGAAATGTAATAATTTAAAGTATTTAGGAATTTGAAATGCAAATTTCCCATTTTAAGTAACTATAAAAAAGAAGTGAAAGGGTGCCGCTTAGATGTGGCTAATTGCCTTGTAAACCCTCGTTATATATTTTATTTTTTATTCCCCTTCAACTCACTAGGTTGTGTTTAAACAAGCCCTTAACTTAATTTTATATTTAAATAAACTCTTAACCTATGAGTTTTACTCATAAAAGCCTTTTATTTTAATATTAAAGTAAATATATTTTGAATTTCAAGCTCTTATCTTAATTTCTTATTGATGCAATAAAAATTATATACACTTTAACATAAACATAAAATCTAAAAAAGTAATCAGCAATTTCAGAATAGTAATTAAGCATGTCATGCATATAAGCACTCTCAACAATTTTTAATTTTTAATTTTTTATTTAATAAACTATTCTCATCAAATTCACATCAACATAAAATGCGAATTAATTTATATATTTTTTAAATAGTTTTACTTTAATATTAAAATTTAGGACTTTCATGGGTAAAAATCATAGTTTGAGGGCCTATTTAACGACAAAAATAGTACAAAAGCTTACTTAAACAAAGTGTAATAGTTTAAGCACTTTTTAGTATATTAGCCTTCCATCTATGTTTTCATTGGTTCTTAAGCATTGAAAATAATCAAAAAAATTCTACAATGCAGGTGCCAGGTTCAACAACATACAGTCTAGCAAGGCTAAAATACTAAAAAGCCCTTTAATATGAGTAAAACATATTTACTTTAGTATTAAAATAAAGAGATTTTATGAGTAAAAATCATAAGTTAAGGGCCTATTTAATTACAAAAATAGGTTAAGAGCTTGTTGAAACACAATGTAATGAGTTGAAGGGGAATAAAAAGAAAATAATAAATAAGGAGGGTTTGCAAGGCAATTAACCACATTTAAGGTTTTCCACAACAGTTTCAAAAAAATTAAACATAAAGGTTTTTCTATAATGCATTTTCGTTTTCACCATTTAAATAGTTATACATATTAAATGGATAAAATGATACTTTTATATAGGGCAAAGAATTACTCATTGTCCACACACACACAAAAAAAATTCGAACTATTTAAAATCCATCCCACGATTCGTATTAATCTCCCATCCCTAGCACATATAATACTTAAATGGTCACTTTTAATTTCTTTCAAGAAAAAAACAAGATTAAATTTTATTATTAGTCTTACTTTACAAAAGTTGTGGATCTAATTCTTAATTATACATTAATTTGGTCACTTTTAATGCTCATACTTTCTAAATTTTAAAAGTCATCACTAAACAATAATTGTTAAATTCATTAAATTCTGTTATTTTTAAAATTTGATGCAATAAACATATCATCATGTGTGTACTAGCATTTTAGTTGGCTATTTTCACATATTACTTACTAAAATTTTAGTTAATGGATCGGTGACTATCATTTGTATTGAGACGGAAATTTTAGAATTCGAAAAAAATAGGGACTTAAAATGATTCAGTTGGAGAATATATATTAAATCTACAATTATATGTATAGTACATTTCTAGGAATTGAAATTAAACAAACAAATTTAACTACTATTTTTTGGTTAAGGATGAAAATTTCAAAAGTTTAAAAGTATAGGGACTAAAATTGAACATTTTGAAAAGTGCAGGACTAAAGTGATCAAATTGAAATAACGGAACTAAATCCATGACTTTTATAAAGTATAGGGACTTGTGGCAAAATTAAACCAAGAAAACCACATCCGCATAAACTTGTGTGGTGGCTTATCATTCGTATGATAATACCTACTCCGCTACTAGGGGTGTTCAGTCAGTTCACTGACTCGAAAAAATATTAATTGAATTAATTGAACTTTCAATATTTTTAACTATTAACTGAATCGAATTTTTAAAAAAAAAACTAACCGAATCAAAAACTTTTCGGTTAATTCAGTCGGTTAACCAAATTAACCGAAAATTATATATTTTTTATTTTTGGTTAAAAATTAATCGAATTACCCAAATTACCCGAATTACCCGAATTAATCGAATTGAATCACTACATAATTAAAAACATTACATAAGTCTTGAAATTAATACATAAATTATCTGTAATTTTTATGATTTGGTTGGGTTGGGTTGGATACTTGGGTTTGGGTTGGGCTTAGGTGAATAGTGAGCCTATTTATATATTATAATTTTATTTATTAATTTTTCGATTAAATCAAAACAATTCAGTTAACCGACCGGTTTCGAACTGAATTAGCCGTTAACCGGAAAATGAGAAAATAATTAATCGACCACCGACCGAAAAAATTCGGTTAACTGACTGATTAACCGAATTCAATCGGTTAACCGAATTTTTTTGATTTTACTTGAATTTGGCACACCCTTATCCAGTACGATAAAAGGTATTAAAAGGGATTATAATGAATTTTATCCTCAATGTTTATATATTTTATCAATTTAATTATTTTTAACTAAATTTAATTATTAATCTTTAAAAAAACTTAAACGTTACACCAAAATTAATTAAAGCATACATTTAATACAAACACAAATTAAAAATTTATTTGCAACAGTGAATTGATATTGTTGCTATTACAATATTTATAGCTGCTATTATAACAGTGAATTGATTTGAAAATGATAAATTTACTTCCAACAACCTTGAGCAACATCATCCACGAAAGCTTTAAGGTTCATATCCATGGAGCCGCCTTCCATGGAGGCTTCCCTGGCTAACCCTTCCCATTTCTCTACATTTTTCTTCACTTCCATCCCTTTCTCATCATCCCCCATCACCAAATCCAAGCACCTAACGATCTCATCACGTTCCACCATCCCTTCTTCATTAGCACTCACTCTCACCCCATTCCCCCACACATCTTCAATCAGCTTCGCATTAGTCCCTTGATCCGTCCATTGAGGGAAAGCCACCACCGGTACACCGGCCACCATGCTCTCCAACGTCGAGTTCCACCCACAATGCGTCACGAAACAACCCAACGACGGATGAGACAATACTTCCACTTGCGAACACCATGGAACCACCATCCCAAACCGTTCCAATTCTTCCCTCCAAGTCAGTTTATCTTCTTCTTTCTCTTCTTCGACTCCATCTTTCCAGTTCCTCACCACCCATAAAAACGGTCGCCGGCTGGATATTAAAGCTCGAGCGATTTCCTCCACTTGTTGCTTGGTTAACACCGCAATGCTCCCGAAGGAAACGTAAACGACCGCCGATTTTGGTTTGGAGTCTAACCATTGGATGTAATCTTTTGAATCGGATTGAAAAAGATCGGTTCTCAAGGAATTATCCAAGGAGTCATTTGAGTTCAAGAAAGAAGATGGGATTAAAGGTCCGATGCCGACCATGTTGAAATTTTCAATGGCATTTAATGCTTCTTGTTCCAAAGCATCGAAGGTGTTAACAAGGATTTTGGGGTTGGATTCATCAGCGAGGATATCCATTTGTTCTTGGAACAACGACAGTGCCCAACGGTAAACGTTTGAAGCGGTGACGAACGACGGAAGGTCGCGGGTGGCGAGTAGCGGCAGACCTGGTAATTTTATTGAACGCTTTGGGTTTGTTTCATCAACTGGAACTTTAATGGTGGATTCGTACCCGTTGAAGTAAAAATAATAGATGTCGAAAACGGTGGCGGGTTGAATCCAAAGTAAAGCTGCCGGGATGTGATGTTTACGCGCCACCTCCGAGGCCCAATGGATGAACAGGGTGTAGACAATGCAAGTGACGGGTTTGCCTTCGTATTCACTGCTTGTTATAAACTCGGAGATGGCTTCTTTGCCTCGTCGCCTCAATTCAGATAGGTAATGTTCTATGTCATCGCCGGGTTGAAAACCGTCGTCGTAGCCATCGGAAAAGGGTAAAAACGTTAGGCCTTGAGCAGTGGGGACTTTGGTCATGCGGCGGCGAGCGGAGATGCAGGTGATGAAAGTTACACGTACGCCAATACGTATAAGATGCTTGGCAAATTGTAAGGTTGGGTTTATGTGGCCTTGTGCAGGGAAGGTCACTAGGAGGAAATGAGGCTGTGACATGGTGGTGACGGCGGCACGTAGGTAGTTCTACTGGTCTTTTTGTACGAACGTCGGATTTGGAGTAAGTAAGAAAGGAAATCAAAGTGTTTTTATAAGTGATGAGAGGCACTGAAAAACAGTGACGTTTGGGCTGACGAATTTGAAGATGCCTAATTCCTTTTGGATTTTGTTTGGAAAAATATTTATCACGTTGTCACACACATTCTTCCGCTACAAGGACAAATATTATTTTAGTATTAATATCGAAGTCAAAATTTTTGTTTGTGACAAATTAAAAGACCAGAGTTAAAAACAATTGCTAAATGGAATATATATATTATACCTATATATTATAAAAGAAAAGTTTATATGAAACTGTGATTCTATATTAGTTTTTTAGTTGAATTTGAATTTTGTAAGAGACAAAATTTAATTTATCATTTTCTTAGGGATGACGTAGAATGATAATTTTATACAATCTTTTATCATATATAATATACACAATATTCAAGAAAACAATCATACGTGGGGTTTAATATTGTGACAAGTGGATACTTTAATTGTTCGACACATTAATACTATTAAATATGTTTAAGTTTTTTTTTTTCACTCAACTTTTAAAACTTTCAAAATGGTCACATAATTAATCAGATTTATTTTTTGGTCCATTTCCATTAAGTGTTTGACAAAAAGTTGAAGTGACTATTTAAATATTAGTATAATAACAAATTTTTTCCTCAAAATTTACATATTGTATCAATTTAGTCATAATTTTTAAAAATTAACCCTACCAGGCATTTAACGATGCTTAATGGAAATGGATAAAAAAATGGAACCCAATGAATTGAATGACCATTTTGAAAGTTTAAAAAATTGAGTGAGTAAAAAAATGTTTAGGCATAGATGGATAACTTGGTAGGTAGTTTAACCAAATATGAACTTACGTGTTTAGTGTTGGGGTTTAGTTTAACTAAAATTGTAATTGGTGAATTAAATTCAAACCCCAAAGAGTCGTGTAGTATGAAACTCTCTCTAACAGCATCATGCATCAAGCTGCAACCTAAGCATTGAAAAAACACCAGATAAGTCCAACAAGGTTTAGGAATCTTTGAAATTCGTCAGCTCAAACATCACCTTTTATCAATGCCTCTCTTCACTATAAAAACCCATTAATTTCCTTCACGAATTACGCGCCAACACTCGCCGCCGTCACCATCATGTCACAGCCTCATTTCATCGTAGTGACCTATCCTGCACAAGGCCACGTAAACCCGACTTTACAATTCGCCAAGCATCTTGTACCTATCAACGCACGTGTAACTTTCATCACCAGCATCTCCGTCATCAGTCGCATGACCAAAGTCCCCCACTGCTGAAGGCCTATCGTTTTTACCTTTTTCGGATAGCTACGACGACGAAATTAAACCCGGCAATGACACAGACAATTACATGTCTGAATTCAAGAGACGAGGCAGAGATGCCATCTCTGAGTTTATAACAAGTAGTGAAAACGAAGGTAAACCCATCACTTGCAGTGTCTACTATTTGCTCCTTCATTGGGCTACGGAGGTGGCGCGTAAACATCACATCCCGTCAACTTTACTCTGGATTCAGCCCTCCACCATTTTCGATGTTGGAGAATGATTCAAAGTCGGTTTTTCTAAATTTAGATTTGCTGTGCTATGCTTAGTTTGTTAATTTCCTTATTTCTCTATTTTTTGTTATGATCGTGCAATAGTGTTGCACATTTTTACGTTAGTTTGTTATGGTGTAAAGGCTATTTATAGGCCTACGTTTATTTCATTTTGTGTGTGAATAATACAGCAACTTCAGTCATTTTGAGTTCAGCTTTTCTTTCTTTTTAAATTTTCTATAGTTTAGTATTTTCCTTGCATACACGTTGTTTGACAATAGTCTTCTGTGACTATTTTTTCCCTACATTTTTGGTATCCGAGCCAGGTTCGTTTGTAGCTGGGCGTGCAACTAATGTCGTGAATGTGTCTCTCCTAGCTTATGATGGGATGGGAACGGTAGAATTTCAGTTTGATAGAATCTGGAAATTGAAAGTCCCACCAAGAAAGCGTAGCTTCCTATAGATGATGGCGATTAATCGTGTTCCAACGAAAGAATTTTTTATTAGTAGAGGAATTATTATCAACTCTTCGGATAGTGGGTGTCCATGGTGCGAGAGAGTGGCGGAATCTGTTGGAAACGTGATGGGCCGAAAATTTACTTTTTATTACACACTCAATATATTACAATACGAAGATTACAAATATTTTCTCAATGACTAGATAGTCTAGCTGCTGCTAGATTTTAACTCACTCAAGGTTTGCTAACCTTCTCACTCTCACTCACGTTGCTTCTCTTATTTCTTTTTTCTTCTCATTTTTCTTCATTACAACACAAGTTCAAGCCTCTATTTATAGGCTGATAAAGTGACAACAAATGTGGCTATTAATCCACTTAATTTCCAGCCACAAAACATCTCAATAATGGAGCACTTTGTATGGCTAAAATTTCAGCACTTTGCATGGCACAAAATTGCTCCACGTCTCATGCTTCTAGATTATGCTTGGAGTGGGTTTGATTTCTAACACTCCCCCTCAAACCCAACTTTCATACCGAGCTTCTCTTTGAATTTGTTGAATGTCTCCACTTTCAACGGCTTTGTGAAAATATCTGCCAGTTGATCTTCTGTCCTGCAATGGACCAACTCCACGTTTTTGTTTTTCACTTGCTCTCGGATAAAATGATACTTCGTATCGATGTGCTTGCTTCGGCTGTGCGACACCGGATTCTTGGCAAGTGATATAGCGGATTTGTTGTCAATGTAGATGGTAATTGGACCTTCATTTGAAACACCTATTTCTCCCAAAATATTCTTCAACCACATTGCTTGGCATGTACAAGTTGCTGCGGCCATATACTCTGCTTCACATGTTGAGAGAGCAATTGTTTGTTGCTTCTTTGACGACCATGAAAAAACTGCGGAACTGATGTGGAATGCATATCCGGAAGTGCTTTTCCGATCATCCAAGTCTCCCCCATAATCGCTATCTGAGTAGCCAACTAATTTTGAATCTTGTGAATGGGTATAGAATAAACCATGGTTCATCGTACCTTTGATATATCTCAAAATTCTTTTTGCGGCAATTAAGTGGTCTTGCTTCGGCTTCTCCATGAATCTGCTCACCAATCCTACTGCATATGTAATATCTGGTCGTGTGATTGTCAAATACCTTAAACTTCCAACGAGACTTTTAAACAACGTCGGATTTATCGACTCCCTTGTCGAATCAACACTTAGCTTCATCCCTGGATCAGCTGGCGTGACTACTGGCTTGCAATCCTTCATTTTGAACTTGTTCAAAATCTGCTCCGCATACTTCTTTTGAGAGACAAAAATTCCATCTTGCATTTGTTTCACCTCGACTCCAAGAAAGTATGACATCTCACCGATATTTGTCATTTCAAATTCTTTAGTCATAGCTTTCTTGAAATCATCAGACATACCTGGATTGTTTCCGGTGAAGATCATGTCATCCACATATAGGCATACGATCATGATATCTCCATATCCATTCTTCTTTGTGTACAGGGTGTGTTCGTGCGGGCTTTTGATGAATCTATTTCTTCGGAAGTACTCGTCGATCCTTGTGTTCCATGCTCTTGGGGCTTGCTTCAATCCATACAAAGCTTTCTTCAATCAGTAGAATTTGTCCTCCTTTCCTTGTATGCTATATCCAGGTGGTTGTTCTATGTAGACTTCCTCCTCCAAGTAGCCATTCAGGAATGCAGACTTGACGTCCATCTGATAGATTTTCCATTTGTATTGTGCTGCGACCGCTATGAGAAGCCTAATTGTGTCTATTCTTGCGACTGGAGCAAATATTTCATCATAGTCCACTCCTTGTCTTTGCTTGTAGCCTTTGGCGACTAGTCTTGCCTTGTATTTCTCTACTTTTCCTTTTTGTTGGTCTTCGTCTTGTACACCCACTTGACACCAATCGGGCTATGTCCATCTGGCAGACTTGTTAGCTCCCACGTGTCATTCCTTCTTATTGCAGCAATCTCCTCGTCCATGGCCTTCTTCCATTTATTGTCTTCAATTGCTTCTTCGTATGTCACTGGATCACATTCTGTCATTAGACAGAATAGTGAATAATCGAACTGCGTCTCTACAGGTTCCGTAGAATTGTAGATGTCGTTGAGACTCCGTGTTCTTGTGGGTGCTTCATCTGAGCTGCTGCTTCCGCTGCTGCTGGTTGGTGACGAAGGGGCTGTTGTACCAGGACTTTGATCATCGCCTTGTTCTTCTTGGTTGATGACATCATTGTCGTCTTCGTTGAAAAATAATCCTTCCACTTTCTTTTCTTCTTCACTCCATCTCCAGTAATCCGCTTCATCGAACTCGACATCTCTTGAGATAATCAATTTCTTAGTAAGAGGATTATAAAGTCTGTAGGCCTTACTTCTTTTGTCATAGCCTATAAAGATACACTTCTCTCCTCTATCGTCAAGCTTTTTCCTCTGTTGCTCAGGAACGTGTGCATATGCAATGCATCCAAAAATTTTGAGGTGTCCAACTCTTGGCTTGTGACCGCTCCATGCTTCTTCTGGTGTCTTGTGTCTTACACTTTTTGTTGGACATTGATTCAACAGATAAACTGCGCATTCAACGGCTTCAGCCCAGAAAGTTCTCGGAAGGTGTTTACCTTTTATCATGCTTCTTGCCATATCCAGAATTGTCCGATTCTTCCTTTCTGCAACTCCGTTTTGTTGTGGAGTGCGTCTGGCTGTTAACTGATGAATGATTCCATGATCCTTGCAGAAACTTTCATAAAGCTTTGCAGTATACTCGCCTCCTCTATCGGATCTGAGTATCTTCAAATATCGACCACTCTGTTTTTCCACCATTGCTTTGAACTCCTTGAATTTTTCTAGGGCTTCCGATTTTGCTTTGAGAAAATAAACCCAACATTTTCTGCTATAATCATCAATAAAAGTTAGGTAGTACCTGTTTCCACCGAGTGATTCAATGTCGTACGGACCAGATATGTCGGTGTGTACAATTTCCAATGGTCTTCTAGCTCTTCGAGATTTTCCTACTTCAAATTTCTGCCTATGCTGCTTTCCTTTGACACAGGCTTCACACAGTTGATCTGGATGATTAATACTTGGTAATCCATTCACCATATTTGTCTTCGACAACAGCTTCAAGCCAGAAAATCCGAGATGTCCGTACCTTAAGTGCCACAACCATGATTCATTCTTCAGATCCGTCTTCATGCATTTTACTTCTCCAGACTCGATGTCGAGGGTGAAAAGACGATTTCGCGTCATATCAACTCGAACAACTAATTCTCCACTTTTGTTTCTGATGGCGAGTGAGCGGTCTTTCATATGAACTTCATATCCTTTTTCTAGGAGTTGACCAAGACTGATCAGGTTGCTCTTCAAAGCTGGTACGTAGTAAACGTCTGAGATGTACTTCTTCTCTCCATTCCTTTGTGTTATAACAACCTTGCCCTTTCCTTTGATTTCTGCATGTGAGTTGTCTCCAAAAGTTATTTGTCCATGAACTGTTTCATTTAATTCTGTGAACAGCTCCTTTCTTCCACACATGTGGTTGCTTGCACCGTTGTCGAGATACCACACACTTCTCTTGCGATCTTCATTTTCTCCGTAAGTGAGAAAGACACTTGATTCCACTTTTTCGTTGCCTTCTGCTGCGACTGCTACATGGTTTCTTTCATCCACTTTGTGTGTTGATCTGCACTCGTAACTGAAATGTCCATACTTGTTACAGTTGTAGCATTGTACCTGAGATTTATTTTCTTGAAATCTGCCTCGGCCACGACCTCTAGATCCACGTCCACGGTTGAATGTTTGATAATCTTTATTTTCTTGATATCTCCCATATGATTGATTTCCACGTCCTCGTGATCCTCTTCCTCCTCTGTTTCCACCACGGTAGCCTCCACGGTATCCTCTGCGGTTTCCTCTTCCTTGGTTAAAGTTATTACTTGTTTCTCCGTCGTCGACGGACAACTTGCTATGCAAGGCTTGATCAAGATTTTCACTATCTTCATTTAGCTTCATCTTTTGCTCATGGGCTTGCAGAGAACCCACAAGTTCTTCGAGCGACATCTTTGACAAATCTTTTGATTCTTCGATGGCAACGACTACGTACTCGAATTTGCGTGTGAGTGACCGTAGAATTTTCTCCATCACTCTTACCTCGTCAAGAGTTTCTCCATTTCGTTTCATTTCATTTACCACCGATTTTACACGATTGGCATAGTCATCGATATTCTCGGAGCTCTTCATTTTTAACATTTCAAATTCAGCTCTAAGTGACTAAAGGCGTACCTTTTTAGCTTTTTCTACACCTTGAAATGATTTTTGCAAAATCTCCCATGCATTCTTCGCGTTCTTCACATCTGATATTTTCTCGAAGGTTGATTCATCCATACCTTGAAAGATACTATTCAAGGCCTTTTGATCCTTCTTTCGTGCTTCTCGTAACGCCTTCTTAGCGTCATTTGATAAAGCTGCTTCTGTAGCGGCATCTTCGGGCTCGATGTATCCTTTTTCAACGATCTCCCAACAATCTTGCGAACCGACAAAGCCTTCATTCGAATGCTCCAATTTCCATAATTTGTCTTCGTCAATTGTGGAACTTGTAGCTGAATTACGTCGCCCATATCGACTTGTTAGATGAACACCAAAGGTACTCCGAACTGGACACGAACCGGACACGAACTGAACTCCGAACCAAGCTCCGAACCGTAGCTCTGATCACTGTAAACGTGATGCCGAAAACTTT